>NC_086446.1:54784087-55384087 GCF_028390025.1 Pseudophryne corroboree | reverse complement strand
CATTAAATGGCAAGACATTGGCCCTCATTCCGAGTTGTTCGCTCGCAAGGCGAATGTAGCAGAGTTACACACGCTAAGTCGCCGCCTACTGGGAGTGAATCTAAACTTCTTAAATGTGCGACCGATGTATGCGCAATATTGCGATCACAAACGAGTTAGCAGTTTTAGAGTAGCTTCAGACTTACTCTGCCTGTGCGATCAGTTCTGTGCTTTTCGGTCCTGGCTGACGTCACAAACACACCCAGCGTTCGTCCTGGCACTCCCACCGTTTCTCCGGCCACTCCTGCGTTTTTTCCGGAAACGGTAGCGTTTTCAGCCACACGCCCCTAAAACGCCGTACATCCGCCCAGTAACACCCATTTCCTGTCAATCACAATGCGATCGCCGGAGCGATGAAAAAGCCGTGAGTAAAAATACTTTCTTCATTGTAAAGTTACTTGGCGCATGCGCAGTGCGAACATTGCGCATGCGCACTAAGAGAATTCTCACTGCGATGCGATGAAAATCTCAGAGCGAACAACTCGGAATGAGGGCCATTGTTATTAAACCCTCAGATAAGGGGGGCAACATCGTACTGTGGCCCAAACATATGTATGTCACCGAATTAAGGAGACAATTAAACGATCAGGATTGTTATAAACCACTGATATTTAATCCCACCAAAAACTTTCTCAGTATATACAACTCCATCATTTTGAAAGCATATCAAAGTGGAATTATAAAGAAAAAAGATTATGAATTTCTGAAAACAGACAATCCACGAGTGGCAACTCTATATCTTTTGCCAAAAGTGCATAAAGATGAGAGAACTCCCCCCGGTAGACCTATTGTCTCTGGTGTAGGCAGTCTAACCGAAAAGGCAAGCACATACGTTGATCAATATCTTAGACATCATGTGCTTACATTGCCTTCCTACACCAGAGACACTATGGATGTATTGAACAAACTGCAGGATATGACAGTCAATCAAGGGACGTGGCTGGCCACCTATGATGTCGAAAGTCTCTATACGAGCATTGATCACGACAAGGGTTTGGCAGCCACTAAATATTTCTTGAACATGGGAACCCATTACGAGTTCAATGAGTTTCTAATTTCCCTGCTACAGTTTATACTAACCAGAAACTATTTTATTAGCGAAGAGACCTTCTACCTCCAGGTTAGAGGGACAGCGATGGGGACAGCTTGTGCCCCATCGTATGCTAACCTCTACCTGGGATGGTGGGAGAAGGAACATGTATTCAATGAAAACTTAGAGGAATACACACAACATATCTTGTTATATCTTCGCTATATTGACGATATCCTGGTGGTCTGGGAGGGAGAAGCAGAGATGTTGGAGGAATTTATCACCATCCTCAATAACAATGATCTTAACTTGAAACTGACAGGGGAGAAAGACCAGAAGGAAATTCATTTCCTGGACCTCAGTATCAAAATAGAGAGTGATGGCAGGATCAGTACAGATATTTTTTGCAAAAAAAACAGCGACAAATAGCATTTTGCACTCCAGTAGCTCTCATTTACCCTCTACAATCAGAGCTATCCCTAAGGGAGAACTGCTCCGTACAAAAAGGAATTGTTCAAATGATGTAATCTATCACGAACGAGAAACCCAGGCCTGTGACCGTCTAAAGAAACGGGGATATAGCAACAGGATTATTAAATCTGCGGTTAATAATGTAAGATTACACACAAGAGAGTCACTCTTATCCCCCAAGATTAGACCTCAAAAGGAAGAACCAGTCCGATTTGTGAGCACATTTAACCCCAAATGGAATGAGATCAACGGTATATTACAGAAGCATTGGTCGGTACTGCAAACGGATGAGGTTCTGGAGCAAATTCTACCTAACCGCGTTCAGAGTAGTTAGAGGAGATCCAAGAACTTGAAGGATCTAATAGTGCAGAGCCATCTTGCTGCCCCTTCTAGACAACTATACAGTAAAAAAGGCTCGTATCAATGCGGTCGCTGCAAAGCATGCCAATACATGATATCTAAACAATCATACATAGATAAATTTGACAAAAAATGGCTGATCCAGAACTTCATTAATTGCACCACAATGGGCGTGGTGTATCATCTAGAATGCCCATGTGGCAAAAGATACATTGGGAAAACCATTCGCCCATTAAAAGTTAGAATTTTGGAACATGCTAACAGCATCAGAAATGCAAAAAAGGATGCTGAAAGATTCAGAACATTAACACCAGTGGCAAAACACTTCCTATACCATCATGGAAGTGACACTGGAGGGTTGAAAGCCTATGGGATGCAACGAATCCAGCTAGGGATCAGAGGGGGCAATATGGACAATGAGTTGCTCAAACTGGAGACCAAACTTATTTTTTTGATGGATAGCATGCAACCTAGAGGACTGAATGAATATAACAGCTATCTTCCATTCCTGGGATAAAATAGCTCCCCAAACTGATACTGGAAAATATCCCTTCAGGATTAGACAAACATAAGTCTAATCCCTGACACTATATCTACCTGTCTCTCTTCACACAAGATTTATATCCTTGTCAATTGCTTGAGTAAAGAGATAGGCAGTAATCACTTATTGAATAGTGATTACTGACAGAGACCTATCCATCCAAGCAATGCAATTTTTGATGCAGACCACAACTGGAGATGTAAATTTATAAAGGACCACAAGAGAGAAAAGATGATCTGAATTGATAAAATCAACATAGATATCTAATAATTACCAGAGAGTCAGACTGAGAGAATATATGATAACATATAGGGCCGAATAAATATGTTACTCATCTCTCATCATGAGGATAATTTATCCTATCAACTAGTGATGGAATAGATTTACACAGGATCAAAACAGCGTACGGTTGAACTCTTGATTCCATGCTGACACGTCTCCTCTAAAGATGAGGCTCATACTCCCGTTAATCGTTGGAATATAGGGATAGGTAATAACCACTTACCTGAATATTGATTTTGAGTATAGAACCATCCTCCTACCCTATACAAGTTTCAAAGTAGCTCGAAAAACGGATCATAAGAGAGAAAAGATGATCTTGACCTACATAATCAATATAGATATTCAACCTTTGATAGAGGGTTAGACCGAGACAAACTTGTAAAACAGATCTATAGAGAAATTAATTATTAATAAACGATAAGATAATGATGTCCCCCATTTTAATTGAACAGAATACAATATAATATTCCCTTAACACGAAATGGAAGGATGAAATCACGTTAAAGGAACAATGACACATCACATTTATACAATACATCACAATACCTTATTTGTTATGGTATAAGTAGATGACAATCAAGGGCCACACTAACAATGTGATCACTCTCAATATACTTCAGCATTTGTATCACAACAATAAAATGATACCTATTTCACATCATACTTAATAAATGATCTTACCAGCACACTAGAATCACATACTTTAGCACTCTCCAGCACAATCACCCTATAAATTAATTTAATTTATACACATATTGAATCTACAACCACAGCAATCAATTTAATCACATGTACATGCATGATTAGATAAGTGCATGCCAGTTTGCTCACAGCATTCACAGTGTAAAGTTTTATTTTATTCACATATCGGCACACATAAATCATTTTTCACGTTTTTTCATTTGCACTTTAATTTACTTACATGCACATATTAATGAAATGAAGGCGATATCAGGATGAGAGAACTCCCACCCATACAAATATATTAATGAACCAGCGTTATAAACAATCTGTAGAAAAATAGAGGTGACGATCATTTACAATTTCTCGGACAGCCCATATTGGAGACAGATATGTGTTATGAAGTTTTCCCCCTAGTACACACAAAATCGGGACCAGGATTGGTCAGAATTAAGCACGTGATCGGACTCATCACAACACCAGATCTCGAGTTGTGGGAGCCGTATTACGTCAGCGCAATTAAGTCACATGATTAGGAATGAGCCCCAGGATTGGTGCGACTCAATTGTTAAATTCAGACTGAAGGAAGCAGTCTGGTTAGCCCTGACGAAAAGTAAACTGTGAAACGCGCGTCGGCGTCTTCACACTAGGCTCATGTGTACAATGATATGTGCAATTAGTCAATTGGTGTTAGCCAGAAAATAGAAGTGTGACATGCTTATATAAGGGATAGCAATGCAATGTGTTTAGCATAGAGAATGAGAACTGATAGGATTTGGTAGTCCATTAGATCCACACACCCAGCACAGCTATTAAGGAACCAGTGCAGCAATACCGGACACTGTGGAAACTGACCAGCTATACACGTGATAACACAGTGATAGAATTTGACTGTAAGCTACTCAAGCACGGCAATACAGCCGTCACAGAACGTTATGCTTTGAATATATATTCACCTGTGAGCTATACACAGTGTTCTTTACAAACATTCACAGCCGCATTAACAGCTGACCACTAATCCGATGAATTAACAGTGAACCATTTAACAAACAATCACACTGAATAGCTGTCAGCCAGAAATCGTGTGCTACTCACATTTCTAACACTGCAGTTACGTATTAAGAATTCCTGTGTCAGAAGGACACAGCTGCAACATAGTAACAAGATCTGTCTGCACAGCTGTGTGAGACAGTAACATTGCTAGTATAGCTCATTGCAACATATGTATCTGATTACAATCCACACACAAAGCCTGTAATGTTTAATAGGGCTTAGATAGTGGAAACCTAGAATTATCTTACTAGCATTTGTGATTCGCAGTAGAATTCAATTAACAATATATGTGTGAATAGCACAATAGAAGTGTGGCTGGAGTGAATTTCTAAAGCTGTTAACTTCAGTAACAGACGTATTGCTGCTACTGCTGGGCCTATCACGTTCATACTGACAGGCTGATTATACAAGAGACATCTGTGTCAGTCTTGAATACTTACACACAATGCAAGTAATCACCATTGCAAATAAATTATGTATATGATACAGATAACGAGATTTGCATGATACCAACAGTGATCATTTCCTAATAAATTTAATACCACATGTGAAAAACATAACTTGGTCCAGTGACCTTGCACAACTTCAGATAATGTGTACTATCATGGCTATTAAAGCGTAAATACTAATCCAGTGAAGAGTAAGACAATAAGTGTCAATTGATAAATATTTAACAAGTATATTTGACCACTTGGATGAGATTTATAAGCTGGTAGTTCTATATAGACGTTGACAGTAAAATCTGAGAACGCCAATAAACCAGCAGCATGCGTATATAGGAGGGTGGCATTTAGAAGACCACCTACACACAAAAAATATTTTTTCTTGCGTTGACAGCAGAGTTTGAGAACGCACAGATTTCACTTATGTCAAAGTTAACATACCAAAAATAAGCAATTCAAGTGCAATTGGTATACAATAATGAACTTGATGAATAAGTGTCATCCACAACATTAATATCAGCACATTGACAGCAGAGACTGAGAACGTCTATTAATACGCATAACAGTACTACGGCACTGACAGCAGTGACTGAGAGTGCCATACTGTTTGGAATACAGAACGGCTTCTCCTGATATGCATGCACCAATACATGTGACACTTAAATGTTTCTAACTTGTCTTTCTATCTAATGGACAGGAATTAGGGAACAATAGTACACTTACCTGACGCATGTTAGGATTGGAAATCACACATGTGGACAATACATTGCTTTTCACACTAACTATATCCAACCATTAATTGGGATAACTTTCTGGCAACACCGTATGAATTTGGTATAAGGTCATAGAACCTACTATAATAAATATTTAATATATTTGACTTTGCACAACACATTGGAGCAAGAGAGTGTGTTTTTTAATGTTTATGTTGCACTGTGTCTTGCACTTGTCTGAATTTATTTTAATATTTCACAGTTCTCAGCGTTTTTAAACAAACACTAATAAAAGTTATATTTTATATAAATTTTCTTTGACCATTTACACAATTACAGTGCGCCACCCACAGTCCAAATCTTTCCCTTCCCTTCAAATCTATCTTACATGTTGGCAACATACATGGTGTGGCAGCACCCCCATAATATGTGACCAGATTCAAAGTGGCAGAATAAGATATGGGGTTCTCCTTATATTTAATTTAATTTAAAGATACATACACTAGTGCAGCAGATCTTCCATTTCCCTTTTTCCCTTTATTCAATTGTCAAGGCTGAGACTTCAGCATTTCTAATCTCTACTAGCACAGTTAATCACGCATTGCAATTGATATTCGCAAACAACGACTTAATAAAAATTTCATTGATTCAATAAACCAGAATGGCTTCCTTCAGTCTAACAAAGGACCTAGATGATAGGCGAAAAAGGTTGAAAAACAGTTTGGATTCAACCTTTGGGAATGAAATCAACAATGTAGATCCATCCAACAGAGATTGGTCAGATGACCTTTTCTCTTTGAAACAAATACTGATCAAGCAAGGGAAAACGTGGTGGAACCGTCTGATGTTTGATAGTTACATCAAACATAATATCACCCCACGTGGGCTGAGACCACGAGTATTCCCGACATTTGAACTGGCAAATGCAGAGCAAAAGAAGGAATGGGAAATGGCATTGACCCAATGCTCTAGGGAGCTGATTAAAATATTAATCAAACACGATGAAATCTTGTTAACCCAATATACACAAGAGATCTCTGCTCTGGGGGAAAAATTAAAAAGATTCGAAACAGTGGAAAAATTCCAAGCCACATACAATAAGTACAAGAAAGACGTGGAGGATATGGAACAAGAGATCATAGAGAGAAAGAAAAAGAAACTTTCTAGGGACAAAAATGATTTTGCTCAGGATAAAGTTTACAGGTGGAAATCCTACCCACCAAGGAATAGTAAAATCAATAATCAATTGAATTATACAACCTCAGACGTAGAGTCCTCAGAAGGAGAAGATTTACAAACCAGGAGAAGACCCTATAATAGGGATTTTTTAGAACAAACCCCGAGAAGGGTCCAGGACCACACCAATATGGAAGAGTTAAGATCAGGAGGGGGAAGGGGGGTCAGAAGAAAGCGCGACAGCAGGGATTGGAGAGACGAACCCAGAGAACAGAGGAGAAAGCGATAAATGATGATGACACATTACGCATCATTAACCTGTCTGATAAGACCCTTACTGCAGATCAAATGAATCTTTTGAGCAAGGGCCTGTCTTTCTCACCTACACACAGACCTGATAGATTCGAATGTGAGAAGGATTTACAACTTTTTATGAGAAAAATATTACTGAAAAAATTCTTTTTCACACAACAACAGTGGAAAGAAAACCATCCAACTTTAGAATCTATCCCTTCTCAGGAGATATTGGTAACATCATTAACCCCTGAGGACCAAACAGCCCTTGAAATTTTGGAAGAACTAGAAACAGGGGATGAACTTCCCCTTGCCCCCTCCCCTTTTGATCCTCTTAAACTTAAGAACAAGTCCTCCTTTTTTCCGGAGTATAAAATCTCTCCATCGGCAAAAGTTTTCTATGACCTGGTTTCCAGAGATTTGGACCTCATGTTCACACGTATACAGCAATTTCAACCGCATGATGACAACTTGACAAGGGGAGAGAGAGCAGCCTTACAAGAAATCATTAAATGGCAAGACATTGGCCCTCATTCCGAGTTGTTCGCTCGCAAGGCGAATGTAGCAGAGTTACACACGCTAAGTCGCCGCCTACTGGGAGTGAATCTAAACTTCTTAAATGTGCGACCGATGTATGCGCAATATTGCGATCACAAACGAGTTAGCAGTTTTAGAGTAGCTTCAGACTTACTCTGCCTGTGCGATCAGTTCTGTGCTTTTCGGTCCTGGCTGACGTCACAAACACACCCAGCGTTCGTCCTGGCACTCCCACCGTTTCTCCGGCCACTCCTGCGTTTTTTCCGGAAACGGTAGCGTTTTCAGCCACACGCCCCTAAAACGCCGTACATCCGCCCAGTAACACCCATTTCCTGTCAATCACAATGCGATCGCCGGAGCGATGAAAAAGCCGTGAGTAAAAATACTTTCTTCATTGTAAAGTTACTTGGCGCATGCGCAGTGCGAACATTGCGCATGCGCACTAAGAGAATTCTCACTGCGATGCGATGAAAATCTCCGAGCGAACAACTCGGAATGAGGGCCATTGTTATTAAACCCTCAGATAAGGGGGGCAACATCGTACTGTGGCCCAAACATATGTATGTCACCGAATTAAGGAGACAATTAAACGATCAGGATTGTTATAAACCACTGATATTTAATCCCACCAAAAACTTTCTCAGTATATACAACTCCATCATTTTGAAAGCATATCAAAGTGGAATTATAAAGAAAAAAGATTATGAATTTCTGAAAACAGACAATCCACGAGTGGCAACTCTATATCTTTTGCCAAAAGTGCATAAAGATGAGAGAACTCCCCCCGGTAGACCTATTGTCTCTGGTGTAGGCAGTCTAACCGAAAAGGCAAGCACATACGTTGATCAATATCTTAGACATCATGTGCTTACATTGCCTTCCTACACCAGAGACACTATGGATGTATTGAACAAACTGCAGGATATGACAGTCAATCAAGGGACGTGGCTGGCCACCTGTGATGTCAAAAGTCTCTATACGAGCATTGATCACGACAAGGGTTTGGCAGCCACTAAATATTTCTTGAACATGGGAACCCATTACGAGTTCAATGAGTTTCTAATTTCCCTGCTACAGTTAATACTAACCAGAAACTATTTTATTAGCGAAGAGACCTTCTACCTCCAGGTTAGAGGGACAGCGATGGGGACAGCTTGTGCCCCATCGTATGCTAACCTCTACCTGGGATGGTGGGAGAAGGAACATGTATTCAATGAAAACTTAGAGGAATACACACAACATATCTTGTTATATCTTCGCTATATTGACGATATCCTGGTGGTCTGGGAGGGAGAAGCAGAGATGTTGGAGGAATTTATCACCATCCTCAATAACAATGATCTTAACTTGAAACTGACAGGGGAGAAAGACCAGAAGGAAATTCATTTCCTGGACCTCAGTATCAAAATAGAGAGTGATGGCAGGATCAGTACAGATATTTTTTGCAAAAAAACAGCGACAAATAGCATTTTGCACTCCAGTAGCTCTCATTTACCCTCTACAATCAGAGCTATCCCTAAGGGAGAACTGCTCCGTACAAAAAGGAATTGTTCAAATGATGTAATCTATCACGAACGAGAAACCCAGGCCTGTGACCGTCTAAAGAAACGGGGATATAGCAACAGGATTATTAAATCTGCGGTTAATAATGTAAGATTACACACAAGAGAGTCACTCTTATCCCCCAAGATTAGACCTCAAAAGGAAGAACCAGTCCGATTTGTGAGCACATTTAACCCCAAATGGAATGAGATCAACGGTATATTACAGAAGCATTGGTCGGTACTGCAAACGGATGAGGTTCTGGAGCAAATTCTACCTAACCGCGTTCAGAGTAGTTGGAGGAGATCCAAGAACTTGAAGGATCTAATAGTGCAGAGCCATCTTGCTGCCCCTTCTAGACAACTATACAGTAAAAAAGGCTCGTATCAATGCGGTCGCTGCAAAGCATGCCAATACATGATATCTAAACAATCATACATAGATAAATTTGGCAAAAAATGGCTGATCCAGAACTTCATTAATTGCACCACAATGGGCGTGGTGTATCATCTAGAATGCCCATGTGGCAAAAGATACATTGGGAAAACCATTCGCCCATTAAAAGTTAGAATTTTGGAACATGCTAACAGCATCAGAAATGCAAAAAAGGATGCTGAAAGATTCAGAACATTAACACCAGTGGCAAAACACTTCCTATACCATCATGGAAGTGACACTGGAGGGTTGAAAGCCTATGGGATGCAACGAATCCAGCTAGGGATCAGAGGGGGCAATATGGACAATGAGTTGCTCAAACTGGAGACCAAACTTCTTTTTTTGATGGATAGCATGCAACCTAGAGGACTGAATGAATATAACAGCTATCTTCCATTCCTGGGATAAAATAGCTCCCCAAACTGATACTGGAAAATATCCCTTCAGGATTAGACAAACATAAATCTAATCCCTGACACTATATCTACCTGTCTCTCTTCACACAAGATTTATATCCTTGTCAATTGCTTGAGTAAAGAGATAGGCAGTAATCACTTATTGAATAGTGATTACTGACAGAGACCTATCCATCCAAGCAATGCAATTTTTGATGCAGACCACAACTGGAGATGTAAATTTATAAAGGACCACAAGAGAGAAAAGATGATCTGAATTGATAAAATCAACATAGATATCTAATAATTACCAGAGAGTCAGACTGAGAGAATATATGATAACATATAGGGCCGAATAAATATGTTACTCATCTCTCATCATGAGGATAATTTATCCTATCAACTAGTGATGGAATAGATTTACACAGGATCAAAACAGCGTACGGTTGAACTCTTGATTCCATGCTGACACGTCTCCTCTAAAGATGAGGCTCATACTCCCGTTAATCGTTGGAATATAGGGATAGGTAATAACCACTTACCTGAATATTGATTTTGAGTATAGAACCATCCTCCTACCCTATACAAGTTTCAAAGTAGCTCGAAAAACGGATCATAAGAGAGAAAAGATGATCTTGACCTACATAATCAATATAGATATTCAACCTTTGATAGAGGGTTAGACCGAGACAAACTTGTAAAACAGATCTATAGAGAAATTAATTATTAATAAACGATAAGATAATGATGTCCCCCATTTTAATTGAACAGAATACAATATAATATTCCCTTAACACGAAATGGAAGGATGAAATCACGTTAAAGGAACAATGACACATCACATTTATACAATACATCACAATACCTTATTTGTTATGGTATAAGTAGATGACAATCAAGGGCCACACTAACAATGTGATCACTCTCAATATACTTCAGCATTTGTATCACAACAATAAAATGATACCTATTTCACATCATACTTAATAAATGATCTTACCAGCACACTAGAATCACATACTTTAGCACTCTCCAGCACAATCACCCTATAAATTAATTTAATTTATACACATATTGAATCTACAACCACAGCAATCAATTTAATCACATGTACATGCATGATTAGATAAGTGCATGCCAGTTTGCTCACAGCATTCACAGTGTAAAGTTTTATTTTATTCACATATCGGCACACATAAATCATTTTTCACATTTTTTCATTTGCACTTTAATTTACTTACATGCACATATTAATGAAATGAAGGCGATATCAGGATGAGAGAACTCCCACCCATACAAATATATTAATGAACCAGCGTTATAAACAATCTGTAGAAAAATAGAGGTGACGATCATTTACAATTTCTCGGACAGCCCATATTGGAGACAGATATGTCTTATGAAGTTTTCCCCCTAGTACACACAAAATCGGGACCAGGATTGGTCAGAATTAAGCACGTGATCGGACTCATCACAACACCAGATCTCGAGTTGTGGGAGCCGTATTACGTCAGCGCAATTAAGTCACATGATTAGGAATGAGCCCCAGGATTGGTGCGACTCAATTGTTAAATTCAGACTGAAGGAAGCAGTCTGGTTAGCCCTGACGAAAAGTAAACTGTGAAACGCGCGTCGGCGTCTTCACACTAGGCTCATGTGTACAATGATATGTGCAATTAGTCAATTGGTGTTAGCCAGAAAATAGAAGTGTGACATGCTTATATAAGGGATAGCAATGCAATGTGTTTAGCATAGAGAATGAGAACTGATAGGATTTGGTAGTCCATTAGATCCACACACCCAGCACAGCTATTAAGGAACCAGTGCAGCAATACCGGACACTGTGGAAACTGACCAGCTATACACGTGATAACACAGTGATAGAATTTGACTGTAAGCTACTCAAGCACGGCAATACAGCCGTCACAGAACGTTATGCTTTGAATATATATTCACCTGTGAGCTATACACAGTGTTCTTTACAAACATTCACAGCCGCATTAACAGCTGACCACTAATCCGATGAATTAACAGTGAACCATTTAACAAACAATCACACTGAATAGCTGTCAGCCAGAAATCGTGTGCTACTCACATTTCTAACACTGCAGTTACGTATTAAGAATTCCTGTGTCAGAAGGACACAGCTGCAACATAGTAACAAGATCTGTCTGCACAGCTGTGTGAGACAGTAACATTGCTAGTATAGCTCATTGCAACATATGTATCTGATTACAATCCACACACAAAGCCTGTAATGTTTAATAGGGCTTAGATAGTGGAAACCTAGAATTATCTTACTAGCATTTGTGATTCGCAGTAGAATTCAATTAACAATATATGTGTGAATAGCACAATAGAAGTGTGGCTGGAGTGAATTTCTAAAGCTGTTAACTTCAGTAACAGACGTATTGCTGCTACTGCTGGGCCTATCACGTTCATACTGACAGGCTGATTATACAAGAGACATCTGTGTCAGTCTTGAATACTTACACACAATGCAAGTAATCACCATTGCAAATAAATTATGTATATGATACAGATAACGAGATTTGCATGATACCAACAGTGATCATTTCCTAATAAATTTAATACCACATGTGAAAAACATAACTTGGTCCAGTGACCTTGCACAACTTCAGATAATGTGTACTATCATGGCTATTAAAGCGTAAATACTAATCCAGTGAAGAGTAAGACAATAAGTGTCAATTGATAAATATTTAACAAGTATATTTGACCACTTGGATGAGATTTATAAGCTGGTAGTTCTATATAGACGTTGACAGTAAAATCTGAGAACGCCAATAAACCAGCAGCATGCGTATATAGGAGGGTGGCATTTAGAAGACCACCTACACACAAAAAATATTTTTTCTTGCGTTGACAGCAGAGTTTGAGAACGCACAGATTTCACTTATGTCAAAGTTAACATACCAAAAATAAGCAATTCAAGTGCAATTGGTATACAATAATGAACTTGATGAATAAGTGTCATCCACAACATTAATATCAGCACGTTGACAGCAGAGACTGAGAACGTCTATTAATACGCATAACAGTACTACGGCACTGACAGCAGTGACTGAGAGTGCCATACTGTTTGGAATACAGAACGGCTTCTCCTGATATGCATGCACCAATACATGTGACACTTAAATGTTTCTAACTTGTCTTTCTATCTAATGGACAGGAATTAGGGAACAATAGTACACTTACCTGACGCATGTTAGGATTGGAAATCACACATGTGGACAATACATTGCTTTTCACACTAACTATATCCAACCATTACTTGGGATAACTTTCTGGCAACACCGTATGAATTTGGTATAAGGTCATAGAACCTACTATAATAAATATTTAATATATTTGACTTTGCACAACACATTGGAGCAAGAGAGTGTGTTTTTTAATGTTTATGTTGCACTGTGTCTTGCACTTGTCTGAATTTATTTTAATATTTCACAGTTCTCAGCGTTTTTAAACAAACACTAATAAAAGTTATATTTTATATAAATTTTCTTTGACCATTTACACAATTACAGTGCGCCACCCACAGTCCAAATCTTTCCCTTCCCTTCAAATCTATCTTACATGTTGGCAACATACATGGTGTGGCAGCACCCCCATAATATGTGACCAGATTCAAAGTGGCAGAATAAGATATGGGGTTCTCCTTATATTTAATTTAATTTAAAGATACATACACTAGTGCAGTAGATCTTCCATTTCCCTTTTTCCCTTTATTCAATTGTCAAGGCTGAGACTTCAGCATTTCTAATCTCTACTAGCACAGTTAATCACGCATTGCAATTGATATTCGCAAACAACGACTTAATAAAAATTTCATTGATTCAATAAACCAGAATGGCTTCTTTCAGTCTAACAAAGGACCTAGATGATAGGCGAAAAAGGTTGAAAAACAGTTTGGATTCAACCTTTGGGAATGAAATCAACAATGTAGATCCATCCAACAGAGATTGGTCAGATGACCTTTTCTCTTTGAAACAAATACTGATCAAGCAAGGGAAAACGTGGTGGAACCGTCTGATGTTTGATAGTTACATCAAACATAATATCACCCCACGTGGGCTGAGACCACGAGTATTCCCGACATTTGAACTGGCAAATGCAGAGCAAAAGAAGGAATGGGAAATGGCATTGACCCAATGCTCTAGGGAGCTGATTAAAATATTAATCAAACACGATTAAATCTTGTTAACCCAATATACACAAGAGATCTCTGCTCTGGGGGAAAAATTAAAAAGATTCGAAACAGTGGAAAAATTCCAAGCCACATACAATAAGTACAAGAAAGACGTGGAGGATATGGAACAAGAGATCATAGAGAGAAAGAAAAAGAAACTTTCTAGGGACAAAAATTATTTTGCTCAGGATAAAGTTTACAGGTGGAAATCCTACCCACCAAGGAATAGTAAAATCAATAATCAATTGAATTATACAACCTCAGACGTAGAGTCCTCAGAAGGAGAAGATTTACAAACCAGGAGAAGACCCTATAATAGGGATTTTTTAGAACAAACCCCGAGAAGGGTCCAGGACCACACCAATATGGAAGAGTTAAGATCAGGAGGGGGAAGGGGGGTCAGAAGAAAGCGCGACAGCAGGGATTGGAGAGACGAACCCAGAGAACAGAGGAGAAAGCGATAAATGATGATGACACATTACGCATCATTAACCTGTCTGATAAGACCCTTACTGCAGATCAAATGAATCTTTTGAGCAAGGGCCTGTCTTTCTCACCTACACACAGACCTGATAGATTCGAATGTGAGAAGGATTTACAACTTTTTATGAGAAAAATATTACTGAAAAAATTCTTTTTCACACAACAACAGTGGAAAGAAAACCATCCAACTTTAGAATCTATCCCTTCTCAGGAGATATTGGTAACATCATTAACCCCTGAGGACCAAACAGCCCTTGAAATTTTGGAAGAACTAGAAACAGGGGATGAACTTCCCCTTGCCCCCTCCCCTTTTGATCCTCTTAAACTTAAGAACAAGTCCTCCTTTTTTCCGGAGTATAAAATCTCTCCATCGGCAAAAGTTTTCTATGACCTGGTTTCCAGAGATTTGGACCTCATGTTCACACGTATACAGCAATTTCAACCGCATGATGACAACTTGACAAGGGGAGAGAGAGCAGCCTTACAAGAAATCATTAAATGGCAAGACATTGGCCCTCATTCCGAGTTGTTCGCTCGCAAGGCGAATGTAGCAGAGTTACACACGCTAAGTCGCCGCCTACTGGGAGTGAATCTAAACTTCTTAAATGTGCGACCGATGTATGCGCAATATTGCGATCACAAACGAGTTAGCAGTTTTAGAGTAGCTTCAGACTTACTCTGCCTGTGCGATCAGTTCTGTGCTTTTCGGTCCTGGCTGACGTCACAAACACACCCAGCGTTCGTCCTGGCACTCCCACCGTTTCTCCGGCCACTCCTGCGTTTTTTCCGGAAACGGTAGCGTTTTCAGCCACACGCCCCTAAAACGCCGTACATCCGCCCAGTAACACCCATTTCCTGTCAATCACAATGCGATCGCCGGAGCGATGAAAAAGCCGTGAGTAAAAATACTTTCTTCATTGTAAAGTTACTTGGCGCATGCGCAGTGCGAACATTGCGCATGCGCACTAAGAGAATTCTCACTGCGATGCGATGAAAATCTCCGAGCGAACAACTCGGAATGAGGGCCATTGTTATTAAACCCTCAGATAAGGGGGGCAACATCGTACTGTGGCCCAAACATATGTATGTCACCGAATTAAGGAGACAATTAAACGATCAGGATTGTTATAAACCACTGATATTTAATCCCACCAAAAACTTTCTCAGTATATACAACTCCATCATTTTGAAAGCATATCAAAGTGGAATTATAAAGAAAAAAGATTATGAATTTCTGAAAACAGACAATCCACGAGTGGCAACTCTATATCTTTTGCCAAAAGTGCATAAAGATGAGAGAACTCCCCCCGGTAGACCTATTGTCTCTGGTGTAGGCAGTCTAACCGAAAAGGCAAGCACATACGTTGATCAATATCTTAGACATCATGTGCTTACATTGCCTTCCTACACCAGAGACACTATGGATGTATTGAACAAACTGCAGGATATGACAGTCAATCAAGGGACGTGGCTGGCCACCTGTGATGTCAAAAGTCTCTATACGAGCATTGATCACGACAAGGGTTTGGCAGCCACTAAATATTTCTTGAACATGGGAACCCATTACGAGTTCAATGAGTTTCTAATTTCCCTGCTACAGTTAATACTAACCAGAAACTATTTTATTAGCGAAGAGACCTTCTACCTCCAGGTTAGAGGGACAGCGATGGGGACAGCTTGTGCCCCATCGTATGCTAACCTCTACCTGGGATGGTGGGAGAAGGAACATGTATTCAATGAAAACTTAGAGGAATACACACAACATATCTTGTTATATCTTCGCTATATTGACGATATCCTGGTGGTCTGGGAGGGAGAAGCAGAGATGTTGGAGGAATTTATCACCATCCTCAATAACAATGATCTTAACTTGAAACTGACAGGGGAGAAAGACCAGAAGGAAATTCATTTCCTGGACCTCAGTATCAAAATAGAGAGTGATGGCAGGATCAGTACAGATATTTTTTGCAAAAAAACAGCGACAAATAGCATTTTGCACTCCAGTAGCTCTCATTTACCCTCTACAATCAGAGCTATCCCTAAGGGAGAACTGCTCCGTACAAAAAGGAATTGTTCAAATGATGTAATCTATCACGAACGAGAAACCCAGGCCTGTGACCGTCTAAAGAAACGGGGATATAGCAACAGGATTATTAAATCTGCGGTTAATAATGTAAGATTACACACAAGAGAGTCACTCTTATCCCCCAAGATTAGACCTCAAAAGGAAGAACCAGTCCGATTTGTGAGCACATTTAACCCCAAATGGAATGAGATCAACGGTATATTACAGAAGCATTGGTCGGTACTGCAAACGGATGAGGTTCTGGAGCAAATTCTACCTAACCGCGTTCAGAGTAGTTGGAGGAGATCCAAGAACTTGAAGGATCTAATAGTGCAGAGCCATCTTGCTGCCCCTTCTAGACAACTATACAGTAAAAAAGGCTCGTATCAATGCGGTCGCTGCAAAGCATGCCAATACATGATATCTAAACAATCATACATAGATAAATTTGGCAAAAAATGGCTGATCCAGAACTTCATTAATTGCACCACAATGGGCGTGGTGTATCATCTAGAATGCCCATGTGGCAAAAGATACATTGGGAAAACCATTCGCCCATTAAAAGTTAGAATTTTGGAACATGCTAACAGCATCAGAAATGCAAAAAAGGATGCTGAAAGATTCAGAACATTAACACCAGTGGCAAAACACTTCCTATACCATCATGGAAGTGACACTGGAGGGTTGAAAGCCTATGGGATGCAACGAATCCAGCTAGGGATCAGAGGGGGCAATATGGACAATGAGTTGCTCAAACTGGAGACCAAACTTCTTTTTTTGATGGATAGCATGCAACCTAGAGGACTGAATGAATATAACAGCTATCTTCCATTCCTGGGATAAAATAGCTCCCCAAACTGATACTGGAAAATATCCCTTCAGGATTAGACAAACATAAATCTAATCCCTGACACTATATCTACCTGTCTCTCTTCACACAAGATTTATATCCTTGTCAATTGCTTGAGTAAAGAGATAGGCAGTAATCACTTATTGAATAGTGATTACTGACAGAGACCTATCCATCCAAGCAATGCAATTTTTGATGCAGACCACAACTGGAGATGTAAATTTATAAAGGACCACAAGAGAGAAAAGATGATCTGAATTGATAAAATCAACATAGATATCTAATAATTACCAGAGAGTCAGACTGAGAGAATATATGATAACATATAGGGCCGAATAAATATGTTACTCATCTCTCATCATGAGGATAATTTATCCTATCAACTAGTGATGGAATAGATTTACACAGGATCAAAACAGCGTACGGTTGAACTCTTGATTCCATGCTGACACGTCTCCTCTAAAGATGAGGCTCATACTCCCGTTAATCGTTGGAATATAGGGATAGGTAATAACCACTTACCTGAATATTGATTTTGAGTATAGAACCATCCTCCTACCCTATACAAGTTTCAAAGTAGCTCGAAAAACGGATCATAAGAGAGAAAAGATGATCTTGACCTACATAATCAATATAGATATTCAACCTTTGATAGAGGGTTAGACCGAGACAAACTTGTAAAACAGATCTATAGAGAAATTAATTATTAATAAACGATAAGATAATGATGTCCCCCATTTTAATTGAACAGAATACAATATAATATTCCCTTAACACGAAATGGAAGGATGAAATCACGTTAAAGGAACAATGACACATCACATTTATACAATACATCACAATACCTTATTTGTTATGGTATAAGTAGATGACAATCAAGGGCCACACTAACAATGTGATCACTCTCAATATACTTCAGCATTTGTATCACAACAATAAAATGATACCTATTTCACATCATACTTAATAAATGATCTTACCAGCACACTAGAATCACATACTTTAGCACTCTCCAGCACAATCACCCTATAAATTAATTTAATTTATACACATATTGAATCTACAACCACAGCAATCAATTTAATCACATGTACATGCATGATTAGATAAGTGCATGCCAGTTTGCTCACAGCATTCACAGTGTAAAGTTTTATTTTATTCACATATCGGCACACATAAATCATTTTTCACATTTTTTCATTTGCACTTTAATTTACTTACATGCACATATTAATGAAATGAAGGCGATATCAGGATGAGAGAACTCCCACCCATACAAATATATTAATGAACCAGCGTTATAAACAATCTGTAGAAAAATAGAGGTGACGATCATTTACAATTTCTCGGACAGCCCATATTGGAGACAGATATGTCTTATGAAGTTTTCCCCCTAGTACACACAAAATCGGGACCAGGATTGGTCAGAATTAAGCACGTGATCGGACTCATCACAACACCAGATCTCGAGTTGTGGGAGCCGTATTACGTCAGCGCAATTAAGTCACATGATTAGGAATGAGCCCCAGGATTGGTGCGACTCAATTGTTAAATTCAGACTGAAGGAAGCAGTCTGGTTAGCCCTGACGAAAAGTAAACTGTGAAACGCGCGTCGGCGTCTTCACACTAGGCTCATGTGTACAATGATATGTGCAATTAGTCAATTGGTGTTAGCCAGAAAATAGAAGTGTGACATGCTTATATAAGGGATAGCAATGCAATGTGTTTAGCATAGAGAATGAGAACTGATAGGATTTGGTAGTCCATTAGATCCACACACCCAGCACAGCTATTAAGGAACCAGTGCAGCAATACCGGACACTGTGGAAACTGACCAGCTATACACGTGATAACACAGTGATAGAATTTGACTGTAAGCTACTCAAGCACGGCAATACAGCCGTCACAGAACGTTATGCTTTGAATATATATTCACCTGTGAGCTATACACAGTGTTCTTTACAAACATTCACAGCCGCATTAACAGCTGACCACTAATCCGATGAATTAACAGTGAACCATTTAACAAACAATCACACTGAATAGCTGTCAGCCAGAAATCGTGTGCTACTCACATTTCTAACACTGCAGTTACGTATTAAGAATTCCTGTGTCAGAAGGACACAGCTGCAACATAGTAACAAGATCTGTCTGCACAGCTGTGTGAGACAGTAACATTGCTAGTATAGCTCATTGCAACATATGTATCTGATTACAATCCACACACAAAGCCTGTAATGTTTAATAGGGCTTAGATAGTGGAAACCTAGAATTATCTTACTAGCATTTGTGATTCGCAGTAGAATTCAATTAACAATATATGTGTGAATAGCACAATAGAAGTGTGGCTGGAGTGAATTTCTAAAGCTGTTAACTTCAGTAACAGACGTATTGCTGCTACTGCTGGGCCTATCACATTCATACTGACAGGCTGATTATACAAGAGACATCTGTGTCAGTCTTGAATACTTACACACAATGCAAGTAATCACCATTGCAAATAAATTATGTATATGATACAGATAACGAGATTTGCATGATACCAACAGTGATCATTTCCTAATAAATTTAATACCACATGTGAAAAACATAACTTGGTCCAGTGACCTTGCACAACTTCAGATAATGTGTACTATCATGGCTATTAAAGCGTAAATACTAATCCAGTGAAGAGTAAGACAATAAGTGTCAATTGATAAATATTTAACAAGTATATTTGACCACTTGGATGAGATTTATAAGCTGGTAGTTCTATATAGACGTTGACAGTAAAATCTGAGAACGCCAATAAACCAGCAGCATGCGTATATAGGAGGGTGGCATTTAGAAGACCACCTACACACAAAAAATATTTTTTCTTGCGTTGACAGCAGAGTTTGAGAACGCACAGATTTCACTTATGTCAAAGTTAACATACCAAAAATAAGCAATTCAAGTGCAATTGGTATACAATAATGAACTTGATGAATAAGTGTCATCCACAACATTAATATCAGCACGTTGACAGCAGAGACTGAGAACGTCTATTAATACGCATAACAGTACTACGGCACTGACAGCAGTGACTGAGAGTGCCATACTGTTTGGAATACAGAACGGCTTCTCCTGATATGCATGCACCAATACATGTGACACTTAAATGTTTCTAACTTGTCTTTCTATCTAATGGACAGGAATTAGGGAACAATAGTACACTTACCTGACGCATGTTAGGATTGGAAATCACACATGTGGACAATACATTGCTTTTCACACTAACTATATCCAACCATTACTTGGGATAACTTTCTGGCAACACCGTATGAATTTGGTATAAGGTCATAGAACCTACTATAATAAATATTTAATATATTTGACTTTGCACAACACATTGGAGCAAGAGAGTGTGTTTTTTAATGTTTATGTTGCACTGTGTCTTGCACTTGTCTGAATTTATTTTAATATTTCAC
Source organism: Pseudophryne corroboree (assembly GCF_028390025.1). Taxonomy (NCBI): domain Eukaryota; kingdom Metazoa; phylum Chordata; class Amphibia; order Anura; family Myobatrachidae; genus Pseudophryne; species Pseudophryne corroboree. The sequence goes on along the minus strand of NC_086446.1, from coordinate 55,363,038 downwards.
AGTTCTCAGCGTTTTTAAACAAACACTAATAAAAGTTATATTTTATATAAATTTTCTTTGACCATTTACACAATTACAGTGCGCCACCCACAGTCCAAATCTTTCCCTTCCCTTCAAATCTATCTTACATGTTGGCAACATACATGGTGTGGCAGCACCCCCATAATATGTGACCAGATTCAAAGTGGCAGAATAAGATATGGGGTTCTCCTTATATTTAATTTAATTTAAAGATACATACACTAGTGCAGTAGATCTTCCATTTCCCTTTTTCCCTTTATTCAATTGTCAAGGCTGAGACTTCAGCATTTCTAATCTCTACTAGCACAGTTAATCACGCATTGCAATTGATATTCGCAAACAACGACTTAATAAAAATTTCATTGATTCAATAAACCAGAATGGCTTCTTTCAGTCTAACAAAGGACCTAGATGATAGGCGAAAAAGGTTGAAAAACAGTTTGGATTCAACCTTTGGGAATGAAATCAACAATGTAGATCCATCCAACAGAGATTGGTCAGATGACCTTTTCTCTTTGAAACAAATACTGATCAAGCAAGGGAAAACGTGGTGGAACCGTCTGATGTTTGATAGTTACATCAAACATAATATCACCCCACGTGGGCTGAGACCACGAGTATTCCCGACATTTGAACTGGCAAATGCAGAGCAAAAGAAGGAATGGGAAATGGCATTGACCCAATGCTCTAGGGAGCTGATTAAAATATTAATCAAACACGATGAAATCTTGTTAACCCAATATACACAAGAGATCTCTGCTCTGGGGGAAAAATTAAAAAGATTCGAAACAGTGGAAAAATTCCAAGCCACATACAATAAGTACAAGAAAGACGTGGAGGATATGGAACAAGAGATCATAGAGAGAAAGAAAAAGAAACTTTCTAGGGACAAAAATGATTTTGCTCAGGATAAAGTTTACAGGTGGAAATCCTACCCACCAAGGAATAGTAAAATCAATAATCAATTGAATTATACAACCTCAGACGTAGAGTCCTCAGAAGGAGAAGATTTACAAACCAGGAGAAGACCCTATAATAGGGATTTTTTAGAACAAACCCCGAGAAGGGTCCAGGACCACACCAATATGGAAGAGTTAAGATCAGGAGGGGGAAGGGGGGTCAGAAGAAAGCGCGACAGCAGGGATTGGAGAGACGAACCCAGAGAACAGAGGAGAAAGCGATAAATGATGATGACACATTACGCATCATTAACCTGTCTGATAAGACCCTTACTGCAGATCAAATGAATCTTTTGAGCAAGGGCCTGTCTTTCTCACCTACACACAGACCTGATAGATTCGAATGTGAGAAGGATTTACAACTTTTTATGAGAAAAATATTACTGAAAAAATTCTTTTTCACACAACAACAGTGGAAAGAAAACCATCCAACTTTAGAATCTATCCCTTCTCAGGAGATATTGGTAACATCATTAACCCCTGAGGACCAAACAGCCCTTGAAATTTTGGAAGAACTAGAAACAGGGGATGAACTTCCCCTTGCCCCCTCCCCTTTTGATCCTCTTAAACTTAAGAACAAGTCCTCCTTTTTTCCGGAGTATAAAATCTCTCCATCGGCAAAAGTTTTCTATGACCTGGTTTCCAGAGATTTGGACCTCATGTTCACACGTATACAGCAATTTCAACCGCATGATGACAACTTGACAAGGGGAGAGAGAGCAGCCTTACAAGAAATCATTAAATGGCAAGACATTGGCCCTCATTCCGAGTTGTTCGCTCGCAAGGCGAATGTAGCAGAGTTACACACGCTAAGTCGCCGCCTACTGGGAGTGAATCTAAACTTCTTAAATGTGCGACCGATGTATGCGCAATATTGCGATCACAAACGAGTTAGCAGTTTTAGAGTAGCTTCAGACTTACTCTGCCTGTGCGATCAGTTCTGTGCTTTTCGGTCCTGGCTGACGTCACAAACACACCCAGCGTTCGTCCTGGCACTCCCACCGTTTCTCCGGCCACTCCTGCGTTTTTTCCGGAAACGGTAGCGTTTTCAGCCACACGCCCCTAAAACGCCGTACATCCGCCCAGTAACACCCATTTCCTGTCAATCACAATGCGATCGCCGGAGCGATGAAAAAGCCGTGAGTAAAAATACTTTCTTCATTGTAAAGTTACTTGGCGCATGCGCAGTGCGAACATTGCGCATGCGCACTAAGAGAATTCTCACTGCGATGCGATGAAAATCTCCGAGCGAACAACTCGGAATGAGGGCCATTGTTATTAAACCCTCAGATAAGGGGGGCAACATCGTACTGTGGCCCAAACATATGTATGTCACCGAATTAAGGAGACAATTAAACGATCAGGATTGTTATAAACCACTGATATTTAATCCCACCAAAAACTTTCTCAGTATATACAACTCCATCATTTTGAAAGCATATCAAAGTGGAATTATAAAGAAAAAAGATTATGAATTTCTGAAAACAGACAATCCACGAGTGGCAACTCTATATCTTTTGCCAAAAGTGCATAAAGATGAGAGAACTCCCCCCGGTAGACCTATTGTCTCTGGTGTAGGCAGTCTAACCGAAAAGGCAAGCACATACGTTGATCAATATCTTAGACATCATGTGCTTACATTGCCTTCCTACACCAGAGACACTATGGATGTATTGAACAAACTGCAGGATATGACAGTCAATCAAGGGACGTGGCTGGCCACCTGTGATGTCAAAAGTCTCTATACGAGCATTGATCACGACAAGGGTTTGGCAGCCACTAAATATTTCTTGAACATGGGAACCCATTACGAGTTCAATGAGTTTCTAATTTCCCTGCTACAGTTAATACTAACCAGAAACTATTTTATTAGCGAAGAGACCTTCTACCTCCAGGTTAGAGGGACAGCGATGGGGACAGCTTGTGCCCCATCGTATGCTAACCTCTACCTGGGATGGTGGGAGAAGGAACATGTATTCAATGAAAACTTAGAGGAATACACACAACATATCTTGTTATATCTTCGCTATATTGACGATATCCTGGTGGTCTGGGAGGGAGAAGCAGAGATGTTGGAGGAATTTATCACCATCCTCAATAACAATGATCTTAACTTGAAACTGACAGGGGAGAAAGACCAGAAGGAAATTCATTTCCTGGACCTCAGTATCAAAATAGAGAGTGATGGCAGGATCAGTACAGATATTTTTTGCAAAAAAACAGCGACAAATAGCATTTTGCACTCCAGTAGCTCTCATTTACCCTCTACAATCAGAGCTATCCCTAAGGGAGAACTGCTCCGTACAAAAAGGAATTGTTCAAATGATGTAATCTATCACGAACGAGAAACCCAGGCCTGTGACCGTCTAAAGAAACGGGGATATAGCAACAGGATTATTAAATCTGCGGTTAATAATGTAAGATTACACACAAGAGAGTCACTCTTATCCCCCAAGATTAGACCTCAAAAGGAAGAACCAGTCCGATTTGTGAGCACATTTAACCCCAAATGGAATGAGATCAACGGTATATTACAGAAGCATTGGTCGGTACTGCAAACGGATGAGGTTCTGGAGCAAATTCTACCTAACCGCGTTCAGAGTAGTTGGAGGAGATCCAAGAACTTGAAGGATCTAATAGTGCAGAGCCATCTTGCTGCCCCTTCTAGACAACTATACAGTAAAAAAGGCTCGTATCAATGCGGTCGCTGCAAAGCATGCCAATACATGATATCTAAACAATCATACATAGATAAATTTGGCAAAAAATGGCTGATCCAGAACTTCATTAATTGCACCACAATGGGCGTGGTGTATCATCTAGAATGCCCATGTGGCAAAAGATACATTGGGAAAACCATTCGCCCATTAAAAGTTAGAATTTTGGAACATGCTAACAGCATCAGAAATGCAAAAAAGGATGCTGAAAGATTCAGAACATTAACACCAGTGGCAAAACACTTCCTATACCATCATGGAAGTGACACTGGAGGGTTGAAAGCCTATGGGATGCAACGAATCCAGCTAGGGATCAGAGGGGGCAATATGGACAATGAGTTGCTCAAACTGGAGACCAAACTTCTTTTTTTGATGGATAGCATGCAACCTAGAGGACTGAATGAATATAACAGCTATCTTCCATTCCTGGGATAAAATAGCTCCCCAAACTGATACTGGAAAATATCCCTTCAGGATTAGACAAACATAAATCTAATCCCTGACACTATATCTACCTGTCTCTCTTCACACAAGATTTATATCCTTGTCAATTGCTTGAGTAAAGAGATAGGCAGTAATCACTTATTGAATAGTGATTACTGACAGAGACCTATCCATCCAAGCAATGCAATTTTTGATGCAGACCACAACTGGAGATGTAAATTTATAAAGGACCACAAGAGAGAAAAGATGATCTGAATTGATAAAATCAACATAGATATCTAATAATTACCAGAGAGTCAGACTGAGAGAATATATGATAACATATAGGGCCGAATAAATATGTTACTCATCTCTCATCATGAGGATAATTTATCCTATCAACTAGTGATGGAATAGATTTACACAGGATCAAAACAGCGTACGGTTGAACTCTTGATTCCATGCTGACACGTCTCCTCTAAAGATGAGGCTCATACTCCCGTTAATCGTTGGAATATAGGGATAGGTAATAACCACTTACCTGAATATTGATTTTGAGTATAGAACCATCCTCCTACCCTATACAAGTTTCAAAGTAGCTCGAAAAACGGATCATAAGAGAGAAAAGATGATCTTGACCTACATAATCAATATAGATATTCAACCTTTGATAGAGGGTTAGACCGAGACAAACTTGTAAAACAGATCTATAGAGAAATTAATTATTAATAAACGATAAGATAATGATGTCCCCCATTTTAATTGAACAGAATACAATATAATATTCCCTTAACACGAAATGGAAGGATGAAATCACGTTAAAGGAACAATGACACATCACATTTATACAATACATCACAATACCTTATTTGTTATGGTATAAGTAGATGACAATCAAGGGCCACACTAACAATGTGATCACTCTCAATATACTTCAGCATTTGTATCACAACAATAAAATGATACCTATTTCACATCATACTTAATAAATGATCTTACCAGCACACTAGAATCACATACTTTAGCACTCTCCAGCACAATCACCCTATAAATTAATTTAATTTATACACATATTGAATCTACAACCACAGCAATCAATTTAATCACATGTACATGCATGATTAGATAAGTGCATGCCAGTTTGCTCACAGCATTCACAGTGTAAAGTTTTATTTTATTCACATATCGGCACACATAAATCATTTTTCACATTTTTTCATTTGCACTTTAATTTACTTACATGCACATATTAATGAAATGAAGGCGATATCAGGATGAGAGAACTCCCACCCATACAAATATATTAATGAACCAGCGTTATAAACAATCTGTAGAAAAATAGAGGTGACGATCATTTACAATTTCTCGGACAGCCCATATTGGAGACAGATATGTCTTATGAAGTTTTCCCCCTAGTACACACAAAATCGGGACCAGGATTGGTCAGAATTAAGCACGTGATCGGACTCATCACAACACCAGATCTCGAGTTGTGGGAGCCGTATTACGTCAGCGCAATTAAGTCACATGATTAGGAATGAGCCCCAGGATTGGTGCGACTCAATTGTTAAATTCAGACTGAAGGAAGCAGTCTGGTTAGCCCTGACGAAAAGTAAACTGTGAAACGCGCGTCGGCGTCTTCACACTAGGCTCATGTGTACAATGATATGTGCAATTAGTCAATTGGTGTTAGCCAGAAAATAGAAGTGTGACATGCTTATATAAGGGATAGCAATGCAATGTGTTTAGCATAGAGAATGAGAACTGATAGGATTTGGTAGTCCATTAGATCCACACACCCAGCACAGCTATTAAGGAACCAGTGCAGCAATACCGGACACTGTGGAAACTGACCAGCTATACACGTGATAACACAGTGATAGAATTTGACTGTAAGCTACTCAAGCACGGCAATACAGCCGTCACAGAACGTTATGCTTTGAATATATATTCACCTGTGAGCTATACACAGTGTTCTTTACAAACATTCACAGCCGCATTAACAGCTGACCACTAATCCGATGAATTAACAGTGAACCATTTAACAAACAATCACACTGAATAGCTGTCAGCCAGAAATCGTGTGCTACTCACATTTCTAACACTGCAGTTACGTATTAAGAATTCCTGTGTCAGAAGGACACAGCTGCAACATAGTAACAAGATCTGTCTGCACAGCTGTGTGAGACAGTAACATTGCTAGTATAGCTCATTGCAACATATGTATCTGATTACAATCCACACACAAAGCCTGTAATGTTTAATAGGGCTTAGATAGTGGAAACCTAGAATTATCTTACTAGCATTTGTGATTCGCAGTAGAATTCAATTAACAATATATGTGTGAATAGCACAATAGAAGTGTGGCTGGAGTGAATTTCTAAAGCTGTTAACTTCAGTAACAGACGTATTGCTGCTACTGCTGGGCCTATCACGTTCATACTGACAGGCTGATTATACAAGAGACATCTGTGTCAGTCTTGAATACTTACACACAATGCAAGTAATCACCATTGCAAATAAATTATGTATATGATACAGATAACGAGATTTGCATGATACCAACAGTGATCATTTCCTAATAAATTTAATACCACATGTGAAAAACATAACTTGGTCCAGTGACCTTGCACAACTTCAGATAATGTGTACTATCATGGCTATTAAAGCGTAAATACTAATCCAGTGAAGAGTAAGACAATAAGTGTCAATTGATAAATATTTAACAAGTATATTTGACCACTTGGATGAGATTTATAAGCTGGTAGTTCTATATAGACGTTGACAGTAAAATCTGAGAACGCCAATAAACCAGCAGCATGCGTATATAGGAGGGTGGCATTTAGAAGACCACCTACACACAAAAAATATTTTTTCTTGCGTTGACAGCAGAGTTTGAGAACGCACAGATTTCACTTATGTCAAAGTTAACATACCAAAAATAAGCAATTCAAGTGCAATTGGTATACAATAATGAACTTGATGAATAAGTGTCATCCACAACATTAATATCAGCACGTTGACAGCAGAGACTGAGAACGTCTATTAATACGCATAACAGTACTACGGCACTGACAGCAGTGACTGAGAGTGCCATACTGTTTGGAATACAGAACGGCTTCTCCTGATATGCATGCACCAATACATGTGACACTTAAATGTTTCTAACTTGTCTTTCTATCTAATGGACAGGAATTAGGGAACAATAGTACACTTACCTGACGCATGTTAGGATTGGAAATCACACATGTGGACAATACATTGCTTTTCACACTAACTATATCCAACCATTACTTGGGATAACTTTCTGGCAACACCGTATGAATTTGGTATAAGGTCATAGAACCTACTATAATAAATATTTAATATATTTGACTTTGCACAACACATTGGAGCAAGAGAGTGTGTTTTTTAATGTTTATGTTGCACTGTGTCTTGCACTTGTCTGAATTTATTTTAATATTTCACAGTTCTCAGCGTTTTTAAACAAACACTAATAAAAGTTATATTTTATATAAATTTTCTTTGACCATTTACACAATTACAGTGCGCCACCCACAGTCCAAATCTTTCCCTTCCCTTCAAATCTATCTTACATGTTGGCAACATACATGGTGTGGCAGCACCCCCATAATATGTGACCAGATTCAAAGTGGCAGAATAAGATATGGGGTTCTCCTTATATTTAATTTAATTTAAAGATACATACACTAGTGCAGTAGATCTTCCATTTCCCTTTTTCCCTTTATTCAATTGTCAAGGCTGAGACTTCAGCATTTCTAATCTCTACTAGCACAGTTAATCACGCATTGCAATTGATATTCGCAAACAACGACTTAATAAAAATTTCATTGATTCAATAAACCAGAATGGCTTCTTTCAGTCTAACAAAGGACCTAGATGATAGGCGAAAAAGGTTGAAAAACAGTTTGGATTCAACCTTTGGGAATGAAATCAACAATGTAGATCCATCCAACAGAGATTGGTCAGATGACCTTTTCTCTTTGAAACAAATACTGATCAAGCAAGGGAAAACGTGGTGGAACCGTCTGATGTTTGATAGTTACATCAAACATAATATCACCCCACGTGGGCTGAGACCACGAGTATTCCCGACATTTGAACTGGCAAATGCAGAGCAAAAGAAGGAATGGGAAATGGCATTGACCCAATGCTCTAGGGAGCTGATTAAAATATTAATCAAACACGATGAAATCTTGTTAACCCAATATACACAAGAGATCTCTGCTCTGGGGGAAAAATTAAAAAGATTCGAAACAGTGGAAAAATTCCAAGCCACATACAATAAGTACAAGAAAGACGTGGAGGATATGGAACAAGAGATCATAGAGAGAAAGAAAAAGAAACTTTCTAGGGACAAAAATGATTTTGCTCAGGATAAAGTTTACAGGTGGAAATCCTACCCACCAAGGAATAGTAAAATCAATAATCAATTGAATTATACAACCTCAGACGTAGAGTCCTCAGAAGGAGAAGATTTACAAACCAGGAGAAGACCCTATAATAGGGATTTTTTAGAACAAACCCCGAGAAGGGTCCAGGACCACACCAATATGGAAGAGTTAAGATCAGGAGGGGGAAGGGGGGTCAGAAGAAAGCGCGACAGCAGGGATTGGAGAGACGAACCCAGAGAACAGAGGAGAAAGCGATAAATGATGATGACACATTACGCATCATTAACCTGTCTGATAAGACCCTTACTGCAGATCAAATGAATCTTTTGAGCAAGGGCCTGTCTTTCTCACCTACACACAGACCTGATAGATTCGAATGTGAGAAGGATTTACAACTTTTTATGAGAAAAATATTACTGAAAAAATTCTTTTTCACACAACAACAGTGGAAAGAAAACCATCCAACTTTAGAATCTATCCCTTCTCAGGAGATATTGGTAACATCATTAACCCCTGAGGACCAAACAGCCCTTGAAATTTTGGAAGAACTAGAAACAGGGGATGAACTTCCCCTTGCCCCCTCCCCTTTTGATCCTCTTAAACTTAAGAACAAGTCCTCCTTTTTTCCGGAGTATAAAATCTCTCCATCGGCAAAAGTTTTCTATGACCTGGTTTCCAGAGATTTGGACCTCATGTTCACACGTATACAGCAATTTCAACCGCATGATGACAACTTGACAAGGGGAGAGAGAGCAGCCTTACAAGAAATCATTAAATGGCAAGACATTGGCCCTCATTCCGAGTTGTTCGCTCGCAAGGCGAATGTAGCAGAGTTACACACGCTAAGTCGCCGCCTACTGGGAGTGAATCTAAACTTCTTAAATGTGCGACCGATGTATGCGCAATATTGCGATCACAAACGAGTTAGCAGTTTTAGAGTAGCTTCAGACTTACTCTGCCTGTGCGATCAGTTCTGTGCTTTTCGGTCCTGGCTGACGTCACAAACACACCCAGCGTTCGTCCTGGCACTCCCACCGTTTCTCCGGCCACTCCTGCGTTTTTTCCGGAAACGGTAGCGTTTTCAGCCACACGCCCCTAAAACGCCGTACATCCGCCCAGTAACACCCATTTCCTGTCAATCACAATGCGATCGCCGGAGCGATGAAAAAGCCGTGAGTAAAAATACTTTCTTCATTGTAAAGTTACTTGGCGCATGCGCAGTGCGAACATTGCGCATGCGCACTAAGAGAATTCTCACTGCGATGCGATGAAAATCTCCGAGCGAACAACTCGGAATGAGGGCCATTGTTATTAAACCCTCAGATAAGGGGGGCAACATCGTACTGTGGCCCAAACATATGTATGTCACCGAATTAAGGAGACAATTAAACGATCAGGATTGTTATAAACCACTGATATTTAATCCCACCAAAAACTTTCTCAGTATATACAACTCCATCATTTTGAAAGCATATCAAAGTGGAATTATAAAGAAAAAAGATTATGAATTTCTGAAAACAGACAATCCACGAGTGGCAACTCTATATCTTTTGCCAAAAGTGCATAAAGATGAGAGAACTCCCCCCGGTAGACCTATTGTCTCTGGTGTAGGCAGTCTAACCGAAAAGGCAAGCACATACGTTGATCAATATCTTAGACATCATGTGCTTACATTGCCTTCCTACACCAGAGACACTATGGATGTATTGAACAAACTGCAGGATATGACAGTCAATCAAGGGACGTGGCTGGCCACCTATGATGTCGAAAGTCTCTATACGAGCATTGATCACGACAAGGGTTTGGCAGCCACTAAATATTTCTTGAACATGGGAACCCATTACGAGTTCAATGAGTTTCTAATTTCCCTGCTACAGTTTATACTAACCAGAAACTATTTTATTAGCGAAGAGACCTTCTACCTCCAGGTTAGAGGGACAGCGATGGGGACAGCTTGTGCCCCATCGTATGCTAACCTCTACCTGGGATGGTGGGAGAAGGAACATGTATTCAATGAAAACTTAGAGGAATACACACAACATATCTTGTTATATCTTCGCTATATTGACGATATCCTGGTGGTCTGGGAGGGAGAAGCAGAGATGTTGGAGGAATTTATCACCATCCTCAATAACAATGATCTTAACTTGAAACTGACAGGGGAGAAAGACCAGAAGGAAATTCATTTCCTGGACCTCAGTATCAAAATAGAGAGTGATGGCAGGATCAGTACAGATATTTTTTGCAAAAAAACAGCGACAAATAGCATTTTGCACTCCAGTAGCTCTCATTTACCCTCTACAATCAGAGCTATCCCTAAGGGAGAACTGCTCCGTACAAAAAGGAATTGTTCAAATGATGTAATCTATCACGAACGAGAAACCCAGGCCTGTGACCGTCTAAAGAAACGGGGATATAGCAACAGGATTATTAAATCTGCGGTTAATAATGTAAGATTACACACAAGAGAGTCACTCTTATCCCCCAAGATTAGACCTCAAAAGGAAGAACCAGTCCGATTTGTGAGCACATTTAACCCCAAATGGAATGAGATCAACGGTATATTACAGAAGCATTGGTCGGTACTGCAAACGGATGAGGTTCTGGAGCAAATTCTACCTAACCGCGTTCAGAGTAGTTGGAGGAGATCCAAGAACTTGAAGGATCTAATAGTGCAGAGCCATCTTGCTGCCCCTTCTAGACAACTATACAGTAAAAAAGGCTCGTATCAATGCGGTCGCTGCAAAGCATGCCAATACATGATATCTAAACAATCATACATAGATAAATTTGGCAAAAAATGGCTGATCCAGTACTTCATTAATTGCACCACAATGGGCGTGGTGTATCATCTAGAATGCCCATGTGGCAAAAGATACATTGGGAAAACCATTCGCCCATTAAAAGTTAGAATTTTGGAACATGCTAACAGCATCAGAAATGCAAAAAAGGATGCTGAAAGATTCAGAACATTAACACCAGTGGCAAAACACTTCCTATACCATCATGGAAGTGACACTGGAGGGTTGAAAGCCTATGGGATGCAACGAATCCAGCTAGGGATCAGAGGGGGCAATATGGACAATGAGTTGCTCAAACTGGAGACCAAACTTATTTTTTTGATGGATAGCATGCAACCTAGAGGACTGAATGAATATAACAGCTATCTTCCATTCCTGGGATAAAATAGCTCCCCAAACTGATACTGGAAAATATCCCTTCAGGATTAGACAAACATAAGTCTAATCCCTGACACTATATCTACCTGTCTCTCTTCACACAAGATTTATATCCTTGTCAATTGCTTGAGTAAAGAGATAGGCAGTAATCACTTATTGAATAGTGATTACTGACAGAGACCTATCCATCCAAGCAATGCAATTTTTGATGCAGACCACAACTGGAGATGTAAATTTATAAAGGACCACAAGAGAGAAAAGATGATCTGAATTGATAAAATCAACATAGATATCTAATAATTACCAGAGAGTCAGACTGAGAGAATATATGATAACATATAGGGCCGAATAAATATGTTACTCATCTCTCATCATGAGGATAATTTATCCTATCAACTAGTGATGGAATAGATTTACACAGGATCAAAACAGCGTACGGTTGAACTCTTGATTCCATGCTGACACGTCTCCTCTAAAGATGAGGCTCATACTCCCGTTAATCGTTGGAATATAGGGATAGGTAATAACCACTTACCTGAATATTGATTTTGAGTATAGAACCATCCTCCTACCCTATACAAGTTTCAAAGTAGCTCGAAAAACGGATCATAAGAGAGAAAAGATGATCTTGACCTACATAATCAATATAGATATTCAACCTTTGATAGAGGGTTAGACCGAGACAAACTTGTAAAACAGATCTATAGAGAAATTAATTATTAATAAACGATAAGATAATGATGTCCCCCATTTTAATTGAACAGAATACAATATAATATTCCCTTAACACGAAATGGAAGGATGAAATCACGTTAAAGGAACAATGACACATCACATTTATACAATACATCACAATACCTTATTTGTTATGGTATAAGTAGATGACAATCAAGGGCCACACTAACAATGTGATCACTCTCAATATACTTCAGCATTTGTATCACAACAATAAAATGATACCTATTTCACATCATACTTAATAAATGATCTTACCAGCACACTAGAATCACATACTTTAGCACTCTCCAGCACAATCACCCTATAAATTAATTTAATTTATACACATATTGAATCTACAACCACAGCAATCAATTTAATCACATGTACATGCATGATTAGATAAGTGCATGCCAGTTTGCTCACAGCATTCACAGTGTAAAGTTTTATTTTATTCACATATCGGCACACATAAATCATTTTTCACGTTTTTTCATTTGCACTTTAATTTACTTACATGCACATATTAATGAAATGAAGGCGATATCAGGATGAGAGAACTCCCACCCATACAAATATATTAATGAACCAGCGTTATAAACAATCTGTAGAAAAATAGAGGTGACGATCATTTACAATTTCTCGGACAGCCCATATTGGAGACAGATATGTCTTATGAAGTTTTCCCCCTAGTACACACAAAATCGGGACCAGGATTGGTCAGAATTAAGCACGTGATCGGACTCATCACAACACCAGATCTCGAGTTGTGGGAGCCGTATTACGTCAGCGCAATTAAGTCACATGATTAGGAATGAGCCCCAGGATTGGTGCGACTCAATTGTTAAATTCAGACTGAAGGAAGCAGTCTGGTTAGCCCTGACGAAAAGTAAACTGTGAAACGCGCGTCGGCGTCTTCACACTAGGCTCATGTGTACAATGATATGTGCAATTAGTCAATTGGTGTTAGCCAGAAAATAGAAGTGTGACATGCTTATATAAGGGATAGCAATGCAATGTGTTTAGCATAGAGAATGAGAACTGATAGGATTTGGTAGTCCATTAGATCCACACACCCAGCACAGCTATTAAGGAACCAGTGCAGCAATACCGGACACTGTGGAAACTGACCAGCTATACACGTGATAACACAGTGATAGAATTTGACTGTAAGCTACTCAAGCACGGCAATACAGCCGTCACAGAACGTTATGCTTTGAATATATATTCACCTGTGAGCTATACACAGTGTTCTTTACAAACATTCACAGCCGCATTAACAGCTGACCACTAATCCGATGAATTAACAGTGAACCATTTAACAAACAATCACACTGAATAGCTGTCAGCCAGAAATCGTGTGCTACTCACATTTCTAACACTGCAGTTACGTATTAAGAATTCCTGTGTCAGAAGGACACAGCTGCAACATAGTAACAAGATCTGTCTGCACAGCTGTGTGAGACAGTAACATTGCTAGTATAGCTCATTGCAACATATGTATCTGATTACAATCCACACACAAAGCCTGTAATGTTTAATAGGGCTTAGATAGTGGAAACCTAGAATTATCTTACTAGCATTTGTGATTCGCAGTAGAATTCAATTAACAATATATGTGTGAATAGCACAATAGAAGTGTGGCTGGAGTGAATTTCTAAAGCTGTTAACTTCAGTAACAGACGTATTGCTGCTACTGCTGGGCCTATCACGTTCATACTGACAGGCTGATTATACAAGAGACATCTGTGTCAGTCTTGAATACTTACACACAATGCAAGTAATCACCATTGCAAATAAATTATGTATATGATACAGATAACGAGATTTGCATGATACCAACAGTGATCATTTCCTAATAAATTTAATACCACATGTGAAAAACATAACTTGGTCCAGTGACCTTGCACAACTTCAGATAATGTGTACTATCATGGCTATTAAAGCGTAAATACTAATCCAGTGAAGAGTAAGACAATAAGTGTCAATTGATAAATATTTAACAAGTATATTTGACCACTTGGATGAGATTTATAAGCTGGTAGTTCTATATAGACGTTGACAGTAAAATCTGAGAACGCCAATAAACCAGCAGCATGCGTATATAGGAGGGTGGCATTTAGAAGACCACCTACACACAAAAAATATTTTTTCTTGCGTTGACAGCAGAGTTTGAGAACGCACAGATTTCACTTATGTCAAAGTTAACATACCAAAAATAAGCAATTCAAGTGCAATTGGTATACAATAATGAACTTGATGAATAAGTGTCATCCACAACATTAATATCAGCACGTTGACAGCAGAGACTGAGAACGTCTATTAATACGCATAACAGTACTACGGCACTGACAGCAGTGACTGAGAGTGCCATACTGTTTGGAATACAGAACGGCTTCTCCTGATATGCATGCACCAATACATGTGACACTTAAATGTTTCTAACTTGTCTTTCTATCTAATGGACAAGAATTAGGGAACAATAGTACACTTACCTGACGCATGTTAGGATTGGAAATCACACATGTGGACAATACATTGCTTTTCACACTAACTATATCCAACCATTACTTGGGATAACTTTCTGGCAACACCGTATGAATTTGGTATAAGGTCATAGAACCTACTATAATAAATATTTAATATATTTGACTTTGCACAACACATTGGAGCAAGAGAGTGTGTTTTTTAATGTTTATGTTGCACTGTGTCTTGCACTTGTCTGAATTTATTTTAATATTTCACAGTTCTCAGCGTTTTTAAACAAACACTAATAAAAGTTATATTTTATATAAATTTTCTTTGACCATTTACACAATTACAGTGCGCCACCCACAGTCCAAATCTTTCCCTTCCCTTCAAATCTATCTTACATGTTGGCAACATACATGGTGTGGCAGCACCCCCATAATATGTGACCAGATTCAAAGTGGCAGAATAAGATATGGGGTTCTCCTTATATTTAATTTAATTTAAAGATACATACACTAGTGCAGTAGATCTTCCATTTCCCTTTTTCCCTTTATTCAATTGTCAAGGCTGAGACTTCAGCATTTCTAATCTCTACTAGCACAGTTAATCACGCATTGCAATTGATATTCGCAAACAACGACTTAATAAAAATTTCATTGATTCAATAAACCAGAATGGCTTCCTTCAGTCTAACAAAGGACCTAGATGATAGGCGAAAAAGGTTGAAAAACAGTTTGGATTCAACCTTTGGGAATGAAATCAACAATGTAGATCCATCCAACAGAGATTGGTCAGATGACCTTTTCTCTTTGAAACAAATACTGATCAAGCAAGGGAAAACGTGGTGGAACCGTCTGATGTTTGATAGTTACATCAAACATAATATCACCCCACGTGGGCTGAGACCACGAGTATTCCCGACATTTGAACTGGCAAATGCAGAGCAAAAGAAGGAATGGGAAATGGCATTGACCCAATGCTCTAGGGAGCTGATTAAAATATTAATCAAACACGATGAAATCTTGTTAACCCAATATACACAAGAGATCTCTGCTCTGGGGGAAAAATTAAAAAGATTCGAAACAGTGGAAAAATTCCAAGCCACATACAATAAGTACAAGAAAGACGTGGAGGATATGGAACAAGAGATCATAGAGAGAAAGAAAAAGAAACTTTCTAGGGACAAAAATTATTTTGCTCAGGATAAAGTTTACAGGTGGAAATCCTACCCACCAAGGAATAGTAAAATCAATAATCAATTGAATTATACAACCTCAGACGTAGAGTCCTCAGAAGGAGAAGATTTACAAACCAGGAGAAGACCCTATAATAGGGATTTTTTAGAACAAACCCCGAGAAGGGTCCAGGACCACACCAATATGGAAGAGTTAAGATCAGGAGGGGGAAGGGGGGTCAGAAGAAAGCGCGACAGCAGGGATTGGAGAGACGAACCCAGAGAACAGAGGAGAAAGCGATAAATGATGATGACACATTACGCATCATTAACCTGTCTGATAAGACCCTTACTGCAGATCAAATGAATCTTTTGAGCAAGGGCCTGTCTTTCTCACCTACACACAGACCTGATAGATTCGAATGTGAGAAGGATTTACAACTTTTTATGAGAAAAATATTACTGAAAAAATTCTTTTTCACACAACAACAGTGGAAAGAAAACCATCCAACTTTAGAATCTATCCCTTCTCAGGAGATATTGGTAACATCATTAACCCCTGAGGACCAAACAGCCCTTGAAATTTTGGAAGAACTAGAAACAGGGGATGAACTTCCCCTTGCCCCCTCCCCTTTTGATCCTCTTAAACTTAAGAACAAGTCCTCCTTTTTTCCGGAGTATAAAATCTCTCCATCGGCAAAAGTTTTCTATGACCTGGTTTCCAGAGATTTGGACCTCATGTTCACACGTATACAGCAATTTCAACCGCATGATGACAACTTGACAAGGGGAGAGAGAGCAGCCTTACAAGAAATCATTAAATGGCAAGACATTGGCCCTCATTCCGAGTTGTTCGCTCGCAAGGCGAATGTAGCAGAGTTACACACGCTAAGTCGCCGCCTACTGGGAGTGAATCTAAACTTCTTAAATGTGCGACCGATGTATGCGCAATATTGCGATCACAAACGAGTTAGCAGTTTTAGAGTAGCTTCAGACTTACTCTGCCTGTGCGATCAGTTCTGTGCTTTTCGGTCCTGGCTGACGTCACAAACACACCCAGCGTTCGTCCTGGCACTCCCACCGTTTCTCCGGCCACTCCTGCGTTTTTTCCGGAAACGGTAGCGTTTTCAGCCACACGCCCCTAAAACGCCGTACATCCGCCCAGTAACACCCATTTCCTGTCAATCACAATGCGATCGCCGGAGCGATGAAAAAGCCGTGAGTAAAAATACTTTCTTCATTGTAAAGTTACTTGGCGCATGCGCAGTGCGAACATTGCGCATGCGCACTAAGAGAATTCTCACTGCGATGCGATGAAAATCTCCGAGCGAACAACTCGGAATGAGGGCCATTGTTATTAAACCCTCAGATAAGGGGGGCAACATCGTACTGTGGCCCAAACATATGTATGTCACCGAATTAAGGAGACAATTAAACGATCAGGATTGTTATAAACCACTGATATTTAATCCCACCAAAAACTTTCTCAGTATATACAACTCCATCATTTTGAAAGCATATCAAAGTGGAATTATAAAGAAAAAAGATTATGAATTTCTGAAAACAGACAATCCACGAGTGGCAACTCTATATCTTTTGCCAAAAGTGCATAAAGATGAGAGAACTCCCCCCGGTAGACCTATTGTCTCTGGTGTAGGCAGTCTAACCGAAAAGGCAAGCACATACGTTGATCAATATCTTAGACATCATGTGCTTACATTGCCTTCCTACACCAGAGACACTATGGATGTATTGAACAAACTGCAGGATATGACAGTCAATCAAGGGACGTGGCTGGCCACCTATGATGTCGAAAGTCTCTATACGAGCATTGATCACGACAAGGGTTTGGCAGCCACTAAATATTTCTTGAACATGGGAACCCATTACGAGTTCAATGAGTTTCTAATTTCCCTGCTACAGTTTATACTAACCAGAAACTATTTTATTAGCGAAGAGACCTTCTACCTCCAGGTTAGAGGGACAGCGATGGGGACAGCTTGTGCCCCATCGTATGCTAACCTCTACCTGGGATGGTGGGAGAAGGAACATGTATTCAATGAAAACTTAGAGGAATACACACAACATATCTTGTTATATCTTCGCTATATTGACGATATCCTGGTGGTCTGGGAGGGAGAAGCAGAGATGTTGGAGGAATTTATCACCATCCTCAATAACAATGATCTTAACTTGAAACTGACAGGGGAGAAAGACCAGAAGGAAATTCATTTCCTGGACCTCAGTATCAAAATAGAGAGTGATGGCAGGATCAGTACAGATATTTTTTGCAAAAAAACAGCGACAAATAGCATTTTGCACTCCAGTAGCTCTCATTTACCCTCTACAATCAGAGCTATCCCTAAGGGAGAACTGCTCCGTACAAAAAGGAATTGTTCAAATGATGTAATCTATCACGAACGAGAAACCCAGGCCTGTGACCGTCTAAAGAAACGGGGATATAGCAACAGGATTATTAAATCTGCGGTTAATAATGTAAGATTACACACAAGAGAGTCACTCTTATCCCCCAAGATTAGACCTCAAAAGGAAGAACCAGTCCGATTTGTGAGCACATTTAACCCCAAATGGAATGAGATCAACGGTATATTACAGAAGCATTGGTCGGTACTGCAAACGGATGAGGTTCTGGAGCAAATTCTACCTAACCGCGTTCAGAGTAGTTGGAGGAGATCCAAGAACTTGAAGGATCTAATAGTGCAGAGCCATCTTGCTGCCCCTTCTAGACAACTATACAGTAAAAAAGGCTCGTATCAATGCGGTCGCTGCAAAGCATGCCAATACATGATATCTAAACAATCATACATAGATAAATTTGGCAAAAAATGGCTGATCCAGAACTTCATTAATTGCACCACAATGGGCGTGGTGTATCATCTAGAATGCCCATGTGGCAAAAGATACATTGGGAAAACCATTCGCCCATTAAAAGTTAGAATTTTGGAACATGCTAACAGCATCAGAAATGCAAAAAAGGATGCTGAAAGATTCAGAACATTAACACCAGTGGCAAAACACTTCCTATACCATCATGGAAGTGACACTGGAGGGTTGAAAGCCTATGGGATGCAACGAATCCAGCTAGGGATCAGAGGGGGCAATATGGACAATGAGTTGCTCAAACTGGAGACCAAACTTATTTTTTTGATGGATAGCATGCAACCTAGAGGACTGAATGAATATAACAGCTATCTTCCATTCCTGGGATAAAATAGCTCCCCAAACTGATACTGGAAAATATCCCTTCAGGATTAGACAAACATAAGTCTAATCCCTGACACTATATCTACCTGTCTCTCTTCACACAAGATTTATATCCTTGTCAATTGCTTGAGTAAAGAGATAGGCAGTAATCACTTATTGAATAGTGATTACTGACAGAGACCTATCCATCCAAGCAATGCAATTTTTGATGCAGACCACAACTGGAGATGTAAATTTATAAAGGACCACAAGAGAGAAAAGATGATCTGAATTGATAAAATCAACATAGATATCTAATAATTACCAGAGAGTCAGACTGAGAGAATATATGATAACATATAGGGCCGAATAAATATGTTACTCATCTCTCATCATGAGGATAATTTATCCTATCAACTAGTGATGGAATAGATTTACACAGGATCAAAACAGCGTACGGTTGAACTCTTGATTCCATGCTGACACGTCTCCTCTAAAGATGAGGCTCATACTCCCGTTAATCGTTGGAATATAGGGATAGGTAATAACCACTTACCTGAATATTGATTTTGAGTATAGAACCATCCTCCTACCCTATACAAGTTTCAAAGTAGCTCGAAAAACGGATCATAAGAGAGAAAAGATGATCTTGACCTACATAATCAATATAGATATTCAACCTTTGATAGAGGGTTAGACCGAGACAAACTTGTAAAACAGATCTATAGAGAAATTAATTATTAATAAACGATAAGATAATGATGTCCCCCATTTTAATTGAACAGAATACAATATAATATTCCCTTAACACGAAATGGAAGGATGAAATCACGTTAAAGGAACAATGACACATCACATTTATACAATACATCACAATACCTTATTTGTTATGGTATAAGTAGATGACAATCAAGGGCCACACTAACAATGTGATCACTCTCAATATACTTCAGCATTTGTATCACAACAATAAAATGATACCTATTTCACATCATACTTAATAAATGATCTTACCAGCACACTAGAATCACATACTTTAGCACTCTCCAGCACAATCACCCTATAAATTAATTTAATTTATACACATATTGAATCTACAACCACAGCAATCAATTTAATCACATGTACATGCATGATTAGATAAGTGCATGCCAGTTTGCTCACAGCATTCACAGTGTAAAGTTTTATTTTATTCACATATCGGCACACATAAATCATTTTTCACGTTTTTTCATTTGCACTTTAATTTACTTACATGCACATATTAATGAAATGAAGGCGATATCAGGATGAGAGAACTCCCACCCATACAAATATATTAATGAACCAGCGTTATAAACAATCTGTAGAAAAATAGAGGTGACGATCATTTACAATTTCTCGGACAGCCCATATTGGAGACAGATATGTCTTATGAAGTTTTCCCCCTAGTACACACAAAATCGGGACCAGGATTGGTCAGAATTAAGCACGTGATCGGACTCATCACAACACCAGATCTCGAGTTGTGGGAGCCGTATTACGTCAGCGCAATTAAGTCACATGATTAGGAATGAGCCCCAGGATTGGTGCGACTCAATTGTTAAATTCAGACTGAAGGAAGCAGTCTGGTTAGCCCTGACGAAAAGTAAACTGTGAAACGCGCGTCGGCGTCTTCACACTAGGCTCATGTGTACAATGATATGTGCAATTAGTCAATTGGTGTTAGCCAGAAAATAGAAGTGTGACATGCTTATATAAGGGATAGCAATGCAATGTGTTTAGCATAGAGAATGAGAACTGATAGGATTTGGTAGTCCATTAGATCCACACACCCAGCACAGCTATTAAGGAACCAGTGCAGCAATACCGGACACTGTGGAAACTGACCAGCTATACACGTGATAACACAGTGATAGAATTTGACTGTAAGCTACTCAAGCACGGCAATACAGCCGTCACAGAACGTTATGCTTTGAATATATATTCACCTGTGAGCTATACACAGTGTTCTTTACAAACATTCACAGCCGCATTAACAGCTGACCACTAATCCGATGAATTAACAGTGAACCATTTAACAAACAATCACACTGAATAGCTGTCAGCCAGAAATCGTGTGCTACTCACATTTCTAACACTGCAGTTACGTATTAAGAATTCCTGTGTCAGAAGGACACAGCTGCAACATAGTAACAAGATCTGTCTGCACAGCTGTGTGAGACAGTAACATTGCTAGTATAGCTCATTGCAACATATGTATCTGATTACAATCCACACACAAAGCCTGTAATGTTTAATAGGGCTTAGATAGTGGAAACCTAGAATTATCTTACTAGCATTTGTGATTCGCAGTAGAATTCAATTAACAATATATGTGTGAATAGCACAATAGAAGTGTGGCTGGAGTGAATTTCTAAAGCTGTTAACTTCAGTAACAGACGTATTGCTGCTACTGCTGGGCCTATCACGTTCATACTGACAGGCTGATTATACAAGAGACATCTGTGTCAGTCTTGAATACTTACACACAATGCAAGTAATCACCATTGCAAATAAATTATGTATATGATACAGATAACGAGATTTGCATGATACCAACAGTGATCATTTCCTAATAAATTTAATACCACATGTGAAAAACATAACTTGGTCCAGTGACCTTGCACAACTTCAGATAATGTGTACTATCATGGCTATTAAAGCGTAAATACTAATCCAGTGAAGAGTAAGACAATAAGTGTCAATTGATAAATATTTAACAAGTATATTTGACCACTTGGATGAGATTTATAAGCTGGTAGTTCTATATAGACGTTGACAGTAAAATCTGAGAACGCCAATAAACCAGCAGCATGCGTATATAGGAGGGTGGCATTTAGAAGACCACCTACACACAAAAAATATTTTTTCTTGCGTTGACAGCAGAGTTTGAGAACGCACAGATTCACTTATGTCAAAGTTAACATACCAAAAATAAGCAATTCAAGTGCAATTGGTATACAATAATGAACTTGATGAATAAGTGTCATCCACAACATTAATATCAGCACGTTGACAGCAGAGACTGAGAACGTCTATTAATACGCATAACAGTACTACGGCACTGACAGCAGTGACTGAGAGTGCCATACTGTTTGGAATACAGAACGGCTTCTCCTGATATGCATGCACCAATACATGTGACACTTAAATGTTTCTAACTTGTCTTTCTATCTAATGGACAGGAATTAGGGAACAATAGTACACTTACCTGACGCATGTTAGGATTGGAAATCACACATGTGGACAATACATTGCTTTTCACACTAACTATATCCAACCATTACTTGGGATAACTTTCTGGCAACACCGTATGAATTTGGTATAAGGTCATAGAACCTACTATAATAAATATTTAATATATTTGACTTTGCACAACACATTGGAGCAAGAGAGTGTGTTTTTTAATGTTTATGTTGCACTGTGTCTTGCACTTGTCTGAATTTATTTTAATATTTCACAGTTCTCAGCGTTTTTAAACAAACACTAATAAAAGTTATATTTTATATAAATTTTCTTTGACCATTTACACAATTACAGTGCGCCACCCACAGTCCAAATCTTTCCCTTCCCTTCAAATCAGAAATAAAATAACCCACGCAACTCTAACTCTCTCTGCACATTTATATCTGCCTCCCCTGCAGTGCACATGGGCCCTCATTCCGAGTTGTTCGCTCGTTATTTTTCATCGCATCGCAGTGAAATTCCGCTTAGTACGCATGCGCGATATTCGCACTGCGACTGCGCCAAGTAATTTAACAATGAAGATAGTATTTTTACTCATGGCTTTTTCTTCGCTCCTGCATTCGTAGTGTGATTGACAGGAAATGGGTGTTACTGGGCGGAAACACTGCGTTTTAGGGGCGTGTGGATGAAAACGCTACCGTTTCCGGAAAAAACGCAGGAGTGGCCGGAGAAACGGGGGAGTGTCTGGGCGAACGCTGGGTGTGTTTATGACGTCAAACCAGGAACGACAAGCACTAAACTGATCGCACAGGCAGAGTAAGTGTGGAGCTACTCTAAAACTGCTAAGTAGTTTGTGATCGCAATATTGCGAATACATCGTTCGCAATTTTAAGAAGCTTAGATACACTCCCAGTAGGCGGCGGCTTAGCGTGTGTAACTCTGCTAAAATCGCTTTGCGACCGATCAACTCGGAATGAGGGCCATGGTTTTGCCCAACTACTAACAAAATTCCTACTGCGATCAACTCAGAATTACCCCCCATGGGTTTGCCCAATTGCTAACTTTTTTGTTTTGCTAACAACCTGAATAACCCACTAAGGACCTTATTCAGTAAAGATCTTTAGCAGAATTTGCTATCCTCTGAATCACATGCTGGGGGCCACCCATCGCAGGGCAAGGCCACCTAGCATGTAGACCACCACCCACCCACTGCGATCACGCTGAAATTGCAATTGCGCTGCAATTTCAGCATGATCGCTGAAACTGTGGATGCCTCCTACCGGCGCAGCCTGCCTTGTACGGAAGGAGACCGCCACCATTTTCTGGTTCAAAGCGGCTGCATGTGATGATACAGCCACCCCAAAAATGCCACCACCACCCACGATTACCCTGCACTGCCCCCGCAATGGCCACATGACTAAATGTGTCTTTTTTCACCACAGCTGCTGTGCGCCAGTGTATAGTGTTCAGCTCCAGCGAAGAGGCAGAAACAAGAGACACAGAGGAGGCCGTGTTTCAAAAAACACATATTACACAAATCTTAAGGCCTTTAACCATAACATTAATATTTGGACACAATCACATAAGTGAATTTTTTGCCTATATCCTACTTTAAAGTGATATGTGAAGTCGTTTGTTTATAAAAAAAAAATGGCCTCTGAATTTTTTTTTTATAATCCATGCTTAGATTGTGTTTTTGTAAAGTCATTTTATTATGTCAGTCAGCATGTTTTATTTAAGCACGTGCATTGGTAGGTGTTCCGAATAAGTGGAATTATTTGTTCCAAATAAGTGTAGGTTGTATATATTCTCCATTACAAGTGTTTTGTTTTATTTTACCTTTTGGTTCCCTTGCATTTCCTCCTCATGTGTTGTCAGCACCACTGCTTCCCCCATCACCAGCACCTCTGTGCCTGCCACTTCCACGGCTAGCAGCATATTCATCTGGAGAAGAGGAGGAGGAGTACAATGACACCACCATCATCCTCACTCCTGAGAAGCCTACGCAGCATGTACCACCATAACAACAACTACAATCACCACCACCCAGCACACAGGCCATTGTTCCAAGCAGCGGTGTAAGTTCGTCCCAGTTGTCCGGAAGCAAGATAAATATTGGTGCCCCCGCCCCTATATATATATATATATATATATAGGATTGCAGGGATAGGCACTCCAAAAAGCTCCAATATAATAATAGCTGGTGCCTCCGTGGAAATAACGTGCATAGAACAAAGAGACGTGGCACTCACAGCATGTTTGCAATAAATCACAAGGACCTCAGTCGTACTGCAACGTTTCAGTGGTAGTCCACTGTCGTCAGGCTTTATTAAGAAAATACATAAAATACTCTTACCTTTATAGAACACCGCGTGCATATTCAAACAGTCCGGACCCGAACTTCCGGTCGGGTGGACGGAAATGACGTGATAGTGCTGTCAGCGCACTGAAAGGAAAAACCGTCACCATGGTAACCAAAACACGTTTGTAACATAATCATTGCGATCAAATGTACAGGATTGGTTAATCATCATATGCGTATCACAGAAACTAAACATTCACAATCACGTCTGCATGCTCAATCGGTGAATCTAATAGTGTACACTGAATTCTCACAACGGTCACTGATAGTCTCATATCATGTTTAAAACCATAGCTGTCAGCACAAAAACAGAGGCTGATGAGAAAAAATATATACTAATTGTCTCCTATGTTAACAGCCCAGACAAGATTTCTATGGTTGATGGCAATATGTTATATACTGCGGAAAGGAAAAATGATATCATAAGAAATAGATACATCAAGTGAATAATTAAAGGAAACAGGCATAGGATAACTGTTCGTTCAGACCATTTGGATGCATTACCCCCAGGGATGTTATCCATTTAATTTCCCTTTGGAGTAATTTGGTTGATCGATCCCCACCCCTGATGTTAATGGGGATGTGATCGATCATTCTGTATCGTATGCTGTTAAGAGAATGTTTATACGTAACAAAGTGTCTCGCTACGGGTTGTTCGCTACTGCCCGTTTCAAGTGCTTTTCTTATGGCTGACCTATGACAGGTCATTCTCTCTTTGAACTTCCTTTCCGATTTGCCTACATAACTTAGGCCGCAAGGGCAGATAATTTGATAAACAGTGAAGGTGGAATTGCAGTTTAATCTATGCCGTATTAGGATCTTTTTTCCGGTTTGTGGATGATTAAATGAGTCTCCTGTCAATAAATATTGGCAGGTG
The DNA here is from genome assembly GCF_028390025.1 of Pseudophryne corroboree. Lineage (NCBI taxonomy): Eukaryota > Metazoa > Chordata > Amphibia > Anura > Myobatrachidae > Pseudophryne > Pseudophryne corroboree. Next base: position 55,337,311 of record NC_086446.1, on the reverse strand, counting down.
ACACAAGTACATTTGAAACAACCTAATTTTGTGGCTGTATGTGACAAAAAATGTGTAGTAGATGTACCTGTATCATGTATAATCCCTGAGATATCGGTTTTCACCAAATAATCTCTCAGATTTTTACCTTTTGTATAACACGGCATCAGTCTAGTGCCCGAAAGATGAAGTTGAGCATCGGTTTCTATTAAGGGCCAATGTTTTTTGGCAATTCCTGTGATGGTATTGGATTTAACGTTAAATTTATTCACCCAAGGGAATTTCTTTTGATGTTGTTCATCATTCTTGGATATATTAGTTAACAAGGAATTCCTGTCCATGCTCATGACTTTAGATTTTGCTGAGTTGAGTAGTCTCTTAGAATACCCTCTTAGCAGCAATTTCCTGATTAAGGTGTCAATCTGATCTGCAGCCACCTTCGTATCACTGTTAATGCGTCTGATCCTGATCATTTGGGAGTAAGGTAACCCTCTTTTTAGAGAAGGAGGGTGGCAACTTTGTGCATGTAACAGTTGGTTACAATCAGTGGGCTTAGTATAGATGCTTGTAATAATCTTATTATTCTTGACTTTAATCAATACATCTAAAAAGTTAATGACATTCTGATTGAATTCAAAAGTGAACTTAATAGCCCCATCACCTGTATTGATACCCTCCAATAGATCCGTCAGTATACTTATATCGTCTTTCCATAGAACAAACAGGTCATCTATGTAACGATTAAATAATAAAGCCCCTGACTTGAAGCAATCACAGTTGTAAAACAGATCTTCTTCTATTGAAAACATAAAAATGTTTGCATACGTGGGAGAGACTGCAGATCCCATCGCACACCCCCTGATTTGTAAATAAAATTGTTTACCGTAAAGGAAAAAATGATTAATCAAAACAAATTCCAATAACAGAAGGATGATATTAATTTTCTCAGGGTCAAAGACTGCTTTTCTCTGAAGAAATCTTCTAACTGCTGATAATCCCATGTCATGGGGAATGGATGTATACAGGCTGACAACATCCACGGTTGCCAGCCAACATCTGTCTGGTAATGATTCAATAGCCTGAAGATTATTCAGGAAAGCAGTGGTGTCAATCAAGTAACTGGGTTCTTCACTTAGAAGGGGTTGTAATAAACAATCTAGGAAGACCGACAAGGGTTGCAGAAGAGATCCCCGTGCCGACACAATGGGTCGACCAGGGGGTGGATCTGTACCCTTGTGGATCTTCGGCAATAAATAGAAAACCGGTACTACTGGAAACAATGGTACCAAGACTTCCATGATCTCTGGTGTAATAAGATCGACCATTAACGCTTGCGAGAGAATTGCTGTTAGCCGTTTCTTACAACTTGCAGAAGGATTGGCATGTAATTTTATATATACCTCAGTACAAGACAATTGGCGTTGTGCTTCTATGTTGTAATCATTAAAGTCCTGTAAGACTATTACCCCTCCTTTATCCGACGGTCTGATGATCAATTGATCATTATTGGATAAGTCCTGTAATGCATTCCGTTCAGCTTTTGTGAGATTTGGATGTATTTGTTCACGAGTATCCTCCACCTTTTTGATCTCATGTTCAAAGATTCTCATAAAAGTCTTTAAACTGGTGTTATTTGATAGAGGGTCAAAAACGGATTTTTGTCGGAAAGGAAGGAGTTTAGTGGGTAAAGGTCTCTGTGTACTAATAGTGGTCTGATTGCCAAAATGTTCTCTTAGTTTGATCTTGCGTTGAAGTTTATATTTTTCAATGTTGTGTTGGAGATCATTGAATGGGACAGACGGCACAAATGAAAGTCCCTTATTCAGCAACCTCTTCTCCGTATCCGATAGTTCGTATGATGACAAGTTGCATATCATTTCTTTTTGTAACGAGGTGGCCTGCCGACTCGTCCTCTGCCTCTTCCACTGGCCGCCTCTGCGGGTGAATCTCCGCTTTCTAAAGTGGTTCGGTCTTTCGTCGCTACCCCTAAAGGGGCTGATGCTAGATTTGATCTGTTGGACTCGCTTGTTGATTCCACCGACGAGTCTGTATCTAGTTTGTAGTTTTGTTTAAATTGACGACGGAAAAATGGACGTTTCTTTTCTGTAGGATTATTGCCAGACAGCCATCTGTAGACCGTGTGTCTTTCATAATCTTCCTCAACTTTAGACAATTTCTTCTTTTTGAACTCAATAAGTTCTTTTTTGTATTGAGTGATTTGTGACTGTAATTTCTTTAACCATTCACCTTCAGCATCCGCCGTCAAGATAGGTAAATTGGTACTTTCAAAAACTGCAATTTTTGTTCTTACTGATTCCAATTCCTTCGTGGATTGTTCAATGACTAAAAGGATTAAGTCCAGTGAACATTTGTTTAAGATGGCAATCCATCTTCGGCAAAAATTTGCATCGTATCTTCCTATAGTGGGACAGTTGTGGACTCGGAAGCCTCTGGGTATTTTCTTCGATCTGAAGTAATCGCTGAGGGAAAGTCCATGTAAATCAAAATCCACCTCTTTCTTTTTGAGGTTCAGCAGATCTCTGAAAATAATATTCGGGGCCATGGCATGTGCTTCATCACGTAAGCCCTTCTTGCGCAAGATTGCCTCAGCATCTGATTCGGAGAACGAATGCACGTCTCCTACCGGGAAATTGAAATGCCCCCATTGTCCAGAAGGGTCCTCCATAGTATTCACTTTGCTCACTGGATTGGCATCCATGGTTATACAAATGAGCGTTACCACAAGATAAAATAAACACCTATGGCAGGTGTTCAATTAAAAATGTCCAATGCATGGACTGTTTGAAAGCTAGCTGCGTGGACTAGTGAATATGAGCTGGTTGCCTCTATCAAAAGAAACACCGGAATGTGTTTCACTGTACAGGATTGCAGGGATAGGCACTCCAAAAAGCTCCAATATAATAATAGCTGGTGCCTCCGTGGAAATAACGTGCATAGAACAAAGAGACGTGGCACTCACAGCATGTTTGCAATAAATCACAAGGACCTCACAAGGACATAATCATTGCGATCAAATGAGCATGCAGACGTGATTGTGAATGTTTAGTTTCTGTGATACGCATATGATGATTAACCAATCCTGTACATTTGATCGCAATGATTATGTTACAAACGTGTTTTGGTTACCATGGTGACGGTTTTTCCTTTCAGTGCGCTGACAGCACTATCACGTCATTTCCGTCCACCCGACCGGAAGTTCGGGTCCGGACTGTTTGAATATGCACGCGGTGTTCTATAAAGGTAAGAGTATTTTATGTATTTTCTTAATAAAGCCTGACGACAGTGGACTACCACTGAAACGTTGCAGTACGACTGAGGTCCTTGTGATTTATTGCAAACATGCTGTGAGTGCCACGTCTCTTTGTTCTATGCACGTTATTTCCACGGAGGCACCAGCTATTATTATATTGGAGCTTTTTGGAGTGCCTATCCCTGCAATCCTGTACAGTGAAACACATTCCGGTGTTTCTTTTGATAGAGGCAACCAGCTCATATTCACTAGTCCACGCAGCTAGCTTTCAAACAGTCCATGCATTGGACATTTTTAATTGAACACCTGCCATAGGTGTTTATTTTATCTTGTGGTAACGCTCATTTGTATAACCATGGATGCCAATCCAGTGAGCAAAGTGAATACTATGGAGGACCCTTCTGGACAATGGGGGCATTTCAATTTCCCGGTAGGAGACGTGCATTTGTTCTCCGAATCAGATGCTGAGGCAATCTTGCGCAAGAAGGGCTTACGTGATGAAGCACATGCCATGGCCCCGAATATTATTTTCAGAGATCTGCTGAACCTCAAAAAGAAAGAGGTGGATTTTGATTTACATGGACTTTCCCTCAGCGATTACTTCAGATCGAAGAAAATACCCAGAGGCTTCCGAGTCCACAACTGTCCCACTATAGGAAGATACGATGCAAATTTTTGCCGAAGATGGATTGCCATCTTAAACAAATGTTCACTGGACTTAATCCTTTTAGTCATTGAACAATCCACGAAGGAATTGGAATCAGTAAGAACAAAAATTGCAGTTTTTGAAAGTACCAATTTACCTATCTTGACGGCGGATGCTGAAGGTGAATGGTTAAAGAAATTACAGTCACAAATCACTCAATACAAAAAAGAACTTATTGAGTTCAAAAAGAAGAAATTGTCTAAAGTTGAGGAAGATTATGAAAGACACACGGTCTACAGATGGCTGTCTGGCAATAATCCTACAGACAAGAAACGTCCATTTTTCCGTCGTCAATTTAAACAAAACTACAAACTAGATACAGACTCGTCGGTGGAATCAACAAGTGAGTCCGACAGATCAAATCTAGCATCAGCCCCTTTAGGGGTAGCGACGAAAGACCGAACCACTTTAGAAAGCGGAGATTCACCCGCAGAGGCGACCAGTGGAAGAGGCAGAGGACGAGTCGGCAGGCCACCTCGTTACAAAAAGAAATGATATGCAACTTGTCATCATACGAACTATCGGATACGGAGAAGAGGTTGCTGAATAAGGGTCTTTCATTTGTGCCGTCTGTCCCATTCAATGATCTCCAACACAACATTGAAAAATATAAACTTCAACGCAAGATCAAACTAAGAGAACATTTTGGCAATCAGACCACTATTAGTACACAGAGACCTTTACCCACTAAACTCCTTCCTTTCCGACAAAAATCCGTTTTTGACCCTCTATCAAATAACACCAGTTTAAAGACTTTTATGAGAATCTTTGAACATGAGATCAAAAAGGTGGAGGATACTCGTGAACAAATACATCCAAATCTCACAAAAGCTGAACGGAATGCATTACAGGACTTATCCAATAATGATCAATTGATCATCAGACCATCGGATAAAGGAGGGGTAATAGTCTTACAGGACTTTAATGATTACAACATAGAAGCACAACGCCAATTGTCTTGTACTGAGGTATATATAAAATTACATGCCAATCCTTCTGCAAGTTGTAAGAAACGGCTAACAGCAATTCTCTCGCAAGCGTTAATGGTCGATCTTATTACACCAGAGATCATGGAAGTCTTGGTACCATTGTTTCCAGTAGTACCGGTTTTCTATTTATTGCCGAAGATCCACAAGGGTACAGATCCACCCCCTGGTCGACCCATTGTGTCGGCACGGGGATCTCTTCTGCAACCCTTGTCGGTCTTCCTAGATTGTTTATTACAACCCCTTCTAAGTGAAGAACCCAGTTACTTGATTGACACCACTGCTTTCCTGAATAATCTTCAGGCTATTGAATCATTACCAGACAGATGTTGGCTGGCAACCGTGGATGTTGTCAGCCTGTATACATCCATTCCCCATGACATGGGATTATCAGCAGTTAGAAGATTTCTTCAGAGAAAAGCAGTCTTTGACCCTGAGAAAATTAATATCATCCTTCTGTTATTGGAATTTGTTTTGAATAATAATTTTTTCCTTTACGGTAAACAATTTTATTTACAAATCAGGGGGTGTGCGATGGGATCTGCAGTCTCTCCCACGTATGCAAACATTTTTATGTTTTCAATAGAAGAAGATCTGTTTTACAACTGTGATTGCTTCAAGTCAGGGGCTTTATTATTTAATCGTTACATAGATGACCTGTTTGTTCTATGGAAAGACGATATAAGTATACTGACGGATCTATTGGAGGGTATCAATACAGGTGATGGGGCTATTAAGTTCACTTTTGAATTCAATCAGAATGTCATTAACTTTTTAGATGTATTGATTAAAGTCAAGAATAATAAGATTATTACAAGCATCTATACTAAGCCCACTGATTGTAACCAACTGTTACATGCACAAAGTTGCCACCCTCCTTCTCTAAAAAGAGGGTTACCTTACTCCCAAATGATCAGGATCAGACGCATTAACAGTGATACGAAGGTGGCTGCAGATCAGATTGACACCTTAATCAGGAAATTGCTGCTAAGAGGGTATTCTAAGAGACTACTCAACTCAGCAAAATCTAAAGTCATGAGCATGGACAGGAATTCCTTGTTAACTAATATACCCAAGAATGATGAACAACATCAAAAGAAATTCCCTTGGGTGAATAAATTTAACGTTAAATCCAATACCATCACAGGAATTGCCAAAAAACATAGGCCCTTAATAGAAACCGATGCTCAACTTCATCTTTCGGGCACTAGACTGATGCCGTGTTATACAAAAGGTAAAAATCTGAGAGATTATTTGGTGAAAACCGATATCTCAGGGATTATACATGATACAGGTACATCTACTACACATTTTTTGTCACATACAGCCACAAAATTAGGTTGTTTCAAATGTACTTGTGTCACCTGCCAATATTTATTGACAGGAGACTCATTTAATCATCCACAAACCGGAAAAAAGATCCTAATACGGCATAGATTAAACTGCAATTCCACCTTCACTGTTTATCAAATTATCTGCCCTTGCGGCCTAAGTTATGTAGGCAAATCGGAAAGGAAGTTCAAAGAGAGAATGACCTGTCATAGGTCAGCCATAAGAAAAGCACTTGAAACGGGCAGTAGCGAACAACCCGTAGCGAGACACTTTGTTACGTATAAACATTCTCTTAACAGCATACGATACAGAATGATCGATCACATCCCCATTAACATCAGGGGTGGGGATCGATCAACCAAATTACTCCAAAGGGAAATTAAATGGATAACATCCCTGGGGGTAATGCATCCAAATGGTCTGAACGAACAGTTATCCTATGCCTGTTTCCTTTAATTATTCACTTGATGTATCTATTTCTTATGATATCATTTTTCCTTTCCGCAGTATATAACATATTGCCATCAACCATAGAAATCTTGTCTGGGCTGTTAACATAGGAGACAATTAGTATATATTTTTTCTCATCAGCCTCTGTTTTTGTGCTGACAGCTATGGTTTTAAACATGATATGAGACTATCAGTGACCGTTGTGAGAATTCAGTGTACACTATTAGATTCACCGATTGAGCATGCAGACGTGATTGTGAATGTTTAGTTTCTGTGATACGCATATGATGATTAACCAATCCTGTACATTTGATCGCAATGATTATGTTACAAACGTGTTTTGGTTACCATGGTGACGGTTTTTCCTTTCAGTGCGCTGACAGCACTATCACGTCATTTCCGTCCACCCGACCGGAAGTTCGGGTCCGGACTGTTTGAATATGCACGCGGTGTTCTATAAAGGTAAGAGTATTTTATGTATTTTCTTAATAAAGCCTGACGACAGTGGACTACCACTGAAACGTTGCAGTACGACTGAGGTCCTTGTGATTTATTGCAAACATGCTGTGAGTGCCACGTCTCTTTGTTCTATATATATATATATATATATATATATATATATGTATATATATAAATATAAATAGAGCGAGGTAAGCAGGCGGCACTCATCAGGCTGAATAAACGTGGTTACTTTATTGGCTAAAGGCCGACATGTTTCGGAGATAGCCTCTCCGTCCTCAGGGCCAGACAAACATACTACAAGTGTACAAGTGACTTATAAGACATGAAACCCCCCAAATTAACAAACCTAACCGTACTCACCTGCTCCACGGCGCACCCGCCTGTCGACCGCCACGAGGCACTTCCGCGTCTCACTGCCGCGACGTCACAGATGCGCCGCGTCGCAGGGGAGCTCCATGGGAACCGGAGCGTAAACAACCCACGTCCCCAGCGTCCTCTGAAATAACAAAACATATAATTGCAAATCAACTAAGTGCAAATCAAACAATTCACAATAACAAAGTTAAAAACACATGATACAAGGGCTGGAAAAAAGCGAAAGCTAGAAAAAAGCAAGAAAGAAGTCAATAGCAGATAGTAAATAGTAAATACATGACCCAATTGCAGCTAGGCAATCAATCCATTATTACAACCACTGTCTATTATAGGCATCCCCTGAGTCCAGTAACCCCATAATAATATTAATATTAACATGTGGATAATAGAACACAAAAACAGTGTTGCTTAGGGCTTGGAGGACCCAGGGGTGCTAACAAACAGACAGTCAGGTAATTTGTCTCAACAAGCTGTCATAATTGAAGAAACATATAGTTATTATAAAAAGCATTGGAGTCCCAGGTTCTCATTTAGACCCTTGGGGGAAATAGTCCCCAGGGAATAAATCCATCTGGCCTGCAAGTGAAAGATTGAGGCAAACGCCATTCTGGTAGGGCGACGCATGGAGGATGAGCCAATCACAAATTCAAATGATGAATTATTCAGAACATGGCTTCGTCTCAAACAAAGAGAATGTGATTACACATACCATGGCATTACGCTCTCAGACTATTACCGCAGTAATTTAATTCCACAGGGCTTTAGGATACGCAACTCACCGACCATAGGGCGGTATAATGCACAATTTTGCCGGCGGTGGGTTGCGGTCCTTAATAAGTGCCCGATGGACCTGATCCTTCTGGTGGTGGAGGAGTCTACTAAGGAACTTAATGTTACTAAAGAACAGCTACTACAATTTGAAAGACAACATAAGACGACTATGGCCCAGGATACCCAGAGTGATTGGATCAACAAACTTGGGGTGCAGGTTGAACAGTATCGTCAAAACCTTATTAGGTTTAAAAAAGATAAATTGACGAAGGTACAGAGAGACTATGCACAAAGACAGGTGTATCCATGGTTGGGTAGCTCCACCCCCGGCCAGGAACAACAAAAACACCAATGGCGCAGATACCAGCCGAGACGCCACAAGGATCATACTCTGGTTACCAGCACGTCGGCCAGCGATTCAGATGCAGCTTCTTCAGTAGCAGAACAACAAGAAGGACGAATCCCTTTAGGACATACCCATACTTTGATCCAGACTCGATCAAACCAGACCCCCCCCGACCGGACGAGGAAGAGGACGCGGCGCGCGAAACAAAATCAAAGGATCGCACAGTCCAAAACCGCCTCGAGCCTCAAGAAACTAGTATTTAATCTCTCTTCAACTCCGTTATCAGACCAGGAGTATAAGCTATTAGCCAAGGGACTGTCATTTGTTCCTTCAAGTGGACCAGATCCACTTGAATGGAAGGTGGAGGTCCATCGCTTTGGCAGGACTTTACGGAGAAGAGAGTTTTTCAATGACAAACCTTCGAGTGATACCAACAGTTCCATTCCACCCCAATTACGACGGATTATCCCTGGTTCGACCTTTGACCCTCCTAGCCTCAACCCTTCAATTCGGACTTTTCTGCGCATGTTAGAAAGAGAGGGGAATGTAGTCCCCGACCAAAAACCACTTAGTAACATGTCTAAAGCAGAGTTTAACGCACTAAGATCTTTAGCAGCCAGAACAGATATAGTGGTGCGGAAGGCTGATAAGGGGGGTTCCATAGTGGTCCAGGACCTGGAAGCATATGTCAGGGAATGTAATCGTCAGCTAGAGGATATGGCCACATAAAGTAGGCTTACTATGGACCCCACACGTCACTTCAAAATTGAATTAGACCAGTACTTGGTATCCATCAGTGAACAAGGCTTCATTTCAGATGATATAATTCAAGCACTTAAAGTGGAATTCCCCAAAGCTCCTCTTTTTTATACAGTACCTAAGGTACATAAGTCACTGGTGGACCCGCCTGGCAGGCCCATAGTATGTGCTAGGGGGTCCCTGTACCATCCGGTGGCGGTGTATTTGGACGCCTTTTTAAATCCGTGTGTCCAAGCCCTTCAATCTTACCTTAAGGACACCAGCTCTTTGTTGATACAATTACAGGAGTTGGGTGATGTTCCAGAAAATCTGTTGCTGTGTAGTGCTGATGTGACTAGCCTCTACACCTGCATCCCGCATGATGCGGGTGTGGAGGCAGTTCGTCTGCTTATACAGGATAACGACAAGTACCTAGGTCCTGATATCACAGTATTCTTGAAGCTATTGCGTTTGGTACTTAGCAGAAATTACTTTGTGTTCAATGGTAGGTTTTACCTCCAGGAGGCGGGCTGTGCAATGGGGTCAGCAGTGGCCCCATCGTACGCGAATGCCTTTATGTTCCAAGTGGAGAAACAGATGTTTTATTTAAATGCACAGGTACAATCTAAAATGATCTATTATAGACGTTATATAGATGATTTGCTGATTTTTTGGCAGGGGCAGAAGGAGGAGTTGGTACAGTTATGGTCTGACCATAATCAAACCGCACATGTGGTCAAGTTAACAACAACAGTAGATGAAGCATCCATTAACTACCTTGATGTAACAATAACACGTAAGGGTAATAAGCTATCTACCTCTATGTAAAAGCTACAGATAGGAATACCCTCCTATGTCATGAAAGTTTTCACCCACTGTCACTTAGGAAGGGCCTTCCTTACTCGCAATTTTTGCGGGTTAGACGGATCACCTCAGATCCGGAGGAGACTGAAGTAGCCCTTGACAGTATGTTAGCTAAGTTTGCTCAAAGGGGATACCTGATGAGAGAATTACAGGCCTCACGGTCCAAGGTTCTCAGTATACCACGTATGGAACTACTCAGACAGACTAATGTTTCACTCCAACAGGTCAACCCTAGATTGGCCATGATAAATAAATACACCACGGCCAGCACCAGGGTGCCTGGCCGGGCCAAACAGATTTGGCCTATTATACAGACGGATTATTCCATGTCTTCCTTGGCAAATACACGCCTTATGCCCAGTTACACACAAGGCAGAAATTTGGGCAATCACATTATGAAACTTGATGTTTCTAGTCTCACCAGGGATAATGAACCCCATTTCCTTCGTTTGAAACAGGGCTGCTTTAGGTGCTTGGGATGCGCGACCTGCAACACTCTTAGTATAGGGGCCACTTTTAATCACCCCCACACAGGTCGTAAAATCAAAATAACTTGCACTTCAACACATGTAGTGTATCTACTTACGTGCCCATGTGGCCTTGCGTATATTGGTAAGACCATTAGGCAGTTCAGGGAACGTATGGCCCTGCATCGGAGTGCAATTAAAAAAGCCCATGAAAAGGGCCATAGTGAGCAGCCATTTGCCCGTCACTGTATGGAAGCCAAACATGGAGTGTCACGCATTAGGGCCATCCTTATAGACCATGTCCCTAAATCCTTAAGGGGTGGTAATAGAGATAGGCTCCTACTACAAAAGGAGGCCAGATGGATTTATTCCCTGGGGACTATTTCCCCCAAGGGTCTAAATGAGAACCTGGGACTCCAATGCTTTTTATAATAACTATATGTTTCTTCAATTATGACAGCTTGTTTAGACAAATTACCTCACTGTCTGTTTGTTAGCACCCCTGGGTCCTCCAAGCCCTAAGCAACACTGTTTTTGTGTTCTATTATCCACATGTTAATATTAATATTATTATGGGGTTGCTGGACTCAGGGGATGCCTATAATAGACAGTGGTTGTAATAATGGATTGATTGCCTAGCTGCAATTGGGTCATGTATTTACTATTTACTATCTGCTATTGACTTCTTTCTTGCTTTTTTCTAGCTTTTGCTTTTTTCCAGCCCTTGTATCATGTGTTTTTAACTTTGTTATTGTGAATTGTTTGATTTGCACTTAGTTGATTTGCAATTATATGTTTTGTTATTTCAGAGGACGCTGGGGACGTGGGTTGTTTACGCTCCGGTTCCAATGGAGCTCCCCTGCAACGCGGCGCATCTGTGACGTTGCGGCAGTGAGACGCGGAAGTGCCTCGTGGCGGTCGACGGGCGGGTGCGCCGTGGAGCAGGTGAGTACGGTTAGGTTTGTTAATTTGGGGGGTTTCATGTCTTATAAGTCACTTGTACACTTGTAGTATGTTTGTCTGGCCCTGAGGACGGAGAGGCTATCTCCGAAACATGTCGGCCTTTAGCCAATAAAGTAACCACGTTTATTCAGCCTGATGAATGCCGCCTGCTTACCTCGCTCTATTATCTGATGGGAATTATTTCTCCATGAGGAAGGCACCACAGCAAGTTATTACCTCTTATGAGAGTGCCGGATGTTACATTGGACGTTATATATATAAATATATATATATATATATATATATATATATATAAAATAGGATTTTGATACCTACCGGTACATCCTTTTCTCCTAGTCCGTAGAGGACGCTGGGGACCACATCAAGACCATGGGGTATAGACGGGATACGCAGGAGACATGGGCACTCTTAAGACTTTTCATTGGGTGTGAACTGGCTCCTCTCTCTATGCCCCTCCTCCAGACCTCAGTTATAGGAACTGTGCCCAGGGAGATGGACATTTCGAGGAAAGAACTTACTTTAATACTAATGGTGAGATACATACCAACTCACACCCTCAACCATGCCGCACACATGGCATTCAACATAACACACGCCAACAGGCATGAAACAATTGCAGCAACATGCTGAAACTAAGATAACACAACTTGTGTAATCCGAATAACTAAACTGCAGGGAAAGTACGCACTGGGACGGGCGCCCAGCATCCTCTACGGACTAGGAGAAAAGGATTTTCTGGTAGGTATCAAAATCATATTTTATCATACGTCCTAGAGGATGCTGGGGACTACATCAAGACCATGGGATATATACCAAAGCTCCAGTGCAGGCGGGAGAGTGCGGATGACCCTGCAGCACCGATTGACCAAACTTTAGGTCTTCATTGGCCAAGGTGTCCAACTTGTAGAAATTAGCAAATGTGTTTGACCCTGACCAAGTAGCTGCTCAGACGCCTAGGATGAGCCCACCTACCTAGTGGAATGGCCCTTCACCGACGTCGGTAACGGCAATCCAGCCGTTGTATGAGCTTGCTGAATCGTATTTCTGATCCACTGTGCTATAGTCTGCTTGGAAGCAGGACACCCAATTTTGTTGTGAGCATACAGGACAAACAGGGCCTTTGTTTTCCGTATACGAGCTGTTCTAGCAACATATATTTTCAAAGCTCTAACCACATCTAGAGATTTTGATTCAGTGAATGTGTCAGTAACTACTGGCACTACAATAGGTTGCTTTATGTGAAAAGATGAAACCACCTTAGGAAGAAAATGTACAGAGTTCTCAACTCTGCCATATCTTCATGGAAGATCAGGTAAGGGCTCTTGTGAGATAAGGCTCCCAATTCAGACACCCGTCTTGCAGATGCCAAAGCCAAAAGCATCACCACTTTCCAAGTGAGAAACTTCAACTCTATCTTTTGTAGAGGCTCAAACCAATCCGATTGAAGGAACTGCAATACCACGTTAAGGTCCCATGGTGCCACTGGAGGCACGAATGGAGGTTGGATGTGCAGAACCCTTTTCACGAAGTTCTGAACCTCTGGAAGAGAGGTCAGTAGTTTTTGAAAGAACACTGACAAGGCCGAAATCTGGACCTTGATTGATCCCAATCGGAGGCCCACCTCCACACCATCCTGTAAAAAATGGAGGAAACGCCCTAAGTGAAACTCTTCCGTAGGAGCTTTCTTGGATTCACACCAAGACACATATTTTCTCCAAATACGGTGGTAATGTTTCGACGTTACTCCCTTTCTGGCCTGAATAAGGGTGGGGATGACTTCCTTGGGAATACCCTTCCTGGCTAGGATCCGGCGCTCAACAGCCATGTCGTCAAACAGCCGCGGTAAGTCTTGGTACATGCATGGCCCCTGCTGCAGCAGGTCACCGCGAGGAGGAAGAGGCCGAGGATCTTCTATGAGCAACTGCTGAAGATCTGGGTACCAAGCCCTCCTTGGCCAGTCTAGGGCAATGAAGATTGCTCGAACTCTTGTTTTTCTTATGATCCTGAGTACTTTTGGGTTCATCGGAAGTGGAGGGAAGACATACACTGACGGGAAAACCCACTGGGTCACTAGCGCATCCATTGCTACTGCTTGAGGGTCTCTCGACCTGGAACAGTATCTCTAAAAGCTTCTTGTTGAGGTGAGATGCCATCATGTCTACTTGAGGAACTCCCCAAAGACTTGTCACCTCTGCGAAAACTTCTTGGTGGATGCCCCACTCTCCTGGATGGAGATCGTGTCTGCTGAGGAAGTCTGCTTCCCAGTTGTCTACTCCCGGAATAAATATTGCCGACAGAGCTTGTAGATGTTTTTCTGCCCAGCGGAGGATTTTTGTAGCCTCTGCTATTGCCACTCTGCTTTTCGTTCGGCCCTGCCTGTTTATGTACGTGACTGCTGTTACATTGTCCGCCTGGATCTGCACGGAACGGTCTTGAAGTAGATGTACCACTTGTTGAAGGCCATTGAAAATGGCTCTTAGCTCCAGCACATTTATGTGAAGGCAGGCTTCCTGATGTGACCAACGTCCTTGGAAGTTTTCTCCTTGAGAGACTGCTCCCCAGCCTCGGAGACTTACATCCGTGGTTACCAGGACCCAGTCCTGAATCCCGAACCTGCGTCCCTCTAGTAGGTGAGAGCTGTGTAACCACCACAGGAGCAAAATCTTGGTTTTTGACGACAGTATTATCTTTCGGTGCATGTGTAGGTGTGACCCCGACCACTTGTCCAAGCGGTCTCACTGTAATACTCTGGCATGGAACCTGCCAAACTGTATGGCCTCGTAGGCTGCGACCATCTTCCCCAACAACCGAATGCACTGATGGATCGACACACAGGATGGTTTCAGTATGTGTTTTACCATTTTCTGTATTTCCACCGCCTTTTCCAACAGCAAAAATACTCTCTGAACTTCTGTGTCCAGAATCATCCTGAGGAAAGACAACCTTTATGTCAGTTCCAACTGTGAGTTTGGGTAATTTATGATCCACCCGTGTTGTTGGAGTATTGACAGAGAGAGTGATATGTTTTGTAACAATAACTCCCTGGATCTCGCCTTTATCAGGAGATCGTCCAGATAAGGAATTATATTGACTCCTTTCTGACGAAGGAGGACCATCATCTCCGCGATCACCTTGGTGAATACCCTCGGCACTGTGGAGAGTCCAAAAGGTAATGTCTGGAATTGGTAATGGCAATCCTGAACCACAAATCTCAGATAAGCCTGGTGAGGAGGATAAATGGGAACATGCAGGTAAGCATCCTTTATGTCCACCGACACCAAGTAGTCCCCCTCCTCCAGACTGGCAATCACCGCCCGTGATTCCATCTTGAACTTGAACCTTTTCAGGTAGCAATTCAGATCCTTTAGGTTTAGGATCGGTCTGACTGAGCCATCGGGCTTTGGAACAACAAAGAGGCTTGAATAAAATCCCTGCCCTTGTTGTGACAACGGTACCAGGACTATGACCTGGTCTTGACATAATTTTTGGATTACCGCTGTGACTGCTTCTATCTCTGGTGGAGAAACTGGCAAGGTCGATTTGAAAAATCGGCATGGGGGAACGTCTTGAAACTCCAGTTTGTATCCCTGGGATACTATCTGTAACACCCAGGGATCCAGGCCTGACAGAATCCAACCTTGGCTGAAGAGTTTGAGATGTGCCTCCCACCCGAGCGGCCTCCGCAAGGGAGCTCCAGCATCATGCTGAGGATTTGGCAGAAGTAGGGGTAGACTTCTGCTCTTGGGATCCTGGAGCCGCTGTGGGCTTCTTTCCCCTTCCTCTTCCCCTACCTGCAAAGAAGGGGGAACCTCTCGTCTTTTTGTATTTATTGGGCCAAAAGGACTGCATTTGCGGGTGATAGCCGCAGAGGGCAAAAATGACGACTTACCTGCGGTAGCCGCAGAGACTAACGCATCCAGGTTATCGCCAAATAAGTTCCACTGGCGAATCCACAATGCCCACCTAGCCGATACTGCCATGGTAGCAGCTTGTGAACTCAAGAGTCCAATATCCTTCATTGCTTCCAGCATATAGGCAGCAGCGTCCTTGATATTCCCTAACTTAAGGAGTATCTCATCTTTATCAATCATGTCAATTTCTGATGACACGCTTTCTGACCATTTTTCAATAGCGCGACTCACCCACGCGCAGGCAATTGTGGGCCTGAGTAGTGTGCAATTGGTAACATAAATGGATTTCAATGTTGTTTCCATTTTGCAGTCTGCCGGCTCCTTAAGTGAAGCCGTGCCAGGTGCAGGGATAATTACCTTCTTTGTCAACCTGGAAAGCGCACTGTCTAACACAGGGGTGAATCCCATTTTTTCCTGTCCTCACCCGGGAAAGGGTAAGTTATCTGAATCCTTTTGGGAATACGAAATTTCTTATCAGGATTCACCCACATCCCTTCAATAAGAGCATTTAGTTCATGTGAAGGAGGGAACATGACTTTGGATTTCTTTTCCTTACATAAATAAGCCTTCTCCTGAGGTACAGGATTGGTTTCTGTAACCTCCAACACGTCCCTTATAGCCACAATCATATATTGTATACTTTTTGTCAATTTATGATCTATCTCTCTGGACTCACTATCGTTGACACAAGAATCCGAGTCCGTGTCGGTATCAGTGTTTACAACATTCGCAAATGGTCTCTTATGTGACCTAGAGGGGCCGCCTGCATAAGGAATAACAGCATCCTGAAAAATCACATCTTCCACAGATTTTCTCCAGCATGCAGCATTAGATACAGACTTATCTGATCTTCGGTTAATCAGATGCATACTGTCACGTATCTCACCCATGCAGGCTCTTGGTGTGCTGGCAGCACCACCACATTACAAGTCTGTGTCCCTAAAATGGCTTCCTCTGGGGAGGAACTCCCTGCCTCAGACATGCCTCACACGTGTACAGCACACTCACAGACACACTGGGACTTATTTGGGGACAGACCCACAGTAAAATCTGTCAGAGGGACAAAGTATAGGAGCAGCCAGTTCACAATCCCAGCGCCAGTATGCTATGCCTGTGAACACAGAATGCCCACAGCCAAATAGCGCTGTTAAACAGTAATTCACACTATTAAATGCACCACAATTGTTTTGTGCCCCCCCTTAATAGCACCCTGTACTTGTCAGAAGTGGAGTAGCGGACCAGTGTGTTCTCTGCAGCCTGAGGAGAGAGAGATAATGGTGCTGAGCAGTAAGCTGGCTGCCTGAGGAAGAAGCTCGGCCCCCGCAAGGCGCGTCCTTACACTCAGTACACATTAAGATATTTATACTGATGGGGGAAGGGCAGTGCCAGCGGCAACTTATGCCCCCTTTTAGCCAGTTTGAGGTATATATTTGCTGCCCAGGGTGCCCCCCCCCCCCCGCGCCCTGCACCCTGCAGTGCCTGTGTGTGTGGGCAGCAATGGTGTACTGTGCTCCCGCCAGCCATGCCGTACCTCAGCCATCACTTACTTGATAGAAGTTCATTCTTCTCATACTCACCTGTCTTCTGGCTCTGCGAGGGGGGTGACAGCGTGCTATGGGAGTGAGCATCTAGACACGGCTAGCGTTCAGTACCCTTCAGGAGCTAATGGTGTCCTGTCAGCCAGAAGTAGAGCCATGAAACTCTTTAGGAAGTTGGTTTTGCTTCTGCCGCCTCAGTCCCACAAAGCAGAGAGTCTGTTGCCAGCAGTTCTCCCTGAGTAGAGCTCAGTAGAGCTCCTCAGAGTGCGTCCAGTCTACCTGGGCACATTTCTAAAACTGAGGTCTGGAGGAGGGGCATAGAGGGAGGAGCCAGTTCACACCCAATGAAAAGTCTTAAGAGTGCCCATGTCTCCTGCGAATCCCATCTATACCCCATGGTCTTGATGTGGTCCCCAGCATCCTCTAGGACGTATGAGAAATAAATATATATATATATATATATATATATATATATGTGTGTGTGTGTATTTATGGAGTACATACTATATATAAACATTTGATTGACTTTTATTTAAATCACATTTCTTAGCAGTCATACCCAAGATTAGAACCCATGACCTGTTTCACTGACAGCAGAAACTTTACTGATGGAGCTATTTGCTCCTGTATAGGAAACATGAGAGTTCAAACTATGTTGTTAGAGAAGTAACTTCATATAGTAAGAATTCTCATATTTCCTAAACAGAAGCAAATAGCTTCATCAGTAAGGTGTCTGCTTCCAGTGTAATAGGTCATGGGTTCTAATCCTGGGTATGACACTTGTAAAATGTGTATCTACAGTATAATAGAAAGGGTGTGATTTGTAAGGTGCAGGGACCAGTGAGGAAGTTGGCCACTGAAGAGATAGTGGCAGCTACCAATTAACTTAATTCAGAGGTGTTACAGAATGGAAGGAGAGGTGCCCCCTTCAGAGCAGGAGCCTGGCGGCAGATGACTCAGTTGCCTCTCAGAGTTATGCCTCTGTTTTACCAGCATGGAGGAACTCTCTGTGTGCCTCCACCATTTTTGTGAGCACCAGCTGGCCTTTATGGACTTGCAGACCAGGCAGCTGGACTCTATTGGGTGAGTAATGTGGTGGTTGAACAGGACAGCAGTGGTGGCACACGGCACCAGCACCAGAATGGCCATCAAGATAAATAGTTGCCTGCAGGAGATGACCCACAAGACATGGGAGCAATATACAACAATTTCACCAATCTTGTATCCCTCGGCGCTAAAACAATCTGGTGGATAGGATTTCTAATAGGAATATTCGCTTTATCCTGTGTGTTTCCTAAAAAAGAGGAAACTTCATAGGGCAGAACCGTTTGTTCTTAGAAGACACAATATTCAGTATTAGGATGGACTCCTACCATGTGTGTTGGTCTACTATATAGGTAGACAGATACGCAGTTTTATTGAGAGGGTGTTCCCACCAAGGATAAATAGCCACGTATCCTCAAAGACAATAAAGACACATCATAGGGTAATCACCTTCCAATGTATAGGTATGAAGAAGCGTTATATTGGACTCTTACCCCATGTAATGGTCTACCATTCAAATAGACAAATGTGCAGTTGTGTTATAATGGTGTTCCCCACCATGAGTGCTTGGCTGGATTTCCTCAAAAATAATGATAGAAAAAGGCCGCCATAGCATAGTAAAATTTAATCACATTAAAATAAACAGAATGTACAAAAGACAGTCGTCTTAGACTCTCACCCTATGGATTGGTCCACTCCAAAGAAGTAGACAAACAGGCATTAGATGGTATACCAAACAGGCGTCCCTGCAAGCTGTGATCCAAACCGGGTGGTAGTCCAGAGTCCTGTCCTGTTCAACCTCAGTGCGACGCGTTTCGATACTTCCCTGTATCTTTTTCAGAGCATAATGAGGTTGTGGTGGTGGCGGGTTTTTATACCTATCTTTGGTGAGTCCTAATTCCAGACATAGACAACTAGCCGCTATTCAATGCCTATCCTAACTATTGCACAATCCCAATTTATAAGTCCATGCCAGGATGTCTATCAGATTTCCCCTGATGTGGTCTCCGAATTGCGTTCAGCTGTATCGCTTCCGCTATTCACCGCGCTGATGACGGACTTCCTGTTCCCGCCGGAAGTTACGTCATGCGTTCCAACGACGGTTGCGGAAGTAGTGCATTGTGTTCCACTGTCCCCGCTGATAACAGCCGCTTAAGTTGGTCTCTCAAAAAGGAAATAGCACTGCGATTCATCTTGCATGTGTGGAAGTTCATCATATCGACCACATAATATAGAAAATATTATAAAAAGATGACGTTAAAAACAGATCATATATTTTAAAACACAATTTAAAATAAGTTAAAAAACCTTAAAGAAACCATTTCACTTCAAAATCCTTGTTCAATCCAGTCGGAACAAGGGTTTTGTGTCTGAAAATAAAATTCATTTCTTCTTTAGCAAGTTTAGTGTTGATATCAGTTTCTCTTAAACCAAGGGTAATTTTTTTGAGGCCGTAAAAATTCTTTATTTTTGACGGATCACAATTGTGGGTATTTTTAAAGTGAAGGGAGAGTGCATGTGTTTCTAATCCTTTGCGTATGTTCCTGATGTGCTCCCCAATTCTTATTTCAGTTTTCTGCTTGTCCTACCGATATAGAATTTGCCGCACTCACATTCTATCCCATAGATAACATCAGATGTGTGGCAAGTGACAAAATCTTTGATGGTTACTGTTTTATTATTGATGTCTATTTTAGTGGCTTTCTTACCAAAAGTGTTAGAAACACATTTGCATCCTATACATGTGCCACATCTATAGAAGCCTTCAGAGACAATCCCTCCCTTCTTATTCACATTAGAATGGAAGCTCTTAACCAATTTTTGTCGAAGGTTTGGGGCCTTTCTGAAAATACAGACTGGATATTCCGGTAATTCTTTTCCCAATACCGGGTCCTTTTTAAGGATTCCCCAATGTTTTCTGAAGATCTTAACCACATCGTGGTGTTGGGAGGAGAAATCTGACACAAAAGACCACTTAAACCTGTCTTTGTCCACTTGGCCTATTTGTCTTTTCTTAGCAATTAGGCTTTCACGATCTGAATCCTTTACTACATTTAAAACTGTGTTAATTTCATCCTCCTCATACCCACTAGACAAAAGTTATGCCCCAAGTTATGCCAACATATTTATGGGTTTGTGGGAGGAGGAGGTAATTTGGAAACACAACCCATTTGGGGCGAACCTGGTGTCCTGGCGAAGGTACATTGACGATATCTTGTTTATCTGGCAAGGTGATAGAGAGACGTTGGATGAGTTTTGTAACTACTTAAATTCCAACGACAGGAACATTACTCTATCTTTCCATATAAGTGACTCAAGCTTAGACTTTTTGGATCTGACAATCTATAAGGATAATGATAAAATTAAAACAAAAAATTTTGTTAAACCTACCGATTCAAGAGCATACATCAATAAGAAGAGCTGTCACCATAAGAAATGGCTAGACACTGTTCCAATAGGGCAATTTAAAAGGTTGAAAAGGAACTGCACAGATCAGGAGACCTTTTTAAATCAAGCACAGGAATTGAAGACTTGTTTTTTGTCTAGTGGGTATGAGGAGGATGAAATTAACACAGTTTTAAATGTAGTAAAGGATTCAGATCGTGAAAGCCTAATTGCTAAGAAAAGACAAATAGGCCAAGTGGACAAAGACAGGTTTAAGTGGTCTTTTGTGTCAGATTTCTCCTCCCAACACCACGATGTGGTTAAGATCTTCAGAAAACATTGGGGAATCCTTAAAAAGGACCCGGTATTGGGAAAAGAATTACCGGAATATCCAGTCTGTATTTTCAGAAAGGCCCCAAACCTTCGACAAAAATTGGTTAAGAGCTTCCATTCTAATGTGAATAAGAAGGGAGGGATTGTCTCTGAAGGCTTCTATAGATGTGGCACATGTATAGGATGCAAATGTGTTTCTAACACTTTTGGTAAGAAAGCCACTAAAATAGACATCAATAATAAAACAGTAACCATCAAAGAGTTGTGGTAAATGGAGTGCATTCACAGGAGGGAAATGTTACCAGTGGAGTACCCCAGGGATCTGTACTTGGACCAGTGCTTTTTAATATCTTTATTGGTGACATTGCAAATGGGATTAAAGGGAAAGTATGCCTTTTTGCAGATGACACAAAGGTATGCAACAGGGTAGACACACCAGGTGGGGTAAAACAAATGATTGAGGATCTAGGTAGACTAGAGGAATGGTCAAGAGTCTGGCAATTACAGTTTAATGCCAAAAAATGCAAAATCATGCACTTGGGTCTCAAAAATCCTAAAGCTAAATACAGTATTAATGGCACTATACTGGAAACTACTGAGGAGGAAAGGGATCTAGGAGTCACTATTTCAGATGACTTAAAGGCAGGTAAGCAATGTAACAAGGCAATGAGGAAGGCTAGTCAGATGCTTGGCTGCATTGGGAGAGGAATCAGCAGCAGAAAGAAAGAAGTAATAATGCCACTGTATAGGTCATTGGTACGGCCTCATCTAGAATACTGTATTCAGTTCTGGAGGCCATATCTTCAAAAGGATATTAATACATTAGAAACTGTACAAAGGAGGGCAACTAAAATGGTGCATGGCCTACATCACAAAACATACCCAGAAAGACTAAGAAATCTCAATATGTATAGTTTGGAGCAGAGAAGAGAAAGGGGGGACATGATAGAAACTTTCAAATATATGAAGGGTTTTAACAAAGTCCAGGAGGGAAACATTCTCCAAATGAAGAGAAGCAATAGGACACGAGGACATGCACTGAGACTGGAGGGGGGGAGGTTCAGGGGAAATTTGCGGAAAAATTATTTCACAGAAAGGGTAGTGGACAAGTGGAATAGCCTCCCATCAGAGGTGGTAGAGGCTAAGACAGTAGAGCAATTTAAACATGCATGGGATAGACATAAGGATATCCTTACAAAGAAATAAGGATCAAATAAGGTTAGTGATAAAAAAAATAATATATAAAAAAAAAAAAGGGGCAGACTAGATGGGCCAAGTGGTTCTTATCTGCCGACAAATTCTATGTTTCTATGTAAAGATTTTGTCACTTGCCACACATCTGATGTTATCTATGGGATAGAATGTGAGTGCGGCAAATTCTATATCGGTAGGACAAGCAGAAAACTGAAAATAAGAATTGGGGAGCACATCAGGAACATACGCAAAGGATTAGAAACACATGCACTCTCCCTTCACTTTAAAAATACCCACAATTGTGATCCGTCAAAAATAAAGAATTTTTACGGCCTCAAAAAAATTACCCTTGGTTTAAGAGAAACTGATATCAACACTAAACTTGCTAAAGAAGAAATGAATTTTATTTTCAGACACAAAACCCTTGTTCCGACTGGATTGAACAAGGATTTTGAAGTGAAATGGTTTCTTTAAGGTTTTTTAACTTATTTTAAATTGTGTTTTAAAATATATGATCTGTTTTTAACGTTATCTTTTTATAATATTTTCTATATTATGTGGTCGATATGATGAACTTCCACACATGCAAGATGAATCGCAGTGCTATTTCCTTTTTGAGAGACCAACTTAAGCGGCTGTTATCAGCGGGGACAGTGGAACGCAATGCACTACTTCCGCAACCGTCGTTGGAACGCATGACGTAACTTCCGGCGGGAACAGGAAGTCCGTCATCAGCGCGGTGAATAGCGGAAGCGATACAGCTGAACGCAATTCGGAGACCACATCAGGGGAAATCTGATAGACATCCTGGCATGGACTTATAAATTGGGATTGTGCAATAGTTAGGATAGGCATTGAATAGCGGCTAGTTGTCTATGTCTGGAATTAGGACTCACCAAAGATAGGTATAAAAACCCGCCACCACCACAACCTCATTATGCTCTGAAAAAGATACAGGGAAGTATCGAAACGCGTCGCACTGAGGTTGAACAGGACAGGACTCTGGACTACCACCCGGTTTGGATCACAGCTTGCAGGGACGCCTGTTTGGTATACCATCTAATGCCTGTTTGTCTACTTCTTTGGAGTGGACCAATCCATAGGGTGAGAGTCTAAGACGACTGTCTTTTGTACATTCTGTTTATTTTAATGTGATTAAATTTTACTATGCTATGGCGGCCTTTTTCTATCATTATTTTTGAGGAAATCCAGCCAAGCACTCATGGTGGGGAACACCATTATAACACAACTGCACATTTGTCTATTTGAATGGTAGACCATTACATGGGGTAAGAGTCCAATATAACGCTTCTTCATACCTATACATTGGAAGGTGATTACCCTATGATGTGTCTTTATTGTCTTTGAGGATACGTGGCTATTTATCCTTGGTGGGAACACCCTCTCAATAAAACTGCGTATCTGTCTACCTATATAGTAGACCAACACACATGGTAGGAGTCCATCCTAATACTGAATATTGTGTCTTCTAAGAACAAACGGTTCTGCCCTATGAAGTTTCCTCTTTTTTAGGAAACACACAGGATAAAGCGAATATTCCTATTAGAAATCCTATCCACCAGATTGTTTTAGCGCCGAGGGATACAAGATTGGTGAAATTGTTGTATATTGTCGTTTGTTTTAGGAGTGTTTGGTGACACTCTTCATCAATTGTATCACATAGGCTGCTTGTTGCGCAGGAGTGGGGTTCATAAAGTTTTTTTCAAAAGACATGGGAGCAGTTGCAGAAGGCCAGGGAGCAACTGCAAGCATTGCAGGAGTATACACAGGCAATCCAGGAACAAAAGCAGAGTGCATGGGAATACAGACCTGCAGAGGAAGCTGGCGGCATAAAGAACTGGATGTGAAGGGCCAAGAACTACAATGACAAGCTTCCTCCATTCCAGTACACAAAGTTGGCTAGTTGGTAATTGCCCCAGATAAACATGGAGAATCTCACCCTTATTCACCATTTTTAAAGGTGTTTGTCCCGGAGCTCAAGAATTTCAGCTTACCGCTCTAGAGATAAAGTAGATGTCCTGGAGCCTTTGGCAGGGCTCAGATGCTCAGCTCACCGCTGCGGATCAGAAGCAGGTGTCGTTTCTTTAGATGTGCCGGCAGCATCAATTGTAGCTTAGGAACATCAGTAGCAGGCTGGTAAATCAGGTTAGATATGGACACTCGGGGTGAAGTTATTTGCATACCAGAACAGGCAGTCATGACAGTAGTAAGCCGATCACTTATCGGAGCAGGGTATCCGCATCAAAGAGGGGCACACACAGCTGTAGTTTACCACAGTATCAGGAACAGAGTAGGCATAAAAGTGGGCTCTCTCTACGCATTTATCTGCTGTATTCCTTAGCGGTTTCCTCAGGAGAATTAGAATGAGGGAAGCTTAGCACAACTAGTGATGAGTGGGTTCGGTTCCTCAAGATCCAACCCCCCCCCCCAAACTTCACCCTTTTTTGCACGGTTCCGAGCAGACTCGGATCCTCCCGCCTTGCTCGGTTAACCCGAACGAGCCCGAACGTCATCAGTAGATATAGAGCAGCTTTCCGTCAAAGTGACAGGTACCACACCCCCTTACTCCTGGGGCACGCCCCCTTTAATATTAAATTATAGTGTTTGATATCGCTTTTATATAAAATTTGATATGCATTTTATAGAGTTCGATATTAAACTGTATTAAAAGATAATGGCTTTGAAAAGGATGTCACGTAACAGTAGTCTAGATAATGGCTTTGAAGTTGTAGCACATTATAGAAAATGTGACAGATAATCAGCAATTTATTATGTTAAATACACCACTGTTAATATTAACTTCAGCACAACAGTTAAAATATCATGTCATGTCACACAATTTCTTAGATGTACGGAAACAGATGGTTTCACACATTCCAACAGCTAAAAAAAATGGGTTCTGACATTCCATTGTCACACACGGTACTAATTTAAAAGCGTATTGATTTTAATGACCGTGACCATCAGTCTTAGATGTACGTAAACACAAATGGTTTCACACATTCCTGATTTAAAAGCATATTGATTTTAATGACCGTGACCATGCATTCTTAATTTTAATGACTGTGGACATGCATGATTAATGATGACAGAGCAAATTTCAAAATATGCCTGATGGACGCCAAGAATGTAACAAAAACATCTGGTTATAATTAATGTACACAATGTGTTAATCTCTGCAAAAGAACATTAGTCCCACCTACAGGTCTATGTATTGCCTCAAAATTACATCTTCATTTTTAACAGGGCTGTAACATGCTGTGATGTGATTATATATATATATATATATATATATATAGAGAGAGTAAAGATACACTCGGCACTCCGCCAAATAAATGTAGACATCTTGCCCGGTGCCTTCCTTCTGAGTTTGATATAAGTATGGTATGTAGGCGGCACTCGTGGACTTAATTCAAATAAGAAACCCGGACACTCCTGGGTTGAATACAACGTTTCGGATTTATTATCCTTCGTCAGGTATATAACAAATGCAAGAAATCAAGCTTACCTTTATGCAGTTAAGAAACACCAAGTGAAAGTGAAAGTAAGTGCAAAAACACTCCCCATGCTGCTGCTGCTGACGTCATCACCAATAGACGGCGCCTGAGCAGTGACTGGGACAAAGTGAAAATGAAAGTGAAAGTAAAAACCGTTACCATGGTTACAATGATACATTGTACAAACGGACATTACTACAAATGATCTTACAGCAATACTACAAAAAATAGCAACATAAC
This sequence comes from Pseudophryne corroboree, assembly GCF_028390025.1. NCBI lineage: Eukaryota > Metazoa > Chordata > Amphibia > Anura > Myobatrachidae > Pseudophryne > Pseudophryne corroboree. The sequence continues at coordinate 55,311,438 of NC_086446.1, read as the reverse complement.
CATTATAAGAAACAATTAAAGGAAATCATTTCATTCAGTCCATGCGGGGAAACAGTATTCAGAAGATGTATCCATTTAATTTCTAACTGCAGAAGGATCTTTCCTCTATCACCCCCCCCTGATATCTTCCTTGACATGGTCCAACATCATGTAGCGTAATGAGGAGAGACTGTGCTTGCAAGTTTTAAAATGTTTGGCAACAGGCTGATCTATGTTTTTCCCTTCCAATATCTGCTTAATGGCACTGCGGTGTTGTGCCATTCTTTCTTTGAACTGGCACACCGTTTTGCCTATGTAATATAAGCTGCAAGGGCACCTAATGCAGTAGATCACATATTTGCTGGTGCAAGTAAAAACATGTTTTAATTTGATCTGTTTACCACTATGTGGATGCCTGATATAATTGCCGGTGTCCAGATAGGTGCAAGTAGTGCAACCTAAGCACCTGTAGTTTCCTGGCTTTTTAGTCATGAAGTGTTTAGGATGTGTAGGTGACATGTTAGCAATGTCAACATGTATCACATGGTCCCCGATGTTTTTACCCCTTGTATAACAAGGTAGTAACGCACTTTCGGACAATTCTGCAAGGTCTGGGTCTGCTTGGACTACTGGCCAAACCCTTTTAGCGGTACTGACAATGGTCTTAGTAGATACCGTGTAATTGTTGACCCAAATCATGGTAGTGTCTATTTTATTAGGTTTGGGACAGGTGATATTCTTTACTTTAGGTGCTTTGAGTGCCTTAATTTTAGCTGATTGTAAATCCTTGTTGCTGTACCCCCTTTCTAGAAATTTTTTAGTCATAAGATCCATTTTATTCACCTCATCAACAGGATCACTGCAAATGCGGTGAACCCGTAAGTATTGCGAGTAGGGGAGACCTCTTTTAAGGGAGCTTGGATGGTGGCTGGAGGCATGCAGCATATTGTTGCAATCAGTGGGTTTCTGGTAAATAGATGTACTGAAGTCAACACCACGTATTTTTACCTCTACATCTAAAAAATGTATGTTTTCCTTTTGAATGTTCCACGTAAACTTGATGTGTCTGTCCCTAGTGTTGGCCAGTGACATCATATTAGTGAATTCCTCCTCTGTGCCCCTCCATAGGAGGAACACGTCGTCTATATATCTTGTATATAGGGGTATGAGATTGGCCAGGTCCTGCCCATCAAAGAACAATTGGTGTTCAACTAGGAACATGAAAGCATTCGCGTAGGTTGGTGCGACACAAGATCCCATCGCACAACCCCGGGTCTGCAGGAAAAATTCATTGTTAAAAATAAAATAATTTCTCTCCAAAACCAACCTCAAAAGTTACAAGAAAAAATCCACATTAGGACCAAGATAGAGGGTGTTATTGGTAATCAAACTTCGTACATCCTCGAGTCCCCTGTCATGAGGAATACTAGTGTATAGGCTTACTACATCAATCGTGCCTAGCCAGCAGTCTTCAGGTATAACACCAAAAGATCTGAGTTTATGCAAAAACATTGTCGTGTCTTTCAGATATGTAGATTGATTCTGCACTACCGGCTGGAGGTAAAAGTCAAGATATTTGGATACTTGATAGTACAGGGAGTCCCTGGCAGACACAATGGGTCTGCCAGGTGGCTTCTCACTATTTTTATGCAATTGGGGAAGCATATTGAATATGGGTACCCGGGGATAATTGCAACACAAAGCATTCTTTACAGATTCAGTAATATGTCCAGCCTCAACCACAGACAGCAAGACATCTTCCAGCTCCCTTAGATACATAGCAGTGGGATCAGCCTCTAGCTTGGTATACACATTATCATCACATAACTGTCTATAAGCTTCATCTCTATAATCACATAAGTCTTGCACCACAATGCCCCCACCTTTATCGGCAGGGCGTATTGTTATGTCATTACAGGTCGCAAGATCACGCAATGCCTGCCATTCAGCAGGTGATAAATTCATGGTGCTAGTGACATTTTCTTTTTCACATGAATCAATACAATTAGTGACAGTTCTAGTGAAAGCTTTTATGGCTGTGTTGGAAGAATAGGGGTCAAAGTTAGATTTTGTTTTAACAGGCCATGCTGGTTTATCAATTTTAGTTAAAGGTTTATCAGAGTCATTTTTACTAAAGAATTCTTTCAGTCTCAGTTGCCTGTTAAGGCGACTCAGATCAACTTTGCTTTTGAGACTATTATGGGGGTTAGTCGGAACAAAATTCAAACCTTTACTCAACACCGCAGTCTCAATGTCAGTCAATGTGCGTGATGATAAATTATATATCATTTCTTTGTTGTTTTTGCAGCTCGCTTTGGTCTCCCTTTGGCATTGGCGGCCACGTCTGGTTCTTTGTCTTCTGCGCCGTCCTCCTTTGCTCTCGTTTTTACCCCTAAAGGGGAACGACCTCTGGAATTGGTGCGACTGGTGCTTGGTAGTTCTGCTTCACTGTGAGAAGTTCCACTGGAGGTGTCAGTATCTTGAGATGATCGTCCAGATTGTTTATTAAATTTATTGAACCTCCTGCGGTATGGTCTCCGTCCGCCCGATTGCGGATTCGCCCAGTAGTATACCCGGTTCTCATCATAGTCTCTATTGACAGTAGCCAGTTTTTTAGTTTTGAATTGAATTAATTCAGATCTGTATTTTTCTACCTCTGTGTTTAATTTAGCGATCCAGTCCACAGAAGTATCTGAGATCAGAGCATCCAGGCTGTTCTGCTCCAGGATTTTAATTTTCTCTCTGGTGATGGCTAACTCCCTTGTGGATTCTTCAATGACGAGCAGCATTAAGTCAAACGAGGCTTTATTTAAAACGGCTGCCCATTTCCGACAGAAATCTGTGTTGAAGCGTCCAATGGTGGGCATGTTTTTAATGCGAAAGCCCCTGGGGATTTTTTTCTCCCGAAAATAGTCCGATAAGCATACTACATGTAGGTAGAAATCAGTTTCCCTGTTTCTGAGTCTCAGAAAATCAGTATAGATTTGTTCACTGGTTTTGACTCCAGTAGTTTGTGCCAGCTTGTCTGTAATCAGGATCCTGTTGGCATCAATATCAGATAAGGATAGAATTTCCCCAGTTAGTAGTGTAGTTGCTCTGTATCCTGGAACGTCCTCTGGTATCGTATCCATGATGTGCGGTCAGGTGCAGGATAAAATCAAAGAAAATATACTGACCCACTTGGTTCAAAGAAGTGCGGTTGCCTTAGCAATGGTATGGATATGGCAGTCCAACCTATAGTAGAGTAAAGATACACTCGGCACTCCGCCAAATAAATGTAGACATCTTGCCCGGTGCCTTCCTTCTGAGTTTGATATAAGTATGGTATGTAGGCGGCACTCGTGGACTTAATTCAAATAAGAAACCCGGACACTCCTGGGTTGAATACAACGTTTCGGATTTATTATCCTTCGTCAGGTATATAACAAATGCAAGAAATCAAGCTTACCTTTATGCAGTTAAGAAACACCAAGTGAAAGTGAAAGTAAGTGCAAAAACACTCCCCATGCTGCTGCTGCTGACGTCATCACCAATAGACGGCGCCTGAGCAGTGACTGGGACAAAGTGAAAATGAAAGTGAAAGTAAAAACCGTTACCATGGTTACAATGATACATTGTACAAACGGACATTACTACAAATGATCTTACAGCAATACTACAAAAAATAGCAACATAACCATTATAAGAAACAATTAAAGGAAATCATTTCATTCAGTCCATGCGGGGAAACAGTATTCAGAAGATGTATCCATTTAATTTCTAACTGCAGAAGGATCTTTCCTCTATCACCCCCCCTGATATCTTCCTTGACATGGTCCAACATCATGTAGCGTAATGAGGAGAGACTGTGCTTGCAAGTTTTAAAATGTTTGGCAACAGGCTGATCTATGTTTTTCCCTTCCAATATCTGCTTAATGGCACTGCGGTGTTGTGCCATTCTTTCTTTGAACTGGCACACCGTTTTGCCTATGTAATATAAGCTGCAAGGGCACCTAATGCAGTAGATCACATATTTGCTGGTGCAAGTAAAAACATGTTTTAATTTGATCTGTTTACCACTATGTGGATGCCTGATATAATTGCCGGTGTCCAGATAGGTGCAAGTAGTGCAACCTAAGCATCTGTAGTTTCCTGGCTTTTTAGTCATGAAGTGTTTAGGATGTGTAGGTGACATGTTAGCAATGTCAACATGTATCACATGGTCCCCGATGTTTTTACCCCTTGTATAACAAGGTAGTAACGCACTTTCGGACAATTCTGCAAGGTCTGGGTCTGCTTGGACTACTGGCCAAACCCTTTTAGCGGTACTGACAATGGTCTTAGTAGATACCGTGTAATTGTTGACCCAAATCATGGTAGTGTCTATTTTATTAGGTTTGGGACAGGTGATATTCTTTACTTTAGGTGCTTTGAGTGCCTTAATTTTAGCTGATTGTAAATCCTTGTTGCTGTACCCCCTTTCTAGAAATTTTTTAGTCATAAGATCTATTTTATTCACCTCATCAACAGGATCACTGCAAATGCGGTGAACCCGTAAGTATTGCGAGTAGGGGAGACCTCTTTTAAGGGAGCTTGGATGGTGGCTGGAGGCATGCAGCATATTGTTGCAATCAGTGGGTTTCTGGTAAATAGATGTACTGAAGTCAACACCACGTATTTTTACCTCTACATCTAAAAAATGTATGTTTTCCTTTTGAATGTTCCACGTAAACTTGATGTGTCTGTCCCTAGTGTTGGCCAGTGACATCATATTAGTGAATTCCTCCTCTGTGCCCCTCCATAGGAGGAACACGTCGTCTATATATCTTGTATATAGGGGTATGAGATTGGCCAGGTCCTGCCCATCAAAGAACAATTGGTGTTCAACTAGGAACATGAAAGCATTCGCGTAGGTTGGTGCGACACAAGATCCCATCGCACAACCCCGGGTCTGCAGGAAAAATTCATTGTTAAAAATAAAATAATTTCTCTCCAAAACCAACCTCAAAAGTTGCAAGAAAAAATCCACATTAGGACCAAGATAGAGGGTGTTATTGGTAATCAAACTTCGTACAGCCTCGAGTCCCCTGTCATGAGGAATACTAGTGTATAGGTATTGTTCTTTGATGGGCAGGACCTGGCCAATCTCATACCCCTATATACAAGATATATAGACGACGTGTTCCTCCTATGGAGGGGCACAGAGGAGGAATTCACTAATATGATGTCACTGGCCAACACTAGGGACAGACACATCAAGTTTACGTGGAACATTCAAAAGGAAAACATACATTTTTTAGATGTAGAGGTAAAAATACGTGGTGTTGACTTCAGTACATCTATTTACCAGAAACCCACTGATTGCAACAATATGCTGCATGCCTCCAGCCACCATCCAAGCTCCCTTAAAAGAGGTCTCCCCTACTCGCAATACTTACGGGTTCACCGCATTTGCAGTGATCCTGTTGATGAGGTGAATAAAATGGATCTTATGACTAAAAAATTTCTAGAAAGGGGGTACAGCAACAAGGATTTACAATCAGCTAAAATTAAGGCACTCAAAGCACCTAAAGTAAAGAATATCACCTGTCCCAAACCTAATAAAATAGACACTACCATGATTTGGGTCAACAATTACACGGTATCTACTAAGACCATTGTCAGTACCGCTAAAAGGGTTTGGCCAGTAGTCCAAGCAGACCCAGACCTTGCAGAATTGTCCGAAAGTGCGTTACTACCTTGTTATACAAGGGGTAAAAACATCGGGGACCATGTGATACATGTTGACATTGCTAACATGTCACCTACACATCCTAAACACTTCATGACTAAAAAGCCAGGAAACTACAGGTGCTTAGGTTGCACTACTTGCACCTATCTGGACACCGGCAATTATATCAGGCATCCACATAGTGGTAAACAGATCAAATTAAAACATGTTTTTACTTGCACCAGCAAATATGTGATCTACTGCATTAGGTGCCCTTGCAGCTTATATTACATAGGCAAAACGGTGTGCCAGTTCAAAGAAAGAATGGCACAACACCGCAGTGCCATTAAGCAGATATTGGAAGGGAAAAACATAGATCAGCCTGTTGCCAAACATTTTAAAACTTGCAAGCACAGTCTCTCCTCATTACGCTACATGATGTTGGACCATGTCAAGGAAGATATCAGGGGGGGTGATAGAGGAAAGATCCTTCTGCAGTTAGAAATTAAATGGATACATCTTCTGAATACTGTTTCCCCGCATGGACTGAATGAAATGATTTCCTTTAATTGTTTCTTATAATGGTTATGTTGCTATTTTTTGTAGTATTGCTGTAAGATCATTTGTAGTAATGTCCGTTTGTACAATGTATCATTGTAACCATGGTAACTGTTTTTACTTTCACTTTCATTTTGTCCCAGTCACTGCTCAGGCGCCGTCTATTGGTGATGACGTCAGCAGCAGCAGCATGGGGAGTGTTTTTGCACTTACTTTCACTTTCACTTGGTGTTTCTTAACTGCATAAAGGTAAGCTTGATTTCTTGCATTTGTTATATACCTGACGAAGGATAATAAATCCGAAACGTTGTATTCAACCCAGGAGTGTCCGGGTTTCTTATTTGAATTAAGTCCACGAGTGCCGCCTACATACCATACTTATATCAAACTCAGAAGGAAGGCACCGGGCAAGATGTCTACATTTATTTGGCGGAGTGCCGAGTGTATCTTTACTCTACTATAGGTTGGACTGCCATATCCATACCATTGCTAAGGCAACCGCACTTCTTTGAACCAAGTGGGTCAGTATATTTTCTTTGATTTTATCCTGCACCTGACCGCACATCATGGATACGATACCAGAGGACGTTCCAGGATACAGAGCAACTACACTATTAACTGGGGAAATTCTATCCTTATCTGATATTGATGCCAACAGGATCCTGATTACAGACAAGCTGGCACAAACTACTGGAGTCAAAACCAGTGAACAAATCTATACTGATTTTCTGAGACTCAGAAACAGGGAAACTGATTTCTACCTACATGGAGTATGCTTATCGGACTATTTTCGGGAGAAAAAAATCCCCAGGGGCTTTCGCATTAAAAACATGCCCACCATTGGACGCTTCAACACAGATTTCTGTCGGAAATGGGCAGCCGTTTTAAATAAAGCCTCGTTTGACTTAATGCTGCTCGTCATTGAAGAATCCACAAGGGAGTTAGCCATCACCAGAGAGAAAATTAAAATCCTGGAGCAGAACAGCCTGGATGCTCTGATCTCAGATACTTCTGTGGACTGGATCGCTAAATTAAACACAGAGGTAGAAAAATACAGATCTGAATTAATTCAATTCAAAACTAAAAAACTGGCTACTGTCAATAGAGACTATGATGAGAACCGGGTATACTACTGGGCGAATCCGCAATCGGGCGGACGGAGACCATACCGCAGGAGGTTCAATAAATTTAATAAACAATCTGGACGATCATCTCAAGATACTGACACCTCCAGTGGAACTTCTCACAGTGAAGCAGAACTACCAAGCACCAGTCGCACCAATTCCAGAGGTCGTTCCCCTTTAGGGGTAAAAACGAGAGCAAAGGAGGACGGCGCAGAAGACAAAGAACCAGACGTGGCGGCCAATGCCAAAGGGAGACCAAAGCGAGCTGCAAAAACAACAAAGAAATGATATATAATTTATCATCACGCACATTGACTGACATTGAGACTGCGGTGTTGAGTAAAGGTTTGAATTTTGTTCCGACTAACCCCCATAATAGTCTCAAAAGCAAAGTTGATCTGAGTCGCCTTAACAGGCAACTGAGACTGAAAGAATTCTTTAGTAAAAATGACTCTGATAAACCTTTAACTAAAATTGATAAACCAGCATGTCCTGTTAAAACAAAATCTAACTTTGACCCCTATTCTTCCAACACAGCCATAAAAGCTTTCACTAGAACTGTCACTAATTGTATTGATTCATGTGAAAAAGAAAATGTCACTAGCACCATGAATTTATCACCTGCTGAATGGCAGGCATTGCGTGATCTTGCGACCTGTAATGACATAACAATACGCCCTGCCGATAAAGGTGGGGGCATTGTGGTGCAAGACTTATGTGATTATAGAGATGAAGCTTATAGACAGTTATGTGATGATAATGTGTATACCAAGCTAGAGGCTGATCCCACTGCTATGTATCTAAGGGAGCTGGAAGATGTCTTGCTGTCTGCGGTTGAGGCTGGACATATTACTGAATCTGTAAAGAATGCTTTGTGTTGCAATTATCCCCGGGTACCCATATTCAATATGCTTCCCAAATTGCATAAAAATAGTGAGAAGCCACCTGGCAGACCCATTGTGTCTGCCAGGGACTCCCTGTACTATCAAGTATCCAAATATCTTGACTTTTACCTCCAGCCGGTAGTGCAGAATCAATCTACATATCTGAAAGACACGACAATGTTTTTGCATAAACTCAGATCTTTTGGTGTTATACCTGAAGACTGCTGGCTAGGCACGATTGATGTAGTAAGCCTATACACTAGTATTCCTCATGACAGGGGACTCGAGGCTGTACGAAGTTTGATTACCAATAACACCCTCTATCTTGGTCCTAATGTGGATTTTTTCTTGCAACTTTTGAGGTTGGTTTTGGAGAGAAATTATTTTATTTTTAACAATCAATTTTTCCTGCAGACCCGGGGTTGTGCGATGGGATCTTGTGTCGCACCAACCTACGCGAATGCTTTCATGTTCCTAGTTGAACACCAATTGTTCTTTGATGGGCAGGACCTGGCCAATCTCATACCCCTATATACAAGATATATAGACGACGTGTTCCTCCTATGGAGGGGCACAGAGGAGGAATTCACTAATATGATGTCACTGGCCAACACTAGGGACAGACACATCAAGTTTACGTGGAACATTCAAAAGGAAAACATACATTTTTTAGATGTAGAGGTAAAAATACGTGGTGTTGACTTCAGTACATCTATTTACCAGAAACCCACTGATTGCAACAATATGCTGCATGCCTCCAGCCACCATCCAAGCTCCCTTAAAAGAGGTCTCCCCTACTCGCAATACTTACGGGTTCACCGCATTTGCAGTGATCCTGTTGATGAGGTGAATAAAATGGATCTTATGACTAAAAAATTTCTAGAAAGGGGGTACAGCAACAAGGATTTACAATCAGCTAAAATTAAGGCACTCAAAGCACCTAAAGTAAAGAATATCACCTGTCCCAAACCTAATAAAATAGACACTACCATGATTTGGGTCAACAATTACACGGTATCTACTAAGACCAAGACCATTGTCAGTACCGCTAAAAGGGTTTGGCCAGTAGTCCAAGCAGACCCAGACCTTGCAGAATTGTCCGAAAGTGCGTTACTACCTTGTTATACAAGGGGTAAAAACATCGGGGACCATGTGATACATGTTGACATTGCTAACATGTCACCTACACATCCTAAACACTTCATGACTAAAAAGCCAGGAAACTACAGGTGCTTAGGTTGCACTACTTGCACCTATCTGGACACCGGCAATTATATCAGGCATCCACATAGTGGTAAACAGATCAAATTAAAACATGTTTTTACTTGCACCAGCAAATATGTGATCTACTGCATTAGGTGCCCTTGCAGCTTATATTACATAGGCAAAACGGTGTGCCAGTTCAAAGAAAGAATGGCACAACACCGCAGTGCCATTAAGCAGATATTGGAAGGGAAAAACATAGATCAGCCTGTTGCCAAACATTTTAAAACTTGCAAGCACAGTCTCTCCTCATTACGCTACATGATGTTGGACCATGTCAAGGAAGATATCAGGGGGGGTGATAGAGGAAAGATCCTTCTGCAGTTAGAAATTAAATGGATACATCTTCTGAATACTGTTTCCCCGCATGGACTGAATGAAATGATTTCCTTTAATTGTTTCTTATAATGGTTATGTTGCTATTTTTTGTAGTATTGCTGTAAGATCATTTGTAGTAATGTCCGTTTGTACAATGTATCATTGTAACCATGGTAACGGTTTTTACTTTCACTTTCACTTTGTCCCAGTCACTGCTCAGGCGCCGTCTATTGGTGATGACGTCAGCAGCAGCTGCATGGGGAGTGTTTTTGCACTTACTTTCACTTTCACTTGGTGTTTCTTAACTGCATAAAGGTAAGCTTGATTTCTTGCATTTGTTATATACCTGACGAAGGATAATAAATCCGAAACGTTGTATTCAACCCAGGAGTGTCCGGGTTTCTTATTTGAATTAAGTCCACGAGTGCCGCCTACATACCATACTTATATATATATATATATATATATATATATATTTATTTATTCTTATTTAAAAACACAATAGTTTAAATAGAATCAGAATCGACTTTATTGAACATGCGCACTCACGCATACTAAGGATTCTATGTGGTACAATGCATCGCTAAGCAGCAACATGAATGTGGGATTACAGGGTATAAGAAGGGGTAAAAACGTAGAAAACATTACACATATGAGTTCATACTGCACATTACAACTGAACAATAAACTCGACATATTAGACATATTATGCATGTATGCCTAAAAACAAAGGCTGCAATGGCACATAATACAGCTGTGTAAATTATAAGTATTTGGTATATTTTTGAAGTGCGGAGTACAACGTTTAAGAATCCACTATCAGATTATATTTTCAGTGTAACTGAAAAGGATTATCACACTTAATAAATTATATGACCAAATTGTATATGTTTAAAAACCCCGCCCCAGCATCTTGGAAATGTGGGACGGCATATCACAGGTTGGTGGGGGCCATTAGGCTCACAGCCATGACTATAAGAATGGAACACAGCTCTGATGTGGAACACAGCTCTGAGAAGGAATTTCAACTGAAGTTACATTGCTATACACACGCACAACATCATGGTAAGTATTATTATTATTATTACTACGCTAACTGGGGTGTGGTGTGTGCAATGCCTTGTAATTATTATTATTATTATTATTATTATCATTATGGATCTAATGCTTGGGTTGTGAGGAGGCAAAATTATTATTATTATTATTATTGTTATTATTATCATTATGGCACTAATGCTTGGGTTGTGCTGTATATCGTTTGAAGACAGACACTATAGGCTGTTTCATATTATACAAACGTTATATTTTTATTATTACTCTAAATGGTTTGTGATGTGTGAAATTCCTAGAAATTATTATTATTATTTTTATATATATATATATATATATATTGGCTCCTTGAAGAAGTCTGGTGTGACGAAACACGTTGGGCTCCCTGCAGTGACCCCCTTGCCTATTTTAAAAAGCTAAGTCCTTACCTTTACATTTTTGACCTAATCTTTTAACTGTGTTTTTAAAATTTCTTTATCTGGAAATTTTATGTATTTTACTTATATGTGCTATTAAACTGTTTGTTCAAATTTTATATTTTTTGGCTTATAAATCTTAGATTTCAGTACACTCACACAACATTGGTCGCCGGTACCCTTATCCCCCCACTGTATATCTCTTTGGCAGCACTGTACTAGCGTTGCAATCTTAAGGGGTGGCAGACGCCTATAACAAGGATTGTTGTGTTTTTATATCTTTTAGTTAATTTATATTCCAATCATTTATTACTGAGGTCATACCCCACAAGTGGCGCTGTATCATCCTTTGCAATATATATATGTATTGGCTCACGCCGTATCATATTTTACAAATATGGTTGTGAGGTAGGCATAATTGTTTATAGCTTACTGATGGCTGTTTAAATATATGGTAATAGCGTCATCTAGCGGCGCATTTTGGAAATGCATTTAAATATATATATATATATATATATATATACATAAACACACACAATTTCATGTTATTGTATTATTTCATGTATATCGTTTGAAGACAGATGCTATAGTTTAAATAGAATCAGAATCAACCCTCATATTATACAAACATTATATTTTAAAGACATTTTAACGTACAGTTTCTAAATTTAATTTAGTTTAAAATAACATGGGTATTAATCGTATCTCATTTTCATTATTGGTTCAGCGACAGATAATGCAGAACATCACCAACAAAGATAACGATATGTGCACATCCGGCTCCAAAGATGATGCTTTACCAAGTTATCAAATGAACCATGGTAAGCTATGTCTATAAAAATCATTGACACACTTTTATTTATTTTTAAAAGTTTAAATAGTACGAACTTATATCCAAAGCCTACAATTTGTTAATTTTTACTTATTTTTAAAAGTTTAAATAGTATGAGCGTACAACAAGTTGGATAAAAAATTGTTAATTAATTTATTAACAATGTCATTTCTCACAATTAAACGACAGATGCCACAAACAGGGAGTTTTTCGATGATGTTGGAGGAAATCCATTTGGTTCGGATTACAATGTCGGGCCTGATCTAACTACGTTGATGGTATTTCCGGAGTCCTGTGACTAGCATGTAGCAACCAAAATAAATTAAAAATAAACTTTGTAGCATTGTGCTGATTTGTTGTTACCTGTACACACTTTATGTTCTCAATAATTCAGATCTATTTCATGTTATCCTAATTTTATACCGTATGTAATAATTATTATTATTTATTTTTATTTTTTTTCACCGGCTAAAGATTCCACAATAATGGATAACGAGATGACATACAGAATTCTTCGTGATATATTGGAAATACTTACACCATCAATCTTTGAGTCTGCAACAAGTTGTCACGACGCCGCTATACAGAACGGCAATGCGGCTGATGAGCGACCGTTTTTTCACAGATCGACAGGGGGCCGGGCTGAAACATTCGAATATAAAGCAGGTGTGTAATCAAATGCTGTTATATGGTATATTGGCCCTCATTCCGAGTTGATCGCTCGCAAGGCAAATTTAGCAGAGTTGCTCACGCTAAGCCGCCGCCTACTGGGAGTGTATCTTAGCTTCTTAAAATTGCGAACGAAGTATTCGCAATATTGCGATTACAAACTACTTAGCAGTTTCAGACTAGCTTCAGACTTACTCGGCATCTGCGATCAGTTCAGTGCTTGTCGTTCCTGGTTTGATGTCACAAACACACCCAGCGTTCGTTCAGACACTCCCCCGTTTCTCCGGCCACTCCTGCGTTTTTTCCGGAAACGGTAGCGTTTTCATCCACACGCCCATAAAACGCCGTGTTTCCGCCCAGTAACACCCATTTCCTGTCAATCACACTACGATCGCCGAAGCGAAGAAAAAGCCGTGAGTAAAAATACTAACTTCATAGCAAAATTACTTGGCGCAGTCGCAGTGCGAACATTGCGCATGCGCACTAAGCAGAAAAACGCTGCGATGCGAAGAAATTTAACGAGCGAACGACTCGGAATGAGGGCCATTGTTATGCAGTGACTTAAATGCTGATTTACGTGTATCTCTGTTTATATTTATTTTATAATATATGTATTACAGATGAGGATGTAGCAAGACGATATGATCCAACGAAACCAGGAGGCCATGATACAGTCGCGCAAATACACAGACCTAGTATGAGCAGGAAAACAAAATTTCGCACAACAACCATTGCTGAAACGGAGAACCAGCAATTCGCAACGCCGTCGATCGTACATAACCGCCTAAAGGAGAATGCTAGGCCATCGGTTATGGGGATGCATCACGGCTGTATCAACCCGAACAAACGCAGGCCGGCTCGACCAAGAACGAATGAGAGAGGTCATAATTCAGCATTTACCGATCTTAAAAGAAAATTGTCGTATTCCGAAAATGATACGCCGCAATGGAGAAGGATCGCGTTACAAACTGTATCAAGCATAAGTAACCAGGGCAATGTAACATCAAAACACACATCATTTGACACTGCAGACCGGGATGTCGCTGGTAATACAAAGACTGTAAAGGTTAAGAGGGCATTGCGCCTCTCAAGAATGAAAGTTAAGCAAATGTCGCAATCCAATGTAATCATAATTCCTGATACACAGGTTTGCGCTGAAACAGAAACACGACACATACCTGGTAGTGGTGTGTTATCAAATATTGACTCAAGAAGTAATGTTAAGCATTTGTCGCAATCCGATGTAATCATAATTCCTGATACACAGGATTGCTCTGAAACAGAAACAAGACACATAGCTGGTAATGGTGAGTTATCATATATTTGTGAAATAAATACTTAAGAATTTATTACTCCCTGTGTAGAGTCAACGACTCAAGGACAGCAGAATAGTTCTGATGAGTTGTTATTAGCAGTTGCAGGAATTCCGGGTAATACTAACACTGATTATTGTGTAACAACAACGCCCAATAACTTTACAACAACATTAACCAGATTGAGAAAGCGCAAGCGGCACAGGGAACGGGTGGCAGGCGGTGGGCCGAGTGCGGAGTTTGTAGACTTAGAACATTCAACAGCCTGGGAACGTGTGGTAGGCGGGGAGCAGAACGCGAGGCATGTAGATTTAGAACAATCGACACCCCAAGCATTACCGATTGACGAATCACAGCCTGACAATATTGAGCGCATTGCAAACCCCTTATATAATGAGGCACGCGGGGTTGAGTCACCTGGTGATGACGAAGGGCGGCAGCATGTATACTTAGAAGCGATTAACAGTTATGAACAACAACGACCAAATTTCAGAGCCGTGGAGTACCACAACCATTATCGGTTTGTTAATTTGGACAGGGTTACATCATTTGCAGAGGGAGTTCGTGCCATTCACATGGTTATACAGGCCATGCTCGATGTCGTCCTTGCTGGCGTGGATCCTTCCGACCGCGTTCAGCTTAGATTGGAGGGGGGTGGGTTACACAATGCCATCTATTCGCACCGTAAGCCGCAAGAAACATTAGACGCTGCCAGTTTTTTTAACCTGATTACAAACGCGCTTCAGAGTAACGCTGAATTCTTATTATCCACAGGTTTAAGGTTTGTGATCAGTGTTTTTAGGAACAGATTGGGCGGGAGTTTGACAGGCAGGACTTACGCAGCTTTCCATATAGTTTAATAATTGACAAACGTAAAAGACACTTGTATGATTTCAGAAATATGGGTAATAACCTTTGTTTGGCCGCTAGCGTCTGTAAACTTCTGGATAAAGATAACAACGCCAATGACCATGTAATACAGGAGAGAGTGATCCAACTACATAAAACTTTGAATCTGCCGATTGATAAAGCGGTCAGCTTTAGTGATGTTGTATATTTTGAAAATGACTTACACGTTACAGTTAAGGTCCTTTATTACAATCAAGGGGATTGAAAATATTACTGTACGGACAGCCGTTACAAAGACACGCTGTTTGTTTATATCACGATTGTAACGTTTATGGGATACTCGATATCAAAGCGTTTCTTCTTGCCCAAAGTTATTGCAGCCGTTGTCATAGCGCTTACAATCATAGAAATAATCACGATTGTCTTTTCTTTTTTTGTAAGACTTGTCACAGGCCGGAGTGTATTGATGACGGTGTGACTGCATTAAGGTGTTCAGTGTGTAGGGTATTTTGTCGATCAAACGAATGTTTAGAACTACACAAAACTTTAGCTTTTGATTGCAAAATATTTAACATGTATATTGTGACAGGTGTTGTCTCTACTGGCGAACAGACCATAACTGCCGAGGCCTAAAGTGCCCCATCTGTAAGGTGTCCGTTGATGGTTTTCAACCCATTTGTGTTATATACAAACCATCAAGCCGGAAGAATCCACAAAGAAATACATCTTTTATGATTTTGAGTGTATGCAGGAGACGGGGGTGCACATACCAAACTACTGTTACGCTCTAACATTAACGGGGGAGAAAGACTGGGAGTTTAAGGGTGTTGCGTGTATCGAAGATTTTGTAAAGACGTTAATGAAACAAAAATTTGTGCATTATACATTCATAGCCCATAATGCAGGTCGTTATGATGCGTATTTTGTGCTGCACCAGCTGATTAAAGAGAAATTAAAGATGGATTTATTAACTAGAGGCGGCAACATAATGTGCATCACGGTAAAAGATTTGAAGATAAGGTTTATCGACTCTTTAAAATTTGTACCCATGCGGCTTAGCAAGTTACCAAAGGCGATATGGTTTGACGGTACCAAAGGTTATTTCCCACATTTTTTTTAACACCTCTCATAACCAAAATTACATAGGCGCTATGCCCTCAATAGAGTATTTTGGGCAACAATACATGATGAAAGATGAGTTGTCTGATTATACAGATTGGTACAATGCCAGCGGACACAAGCCGTTTAACTTTCAAAAAGAGCTCGTACGATACTGTAAAGACAATGTGAAAATATTACAAAAAGCTTGTGGTGCTTTCAGGTCGGCTGTTATAGCCATGACAGAACAGGAATTTCTAATAACGAAGGAGAAAAGAGAGGTTGTGGTTAAATGTCACATCGAAGCTTTTCAACTAGTCACGTTGGCATCCGTCTGCATGGCCATGTAGCGTTGTAAATATTTACAGGAAAAGACACTGGCCCTTGTACCGGGTGATAACTATCACAAGACTCAGAACGCCTGCCATACAGTGGTTAATGTACATAGAGCACAAAGAAGACACGCTTTACAAGGGGGCGAGAAGAAAGTCGGTAAATACAGCCTGGATGGTTACGCCGTGATTAACGGCGCACCCTCAGCTTTTGAATTCCAAGGTTGTTTTTATCACGGCTGTGGTGCTTGTTACAACGCCGGTGATGAAAACAAACTGACTAAAATGACCTACGGTCAACTGCGATACAAGACGCAGGTGAAGCTGCACTACCTTAAACGATGTGTATTTCAGATACGTGAAATCTGGGGTTGTGAATGTGCGGCTATGCTAGAGTCTGATGAGTTACCCAAACCCTTGGAACCACATGATGCTCTTTATGGGTTACGCACGAACGCCACAAAGCTGTATCACAAAACAGATTGTGATGAAAAAATTCACTATTCTGACTTTACCAGCCTTTACCCTTTTGTCAACAAAACCAAAATGTATCCTATACAACACCCGCGCATCATTTATAAGGATTTTGGTGATGTCACAAAGTATTTCGGATTTGCCCGGGTTAAAGTTTACCCGCCTCGTGGTCTATTCTTTCCGGTGCTGCCAGTTAAAATGGACGGTAAGTTAATGTTTCCATTATGTCGCACATGCACCGAGTCTGGACAGACTGAGCCGTGCGTTCATGATTCAGAAAAATGGGCGCTCGTCGGTACTTGGTGTACCGTTTAACTAAATTTGGCTGCAGAAATGGGTACAGAGTGTATAAAATCTATGAGGTGTGGCATTTTGATGAGAGATCTGATGATTTGTTTTCAGGTTACATTAAAACGCACCTCAGGGATAAACAAGAGGCAACTGGTTATCCCGAATGGTGTACAGACTCCGTGAAATGTAAAGATTATATAGACGCCTATCAAAAAAATGAAGGTGTGTCTTTACATCCCGATCACATAGAAATCAACCCCGCCAAAAGACAAATTTCAAAATTGTTTTTATTTCCTTATGGGGTAAATTTGGCCAACTTAGCAACATGCCCAATACGTGTCAAGTGACCGATCCCAACAAGCTTTTTGAATACTCGTTCTTACTGTACTATGATGTGTCCGCTTTGGACTTTGTTGACGATGATACCGTTATGGTGAATTGGAGGTATGCCAAAGACCATTACACCAGGGGAGCAATTTCAAATGTAACTATAGCCATCTTTACAACTGCTTATGTTCGTATTGAACTGTACAAACTATTGGGTAGATTCCAAGGAATTGCCAGAGCATCCACGAACTCCGCTTGAGTATCCCTTGTTCTTGCTCCGAAGACCGGAACCTAGTGATTGTGTCGAGACGCCATCAGGTCTCCGGTGTGTACGCCCTGACTACTGAGTTAGTCCACTTCCCAGTTGAGGACCCCCCAGAATGAACACTGTCGAGATGGCTGGCAAATGGGGTTCCGCCCATTGAAGAATCTTTGACACTTCCATCATTGCCATGCGGCTTCGAGTGCTGCCTTGATGATTTATGTACGCTACCGTGGTGGCGTTGTCCAACTGTACATGAACAGGGCTGTTCTGTACCAGATGCTGGGCCAGTTTCAGAGCATGAAACACTGCCCGCAATTCCAGAATGTCTATCGGTAGGAGAGACTCCTCCCTGGTCCATCGACCCTGAAGAGAGTGTTGCTCCAACACCACAACCTAACCCCTCAGACTGGCATCCAACATCAGGAGGACCCAGTTGGAGATCCAGAAGGGACGACCCCTGCACAATTGTTGGTCCTGTAGCCACCAGCTCAGTGACAGATGAACTTCCGGACACAAGGAGATCATGTGAGACCTGATCCGGTGAGGCAGGCTGTCCCACTTGGCAAGGATCAGCTTCTGCAGAGGGCGGAAATGAAATTGCGCTTGCTCTACTATGCTGAAACCTGACACCATGAGGCCTAGTACTTGCATCGCCGAGTGTATCGACACTTGCAGGCGAGAGAGGAAGCATCGCATTCTGACCTGAAGTTACAAGAATTTCTCCTTAAACAAGAACAACCACTGGTTGTGTGTGTCTAACAACACCCCCAGGTGCACCATGCTCTGAGCAGGGACCAGGGATGATTTCTTCCAGTTGCTGAGCCACCCGTGGGCTTGCAGAAACTGGACCGTCAAATCCAAATGACGGAGGAGAATATCTGGGGAATTCACCAAGATCAGCAAGACATCCAGATACGGTAGGATCCTGATACCCTGACGGCGGAGCAAGGCCGTCATCACCACCATTACCTTGGTGAAGATTCGCGGAGCTGTAGTCAGTCCAAAGGGTAATGCCCGGAATTGATAATGGAGGTTACCAATAGCAAACCGCAGGTATAGCTGATGCGACACGGCAATAGGTATATGTAGGTAAGCATCCTGTATGTCCAGGGATACCATATAGTCCCCTGGCCCCAAAGCCAGAACAATAGAGTGAAGGGTATCCCTACAAAACTTGGAGACCCTCACAAACTTGTTCAAAGACTTGAGGTTGAGAAAGGGGACGAGAGGAACCATTCGGTTTCGGGACTAGGAACAGGATTGAATAGTACCTCCTGCCTCTCTGAGCTAGAGGCACCGGCACTACCACTCATGTGTCCAGGAGGGACTGAACCACCGAACGAAGAGTCTTTGCCTTTACCTGATCCGAAGGTATGTCTGTCAGGCAAAAGTGATGAGGGGGACGTTTCTTGAAGGATATGGCGTATCTGTGAGTGACAATTTCCTCTACCCAGGCGTCTGAAGTTGTCTTTAACTCTGTTTTGGAAGCAGGCTGATGGGCAGCTCAGGCACATTTAGGTTTGGGCTTAGTGGATTTGGATGTGCGAGCCTCTATGGGGTACGCCTGACCCTTGGCCTAACCTGGAGGTTTAAAGGAATGAAAGGAAGTACTCTTAGCCTTTGGAGCATAAGAAGTAGTACTAGGCAGACATGCAGTCTAAGCAGATGCTAAGTCATCAATGATCTTGTTGAGATCTTCCCCAAAAAGTATGTTTCCCTCAAAACGGATCAGCGCCAAGGCCTTTCTAGAGTCCAGATCTACAGACCAGGACCGCAACCAGAGGATCCAGTGAGCCAGAATAAACGTAGTAGATGCTTTGGCCGCCAGGATACCTGCATCAGATGCCGCCTTCTAAATATAATGGGAGGCCGTAACAATATATGAAAGACACTGTCTAGCATTATCAGGAAAATTAGATGGTAGTTCCGCCTCAACTTTCTGAACCCAGGCCTCTATAGCTTTAGCAGCCCAAGAGGCAGCAATAGTAAGCTTGTGCATAGCTCTGACAAGAGTGTAAATAGACTTAGAGCAACCCTCCACACGCTTATCCATCAGTTCCCTCAGGGAGGTGACGGTATTGACAGGCAGAGCAGATGAGACCACCAGACGCCCAACTTGTGAATCCACCGGTGGCGGTGTTTCCTAATTGTTACTTAACTCTGCAGCGAGGGGATAAGGAGCTAGCATCTTCATAGAAAAGGAAAACTTCTTACCCGGTTTTTCCAGGATTCCTGACTAATATCAACCAAGTCAACAAATGAGAACTCGTGGCGCTACCGTAACCAAAATCAAAATCAAAAAAAGGTGGTCAATAATTTACCACAAACTCCAGGTGAGGTTCACTTACATAAGCATAGGGATTCTAAAACAAATGAAGAATATACAATAGTGTGATATGTAACAGCAAGTTTATCCAATAAGTATTTTTACTGGTCCCACTCACATGAGGAAACTTTTATAAAAGCATGTCATCCACTTAAAAGGTATATCCGGAAACCGTCAGCAGGATTCTAGATCGAGTTGATCTGTACGTATCATCCATAAAGGAGTTGTAACCAGAAATCCCCAACGAGATACTAAAAACTTGAAAAAGCAGATGCTTCTGAGGAAGGTCGTAGGACCGAAAACGCGTTTAAGCAGATCAACAATCGGTATCCCTTTGCTTTCATTGGCTGATCATCGATCCCTTCCTGGATGCAGAGGGATTTTGGATCAATGCTGTGGGAGGATATCGTCTGATTTACCATATGATTGGTGATATATGCCTTTTAAAATTTTAAAATTGTGAGTGTAATATTTGTTATTAAATTTTTCATTTTATCAAACTATATTGCACCATATTGGCCTTTTTCAAGTTTTTAGTATCTCGTTGGGGATTTCTGGTTTATTTATACAGTTTAGGATATAATGATGAAGTCTAAGGACGAAACGCGTTGGGTGTACCTCTATTGACTCTCCATTTTTAAAGATAAGCATCATTTTCTTATCCTAAAATACTTTTACCAGCATAAGATTTGTTTTACTGATTTTACGTGATCTAGGGTTCTAGCTTAAGCATATAATTTTAGCTATATATTTTAGTACTTTTTACTGTCTTATTTTGTTTTTTACATACTTTTATATCCCATCATTATATCCTAAACTGTATAAATAAATATTTTGTTACCCTTTTGTTTCTAAAACCGTATCCTGCTATATTCTTCATAGTAAATTAATATACTAGACACTGTAAGTCGCTGGTACCCCTATCCCCCCTCTCCACACCTAAACTCTAAAGGCAGCTTATCACTGCTGAGTACTTAGGGGTTAGCAGACACCTTACATTTTTAAAAGGAGTGTCTTTAACCATTTTATTATATTTTAATAAGTATCTGCTCACATATACCTGTGGCGCCATACCCCCACCACCCAATCCAATATATATATATATATATATATATATATATATATATATGCACAGTAAAGATTGGATGTATATCACAAGGTACGTGTACTAAATAACCCTGAATGTATGCAATTGTTCTTAACTAACACTGTCTAGACAACATGTAGAATACTTAAGTGTCCTGTAAATGCACAGCACTGATGACGCAGGCGGCATTACAGAGGAGGCATTGCCCACCAGTCCCAGAGTCAGCGTAGCATGTGTGTAATGGTGCCCAAACGCTGACAGGGAATGAGGGAGAGATAGAGAGATGCAGCTCCAGGGCGGGAACATTTACTCTAGATGGCGCCCAGGGGCTGGGGGAGGGGCTACAGGTCAGAGCCTTATCCCCTTGCTGGACTTCACCACCGGGTACTGTGGGCCATAATAAAATGGTTATATATAAAACTGACCTTCATGTGCTTGCAGCATGTGTCTTGAGATACTGATTAATGTTCTTTTTAAGAATATTTCTTCTATGCTCAAGAAATCTAATACTCGGGCTTCTTGTGGTCCTACCCGCATATTGCTTTCCGCACTCACAGCTAAGAAGGTATTTCACAATATTTTCTTACAATTAATAAAATATTCTATCATATAGACCTGTCTAGTTGTGGCAGATTGAAAACTTATACTCCTATGAAGAATGAAACTGCATGTGATACCTCTGGTTTTCCCACAGCGGAAACAACCGTTGTGTGTTGAAAGCCAGGGACTATTTTCTATTGAAGACCCCACTGCACGCTTCGTATACTGGAAAAAGCTGGAGGACAAATGATTCTTGAGATTTTTTGAAATACAACACATGGCTTCTCTCCAAGGCATGGTTTCAGGATTTTATCTAACTTTAATATCTCAAAATTTTTATAGAGAATTTTCTTTATTTCTTTCGCACAAACATTATACTTGCTTATGAACGGGAGAATTGCTTTATCCATATATATGTCCTTTGCCTTAGACCGGTACACCTGGTCAGACTCAGAGAGGAGGGCCCTCCTATCTCTCTGACTGACTTCATATAATGATTTTTCTAGTATTATGTCTGGATATCCTTGGTCAAGAAACAAAGTTGTCATTTCTTTCACTTGTTCATCAAAGGTCACTTCATCAGAACAATTACGTGTCACTCTGAGATATTGGGGGTAATTCTGAGTTGATCGCATCAGCAAGTTTGTTAGCAGTTGGGCAAAACCATGTGCACTGCAGGGGGGGTGTATTCAAACTGAAATCGAAATTGCAGTGTAAAAATAAATCAGCCAGTATTTACCCTGCACAGAAACAAAATAACCCACCCAAATCTAACTCTCTCTGCAAATGTTATATCTGCCCCCCTGCAGTGCACATGGTTTTGTCCAACTGCTAACAAATTTGTTGCTGCGATCAACTCAGAATTAGGCCCATTGGCCTTTAGGTATGTTCTTCCATTTTGGGTGGTGGCAGATTTATTAGTTACGGTACTTACTACAATCAACCTCTTTTTTATATGTTCTCATAACAAGCATGGTGTCCCTGACGGAGAGGGCAATATCAAGGAAATTGATGTGTTTAGGGTGACAAATGTGACTAAACCTAAGACCAAATGTGTTAAAATTAAGATAAGAGAGAAAAGAAGAAACCAAATGAGCCCCATCCCAAACAATAAATAGATCATCAATGTACCGACCATAGAACACCAGGTGGTTCATCCTATATGGCCCCTCCCAGATGGAATTGTCTTCGAAGAGGCCCATATATAAATTAGCTAAGCTAGGGGCGAACCTGGTGCCCATGGTGGTACCGTTCACTTGAAAAAAACTATTGTGAATTAAACAAAATAATTGTGTGTTAAAATAAATTTCATGGATTCCAAGATAAACTCACAACGTTCAGGGGTTAAACTAGTAAATAAAACACAGAGACAGGTTCTTAATGTAGAGTTTATAAATTGTAGGAAATGATCCCAAATGCCTCAATCACCAGTAAGAGAAAATAAAATATGTTTTATCTCTGAAAGTCCATTGGGCGTCTGTAATAGCAGCAGTGTCCCATTCTGAATCACATGCAGCGGTGTCTGTGACTTGATGCAAATACCGCTATAAGCCCTTCCCTGGGGCACAGCCTGGCACCTGAATGTGCAAGGCCTGAGACACCCACCATCAATCGCACCATCAGAACTTGCATCAGCCCCCTCAGGCAAAGATTGTCAGAGTATTTCCTCCAATGTGAGAGATTATACTTCTGCAGCCACTTCAGTGATGATCCTGCAACACACCTACATGACAGACCATTTCTGTGTCTGCCAGATCTGGTCAGGATCCCGGCTGTCGGAATCCCAACACTGTTTAGAATGCCGAATAGGATCCCAATTGAGTGACTGCTGTGACGTCAGAGAGGTAAGCCATAGGGAGGGGGGATAGGTTTAGGCTGTGGGGAAGGGGGATTGGGGTTAGACACCACTGGGCAGGCTTAGACTGCTGGGGGGAGGGTTAGGTTTAGGCTGTGGGGAGGGGGGTTAAGCACCACCAGGGAGGATTAGGCGGTAAGGGGTAGCTTGATTCCCGACTTCTCTCGGGATTCTAAACAGCAGGATGCTGCGGTCGGTATTCTGACTGCCGGCATCTCGCCTGCTGACATTTCCCAACCTGTGTCTGCATTTTCAAGGTATTTGTTAGACTATGCGTCTCAATCACAATTGGATGCATGCGCAGAAGAAGAAAAAAACGTCACCTGCGTCAGACTCAGAATGTCAGATCTGGAGATGGCTCCATATGAAGAGAAGAATATATATATTTTTTAATAAATCCATCAGGCACTTTGGACGAGATCTGATAATGGCCGTGACTTCACTCTCCATCTAAGGTCTTCTTAGTGTGTAGTATAATGGGGGTGATTCAGACTTGGTCGCTGTGCTGCTATCTTTGCTGTCCTGCGTTCATATAGCCACCGCCTCCAGGGGGAGTGTAAATTTGCTGTTTAAGTGTACGATCCTATGTGTACGCCGGGCTGCTAAAATTCACTGTGTGCAGTCTCTGTACAGCCCAGAACTTACTCCTACAGTGCGGTGACAACAGGCTGATCGGGGCCGGAGCTGACGTCACACCCTACCTAAAAATGCTTGGGCACGCCTGCGTTTTTCCGGACTCTCCCAATTAACGGTCAGTTACCACCCACAAATGGCCTCTTCCTGTCAATCACCTTGCGAGCGCCCGTGCACTCGGATTTTTCGCACCATCCCGTCGCTGACTGGCGATGCCCTTTGTTGTTGTCCGACGTGCATGTGCATTGCGGTGCATTCTCATGCGCAGTTACCATCTGATCGCCCGCTGTGCACAGCAGCAATCAGGTCTAAATCACCCCCAATGTACGGCAATCATATTGGCTGTCTGTTATGGGCTGGAGGATCTGATGCTTATTTCCTGAACTCTGTTCCTGACCAGACGGCCTCACACATTATTAGTACTGGGCATGGCCTGGCTATATCATGGCTAATATTTTCATAGTAAAAATCTGTAAGAAGATCCGCTGGTCAGTAAGTATGACATCAGTAGGTGGGTCACAGCAGTGGTATAGTGGGGAGATTAGTCTGTAATAAGGGCCGCTGGTCAGTAAGTATGACATCAGTAGGTGGGTTACAGCAGAGGTGTAGTGGGGAGATTAGTCTGTAATAAGGGCCGCTGGTCAGTAAGTGTGAAATCAGTAGGTGGGTTACAGCAGTGGTGAAGTGGGAGATTAGTCTGTAATAAGGGCCGCTGGTCAGTAAGTGTGAAATCAGTAGGTGGGTTACAGCAGTGGTGTAGTGGGGAGATTAGTCTGTAATAAGGGCCGCTGGTCAGTAAATATGACATCAGTAGGTGGGTCACAGCAGTGGTGTAGTGGGAGATTATTCTGTAATAAGGGCCGCTGGTCAGTAAGTATGACATCAGTAGGTGGGTTACAGCAGTGGTGTAGTGGGGAGATTAGTCTGTAATAAGGGCCGCTGGTCAGTAACTATGACATCAGTAGGTGGGTTACAGCAGTGGTGTAGTGGGGAGATTAGTCTGTAATAAGGGCCGCTGGTCAGTAAGTATGACATCAGTAGGTGGGTTACAGCAGTGGTGTAGTGGGGAGATTAGTCTGTAATAAGGGCCGCTGGTCAGTAAATATGACATCAGTAGGTGGGTCACAGTGTGGTGTAGTAGGAGATTATTCTGTAATAAGGGCCGCTGGTCAGTAAGTATGACATCAGTAGGTGGGTTACAGCAGTAGTGTAGTGGGGAGATTAGTCTGTAATAAGGGCCGCTGGTCAGTAAGTATGACATCAGTAGGTGGGTTACAGCAGTGGTGTAGTGGGAAGATTAGTCTGTAATAAGGGCCGCTGGTCAGTAAGTATGACATCAGTAGGTGGGTTACAGCAGTGGTGTAGCGGGGAGATTAGTCTGTAATAAGGGCCGCCGGTCAGTAAGTATTACATCAGTAGGTGGGTTACAGCAGTGGTGTAGTGGGAGATTAGTCTGTAATAAGAGCCGCTGGTCAGTAAGTATGACATCAGTAGGTGGGTTACAGCAGTGGTGTAGTGGGGAGATTAGTCTGTAATAAGGGCCGCTGGTCAGTAACTATGACATCAGTAGGTGGGTTACAGCAGTGGTGTAGTGGGGAGATTAGTCTGTAATAAAGGCCGCTGGTCAGTAAGTATGACATCAGTAGGTGGGTTACAGCAGTGGTGTAGTGGGGAGATTAGTCTGTAATAAGGGCCGCTGGTCAGTAAGTATGACATCAGTAGGCAGGTTACAGCAGTGGTGTAGTGGGGAGATTAGTCTGTAATAAGGGCCGCTGGTCAGTAAATATGACATCAGTAGGTGGGTCACAGCAGTGGTGTAGTGGGAGATTAGTCTGTAATAAGGGCCACTGGTCAGTAAGTATGACATCAGTAGGTGGGTTACAGCAGTGGTGTAGTGGGGAGATTAGTCTGTAATAAGGGCCGCTGGTCAGTAAGTATTACATCAGTAGGTGGGTTACAGCAGTGGTGTAGTGGGGATATTAGTCTGTAATAAGGGCCGCTGGTCAGTAAATATGACATCAGTAGGTGGGTCACAGCAGTGGTGTAGTGGGAGATTATTCTGTAATAAGGGCCGCTGGTCAGTAAGTATGACATCAGTAGGTGGGTTACAGCAGTGGTGTAGTGGGGAGATTAGTCTGTAATAAGGGCCGCTGGTCAGTAAGTATGACCTCAGTAGGTGGGTTACAGCAGTGGTGTAGTGGGGAGATTAGTCTGTAATAAGGGCCGCCGGTCAGTAAGTATTACATCAGTAGGTGGGTTATAGCAGTGGTGTAGTGGGAGATTAGTCTGTAATAAGAGCCGCTGGTCAGTAAGTATGACATCAGTAGGTGGGTTACAGCAGTGGTGTAGTGGGGAGATTAGTCTGTAATAAGGGCCGCTGGTCAGTAACTATGACATCAGTAGGTGGGTTACAGCAGTGGTGTAGTGGGGAGATTAGTCTGTAATAAGGGCCGCTGGTCAGAAAGTATGACATCAGTAGGCGGGTTACAGCAGTGGTGTAGTGGGGAGATTAGTCTGTAATAAGGGCCGCTGGTCAGTAAGTATGACATCAGTAGGCAGGTTACAGCAGTGGTGTAGTGGGGAGATTAGTCTGTAATAAGGGCCGCTGGTCAGTAAATATGACATCAGTAGGTGGGTCACAGCAGTGGTGTAGTGGGAGATTAGTCTGTAATAAGGGCCACTGGTCAGTAAGTATGACATCAGTAGGTGGGTTACAGCAGTGGTGTAGTGGGGAGATTAGTCTGTAATAAGGGCCGCCGGTCAGTAAGTATTACATCAGTAGGTGGGTTACAGCAGTGGTGTAGTGGGAGATTAGTCTGTAATAAGAGCCGCTGGTCAGTAAGTATGACATCAGTAGGTGGGTTACAGCAGTGGTGTAGTGGGGAGATTAGTCTGTAATAAGGGCCGCTGGTCAGTAACTATGACATCAGTAGGTGGGTTACAGCAGTGGTGTAGTGGGGAGATTAGTCTGTAATAAGGGCCGCTGGTCAGTAAGTATGACATCAGTAGGTGGGTTACAGCAGTGGTGTAGTGGGGAGATTAGTCTGTAATAAGGGCCGCTGGTCAGTAAGTATGACATCAGTAGGTGGGTTACAGCAGTGGTGTAGTGGGGAGATTAGTCTGTAATAAGGGCCGCTGGTCAGTAAATATGACATCAGTAGGTGGGTCACAGCAGTGGTGTAGTGGGAGATTAGTCTGTAATAAGGGCCACCGGTCAGTAAGTATGACATCAGTAGGTGGGTTACAGCAGTGGTGTAGTGGGGAGATTAGTCTGTAATAAGGGCCGCCGGTCAGTAAGTATTACATCAGTAGGTGGGTTACAGCAGTGGTGTAGTGGGAGATTAGTCTGTAATAAGAGCCGCTGGTCAGTAAGTATGACATCAGTAGGTGGGTTACAGCAGTGGTGTAGTGGGGAGATTAGTCTGTAATAAGGGCCGCTGGTCAGTAACTAAGACATCAGTAGGTGGGTTACAGCAGTGGTGTAGTGGGGAGATTAGTCTGTAATAAGGGCCGCCGGTCAGTAAGTATTACATCAGTAGGTGGGTTACAGCAGTGGTGTAGTGGGAGATTAGTCTGTAATAAGAGCCGCTGGTCAGTAAGTATGACATCAGTAGGTGGGTTACAGCAGTGGTGTAGTGGGGAGATTAGTCTGTAATAAGGGCCGCTGGTCAGTAACTATGACATCAGTAGGTGGGTTACAGCAGTGGTGTAGTGGGGAGATTAGTCTGTAATAAGGGCCGCTGGTCAGTAAGTATGACATCAGTAGGTGGGTTACAGCAGTGGTGTAGTGGGGAGATTAGTGTGTAATAAGGGCCGCTGGTCAGTAAGTATGACATCAGTAGGCAGGTTACAGCAGTGGTGTAGTGGGGAGATTAGTCTGTAATAAGGGCCGCTGGTCAGTAAATATGACATCAGTAGGTGGGTCACAGCAGTGGTGTAGTGGGAGATTAGTCTGTAATAAGGGCCACTGGTCAGTAAGTATGACATCAGTAGGTGGGTTACAGCAGTGGTGTAGTGGGGAGATTAGTCTGTAATAAGGGCCGCTGGTCAGTAAGTATTACATCAGTAGGTGGGTTACAGCAGTGGTGTAGTGGGGATATTAGTCTGTAATAAGGGCCGCTGGTCAGTAAATATGACATCAGTAGGTGGGTCACAGCAGTGGTGTAGTGGGAGATTATTCTGTAATAAGGGCCGCTGGTCAGTAAGTATGACATCAGTAGGTGGGTTACAGCAGTGGTGTAGTGGGGAGATTAGTCTGTAATAAGGGCCGCTGGTCAGTAAGTATGACCTCAGTAGGTAGGTTACAGCAGTGGTGTAGTGGGGAGATTAGTCTGTAATAAGGGCCGCCGGTCAGTAAGTATTACATCAGTAGGTGGGTTACAGCAGTGGTGTAGTGGGAGATTAGTCTGTAATAAGAGCCGCTGGTCAGTAAGTATGACATCAGTAGGTGGGTTACAGCAGTGGTGTAGTGGGGAGATTAGTCTGTAATAAGGGCCGCTGGTCAGTAACTATGACATCAGTAGGTGGGTTACAGCAGTGGTGTAGTGGGGAGATTAGTCTGTAATAAGGGCCGCTGGTCAGTAAGTATGACATCAGTAGGTGGGTTACAGCAGTGGTGTAGTGGGGAGATTAGTCTGTAATAAGGGCCGCTGGTCAGTAAGTATGACATCAGTAGGCAGGTTACAGCAGTGGTGTCGTGGGGAGATTAGTCTGTAATAAGGGCCGCTGGTCAGTAAATATGACATCAGTAGGTGGGTCACAGCAGTGGTGTAGTGGGAGATTAGTCTGTAATAAGGGCCACTGGTCAGTAAGTATGACATCAGTAGGTGGGTTACAGCAGTGGTGTAGTGGGGAGATTAGTCTGTAATAAGGGCCGCTGGTCAGTAAGTATTACATCAGTAGGTGGGTTACAGCAGTGGTGTAGTGGGGAGATTAGTCTGTAATAAGGGCCGCTGGTCAGTAAGTATGACATCAGTAGGTGGGTTACAGCAGTGGTGTAGTGGGGAGATTAGTCTGTAATAAGGGCCGCTGGTCAGTAAGTATGACATCAGTAGGTGGGTTACAGCAGTTGTACAGTGGGGAGATTAGTCTGTAATAAGGGCCGCTGGTCAGTAAGTGTGACATCAGTAGGTGGGTTACAGCAGTGGTGTAGTGGGGAGATTAGTCTGTAATAAGGGCCGCTGGTCAGTAAGTATGACATCAGTAGGTGGGTTACAGCAGTGGTACAGTGGGGAGATTAGTCTGTAATAAGGGCCGCTGGTCAGTAAGTGTGACATCAGTAGGTGGGTTGCAGCAGTGGTATTGTGGGGAGATTAGTCTTTAATAAGGGCCGCTGGTCAGTGAGTATTACATCAGTAGGTGGGTTACAGCAGTGGTATAGTGGGGAGATTAGTCTGTAATAAGGGCCGCTGGTCAGTAAGTATGACATCAGTAGGTGGGTCACAGCTGTGTTATAGTGGGGAGATTAGTCTGTAATAAGGGCCGCTGGTCAGTAAGTATGACATCAGTAGGTGGGTTACAGCAGTGGTATAGTGGGGAGATTAGTCTGTAATAAGGGCTTCTGGTCAGTAAGTATGACATCAGTAGGTGGGTCACAGCAGTGGTGTAGTGGGGTGATTAGTCTGTAATAAGGGCCGCTGGTCAGTAAGTGTGACATCAGTAGGTGGGTCACAGCAGTGGTGTAGTGGGGAGATTAGTCTGTAATAAGGGCTTCTGGTCAGTAAGTATGACATCAGTAGGTGGGTCACAGCAGTGGTGTAGTGGGGAGATTAGTCTGTAATAAGGGCCGCTGGTCAGTAAGTGTGACATCAGTAGGTGGGTCACAGCAGTGGTGTAGTGGGGAAATTAGTCTGTAAGAAGAACCGCTGGCCAGTGAGTATGACATCAGCAGGTGGGTCACAGCAGTGGTGTAGTGGGGAGATTAGTCTGTGTTGTCTTCTCCACCGGATGTGCTGTCCTCCAAGCATCATACAGGTCATATTCTGCCATTCGGCTCCTGTTTGGCATTGTTATCCTGATACCTCTCAGAGAAGAGTCATTGAGGGCTGTATGTGAAAGATGTGGAAGATGAATTAATATAACAACCTGGTCTGAGATTCTCAGTGTCTACAAAAAGTTTCTTAGACAGTGGTAAATATCTTGAATTGGGAGCATACAGGCAGGGCCAGTGAAAGGGTGTTTGGCGGCCCCCTATAAATTTAGGCCCTCCCTCCCTTATTTAATAAAGGGACAAAGCGCCACAAAAAATGGGTGGGGCGTGTCCACACAATAGTACTAATTTAAATTACACAACACAGTAGTACACGTAGTGCCCCCGATTTATATTACACCACATAGTAGTACCCCTTATTCACTTTGCAACACACAGTAGTGCCCTTTATAAACAATGCCCACAGTAGTGCCTCTTACACACATAATGCCCACAGTAGTGCCCCTTACACACAGAATGCCCACATTAGTAGTGCTCCTTATACACATATTGCCCATAGTAGTAGTACCCCTTACACACAATGGAGCTAATTCAGACCTGATCGCTGCTGTTCATGTTTGCACAGCAGCAATCAGGTCTGAATGGCGCATCAGTGCGCCGGTGCATGCCAGACAGCTGAGGGCTGTCTTAGCCCTGCGGTCGCCTCTGCCTGATTGACAGGCAGAGGTGGGAGGGGGTGGTCCCGCAGCATTTGCCCGCCATTTAGGGGGTGCGGTCTGGGCAACTCAGGCATGCCTGGACTGTTGGGGGGGCGTGCCGCGTCGGCTGCGTGATGTCACATCCAGCAGCTGGGACCCGAGCAGCTGTGTGATGCTTTTTGTACTTGTGCAACGGGGCAGGGCCTGACATGCAGGTGGACTAGCCCTGTGCTGGGCGTCCCCCCGCATGTCTGTGTGACTGATTGTTGATGTGCTAAATTTAGCACATCTACGATCAGGTCTGAATCAAATGCCCACAGTAGTAGTGAATCTTACATACACAATGCCCACAGTAGTAGTGCCCCTTATACACAAAATACCCGTAATGCCCCTTCAGTGATCGTGCTGAGCCCAAAAACAGTGGGACCCAGAGACCCCTCACTTTTAAAACTTGGGGTCCTACCTGTCCTTTTTTAGGTCCCATCGGAATGAAGGTTTTAATTAGTCTTATTAATGATTCAAATATAAAAACACAGACTTGATTTGGACACAACAAAAGTGGCACAAGGTGGAGGATGGGCTGTGTAGTATACAGGAAACTCCGCACCAGAGATGTAACTAGACATTTTGGTGCCCTTGTGGCAGAAAGCAAATTGGTGCTCTCCCACCCACACTGAAAATCAGCGACAGTCGCGCAGCAAAAAAATTAGGGGCATGGCTGCGTGGGGAAGGGGTGGGGCCACATAATAGTACCAATTCATATTACACCACACAGTAGTGCCGCTTATACACATTGCACCAGGTAGAACCTCCTATACACACTGAGTCAGGCAGAGCACGTTTTACACATTGCTCCAGGCAGAGCAAGTTATACACATTGCACCAGGTACAGCACGTTATACACATTGCACCAGGTAGAGCACATTATACACATTGCGCCAGGTAGAGCACGTTATACACATTGCGCTACACATTGCACCAGGGAGAGCACGTTATACACATTGCACCAGGTAGAGCACGTTATACACATTGCGCCAGGTAGAGCATGTTATACACATTGCAGCACACATTGCACCAGGTAGAGCACGTTATACACATTGCGCCTGGCTGAGCACATTATACACATTGCGCCAGGCAGAGTACGTTATACACATTGCACCAGGTAGAGCACGTTATACACATTGCGCCAGGCTGAGCACATTATACACATTGCGCCAGGCAGAGTACGTTATACACATTGCGCCAGGCAGAGTACGTTCAGGGCCGGTGGAAGGTATCTCGGCACCCTAGGCAAAACGTAAGCCTACCCCCCCCCCCATTCACGTGTAGTTACAGTAGTGACTCTTTTTGATGTTGCGTCACACAGTAGTGCTTCTTATTCACGTTACATCACAGAGTAGAGCCCCTTATTCACGTTATGCACAGTAGAGCCCATGTACATTAAACCACACAGTAGAGTCAATGCACGTCCTGCCACACAGTAGTACTCCTTATACACATTATATACCACACAGTAATATAACTCCTTATAACACTATTTGCCATAAAGTAATGCCGCTATACATTATCTCACACAGTAATGTCACTTACACATTATGACACACACAGTAATGCCTCTTATAACATTATGCCCCACAATAGTAATGCCCTTTACACATTATGCCACATTATAATTATCTTGCGGTCCATGAGCTACGATTGGCTTGTGGATGGCTCCAGATTCAAAATGATGGTGTCGTTGTCTCACATAGCCAGTGCACCACCTGTAAACAGTTGGCGCGTAAAACAAAAATGTGTACCTGTACTGGAGAGAAAAAATGCATTATTTATATATATATATATATATATATCTCCAGCAAATTGAATCAGAGGGCGCTCTCAATCACTTTAACTGGTTACCAACTAAAAATTTACCAAATGATTATGGCTTTACACAATTTATTAAAAGCAAAGTATTGCCCAATCTAGACAGAGGTAACCCTTTTTCACAATTACAGATCACAATATATGTCAAATGTACAATAGTGTAGGGTTTCTTTTCTCTCTGTCTTCAACCCTGACGCGTTTCGTCCTTCGTGGACTTCTTCAGAGGGATGGTCAACACAGCTGGTAAAACATACATATTATAATATATAAACAAAAATATACATATTACAATTTACAAACAATAACAATTAAAATACATAAATTTATACTTATTAGAAAATTGTTAAACTAAAATACTAGATATTCAATAGATCGAGCAGGAGATGAGGATGTTCCATACTAGCTGGTCAGAGAACATATGCAGGAGAGTGACATATTGTGTAACTTCACTATACATGCAGTGTGTTATTTTACTACACCGTTCCATAGGGATAAGATGATAACAAATTACATGAAGATGAAAGATTCCATAAAGTACATACCAAATGATCAGTCCATGAAGCAACCATATATGAATTCAATGGGTTGAAACACTGTAATGCTCAATAGTGTTGAACACTTTCTACAAAACGATATGTTATAACTATGTTACATTCCCTTCTCATAGAAAAAGTACCATTATGCACTTAGCATATATATTACTTACAGACTAAATTAGCAAAGGACCTCTTTCCAAAAAACACGCTGGTCCAAATGGTATATGGGTAAATATCCTATACATAGAGAGAGAAATTCTTTATAAAAAAATAAAATAAAACCTTTCTCTATGTCTAAATATAATTGGAAACACTCAATAATTTTAGCAAGACTAATTTGCAAAGTCATTATACATACCCACTTTGGGTGAGCCTCAAAATAATGATGTGTGAGAGAAATAGGCCACCTGAAAATCATTAATTGATATAATCTATTAGGGTGGATATTTTTATTTATTTATTTATTTATTTATTTTTTTAATTATTATTATTTTTCTCTCCCTTTTTCCTCCTTTTCCCCCTTCTATCCAATTACTAATTGATTAGAATTAAATAAACTACTATTAATTAGATTCTCATAATAAAAATAAATATAAATTGAAAAAAGGGGACCAAGTCCTATACTTACAGAGGCAGCAGTAGTTCCTATGTGCTCTCCCAAGTGCAACTGACTGACTGTGTGAATGGTGGGGCATTATATACCACTAACCACTCCCACTGAAGAATGATGGCCAATCACATTTTTTTTTTTTTTGTAAATTAACAATCTGCCAGCTCAATTGGAGACAACACAGGAACATAGGAAGAAGTAAATATTATATACTTTCTAGTGAAGTGATAATTCTGTGAATACGTGAGTGTTAAACCTAATTTAAGAAATATATAAAATTGACCGGAAGTGACATTACTGACACCCTTTATGGGGGATATAAAGTGTTTAGGTGAAATAAATCACAATTTAATATATAAAAATATAAAAATAGGTTTCAAAAACCCTATGAATAACTATTGCACTGTGAGTAATAGGGGCGCCGGTATCACTAATACAAAGATAGAAAGATGAACACCGCGTTTATGCGTTCCACCAAATTAACCGGTGGAACGCATATTACCCACTTCCGGCGAAAGTAGCACTCGCGCTACTGGTCGGCGGTGGACCGCAAACGTGAGCAGCGGGACACAGCCCAATCCGTGGCTGCTGCTGACATACACAGCGGCCACACATAGGGCACAGAGGGGCAGCAGATGCCACTGGCACATAAGTGATTAATACAATATGAACCGATACCAGGCGCTCCTTTTGAACTTCCGGAAGTGACGTTTGCGCTCCACCAACTCGATGGTGGAACGCAATTAGAAAGTGAACATATTGTCATCTCTATATACTAATTATGACATAACTAAATTGAGAAAACACACTTGGTGTCTATTAAAGTGAATGTAATAGTGTCTATTAAGGTAAATTATTAATATAAATATTTAAATGGATCCTAGCTTAATATCATCCCTTAATTAAAAAGTAAAAAGTAAAAAGATGTGGCTCATTATACTTCTATTTAAACGACTATCTTAATTTATAACGAGGGTTTCCCTTGAGAGTAGTTAATTCCATATGAAAATATGCTACTTAATATTTAAAAATGGGCTAACATACCATCCTGGGTATATCACCATAATATTGTGAATATAAAAGTGTCTGTTAATCCCTAATACCTCTTTGCAACCATAATGGATTTGATAATATATATCCAGGTAAAATAACACACTGCATGTATAGTGAAGTTGCACAATATGTCACTCTCCTGCATATGTTCTCTGACCAGCTAGTATGGAACATCCTCATCTCCTGCTCGATCTATTGAATATCTAGTATTTTAGTTTAACAATTTTCTAATAAGTATAAATTTATGTATTTTAATTGTTATTGTTTGTAAATTGTAATATGTATATTTTTGTTTATACATTATAATATGTATGTTTTACCAGCTGTGTTGACCATCCCTCTGAAGAAGTCCACGAAGGACGAAACGCGTCAGGGTTGAAGACAGAGAGAAAAGAAACCCTACACTATTGTACATTTGACATATATTGTGATCTGTAATTGTGAAAAAGGGTTACCTCTGTCTTGATTGGGCAATACTTTGCTTTTAATAAATTGTGTAAAGCCATAATCATTTGGTCAATTTTTAGTTGGTAACCAGTTAAAGTGATTGAGAGCGCCCTCTGATTCAATTTGCTGGAGGTGTTGTTTTGTATGGTCCTCACTAACAGGAGGATCGAATTAGAGGGCTGCCGCACCAGCGCAGTAATTAGGTATAATTGCGTTTTGATATATATATATATATATATACAGGTTGAGTATCCCTTATCCAAAATGCTTGGGACCAGAGGTATTTTGGATATTGGATTTTTCCGTATTTTGGAATAAATGCATACCATAATGAGATATCATGGTGATGGGACCTAAATCTAAGCACAGAATGCATTTATGTTACATATACACCTTGTACACACAGCCTGAAGGTAGTTTTAGCCAATATTTTTTATAACTTTGTGCATTAAACAAAGTGTGTGTACATTCACACAATTCATTTATGTTTCATATACACCTTATACACACAGCCTGAAGGTCATTTAATACAATATTTTTAATAACTTTGTGTATTAAACAAAGTTTGTGTACATTGAGCCATCAGAAAACAAAGGTTTCACTATCTCACTCTCACTCAAAAAAGTCTGTATTTCGGAATATTCCGTATTTCGGAATATTTGGATATGGGATACTCAACCTGTATATATATATATATATATATATATATATATATATACATATATACACACACACACACACACACACACAAAACCTTTTTATAATAATACAGTATATCCATTTCATGAAAAGTGAGTGCCTATTATGTTTCTTTCTTTGATTATAGTTGTAAATGCTAGTTACACCCCTTTGTATATATTGATTTTGTGTTCCGTATCCCCTTTCCTTTTATTAAAAGTATATATATATATATATATATATATATAGAGAGAGAGAGAGAGAGAGAGAGAGAGAGAGAGAGAGAGAGAGTGGTCGAAGTGGAAATTTTGATGTGGGGGTATGGAAGAAAAGTAATGATTGCAATTATGCGTGCGCCTCTGGAAAAGGGGGCATGGCCTTCAGTGTAGTTTACAACACCATATACCCCTTTATACACATTATGCATCACAATAGTAGGACCCCTTATATTATCTAGTACTGGTGCCCCTATCACATTATACCACAGTATGAGACGAAAATCACATTATGCCACATGGAATAGACAAAATTCAAGGAGAGTGACAGCTGGGACATAGGAACAGGGAGAGTGACAGAGGGACAGGGAAAGTGACAGCGGGGACATAGGGACAGGGAGAGTGACCGAGGGACAGGGAAAGTGACAGCAGGGACATAGGGACAGGGAGAGTGACAGAGGGACAGGGAAAGTGACAGCAGGGACAGGGAGAGTGACAGAGAGAGGGATAGCATGGGCATACAGTAGGGACTAGGGAGAGAGAAAGGCAGCAGGGTAAGCAGTGGCGTAACTTCAGCTCAATTGCCCAGAGGCAAGAACATTTTTGTGTCCCCCCTGCCCTTGCAAACAATTATTTGTATTTTACTGACTCCTTGCCCTGTGTGAGTTATAGCCCCCCTTCCCCTGTGTGAGCCATGCACCCCCCCCACACACACACACACACTTCTCCTGTGTGTGTGATATCACCCTCTTCCTCCTTTTCTGAGCCACAGATACAGAGAGAGGGAGACAGGGAGAGGGAGAAAGCGAGAGAAAGGGAGAGAGAGTGGGAAAGAGAGAAAGAGACGAGGGATAGACATGGAGAGAGAGAGATAAGGAGAGAGAGAAGCGAGGTAGAGAGACGCAGAGACAGGGCGAGAGACAGGGAGAGGGGAAGAGAGATGAGGGAGAGAGACGAGGGACAGAGGGAGATGAGGGAGGGGGAGAGAGAGACGAAGGAGAGAGGGAGATGAGAGAGGGAGATGTTAGGATCTCCTGCTCTGTGCTGCCACGTCGCCATGGCAACCGGGAGGCAAGTGTTAGCGAAGTAACCTGAGCGCAGCTGATACTCCGGTCCGGGTTTTTACTGTGCAGTGGTTACAGGCTCTGTGCACGGCAGGGGATCCGGTGCTGGTTTTGTGCTCACAGTCTGTGAGGTCTGAGTGGGGCGTGGACAGCACCTGCTATATAAACCATCCTCTCAGGCTAGGCAAATGCTGCTGAATCTTTGTTTGTTAGTCAGTTCCAGAGAGTTAGCTAGTACTGTGTGACTTTGTATTTACTTGTTGCTTACTGCAAATAGGCCTTGGGATTCGGTACTTTATTCTGCCAATCCAGACCTAGCAGTAAGACTGGACTCAGTTGTTTAACCTGCTGGGGTTCTTTTGCTATTCTGCGAACCCAGCAGGTTTGCGGCTGTACTCTCAGACCTGCTTGCTTAATCCTCCCTCACTGTGCAGGGCGTCCAGGTGTCAGTTTAGTGGCAGTAAGCTGAACCTGTGCCCTGCAAGTGGGGGTTAGGATTTTGGATACTCCTTGTGTCTATATTTCTATCTCTGACCAAGGAGTTTATTCCCACACCCGTTGGTAACCCTTTGGGGTTTTTTCTGTTGCTCTTAGCAACATAATTTCAGGTGCTCCACATGTTAAATCACTACATCTCGCTTCATTGTCCGCTCTATTCCATCTGAGCATTCCTGACACTAGGGAGACACCCAGTTCCTGAGCCTTTGGGCTTCTCCGTTCACTTTGTGTTTATTAGTTATTCCATCACCTCTTGTGTATGTTATGTTATACTGTCTGTGAGTTCGTTTGCTTTGCATCCCTCTCTGTTCATACACCGGTATACTCCTGTTAGCACTGGTGAGCATAACATATTCAGCAGCCCTACTCCTGTTGAAATTGTGTGGGAATATGGAGCATACCCCTCAAAATACTTTGCAACAGGTGGTCGATCAGGTGCAGATCCTGAGTCGACAATTTAATGAGATGTCCATTAAAATGAACACCCCGCAGGCCGCTAGCGGAGCTCCCGCAGCAGCAGCGGCAAGTTCAGGGGTTAAGGAGCTGAAAGTAAATCTACCGGATCGTTTTTCTGGAGATCGCTCGCAGTTCTTTTGTTTCAAGGAGAGCTGTAAGCTATATTTCAGGCTTAGGCCCCAGTCTTCTGGGTCGGAGATTCAGCGGGTGGGCATGGTGATTTCCTTGCTACAAGGAGACCCACAGGTTTGGGCATATGGGTTGCAGCCTGACTGTCAGTCGCTTAAAAGTGTTGATGCTTTTTTTACGGCACTGGGCATTTTGTATGATGACCCTGACAAGATGGCTTCAGCCGAGGCTCAGATTACGGTCCTTAAGCAAGGGCGACGGCCAGCTGAGGTTTATAGTACGGAGTTTCGGAGGTTAGCTCATGATACCCAGTGGAATGACCCAGCCCTGAGAAACCAGTACCGAAGGGTCCTTTATGACCAGATAAAGGACCAACTGGTACAATATCCCTCGCCTGATAGCTTAGATCAGCTCATGCAGTTATCCATCCGGGTGGATAGATGGCTGAGAGAGCGTAGGCTTGAAAGGGAGACCGCAGTTTCCTTTTTTCCCAAGGGAACCTCAGACTCTGAGGAATATTCCGAGGAGCCTATGCAGATTGGGGCTACCCGCCTCTCCTCACGTGAGAAGACGCGGAGGAGACAGCATGGTTTGTGTTTGTACTGTGGGAATAAAGGTCATGTTGTAGTATCATGCCCAGAAAAGCCGGAAAACTTCAGGGCCTGAGGGTGATGGGAAATATCCTGTCAGGCCAGAAGTCAGAATTTCCCAGAGACTTTTCTCATTCCGGTGACTTTGGAGATCCTTGGCCAAACTGTCAAGACTGAGGCCCTTGTTGACAGTGGGTCCGATGGGGTTTTCATGGACCGTCAGTTCGCCCTGGAACACTCTGTTCCCTCAGTACCTTTGGCATCAGAGATTGAGATCTGTGGGTTAAACGGGGAACCATTGCCCCAGGGTAAAATTACCTCCTGCACCAGCCAAAATTCATTTGTTTATTGGAGCCACACACAATTGTCTTTCTATGTGACTGTCTGTTCTTTTGCCCCATTGGTTTTGGGGTTACCCTGGTTAAGGGCCCATAACCCTCAATTGTACTGGGTCTCTGTGGAGATTCTTAGTTGGGGTAGTGATTGTTTCAGGAGTTGCTTGAGCCTTCCAGTCAGGCTCTCGCAGCTAAGTTTGCCAGGATTGCCAGGATGTTATGCAGATTTTGCGGATGTGTTCTCCAAAAAAGTTGCGGAGGTACTACCTCCCCATCGCCCCTATGACTGTGCCATTGATTTGTTGCCAAATGCTAAGCTTCCCAAGAGCAGGTTGTACTCCCTGTCACGTCCTGAGACTCAGGCTATGGTAGAGTACATTCAGGAGAACTTGGCTAAGGGATTCATCAGACCCTCACAGTCCCCAGTTGGGTCGGGGTTCTTCTTCGTGGGTAAAAAGGACGGTTCGTTGCGACCCTGCATCGACTTCAGGGAATTGAACCTTATCACGATTAAAAACTCATACCCACTGCCTCTCATTTCGGTTTTGTTTGACCAGCTTCGTACTGCCACCATTTTTTCTAAGATTGACCTACGCGGTGCTTACAATCTAATCCGAATAAGAGAGGGGGATGAATGGAAGACTGCCTTTAATACCCACTCAGGGCATTATGAATATTTGGTGATGCCTTTTGGGCTCTCTAATGCCACGGCAGTCTTCCAGGAATTCATGAACGATGTGCTCAGGGAATATTTGGATAGATTCTTAGTTGTTTATCTAGATGACATCCTAATCTTCTCCCATTCCCTGGAGGAACATCGGAAGCATGTACGCTTAGTCCTCCAGAAACTCAGAGACCACCAGCTTGGGGCGAAGCTGGAGAAGTGCGAATTTGAAGTCCAGCAAATCGCATTTCTAGGGTATATTATCTCCTCAGAAGGTTTCCAAATGGAGGGTTCTAAGGTACAGGCAGTCCTGTATTGGGTCCAGCCCACTAGTTTGAAGGCGCTTCAGAGTTTTCTGCGCTTTGCAAATTTTTATAGATGATTTATCGCTGGATTTTCGTCTATAGTGGCCCCCTTGGTGGCACTCACTAAGAAAGGGGCGGATGTTGCTCACTGGTCTTGTGAGGCCAAAGCGGCCTTTGCCCGTCTCAAAAGGGCATTTGTCTCGGCCAAGGTGCTGCGACACCCAGATCCAGAGCGTCCTTTTGTGGTAGAAGTGGATGCCTCTGAGATAGGTATTGGGGCAGTGCTCTCTCAGATGGGGATGTCTGATAATCGCCTTCATCCCTGTGCTTACTTTTCCCGTAAATTTTTGTCTGCCGAGATGAATTATGATGTGGGTAACCGG
Organism: Pseudophryne corroboree; assembly: GCF_028390025.1. Lineage (NCBI taxonomy): Eukaryota > Metazoa > Chordata > Amphibia > Anura > Myobatrachidae > Pseudophryne > Pseudophryne corroboree. The sequence goes on along the minus strand of NC_086446.1, from coordinate 55,270,810 downwards.
GAATTGTTGGCTATAAAGGATGCACTCGGGGAGTGGAGACACTGGCTTGAGGGGGCTAAGTTTGTGGTCTCAATTCTCACCGACCATAAGAATCTGGCATATTTAGAGTCAGCGAAGTGGCTCAATGCCAGGCAGGCACGATGGGCTTTGTTTTTTGCTCGCTTTAATTTTTTGATAACATATCGCCCTCGGTCAAAAAACATCAAGGCTGATGCGCTCTCGCTGAGTTATGCTCCAGTCCAAGAGACCACCGAGGAGCCATTGCCCATTGTGTCCCCATCATGTATTAAAGTGGGCATTACCCAGGACCTCTTGTCATTAGTCCTTAGAGCACAGGAGCAGGCTCCTCCAGACCTTCCGGTAGGTCTCTTGTTTGTGCCTCCTAGGTTAAGACAGCGAGTGTTCCTGGAATTCCATGCCAAGAGGTCGGCAGGGCATCCGGGTATTGCCAGAACTCAGGAGTTGCTGTCTAGGGCGGTGTGGTGGCTCTCGGTGGCTATGGATGTGGATCAGTGGGTTCGGGCATGTGACGTTTGTGCCCGAAATAAAACTCCTAGAGGGCTTCCTGTCGGCCCATTACATCCACTCTCTATTCCATCTAAGCCATGGACCCACATTTCCATGGATTTTGTGGTGGACTTGCCCAAATCCTCGGGGATGACAGCCATTTGGGTTGTCGTGGACAGGTTCTCGAAGATGGCGCATTTCGTTCCACTGGTTGGGTTGCCATCGGCCAGACGCCTGTCTGAGTTATTTATGCAGCATGTTGTGCGCCTCCACGGGTTGCCACTTGATGTGGTCTCTGACCGTGGATCCCAGTTTGTGGCCAAATTCTGAAGGGCATTTTGCTCCGATCTCCAGATTTCTGTGAGCTTGTCGTCAGGCTACCATCCACAGTCTAATGGGCAGACTGAGAGGGTGAACCAGTCCTTGGAGCAGTTCCTCAGGTGTTATGTCTCCAAGTGTCATACTGACTGGGTTGCTCATCTGTCCATGGCGAAGTTTGCCTATAACAACGCGGCTCACTCTGCTACAGGGATCTCTCCCTTCCTTTGTGTGTATGGGCATCATCCTAAGGCCAGTTCTTTTGACCCCCTGGATTCCACGCCTGGTGGTTCCTCTGTGGTTTCGTCCCCTTAGGGGTATTTGGAGGAAAGTGAAGAAAGCCCTTGTGTCTGTGTCATTAGTGACCAAAAGGGTTTTTGATAAGCGGAGAAGACCCAGCAGCTTCAAATTAGGAGACTTCTGGGTATATGCAATAGCGGGCGAATTGGCAAAATAGGCGAATTCCGGGCCGTTTTCGCCTCCAAAAATCAATTCGCCTATGCAGTGCAGTCATTTTTCGCAAAAAAACGGCCCGTCAAAATTCGCCTTTTCTCAATTCGCCTTTTTCCGAATTCGCCTTTTCTGCAATGGTACAGATGCTGCAATTCGCCTCCAGCATATTCAATTCAAGTTTGGAAATTCGCCTGCAGTGCTTTTAGACAGCAAATTCGCGATTTTCACTCCGCCACACTTTGGAGGGTGAAAACAAATAAAAAATTTTTAAACATGTTTTTTTTTGTGTTTTTTTTTTTAGGAATAGCAGATCTATTTATATTAGAAGGGATTAGTTTTTTTTTTTTTTTTTGGGGGAGGCACAAATATTATTTATATATTTTTTAAAATAATATTTTTATTGTTTTATTTTTTTTATTGCTGGAACGGTAAAATCCGGGAAAAAAATGGCGTGGGGTCCCCCCTCCAAAGCATAACCAGCCTCGGGCTCATTGAGCTGGTCCTGGTTCTAAAAATGCGGGGAAAAAATTGACAGGGGATCCCCCGTATTTTTAAAACCAGCACCGGGCTCTGCGCCTGGTGCTGGTGCCAAAAATACGGGGGACAAAACGAGTAGGGGTCCCCCGTATTTTTAACACCAGCATCGGGCTCCACTAGCTGGACAGATAATGCCACAGCCGGGGGTCACTTTTATACAGTGCCCTGCGGCCGTGGCATCAAATATCCAACTAGTCACCCCTGGCCGGGGTACCCTGGGGGAATGGGGACCCCTTCAATCAAGGGGTCCCCCCCCCCCAGCCACCCAAGGGCCAGGGGTGAAGCCCGAGGCTGTCCCCCCCCATCCAATGGGCTGCGGATGGGGGGGCTGATAGCCTTTGTGTTCAAAAAAAAAGATATTGTTTTTTCCATTAGTACTACAAGTCCCAGCAAGCCTCCCCTGCAAGCTGGTACTTGGAGAACCACAAGTACCAGCATGCGGGAGAAAAACGGGCCCGCTGGTACCTGTAGTTCTAATGGAAAAAAAATACCCAAATAAAAACAGGACACAGACACCGTCGACAGTAAAACTTTATTACACACTGCCGACACACACATACTTACCTATGTTCACACGCCGACATCGGTCCTCTTCTCCATGTAGAATCCCGGGGTACCTGAAAATAAAAGATCAATTATACTCACCTCAACAGGCTCCAGAGATAAATCCACGGACTTGGCAAAAAAAGAAAGCGCATTTACCCGCACCAAAAACGGACTGAAAGGTGTCCCATGCTGACACATGGGACACCTATCCACGATTAAGATCTGTCAGTGACAGTTGTCACTGACAGGTCTCTAAGCCAATCAGGAAGCGCAACTTCGTTGCGCTAACCTGATTGGCTGATCGCTGTGACAGCGCATCGCACAGCTCCCTCCATTATATTCAATGGTGGGAACTTAGCGGCTAGCGGTGAGGTCACCCGCCGGTCAGCGGTGACCGGCGGGTGACCCCACCGCTAGCCGCTAAGTTCCCACCATTGAATATAATGGAGGGAGCTGTGCGATGCGCTGTCACAGCGATCAGCCAATCAGGTTAGCGCAACGAAGTTGCGCTTCCTGATTGGCTTAGAGACCTGTCAGTGACAACTGTCACTGACAGATCTTAATCGTGGATAGGTGTCCCATGTGTCAGCATGGGACACCTTTCAGTCCGTTTTTGGTGCGGGTAAATGCGCTTTCTTTTTTTGCCAAGTCCGTGGATTTATCTCTGGAGCCTGTTGAGGTGAGTATAATTGATCTTTTCTTTTCAGGTATCCGTGGATTCTACATGGAGAAGAGGACCGATGTCGGCGTGTGAACATAGGTAAGTATGTGTGTGTCGACGTATGAAATAAAGTTTTACTGTCGACGGTGTGTGTGTCCTGTTTTTATTTGGGTATTTTTTTCCCAGTAGTACTACAGGTACCAGCGGGCCCGTTTTTCTCCCGCATGCTGGTACTTGTGGTTCTCCAAGTACCAGCTTGCAGGGGAGGCTTGCTGGGACTTGTAGTACTAATGGAAAAAACAATATCTTTTTTTTTGAACACAAAGGCTATCAGCCCCCCCATCCGCAGCCCATTGGATGGGGGGGGACAGCCTCGGGCTTCACCCCTGGCCCTTGGGTGGCTGGGGGGGGGGGACCCCTTGATTGAAGGGGTCCCCATTCCCCCAGGGTACCCCGGCCAGGGGTGACTAGTTGGATATTTGATGCCACGGCCGCAGGGCACTGTATAAAAGTGACCCCCGGCTGTGGCATTATCTGTCCAGCTAGTGGAGCCCGATGCTGGTGTTAAAAATACGGGGGACCCCTACTCGTTTTGTCCCCCGTATTTTTGGCACCAGCATCAGGCGCAGAGCCCGGTGCTGGTTTTAAAAATACGGGGGATCCCTGCCCGATTTTTCCCCTGCATTTTTAGAACCAGGACCAGCTCGATGAGCCCGAGGCTGGTTATGCTTTGGAGGGGGGACCCCACGCCATTTTTTTTTTCGGGTTTTTCCCCGTTTTTTCCCGTTTTTTAAAATCGCGGTAAAATCCGCAAAATCGGCCGATTTTCGCCCGCGACTCTGGCGAATCCGTTTTTCATTGCATATGGTGAATTCCGGAAGCCACCTTCCGGAATTCACCTGGCGAATTTGGTCGAATTGAAAAAACGGCGATAATTGCCGCGATTTCGCCCGCTATTGCATATACCCCTTCGTCTGGTTGTCCACCAAGAATTTGAAGTTGAGACAGCCATCTCATAAGTTAGGCCCCCGGTTCATCGGCCTTTATAATATCACCAGGGTTATCAATCCGGTGGCATTTCAGTTAGATCTGCCCCGTTCATTGGGTATCAATAAAACATTTCATTGTTCCCTTTTAAAACTGGCGGTTAGTAATCCTTCTCCCAGTGGAAGACCTTCTCCTATACGGGGTCAGAGGGAGTTTGTGGTTGAAAGGGTTCTTGACTCTAAGATGGTTCGGAGTCGGTTGTCATTTTTGGTGCACTGGAAGGGGTATGGCCCGGAGGAGCGGTCGTGGGTGCGCAGTTGTGATCTTCATGCCCCCAGACTGATACGCTCTTTCTTCTCGCAGTTCCCCGATAAACCCGGTGGTAGGGGTTCTTTGACCACTCGTCAGAGGGGGGGTACTGTTAGGATCTCCTGCTCTGTGCTGCCACGTCGCCATGGCAACCGGGAGGCAAGTGTTAGTGAAGTAACCTGAGCGCAGCTGATACTCCGGTCCGGGATTTTACTGTGCAGTGGTTACAGGCTCTGTGCACGGCAGGGAATCCGGCGCTGGTTTTGTGCTCACAGTCTGTGAGGTCTGAGTGGGGCGTGGACAGCACCTGCTATATAAACCATCCTCTCAGGCTAGGCAAATGCTGCTGAATCTTTGTTTGTTAGTCAGTTCCAGAGAGTTAGCTAGTACTGTGTGACTTTGTATTTACTTGTTGCTTACTGCAAATAGGCCTTGGGATTCGGTACTTCATTCTGCCAATCCAGACCTAGCAGTAAGACTGGAGTCAGTTGTTTAACCTGCTGGGGTTCTTTTGCTATTCTGTGAACCCAGCAGGTTTGTGGCTGTACTCTCAGACCTGCTTGCTTAATCCTCCGTCACTGTGCAGGGCATCCAGGTGTCAGTTTAGTGGCAGTAAGATGAACCTGTGCCCTGCAAGTGGGGATTAGGATTGTGGATACTCTCCTTGTGTCTATATTTCTATCTCTGACCAAGGAGTTTATTCCCACACCCGTTGGTAACCCTTTGGGGTTTTTTCTGTTGCTCTTAGCAACATCATTTTGGGTGCTCCACATGTTAAATCACTACATCTCGCTTAATTGTCCGCTCTATTCCATCTGAGCATTCCTGACACTAGGGAGACACCCAGTTCCTGAGCCTTTGGGCTTCTCCGTTCACTTTGTGTTTATTAGTTATTCCATCACCTCTTGTGTATGTTATGTTATACTGTCTGTGAGTTTGTTTGCTTTGCTTCCCTCTCTGTTCATACACCGGTATACTCCTGTTAGCACTGGTATGCGTAACAGGAGATGAGAGAGAGAGGGACGAGGAAGAGAGAGAGACGAGGGGGAGAGAGAGATGAGGGTGAGACGGAGATGGGGAGAGAGGGGCGAGGGAGGGGAGACAGAGAAATAGATGCAAAGACAGGGACACGGAGGGGGTGATAGAGACAGTAGAGAGAGACAGGGAGAGACATGGAGACAGAGAAGCGAAGGAGAGGTAGATAGATGCAGAGACAGGGAGAGATACAGGGAGAAGGAGAGAGACAGGGAGAGAGAGACGAGGGAGAGAGACAGATGGAGAGAAAGAGGGGGGAAAGAGAGACGTGGGAGACAGGGAGAGGGAGACAGAGATGGGGACACAGACAGGGAAAGGGAGAGAGAGAGATGGAGAGAAAGATGGGGAAAGAGGCGCGGGAGAGAGACAGGGAGAGGGAGAGAGAGACACACAGGGAGATTAGAGACAGAGGGAGAGAGACGCAGAGACAGGGAGACAGAGCCGGGAGAAAGAGAGAGACAGGGAGAAAAAGGGAACAGCATAGGGTGAGGTGCATTGAACCTTTGTCGCTCTGCGGGACTCTGAGTGATGAAGACGGGCACCAAGAGTGCCACACACTGACGCTCCTCCTTATCTGGCCGGGCGGCTGTGATCTCACCTCTAGAGTTTCCTGCACCAGAGCCGCAAAATTTCTGCACAGTCCACACTTACCCTCCCTCCTTATCTGCCATGGTGCTCGCTGGTAGCTGCGGTGCGGTGCGGTGCTTCTTCTGGCCTCGCTGTCCGAACGATGTACCCCTCTCTCAGTCAGGGCGGCTGGTCGTGGGGGCATCTCTCCGTGTCCCCGGTCTCCACTCTGCTCCTCCTACTAATGTTCCCTGCCTCCCCATGTCTCGCTTATTCCGCAGCCCTCTCAGCTCTCAGGCAGCCACTGAATGGCAGTGAGTGGGTCCTTTTATATGTCCCCACCCGAGAGGGGGTCTTTTAGTGACCCCTTTACCCTGCTGTGATTGGTGGCACTATGACCGTAGTGCTACTATTTCAAATGTGTTGCGGACCGGCAGCCAAGCAAGAGCGGTCCGCGGCAGATTTGAAATAGTAGTGGCGCCGTGGTCAGGAGCGAGAGCTCGATGCGGCGGGGGTCTTCAGACACAGTGCTCGAAGAAGTGCCGGTATGCCATACCGTTGAATACCGGTCCACTTCGAGCACTATGTGTTTGTGTGTGTGTATATATATATATATATATATATATATATATACACACATATATATATATATATATATATATATATATAGCAATTTCAGACCGGCACACCACCTAACTTGTAATTCAACCTATGTGGTGTATCAGATTATCTGTCCCTGTGGTCTTTCCTATATAGGAAAGACACAGGGCAGATTTAAAGATCGTATGTCAGTGCACAGGTCGGCCATTAGAGCGGCTTTGTCTAGCAAGAGCAAATCTGACCAACCTGTAGCGCGGCACTTTGCCGAATTTAACCACAGTGTTGCTAGCATTAAATATAGGATGATCGATTTTGTTAAAAAACCTTTAAGGGGAGGCGATCGTAACCGATTATTACTGCAACGTGAGACAGAATGGATTTACCGTTTAGGGGTATTGTCACCTAAGGGGTTAAATGAACACCTGAGTTTTAGTTGCTTCTAAGAACATCTCCTTTGAAGTATATGGATGCTTTCTTTCAGAGTCTTTGACGTGAGGATTTGTTTTTCTGTTGTTATGGTGATGGGTGTCACTAACGTGATGAGGTAATACCTATTTGACGCGAGGGGGAAGTTCAAACGGACCTCCTGGCGCGAATTCACTCTGGGTGTAGGATTATATAGGTATGTAATATCATTTATGTGCTTTGTATCCTGACGATAGTGCAATAAAGCACTGAAACGTTGTAAGACCTGATTGGTTTATTGCTTATTTCTCAAGCTGAGTGCCACACCATTGCGAGACTATATATATATATATATATATATATATATATATATATACACTTGCTCAAGTTCAGAATCTGGTATTCCCTTTACATCTACATGGATAGTGAAACTGGTAGCCCAGGGGGTCCCACATTCTGATCTTGAGTGTGTGTGTGTGTGTGTATATATATATATATATATATATATATATATTATTGCTGACTGTGGCTGGGACTGTTCGTGGCTATATGCTGAGGATGTAGTTGCAGGAGGTGGAGCCGGCCAGGGTCAGGTATCTACCACTTAAGGGTGCCAGGAGCAGGGGGGCGGCCAACAGTTGGTGGCAAATGGCGACAATTGAAGGAGCGTGGAATGCTGGGGCAGCGATCGGATTTCCCTCTCTACGGCTGCAGGGGGAGGAAGGAGAGAATGCTGCTGCCTGTCTGTATTTAGGACACAGCAGCATCGCGCTGCTGCTCCTGCTTGTTGCCGGGTTCCATCAGCAGAGGGGTTGCGGCAGACGCAGCTCACGCTGGCCGAGGTCCGTTAGCAGAGGGGGCGCGGCAGATGCAGCTCATGCTGGAAGGGGATTGCCGGGGTCCATCAGCAGAGGGGGCGCGGCAGATGCAGCTCACGCTGGCCGGGGGTGACTGATTGTGGCGGCTGCGGGCTGCGGCTGGCTAGACCCACACTGCGGCCGCCGCTAGCCAGCCCTTGCCGCACGTGAAGATTTTAGATAAAACTAATTCAGGAGGGATGTGCCGCCCTCCAGTGGCCGGCGCTCATAGGCAGCTGCCTAAAGCTGCCTAATGGTAGCGCCGGCCCTGAGTACGTTATACACATTGCTCCAAGCAGGGGACATTATACACATTACGCCAGGTAGAGCATGTTATACACATTGCATCACACATTGCACCAGGTAGAGCACGTTATACACATTGCGCCAGGCTGAGCACATTATTCACATTGCGCCAGGCAGAGTACGTTATACACATTGCTCCAGGCAGAGGACATTAGCCCTCTTTCCGAGTTGTTCGCTCGCTAGTGGTTTTCGCAATGGAGCGATTTGTCGCAAACTGCGCATGCACAATGTTCGCAGTGCGTCTGCGCCAAGTAAATTTGCAAAAAAGTTTGGTATTTTACTCACGTCTTAATGAAGAAATTTCTTTGTTCTGGTGATAGGAGTGTGATTGACAGGAAGTGGGTGTTTCTGGGTGGAAACTGGCCGTTTTATGGGTGTGTGTGGAAAAACGCTGCAGTTTCTGGGAAAAACGCGGGAGTGGCTGGAGAAACGGGGGAGTGTCTGGGCGAACGCTGGGTGTGTTTGTGACGTCAAACCAGGAACGAAACTGACTGAACTGATCGCAGTGGCAGAGTAAGTATCGAGCTACTCAGAAACTGCAAAGAAATTTCTTTTCGCAATTCTGCAAATCTTTCGTTCGCAATTCTGCAAAGCTAAGATTCACTCCCAGTAGGTGGCGGCTTAGCGTGTGCAAATGAGGGCCATTATACACATTGCGCCAGATAGAGCATGTTATACACATTGCACCAGGTAGAGCACATTATACATATTGCGCCAGGTAGAGCATGTTATACATATTGCACCAGGTAGGGCACTTAACAATTATATGATTAAAAATAAGATTTTACTCACCGGTAAATCTATTTCTCGTAGTCCGTAGTGGATGCTGGTGGTATTCAGTCTATTACATTATATCTCCGATTTATCACAGGTAAGTACACATCTCTTAAGTAGAGAATATTTAAAACAAGATTCCTTCTCCAGTATTATAATTAAGAGCCTACTAATATTTCACTCCTGTTATGCCCTATAGGATTTGATATGATGATCAGCTATTCTAACAATTATGTACATTTTACCAGCATTTAAATTTGTCTTTATTATTGTGTACAACATTCATTATCCTAAATCTGGGTAAATAATCCATAATACCACAAAGTGTAAACATAATCTTTATTAATCACATACTATGTATGTGTATAAATGGTGACTCAGAAAATAAATAAATGGAATAAATTAGATGTGTTATTCATGGTGAAAGTGACCACGTAAATCATTTAACAAGATACTACTGAAGGAAGTAAAATGTGAGATATGAGGAGGATAAGAATAATTCAAAATAATAAGACCCCCTGTGTGTGAAAGACTTGAAAAATATGTGATGAGCGTGTCATATGCAAATCATTCCAGTGTCTAAAATTATAAGAAGTGATGGGTGAGACAAAAAAAAGGGGGGGGGGGAAGGGGGAGAGGAAAAGGATGAGAATTTAGAAGATCACCTCTTATCCAACATGACATATTAGGTGGATAAGGTATATGTTGATTTAATGAGTTCTACAGTTTAGATTGTTCAGGAATGTAAAATTAAACCAATTCAATATATAGGCCAGATAGCAAATTTACTGGATTGGTACTGGTCTGAAGACAGGAATAATGAATGATTCATGTCACCATGACTAGGATCCATCCAAATAGATCCAGATCTCAAATTAGTTATTGGGAGAGATGTATAATTATCGTGTACAGACTAAATAGTAATTTTGACTGAATTAGTACCAATTTCAATTTAAGAATGATAAATGGGTAATGTCACTATTTAGTTAAATCCACTAGAGTCAGTCTAGATCACAAGATTTATTTATACTAAAAAAGGTGTATAGCTATTGGATTCATTCAACCCATTGGGGTAAAGGCTGTCAAGAAGAAAGATCATTTTGGTTTCGAATTGAAGTAATTCTTGGTCCAAATTACCACCACGTATGCCCAACTGTATATGTCTTAGGCCAAAAGCTTTAAGACCTGACGGGTCACTATTGTGATGGTTCAAGAAATGCCTTGCAACAGGTTGTAAGGTTTTGAAATTGGAGGCATCTTTCTAGCATTACGTATACTTCCAATGTGTTCTAAAATTCTGACCTTTAATGGACTAATAGTTTTCCCTACATATCTCCTATGACATGGGCATTCAAGATGGTAAACAGTTCCTACAGTTGTACATGTAATTTTCGGAGAGATTGTCCATTTCTTCCCAAATTTATCAAAAAAGTGGTCAACAGGGACCATGTGAGCACAGGCTTTGCAATTACCACAGGGTGATGAGCCCGTTGCTTTCACCCGGTTGTCTGGAATTTTAGTCAGATGACTGTGTACCAGTCGATCTCTGATACTCCTAGATCTTCTCCAGCTTGCTTGAGGTTTTGTTGGCAAAACTGTCGCCAAATCTGTATCGGTTTGAAGTATGGACCAATGTTTGTGTAGACTATGAATGAAGACCACTTCAGATCCCTGGGTAAGGGAAGTCGTCACTCGAGGTTACGCCGTATCCTTCCAGAAACGTCCCCCTCATCGATTTTGCTTGACAGACATCCCTTTGGACCTGGGGAAGGCAAACACTCTTCATTCCGTGGTACAATCTCTCCTGGCTTCAGGAGTTGTGGTATCTTATTGATGACCTACTCCCATTGTCATCATGAGGAGCTTCAATCGGTGCCGATTCATCAGTTAGTTCCTCTAAAATTTGTATGGCTGCAAGATCTTCTATATCCATACTATTTCCTGCATAATTATCCTTTTGTTGTTCTTGGTTAATAAATAATTTTTTGAGAAGAATCTTTCTAATGAAAAGTTGCAGGTCTTTCTCACACTCTAATCTATCCATAGTTTGTGTCGGTGAAAAAGACAGACCTTTACTTAAGACAGATAGTTGATCACTGGTTAGGTTCTTATCTGTTAGATTAATGATTTTAAGATTGTCTGTTTTTTCACTCCCAGATGATCCGGAATTAATCATTTGTATCTCCTCCTCTCCCTGGGTTCTTCTCTCCAGTCCAGAGAGTCTCTTTTTCTTCTTCCTCCCCGAGCTCCGCCTGGTTTTTCTCCTTCTGTATCTGTATGTATCCGTGTATATTTGTGACCTCTCCCTAAAAAATCACGTCTAAACATTCTTCCACTGCTTCCACCTATGGAGTTTTCCCCTTCAGAGGATTCTGCCTCAGATGTAGAATAATTAGCTGAGTATGTGGCCTTACTTCGTTGTATTGGAGTATTCCACTTATAGACCCTGTTTGACGCATAGTCTGTCTTGTCGCGTTGGAATTTGCGACGTTTTCTTTCTATAATCTCTCTTTCATGTTCTTCAATCTCCTTTTTATATTTGTCATATCTCTGTTGAAACACCTCCAATGATTCAAAGTTCTTTAATCTTTCACTTAATGCTGAGATTTCACAATTTAATTGGGTAAGTATTCATTCGTCATGTTTCATTAAGATTCTGATTAGTTCTTTAGAGCAATTACTAAGAGCCCCCTCCCATTCTCTTTTGAGGCCCTCCGTGGCTAACTCAAAAGCTGGAAATAATTTTGGTCTAAGACCTCGTGGGATCAAATAATTTTTCAGGTAATTCTCAAATGTGCTTCTGTTCCAACTTGTTTTATTCTGTTTCATCAGGGCTATTTTTAGATTATACAAGTCATCTGACCAATTAGGATCACTAATATCTTGTGGGTCAGAATTCATGTTAAATACTGAATCCATATCTTTCTTTAACTTGTCTCTTCTATTCTCCAAATCTTTTGTTAAGCTGAATGTTGACATCCTGCTCTGGAGAGATATTAGTTCTTTAATCAGCGTAGGAATGACTTCCTCCGGAATGCCCTTTTCCTTCAGGATCCGGCGTTCAACCGCCATGCCGTCAAACGCAGCCGCGGTAAGTCTTGGAACAGACAGGGCCCCTGCTGCAGCAGGTCCTGTCTGAGCGGCAGAGGCCATGGGTCCTCTGAGATCATCTCTTGAAGTTCCGGGTACCACGCTCATCTTGGCCAATCCGGAACCACGAGTATTGTTCTTACTCCTCGTTTTCTTATTATTCTCAGTACCCTTGGTATGAGTGGCAGAGGAGGGAACACATAAACTGACTGGTACACCCACGGTGTCACTAGAGCGTCCACAGCTATCGCCTGAGGGTCCCTTGACCTGGCGCAATATCTCTCTAGCTTTTTGTTTAGGCGGGATGCCATCATGTCCACCTGTGGCCGTTCCCATCGATTTACAATCAGCGTGAAGACTTCTGGATGAAGTCCCCACTCTCCCGGGTGGAGGTCGTGCCTGCTGAGAAAGGCTGCTTCCCAGTTGTCCACTCCCGGAATGAACACTGCTGACAGTGCTAGTACGTGATTTTCCGCCCATCGGAGAATCCTTGTGGCTTCTGCCATTGCCATCCTGCTTCTTGTGCCGCCCTGTCTATTTACATGGGCGACTGCCATGATGTTGTCTGACTGGATCAGTACCGGCTGGTGTAGAAGCAGGGATTTTGCCTGACTTAGGGCATTGTAAATGGCCCTTAGTTCCAGAATATTTATGTGTAGGGAAGTCTCCTGACTCGACCATAGTCCTTGGAAGATTCTTCCCTGTGTGACTGCCCCCCAGCCTCGAAGGCTGGCATCCGTGGTCACCAGGACCCAGTCCTGTATGCCTAATCTGCGGCCCTCTAGAAGATGAGCACTCTGCAGCCACCACAGTAGAGACACCCTGGTTCTTAGAGACAGGGTTATTAGGCAATGCATCTGAAGATGCGATCCGGACCATTGGTCCAACAGGTCCCACTGAAAGATTCTGGCATGGAACCTGCCGAAAGGAATTGCTTCGTAAGAAGCCACCATCTTTCCCAGCACCCGCGTGCAGTGATGCACCGATACCTGTTTTGGTTTCAGGAGGTCTCTGACTAGAGATGACAGCTCCTTGGCTTTCTCCTCCGGGAGAAACACTTTTTTCTGGACTGTATCCAGAATCATACCCAGGAACAGTAGACGTGTCGTCGGAACCAGCTGTGATTTTGGAATATTCAGAATCCAACCGTGCTGGTGTAGCACCTCCTGAGATAGTGCTACTCCCACCAACAACTGCTCCTTGGACCTCGCCTTTATTAGGAGATCGTCCAAGTACGAGATAATTAAAATTCCCTTTCTTCGAAGGAGTATCATCATTTCCGCCATTACCTTGGTAAACACCCTCGGTGCCGTGGAGAGTCCAAACGGCAGCGTCTGGAATCGGTAATGGCAACCCTGTACCACAAATCTGAGGTACTCCTGGTGAGGATAGTAAATGGGGACATGCAGGTAAGCATCCTTGATGTCCAGGGATACCATGTAATCCCCCTCGTCCAGGCTTCAATAACCGCCCTGAGCGATTCCATCTTGAACTTGAATTTTTTTATGTATGTGTTCAAGGATTTCAAATTTAAAATGGGTCTCACCGAATCGTACGGTTTCGGTACCACAAACATTGTGGCATAGTAACCCCGTCCTTGTTGAAGTAGGGGCACCTTGATTATCACCTGCTAGGAATACAGCTTGTGAATTGCCACTAGCACAGCCTCCCTGTCTGAAGGAGTAATCGGCAAGGCAGATTTTAGGAACCGGTGGGGTGGAGATGCCTCGAATTCCAGTTTGTACCCTTGAGATACTATTTGCAGGATCCAGGGAACCTGTGAGCGAGCCCACTGATCGCTGAAATTTTTGAGGCGGCCCCCCACCGTACCTGGCTCCGCCTGTGGAGCCCCACCGTCATTCGGCGGACTTGGAAGCAATATTTTCTGACAGGTAATCTGACCACACAGCGGCAGCACTGCACATCCATGCTGAAGCAATAGCTGGTCTAAGTATAATGCCTGAGTGTGTATATACAGACTTCAGGATCGCCTCCTGCTTTCTATCAGCAGGTTCCTTGAGAGCGGTCGTATCCGGAGACGGTAGTGCCACCTTTTTAGACAAACGTGTAAGCGCTTTATCCACCCTAGGGGGTGTCTCCCAACGTGATCTATCCTCTGGCGGGAAAGGGAACGCCATTAGTAACTTCTTAGAGATTACCAATCTTTTATCAGGGAAAGCCCACGCTTCTTCACACACTTCATTTAATTCTTCTGATGGGGGAAAAACTACGGGTAGTTTTTTCTCCCCAAACATAATACCCTTTTTAGTGGTACCTGGGTTTATATCAGAATTTTGTAACACCTCTTTCATTGCTTCAATCATGCAACGAATGGCCTTAGTGGACATTAGACTAGACTCATCGTCGTCGACACTGGTGTCAGTATCCGTGTCGACATCCGCGTCTGCCATCTGAGGTAGCGGGCGTTTTAGAGCCCCCGATGGCCTTTGAGACGCCTGGACAGGCACGAGCTGAGAAGCCGGCTGTCCCGCATTTGGCATGTCGTCAAATTTTTTGTGTAAGGAGTCGACACATGCACGCAATTCCTTCCATAAGTCCATCCACTCAGGTGTCTGCCCCGCAGGGGGTGACATCCCTTCTATAGGCAACTGCTCCACCTCCACATCATTATCCTCATCAAACATGTCGACACAGCCGTACCGACACACCGCACACACACAGGGAATGCTCTAACAGAGGACAGGACCCACAAAAGCCCTTTGAGGAGACAGAGTGAGAGTATGCCAGCACACACCAGAGCGCTTTATAATGCAGGGACTAACTGAATTATGTCCCCTATAGCTGCTGTTATATATACTGCGCCTAATTTTAGTGCCCCCCCCCCCCCCTCTCTTTTTTACCCTTTTCTGTAGTGTAGACTGCAGGGGAGAGCCAGGGAGCTTCCTTCCAGCGGAGCTGTGAGGGAGAAATGGCGCCAGTGTGCTGAAGGAGATAGCTCCGCCCCTTTTTCACAGACTTTTCTCCCGCTTTTTTATGGATTCTGGTAGGGGTAATTATCACATATATAGCCTCTGGGGCTATATATTGTGGTATTTTTGCCAGCCAAGGTGTTTTTATTGCTGCTCAGGGCGCCCCCCACTCAGTGACCGGAGTGTGAAGTGTGTATGAGGAGCAATGGCGCACAGCTGCAGTGCTGTGCGCTACCTTGGTTAAGACTGATGTCTTCTGCCGCCGATTTTCCGGACCTCTTCTTGCTTCTGGCTCTGTAAGGGGGACGGCGGCGCGGCTCCGGGACCGAACACCAAGGCCAGTTCCATGCGGTTGATCCCTCTGGAGCTAATGGTGTCCAGTAGCCTATGAAGCCCAAGCTAGCTGCAAGCAGGTAGGTTCGCTTCTTCTCCCCTTAGTCCCTCGCTGCAGTGAGCCTGTTTCCAGCAGGTCTCACTGTAAAATAAAAAACCTAATTATATACTTTCTTTTTAGAAGCTCAGGAGAGCCCCTAGTGTGCATCCAACCTCGGCCGGGCACAAAATCTAACTGAGGCTTGGAGGAGGGTCATAGTGGGAGGAGCCAGTGCACACCAGGTGACCTAAAAGCTTTCTTTAGTTGTGCCCAGTCTTCTGTGGAGCCGCTATTCCCCATGGTCCTTTCGGAGTTCCCAGCATCCACTAGGACGTCAGAGAAAAACAGGACAACATTATTAAATTATACATTTTTATACATGTAATGGGTTTATGGTGCCGCTATAATTGGAGCCCCAGACTGGATTTAGCCACTACAAAAGTGTTGTGGGGGAGGGAGGGGCGAGAGGGTGATAATGCTGCTGCGCTATTATCATACCGGAAGAATGCGTTTAGGATCCCGGCTGTCAGGATCCCAGCAGCCGTAATACAGACGCCGGAATACTGACAGCCTCCAGAATACCGACGCTGGCATTCCGAGGAGATCAGGATCCCGGCGACGATATCCTGACAGGATTCTGAAGGTAAGTATGCACTGCCGCCACAGGTTTAGCGTGCGGGAGTGGGGGGGTTAGGATATGGTGTTATGGAGGTTAGGGTTAGGCTGCAGAGATAGGGGGGGTAAGGGTTAGGCACTAAGGGGGAGGGTTAGATTTAGGCTGTGGTAAAAGGGAAGGAGGTTAGGGTACCCTCTGCACCCTTGTTGGCATTGCTGCAAACTGGATGCTGGTGTTGGTATACTAAACGCCGGCATCCCGACCGCTGACTTTTCAGACACTTGGTACAGCCAATGGATTGGAGTCATGCTGCCTCATCAACTTCAGTGACACTCACTGTGCTGGCTGTCTTTGCAGTAACCAACAAAGACCGCCAGCACAGTGAGTGTCACTAAAGTTGATCACTCACATAAATTACAGGCAGCATGACTCAAATCCAGTGGCTGTACCGAGTGTCCTATATGCTGTACAGACCAGCAGCATTGTCACCCTCTCGCCTCACCCTCACCCCGTGCAACACTTTTGTAGTGTTTAGCAACCTGTTTGACGGTGCCATGCAGCCCCAATCTCCACCTTCCCACCGATATGAGCAGCCCACCAGCCACCTCCACAAGTCCAGCTGACCCTTCCTCAGAGCACTTACAGTCTGCGGTCACCGGCTCTCACCTCCCCCCGCAGCACAGTGTGTAGCGCTGCAGAGCCGTCTTCACTCTCTGCCCGGCCCCCGTGTACCTGCAGCATGTGATTAGGAGGGGGGGCCGCCACCAGAGAACTGGTAAGGCTCCACCTCCATCCTCTCAGGAAGCTTAAAGGCAACCAGGGATTCGCTGCAGTGAAGTGAGTCCCTGGGGACCCACACAGTTTAGAAAAGTGAGTCCCCAGTCCTCAGAACTGGGTAAAATAAGTGCTATAGCACGTACTTGTGAACACTGCCCCTTACAGACATAATGCCCATAGTAGTAGTGCCCCTTATACACATAATGTTCATAGTAGTAGTGTCCATTATACACATAATTCCTACAGTAGTACTGCACATTACACATATTGCCCACAGGATGGAGGGGAGGGAGGGGGGGATGGGGTGGTGCTGAAGACTCAAGTAATTTCAGTAACTCTGACTAGCGTGCCGCTGATGCTTGTCATTCAGAATGACAGGTGCAGAGGGTAGGAGAGGAGGGAGGGACCAAGGGACAATTCGTAGGGGGATTCGTAGGGGGATCATTCAAAATATATTCATCGAACTCCAGGGACTTGTATACAATCCAATAAACTGCTAGTCACCGAAGTAGTTAGTATCAAAGTTTCAGCATTTAATCTTATGTTAAGATAAGATACAGTATTCTCTGAAATGCTGATGTACAGTAAACTACTGCAGTGCCTAGCAGTTTATTGGATTGTATACAAGTCCTTGGAGTGCCACCTACTTCTTTTTCTTGAGGAACTACCAGTTCAGGAGGGGTTGGGTACAGAATCCCGATGGCCAGAATGCCAACAGCGGAGTGCGCAACAAAGCCCCTTGTGGGCTTGCTGCACTCGCCAAAGGCTCTATTCCCACTCCATGGATGTCATGGACACCCAGGAGTGGGAAAAGCTGTGGCACCACTGACAGCATTCTGGTGGTTAGGATTCCGGCATCGGTATTCTGACCACCGAGATTTAGACCGCCGGGATCCCAACTACAGGAAGGCACTGGGGCACTGAATAGCAGTTCTATGGAAAAAGTACTGGATCATTTGGATTATTGTTAAGTGGGAATTTAGAAGTAGGAAATGTATTAGAATGTAGGTGGATCTGGAGTACACGTAGAACCCAAGAAACTTTAGGGTTTTTCATAAAATTAAATTTTAGATCATTGTAAACTATATATATATATATATATATATATATATATATATATATATAATATAATTTTCTCCGGCGGGGTCCACAGGTATCCACAGGATAACACTGGGATATGCCGGAGCGACAGCAAAAATTGCTCCAAATAGTCATGAGCTTTCTGGCCTCCCAGGATGCATCGGGCTCCTCCATATAATCCCACCCACCGACTCAGTCAAATCAGTTTTTTGTTTGGTGCGGCAGGAGCCGGACCATGGTCACAGGGCTGCTGTTAAGGCAGCCCTAAGCTTTTATTATTTTATTTTTATAGTCTTACTATGTTTTGAGTGATCTTTCTTAACAGCGTCTTAACCGCATGCTAGAAAGAGTCGCTCCAACAACTCTCCACCGGGTTGCAACAATGCTTACCCCCGGGTATTAGTGCTGTCTCGACGGGCGTCTGTGTCGGATGTTCTAGCAGGTCCAGCAGATGTTGCCAGGCTGTGGCTGGAGCATGGGGAGAAGGTAAGGCATCGATTCCACTTACTAGGGGAATTCGGACACAGCCGCACTGTATTGGAGGAGACTACAAACAGTGGCTGACGCGCCGCCACTCTTAAGTGCTCCAGCGCTATGCTTTAGGGATTATAAGTGCCAGGACTAGGTTGAGGGCACTATCCTTAGAGTTTATGTCAGCAGGGGGAGTCAGACGCTCTTCTGGTCACCCCTCCCCCCAGTTCATGACCAGTTTCCATGCGTCTCCCATCCATGAACTGATTACCTCACTTCCGTCTCAGACGCTACCACGAGGGTACTCGGTCGCAGCTTAGAACGCTGCGGTTGTGTACACTAGAGTTGCCTTCGAGACCGGGTCGCAGACAGGAGCGTCTGCATACACTCATCGTTTACTAAGCGTCTGGGTCCATTATTGAGCGTCTGTGTTACTGGAGCGGCAGTGTACACTAGAAGCGTCTGAATCCACTAAGCGTCTTTCAAGCGTATTGATCGATCCTGGAAGTGGGGTGAGTCTCCCTGTATCCCACTCTAACTGAGTAAGGGTTATACAGTACTAAGATTCTATCTACTTGTCAGTATGAATAGTTAATTCTGGTACACAATGCATATGAGGCCTGTATATTACTGTTGTTTTCTGCATAACATGTCTGAAAATCTTGTGGTAATAGCTGTTTAAAAACAGAGATGCAGTAATTGTAATCCTACATACTGGAGAAGTATTTGGTGGTTGATTATATTCTTATATGACAATGTCTAATAATTAACATGTGACTGCTGGCTTTATACGTTTGTCAAGCATATTTTCTGAACCTCAAGTCAGGTGCACGAATTGTGGTCAGATTTGATATCACTTCTATACCACAGAAAGTGTATGTTTGTAAAAACTGATTATTTACCATGTCTGTGAGCGGCAAAAGTGACGAGGAAACATTATCAGGGGCTCTTACTGTTATGAGCCACGTCTGTGGTTCCTCAGTGTTGGTTCCTGAGTGTCGTCTCCAGTGTCGGTTCCAGTGTCTGATCCCGTGTCCTGCCGTGAAGCGTTCCTGTCCAGAAGTCCTGTGGCTTTGTCTGTGCCTGGTCGAGTATCTGGCTTCTTGGTATCCACCGGTCTGTCGTTTGGGATTCTGCCTGTCCTCCGGTTCTGAGAGTCTGTGTCGGCTTCATTGGGGGTTCCTGTCCGTTTGCCAGTATTTGTACCGGTTCCGTGAGTAGCGGTTTTGCCGCATCCGTCGGCCTAGGCCGCAGTATTCTTTGGTTATATTTTGTTACTGGTGTTTTGCAGAGGGTTCTGCTTATGCTGTCACCGCCGGTACACAACAGTATTGTGTCGGCGAGTGGACAGCATTTCCTTTGTTGTTCTTTTCCTTTGGTGGCGTGCCGCACATATATTTAGTTTTAGGGTTGTTAGTAGCCCCTAGCCTTCTGTTTGCTTTAGCTAGAGGTCCCCTTGTTATTATCCTGTCTCAGTTCATGCCTTGTCTCACTCTAAGACCTGGGGGCATCGGAGTTGGGCAGACCTAATCCGCCCTTCAAACGCGGCTGCCTTGTGCCCAAGAAACCATAGTCACTCAGGCGTGAATTGACCACACGGGTGAAACAATGGAGGTAGGGTGCTAGGGGCTATTTCCACACCACACCTTATTTCAGCGTCACGTTCTGGTGCTCAGGACTCACTACGCAACATCTCCCTTGTTCTGAGCACCAGGAACCTAACACCTACACCCTTAACATGCTTATCTTGTAAAATAGGGATTTTGGATGGAATAGCCCAGTATCTTACTCATGAGGGGTTATGTGCAAACTGCTTTGCGTATCAGCAAACTAAGAAGCAGGTTCTGGTTCAGCAACCAGTAGAGCCACCATGGGGTGTGTTCGCACAGAGCTTGTCTACCATAGCGGACAGACTAACACCTGCAGTTCCCCCCCCGGGAATAGGTTACACTATTAACCCATAAATGCAGCTCCCTCCTTATGGTTTGATGCCAACAGCTTCTACAAGTAGCCAGGCTATTGATACCAGGGTAGATACTTCCATGTTACAAACTACACAAGATGACACAACAGATGAGGATACAGTGTATTCAAATACCCCATAAGATGATCAGTCGGAGGGTTTCAGCTCAGAGGATATAGCTGAGCTCATTGATGCCATAAAGGCTATTCTATGTCTGGAGGAACCAGCCAAAGCAGTATCAAAATCTAAAGCACCTGTGTTTAAACGTCCAAAAACAGTTAGGACTGAGTTTCCAGACTCAGAAGATCTGACGGAAATTATGGAAGGACCTTGGGCTATACCCAATAAGTATAAGATTGCAAAAAAATGGGATTCTTACTATCCTTTTCCAGCTGCGGACTGTTCAAAGAGAGAAGTTCCTCCTAAAGTAGATGCACATGTTGTACGACTTGCGCGTAAATCAATTTTACCATTGCCGTCTACTTCACTGATTGATGTCACAGATAGAAGAGAAGATGGTTTCTTGAAAAATATTTTTTCTCTCATGGGGCTGTTGTAAGGCCAGCTATGGCTTCAGCCTGGATGGTGAGAGCAATGGTAGAATGGGTGGAGGAACTACAAAATGGCCTCCCCGCACCTACCAGGAAGCAGGAGTCTGATATAGGCCAGAGGTTAAAGTGGGGGGAAATGAGGTGGAACCGAGTTCCACCACCTGTAATGGTAGGGGGAACTAGTTCTACCTCCTCCATTGCCCTGCACAGTAATTCCAACAGAAAAGCCCACCCCATCACCTTCGTTAATCGATGATGCAGGCGGCGCTAGTGTTACTGATGAGCTGCAGCTATCTCCCCCTTCCTCAGGTCCTGGTGGCTCCATGGTTCGCCTCCATCTACAGCTCACTCCTCCTGGTACTCACGGTGTGTTTGTTGGACAATAGTCATTCCCTCCTCAGGTCCCAGTGGCTTCCTTTTCTAGCACAGCGTATGTGAAGTAGAGCCATGAAGAGGATCAGGATCTGTGCATCTTGTAGACACTAGAATGGGCTGGAGGGACAAGACAGATGGGGAAGCTGCTGGAGGGATACAGGGCATGGAGCTGCTGGAGGGACAGAGGCAGAGATGTGGATAAGGGGCACTGCTGTGGACATTATGTGTATAAGCGGTACTACTGTGGTCATTGTGTGTAAGGGGCACTACTATTGTGGGCATTATATGTAAGGGGCACTACTACTGTGGGCATTCTGTATATTAGCAGCACTAGTACAGTAGGCATTTTGTATACAAGCGACACCTCTGTGGGCATTATGTGTATAAGCAGCACTTCTGTGGTCATTACGTGTAAAGGGCAGTACAACTGTGGGCATTATGTGTAAGGGGCAATACTGTGGGCATTGTATATAAGGGGTACTACTGTGTGGCATAACGTGTATAAGAGTTCCATTGTGTAGTGCAACTTGTATAAAGGGGACTACTGAGTGAGTTAACCATAATAACGGTCATTACTATGTGATGTAATATGAATCAGGGGCACTACATGAGGTGTAATGTCAATAAGATTGTGCTACAGTGTTGTGTTATTTGAATTAGGAGTTCTAGTGCATGACCACGTGACCATGCTACCTCTTTATGAGATCAATATCTCTTTATAAAGTGTGGGAAATAAGGCATTAATTTATAGTTTACGGGGAGGGGAAGGGGGTGGGGGTGCTGTAAAAACTAGCACTGGCCCTGGCTATGTTTAATGTGTGTGTGTGTGTGTGGGGGGGGGGGGGGGGGTAGGTGGCAAGGTAAATGAGTTCCACCACCTCTCCAGGACCACTTTAAGCCCTGATATAGGCTATATAAAACAAGCTGCGCAATATTTGGAAGAAGTGGCAGTTTATATGGGTACGATTGCCTCGAAAGCATCAGCCTTTATGGTAGCCGCTCGTAGAGCAATTTGGCTACATACTTGGAAAGCGGATGCAGAATCCAAGAAAGCTCTTGAAGCATTGCCTTTCGCTGGTAATATTCTGTTCGGGAGTGTGCTAAAAAACGCAGGCATGTCTGGTAAAAATGCAGGCGTGCCTTGGAAAACGGGGGAATGGCTGGCCAAACGCAGGGCGTGTTTGTGACATCAAAACAGGAACTAAACAGACTGAAGTGATCGCAAGGAAGGAGTAGGTCTGCAGCCACTCTGAAACTGCTTGGAAAAATTTCAGCACTATTCTGCTAACCTTTCGGTCGCACTTCTGCTAAGCTAAAATACACTCCCAGAGGGCGGCGGCTTAGCGTTTGCACATCTGCTAAAAGCAGCTAGCGAGCAATCAACTCGGAATGAGGGCCTAAGGCCCTCATTCCGAGTTGATCGCTAGCTACTTTTGTTCGCAGCTCGGCAATCAGGCTAAAAATTGGCACTTCTACGCATGCGTATGGTACGCAGTGTTCATGCGCAGCGTACTTTCACACAAAACTATGCAGTTTCCCACAAGGCCAAGCGACACTTTTCAGTTGCACTGCTGATAGGTGAGTGATTGACAGGAATGGGGCATTTCCGGGAGGTAACTGACCGTTTTCCGGGAGTGTGCTAAAAAACGCAGGCGTGCCAGATAAAAATGCAGGCGTGCCTGGGAAAACAGGGGAGTGGCTGACCAGACGCAGGGCGTGTTTGTGATGTCAAAACAGGAACTAAACAGACTGAAGTGATCGCAAGGTAGGAGTAGGTCTGGAGCTACTCTGAAACTGCACAGTCTTCTTTTGCTGCCGCACTGCGATGTTTTCGTTCGTATTTCTGCTAAGCTAAGATACACTCCCAGACGGCGGCGGCTTAGCGTTTGCACTGCTGAAAAAAGCAGCTAGCGAGCGATCAACTCGGAATGAGGGCCAAAGCACGTAAGCACTTTTTATGCATGTAAGCACAAAGTCACTTTAAAATATGAAGTACACTTTATTGATATATCTTCTCCATCCTCTGCGTATGTGAATTGCCATGAAACGTCTGAATAACCGTGGGTGCAGGAGGAACACCAAGGAAGTTATAGCAAAGATACCACTACATGACAATATTCTTCTTTTATCTGGTACGCATATTTTGATTGTCACTGATGATCAGTCACGGTTTTAAACACTGAAGGCTCAGCTGATTTACCACCAAAGAACAACATTTTCAACTGATCTTATTGGAAATCGAACTACATTGAAATCCGACCTTCCCTCTGTCACCCCTGCATCTCACTCTCTCCTTCCATCTCTCACCCCTGAACATCACTCCCTCCTTCCATCTCTCACCCCTGCACCTCACTCTCTCCTTCCATCTCTCACCCCTGAACATCACTCCCTCCTTCCATCTCTCACCCCTGAACATCACTCCCACCTTCCATCTCTCATACCTGCACCTCACTCCCTCCTTCCATCTCTCACCCCTGCACCTCACTCCCTCCTTCCATCTCTCACCCCTGAACATCACTCCCTCCTTCCATCTCTCACCCCTGCACCTCACTCCCTCCTTCCATCTCTCACCCCTGCACCTCACTCCCTCCTTCCATCTCTCACCCCTGAACATCACTCCCTCCTTCCATCTCTCACCCCTGCACCTCACTCCCTCCTTCCATCTCTCTCCCCTGCACCTCACTCCCTCCTTCCATCTCTCACCCCTGCACCTCACTCCCTCCTTCCATCTCTCACCCCTGAACATCACTCCCTCCTTCCATCTCTCACCCATGCACCTCACTCCCTCCTTCCATCTCTCACCCCTGCACCTCACTCCCTCCTTCCATCTCTCACCCCTGCACCTCACTCCCTCCTTCCATCTCTCACCCCTGAACATCACTCCCTCCTTCCATCTCTCACCCCTACTCCTCGCTCTCTACTTCCATCTCTCACCCCTGCACCTCACTCCCTCCTTCCATCTCTCACCCCTGAACATCACTCCCTCCTTCCATCTCTCACCCCTGCACCTCACTCCCTCCTTCCATCTCTCACCCCTGCACCTCACTCCCTCCTTCCATCTCTCACCCCTGCACCTCACTCCCTCCTTCCATCTCTCACCCCTGCACCTCACTCCCTCCTTCCATCTCTCACCCCTGCACCTCACTCCCTCCTTCCATCTCTCACCCCTTCTCCTCGCTCTCTACTTCCATCTCTCACCGCTGCCCCTCACTCCATCCTTCCATCTCTCACCCCTTCTCCTCGCTCTCTACTTCCATCTCTCACCCCTTCTCCTCGCTCTCTACTTCCATCTCTCACCCCTGCCCCTCACTCCATCCTTCCATCTCTCTCCCCTTCTCCTCGCTCTCTACTTCCATCTCTCACCCCTGCCCCTCACTCCATCCTTCCATCTCTCACCCCTTCTCCTCGCTCTCTACTTCCATCTCTCACCCCTTCTCCTCGCTCTCTACTTCCATCTCTCACCCCTGAACATCACTCCCTCCTTCCATCTCTCATCCCTGCACCTCACTCCCACCTTCCATCTCTCACCCCTACTCCTCACTCTCTCCTTCCATCTCTCACCACTGCCCCTCACTCCATCCTTCCATCTCTCAACCAATCACCTTTACTCCTTATTTCCATCCCTCACCCCTGCACCTCACTCCATCCTTCCATCTCTCACACCAGCACCTCACTCCCGCCATACATCTTTCATCCTTGCATCTCGCTCCGACCTTCCATCTCTCACCCATTTACCTTTACTCCCTCTTTTCATCTTTCACCCCTGCACCTCGCTCTCTCCAACCCTATATCACCGTGAACATCTCTCCCCTGCACCTCACTCCCACCTTCCATCTCTCACCACTGCCCCTCACTCCCTCCTTCCATCTCTCACCCATTCACCTTTACTCCCTATTTCCATCACTCACCGCTGCAACAAAATCCCTACTTCTCTTTATCACCCCTGCACCTCACTCCCATCCTTCCTTCACTCACCCATGTACCTCACTATCTCCTTACATCTCTCACCCCTGTATATCACTCCCAACTTCCATCTCTCATCCCTGCACCTCGCTCACTCCTTCCATCTCTCACTCATGCACCTCACTCTCACATTCCATCTCTAACCCCTGCTCCTCACTCCTTCCTTCCTTCTCTCACCCCTGCCCCTCTGCACCTCTATCCGACCTTCCTTCTCTCACCCTTGCACCTCACTCCCACCTTCCAGCTCTCCCCCTGCACCTCACTCCCACCTTCCATCTCTCACCCCTGCACCTCACTCCCACCTTCCATCTCTCACCCCTGCACCTCACTTCACCCTTCCATCTATTACCCCTGAACCTCACTTCACACTTCCATATCTCACCCCGGCACCTCACTCTCACCTTCCATCTCTCACCCCTGCACCTCACTCCCACCTTCCATCTCTCACCCCTGCACCTCACTTCACCCTTCCATCTATTACCCCTGAACCTCACTTCACACTTCCATATCTCACCCCGGCACCTCACTCTCACCTTCCATCTCTCTCCCCTGCACCTCACTCCCACCTTCCATCTCTCACCCCTGCACCTCACTTCACCCTTCCATCTATTACCCCTGAACCTCACTTCACACTTCCATATCTCACCCCGGCACCTCACTCTCACCTTCCATCTCTCACCCCTGCACCTCACTCCCACCTTCCATCTCTCACCCCAGCACCTCACTTCACCCTTCCATCTATTACCCCTGAATCTCACTTCACACTTCCATATCTCACCCCGGCACCTCACTCTCACCTCTCCTCTATCACACATGCACCTCAATCCCCCCTTCCATCTCTCTCACCTCTACACCTCACTTCCACCTTCTGTCTCTCACTCCTGCACCTCTATCCGACCTTCCTTCTCTTACCCCTGCACCTCACTCCCACCTTCCATCTCTCATCCAATCACCTTTACTCCCGCTTACCATCTCTCACCCCTGAACATCACTCCCTCCTTCCATCTTTCTCACCCCTTCACCTTACTCTCACCTTCCATCTCTCACCCCTGCACCTCTATCAGACCTTCCTTTTCTCACCCCTGCACCTCACTCTCACCTTCCCTCTATTTCCCATGCACCTCACTCCCTCCTTCCATCTCTCAACCCTGCACCTCACACCCTCCTCCCATCTCTCATCCAATCACCTTTACTCCCGCTTTCCATCTCTCACCAATGCACCAAACTCTCTCCTTCCCTCTATCACCTCTGAACATCACTCCCAACTTCCATCTCTCACCCATTCACCTTTACTCCATCTTTCCATCTCTCACCCCTACACCTCACGCCCTCCTTCCATCTCTCTCACCTCTACACCTCACTTCCCCCTTCTGTCTCTCATTCCTGCACCTCTATCCGACCTACCTTCTCTTACCCCTGCACCTCACTCCCACCTTCCATCTCTCATCCAATCCCCTTTACTTCCGCTTTCCATCTCTCACCAATGCACCACACTCTCTCCTTCTCTCTATCAACCCCTGAACATCACTCCATCCTTCTATCTCTCTCTCCTGCATCTCACTCCTTCCTTCCATCTTTCACCCCTGCACCTCACTCACTCCTTCCGTCTATCACCCCTGCCACCTCACTCACAGCTTCCATCTCTCACCCCTGCACCTCACTCCTACCTTCCATCTCTCACCCCTGCACCTCACTCCACCCCTCCATATCTCACCCCGGCACCTCACTCTCACCTTCCCTCTATTTCCCATGCACCTCACCCCCCCTTCCATCTCTCAACCCTGCACCTCACTCCCAACTTCCATCTCTCACCCCTGCACCTCACTCCCACCTTCCATCTCTCATCCAATCACCTTTACTCCCGCATTCCATCTCTCACCCCTGAACATCACTCCCTCCTTCCATCTTTCTCACCCCTTCACCTTACTCTCACCTTCCATCTCTCACCCCTGCACCTCTATCAGACCTTCCTTTTCTCACCCCTGCACCTCACTCTCACCTTCCCTCTATTTCCCATGCACCTCACTCTCTCCTTCCCTCTCTCAACCCTGCACCTCACACCCTCCTCCCATCTCTCATCCAATCACCTTTACTCCCGCTTTCCATCTCTTACCAATGCACCACACTCTCTCCTTCCCTCTATCACCCCTGAACATCACTCCCAACTTCCATCTCTCACCCATTCACCTTTACTCCATCTTTACATCTCTCACCCCTACACCTCACTCCCTCCTTCCATCTCTCTCACCCCTGCACCTCACTTCCACCTTCCATCACTCACCACTGCACCTCACTCCCAGCTTCCAGCTCTCACCCCTGCACCTCACTCCACCCTCCCATATTTCACCCCGGCACCTCACTCTCACCTTCCCTCTATCACCCATGCACCTCACTCCCACCTTCCATCTCTCATCCAATCACCTTTACTCCATCTTTCCATCTCTCACCCCTGACCTCACTCCCTCCTTCCATCTCTCTCACCTCTACACCTCCCTTCCACCTTCCATCACTCACCACTGCACCTTACTCCCACCTTCTACCTCTCACCCCTGCACCTCACTCCCTCCTTCCATCTCTCACCCCTGTACCTCACTCCCCCCTTCCAACTCACACCTGTACCTCGCTCCTGCCTTCCATCTTTCACACCTGTTCCTCCCTCCCTGAGACAGATAATTTCCCCCCTAGTACAGAAGATCCCCCCCTTCCCCTGAGACACATCATTATCTCCCCTTAGCACAGAAGAGGCCCCTCCCCCACAGACAGATCATTATTCTTTCCCTACAACAGAAGATCCCCTTGAGCCCCCAATCAGCCAGTGCAGCTCAGTCTTTAAAAATGTCCTGCAGCATGTACTGACGACAGTGCTAGCCTACAAATTGCTATCAGGCTCTGTTGTCTTGCCTTGTTCCCCGGCCAGCACCGATTCTCTCCACTCCATCCCCTCTACAATAGAACAAATGTGGCAGGCTAGCAGGCGGCAGCTGGGAGTGCAGTGCTTACCTTACCTTACTGCAGGACGCGGACCTTCTCTGCTTCCAATGTGCCCGGCATCACTGGTGTGTGTGGCGGATCTCCCTTTCTGCTGGGTGGGGTCATGGAGAGATTGATACAATTCTCTAACAGCTGGGTCATTGGATTGCCTGTAATGCAAGAAACCAGTTACGGGTAACGCACTCAGGGGGATGGGGCCACAGGTGACAAGTGTCCCCACAGAGAATCTTCCCACTATAGGTGACCTGCCAGTGCTTAATGTGGCGGTATGCCAAGCTGCTAACACCACCCCAAATCGAGCACTGTGAATGTTTATGTATATATATATATATATATATATATATATATATATATATGTATATATATGTATGTATATATATATATATATATATATGTATATATGTGTATATATATATATATTTATTTGTTAATGTGGTGATCAAGAGAGCACTAACCACAGTGTATCTTGGTGAAAATTAAAATCAACTCCTTAATTTTTTGGTTTGAGCATTCTTGATATATCCTTTACAATGTATATCCCATAAGATGACCTTATATTTAAAATATTTTTATAATTTTATTGAAATCCAACAAACAATACATAAAAGCAAAAATATAAATTCATAATACAATATGATATAAGTATACAATGTTGGAATATTCTAGCAGGACTTGGCACCTGTCCACATTGCCAAAAGTACCAAAACCTGGTTCAATGACCGTGGGATTACTGTGCTGGATTGGGCAGCAAACTCGCCTGACCTGAACCCCATAGAGCAGGGCTGGCCAAACCGGTCCTCGAGATCTACCAACAGGTCATGTTTTCCAGGCCTCCTGGAGATCTGTAGAATGGTCAGTTAGGAATGAATGCAGCACATCTTAATTAGTAATGACTACACCTGTGCACCAGCTAGGTGGTCTGGAAAATGTGAACTGTTGGTAGATCTTGAGGACCGGTTTGGCCAGCCCTGCCATAGAGAATCTATAGGGCATTGCCAAGAGAAAGATGAGAGACATGAGACCGAACAATGCAGAAGAGCTGAAGGCCACTATTGAAGCATCCTGGTCTTCCATAACACCTCAGCAGTGCCACAGCCTGACAGAATCACTGAGGCAGTAATTCATGCAAAAGGGACCCAAACCGAGTACTGAGTACATATGCATGATTATACTTTTCAGAGGGCCAACATTTCTGGATTAAAATCCTTTTTTATTGATTTTATGTAATATTCTAATTTTCTGAGATTTTGGATTTGGGGTTTTCTTAAGATGTATGCCACAATCATCAAAATTATAACAAATAAAGGGGGTAATTCAGAGTTGAACGTAGACGTGCTAAATTAAGCACATCTACGATCATTTACTCTGACGTGAAGGGGGATGCCCAGGACATGGCTAGCCCGCCCCGCATGCCAGGCCCCTCCCCCGTCCCCTGCACAGGTACAAAAGCATCGCATGACGGCGATACTTTTGTACCTGACAAGTAGCTCCCTGCCAGCGCAGCTCCTACGCTCAGGCAGGGAGCGACCAACTGTGTCGCAATGGCTGCATGTGACATCACGCGGCCCACTCCCCAATGGTCCGAACACGCCTTCGTTGTCCAGACCGCGCCAACGGCGTTCTAACGCCATTGGCACACCCACTCCCATCCCGCGACCGCCTCTGCCTGTCAATCAGGCAGAGATGATCGCAGCCAGTGAGATGCTGATAGCATCTCACTGGGCTCCCGGGGTGCGCACGCGCACTCCACACAGTAATTCAGACTGCGGTCACTGCCGCTGCAGCAATGCAGCCTGAATTACCCCCAAAGGCTTGAATTTTCTCACTTTGCATGTAATGAGTCTATATAATATATTAGTTTCACCTTTAATTTGAATTACTGAAATAAATTAACTTTTGCACAATATTCTAATTTTCTGTGTTTCACCTGTATTATCAAAGATATGATCTGTGTCTCGGAGGATGTGTGTAAATATACTAATGTAACAGCCTCCGGGATTTGTAGTGAGACGCCCCCTGGAGCCTCACAGCTGCTCGCTCCTGTACAAACATTTATATCATCGACGCAGATCCGGAAAATATCGACTTCCCGTGTATGTCTGCGGTTACTCAGAAAAGCTGCCGCAACTGAGACGCTGGAGAGGTGATGCCTGTGTAATGGATCACAGTTGTCGGCTGATACAAACAGTCCCATCATACCCACATTTTTTCCGCCACTCCCCGTTACCTTCACAAGATGGCTGCTTCCTGATAGTCAATTGCCAATGAATCCTCACTGCAACTGTAATCGCAATTCTATCGCTGCGTATGCGCATTGTGACAGTGACACACACACAGTTTACCGATAGCCGCTCAATTGCAGAAACATCGGCAGAGCGTAGAAATATGAATCAGCCCCTTATGTATAGATGCAGGCAACACAGAAATCACATTGGGGTGACATAGAGCTACACTTGTGCATCGTGCGTCAGTCCATACCGCGCAGCACAACTAAGGGCCAATCATGTCTCATGAATGTGGGGGAATCGTGGGCATAGAGGAGGTATTGCAGCAATTCAGAGGTGGGTGTACACAGAGATCCGTCTCTTGCACTGAGGATAGCGCTGGTGTGAATGTGCGCTGATAGTAATGGCGGCTTCTCTCACAGGTAGATGAGTGGTGCAGCCACAGAAGTGCCCATCTGTGACTACAGGGTGAGGCCCATAATTCATATTTGAATGGTGGTGGTGTGTACTAGATGGCGTTATCGCTCAAGCAGTGATGGTGAATGTGAGAGTGCTAGGGAAAATACTTAGCTGGGTTGTCTCCAGATGAAAGATCAGGTACAATTTAGGTCCAGTTGCTGATGGAGAGCTCAGCCATATTAGGAAAAAAACAGAAAAACAATGTGTGGCGGTATCGTTTGAAATAGGAAAAATGTAGAACTGTTTTATCTAGGATTGTTTCGTCAGTGAGGACTGGGGATTTTCACTAGGTGATAGGAATAGTCAGAAAATAAATAGTCTTTTAAATCCCAACATTCAGAGACAGTATCCTCATATGAACACACCTGACTTACTCAAAGACAGGTGGTGACAGGTCCATAAAGGTATCTTTTAGCGATATGATGTGCTCTTGATCAATAGATGGTTTAAGTGAGCGTACCTAACACTCACGTGAAGGACAGTAGATATCCTCATATAGCGGTTTCTTTCTATGACGTCATTCCGCAGGGATTGCCATGGTAGTTGAATGTTCAATGATGGAGTGCTCGATCATATATGGAATGTGAAACATAGACACACAATTTGTAGTATGTTCAAGAAACGTAAGATATCCTAGAAGCTATATATAGGCGTACCTAGGTATCTATATAGGTTGGAAATGCAAGCATAAAAATTCTTGTAAACACACCTGACTTACATAGAGACAAGTATCTGGATGCCCATAACGGTATCTTTCATAAAATATGCGGTCCTCTATCAATCAATAGTAAGTAACCAAATTTATAATGGTAGGAGAGGCGTACCTCACACTCACATGCAGAATGGTCGATATCCTCATATAGCGGTATCTTTGAAAACCCTCGCTCCAAAGGTGATAAGAATGTAACATTTTTTATTCCAGGTATACAGAATAAAATAACATAAAAAACAGGCTAAACTCAGCGCACGAGTCCGGCTCTGATGGGAGTAAGAACCGTCTTGGAACCATAAGGGGCCAACTTTGGGGTTCCAAAAAAAAATAATTGTATAATTATGACAAGGTCCTACCTTCCTTCAGAGTCCAGAAAAAAAGGGACAAGTCCGCAGCAGAGAAGCCTCCTCAGAGCCCAACGCGTTTCGAGTCAGGAGACTCTTTTTCAAGGCATGAGGGACCAAGCAAAGAGGTTCCCCTATTTATGGCAAAACATAATGACATCATTTCCTGTCACATGACAGGAACAGGATTTTGGAAAGTTAGAAAAAAATAGAAAAATAAATAGAATTTCTCCTTGCTATATAAAATATGTCAGTATACAAATTACTGCATTATGAACATAAAATAGTACTCTTATGAGATGAAGATTCTCACATAGGATTATGGGACAGGTAGTCTTTTCATAATCTAAAGAACCTCCGTGACCGGAAGTAGTTAGACTACTGGGAATTGTAGTCAGAGTCTATACAGGAAGTAGCGCTGTTGGCAGCCTGATAAATTTGTTATTCACCTAAAGCGGGCTTATTTGAATAATCTCATTCAAAGATTGACATATGCGTTGTTAAACAAATTGGAAACAAAGAGAAGTTCTTCCTAAATGAAGAAATGAATTAAAACATGCTGTGTTATTAAAAAAAAAAGACATGCCGTTTTTGAGGGTGAAATTAAAATTCATTTTCCCTGATCTTAAGAGTGATGGGACCGCCAGTATTTAGATAGTGTATATCGGTGTCCTTTTTCACATGGTTTGTTCCCTTAAAGGAACCACTTTAATTCAAAGTCATGGTTCAGCCCGCCTGGAGTAAGAGTACTTAGTTGAAAGATGGTTTTCATTTCTGATATCGCAAGATTTTTCTCTGTGTTTTTATCCTTTCATGTGGCTTTGATATGTTTAATTCCAATAAATCTTTTGATGTGTTGAGAAGAGCATCCGTGTTTGATTTTGAAATGGTTGGAGAGGTGATGGGTCTCTATTCCTTTCTTAACATTCCGCAAATGTTCTCCTATTCTGATTTTTAAGGGTCTGGTGGTTCGTCCGATATAGCAAAGTCCACAAGAGCATTCAATTAAATAAACAACATTGGCTGTGTGGCACGTTATGAAGTCTTTTATCTTGAACTTGACATTGTTGACCGTTATTTCACAATATTTGTTAGTGGTGTCTTTAATGTTCTTACACCCAATACATAAACCGCAGTGATGAAAGCCTTTGGTTCTGATTAGATTACGGGTTGGCATTGGTAGCGTGCTTTTAACCAGTTGGTTCTTTAAATTCCTGGATTTTCTATAGATGAAATTGGTTTTTTTTGGAATAATATCCGAGAGAATGGAATCTTTCGTTAAAAGGTACCAGTTTTTATTGATAATTTTTTTTTCTATTTGTTTATGTTGGCCATCATATTGGGAGATGAATGACCACTGTAGTCTATCTGACTTCTCTTCTTTATCGTTTTTTTCCGTTTTCTTTGAAAGTAAAGATGTGCGATCTATCTTTTCATCTGTAAGGATTGCTGTTTGCAAACCTGTCGGTCGCTACAATTTCTAGAAACTCTTAGAAATTGTCATTTAGGTACCCCTTTTATCCACAGAGAGTGATGTTGGCTGTCTGTCGGGATGTACGTATTGACATCCGTCGGTTTGTGGTAGACCATAGTATTCAAAATATATATGAAATTAATGGATTTAATACGGACCTGACCGAAGAAAGAAAGGCTTTCACTCTGGAATCCATTAATTTCATATTAAAGAATAATTTTTTCTTCTTTAATGGTGATTTTTTCCTTCAGAGGAACGGTACAGCTATGGGAACTAAATTCGCCCCTAGCTATGCCAATTTATGAGCTTTTTGGAAAATAAAGCCATTTATGGCGACATAGCTTGGGGAGGACCCCTCACACATTGGTATCGCTATATAGATGATGTCCTCCTCTTTTGGAAGTCTCCACTAGAAGACCTGCAAAAATTCTTTGAATCATTGAACGTTAATGACGTAAATTTAAAATTTACCGTGGTCACCAGTAATGAACAAATCAACTTTTTGGATTTGACCATTTATCAGGAAAACAATATTTTGAATACTATGGTCTACCACAAACCGACGGATGCTAATACGTACATCCCGACAGACAGCCAACATCACTCTCTGTGGCTAAAAGGGGTACCTAAAAGACAATTTCTAAGAGTTTATAGAAATTGTAGCGACCGACAGGTTTGCAAACAGCAATCCTTACAGATGAAAGAAGATTTCCTCAGGAAAGGATACAAAGAAGAAACACTCGACCAAGTCATCAGCGAGGTAGAAAAGATAGATCGCACATCTTTACTTTCAAAGAAAACGGAAAAAAACGATAAAGAAAAGAAGTCAGATAGACTACAGTGGTCATTCATCTCCCAATATGATGGCCAACATAAACAAATAAAAAAAATTATCAATAAAAACTGGTACCTTTTAACGAAAGATCCCATTCTCTCGGATATTATTCCCAAAAAAAACAATTTCATCTATAGAAAATCCAGGAATTTAAAGAACCAACTGGTTAAAAGCACGCTACCAGTGCCAACCCGTAATCTAATCAAAACCAAAGGCTTTCATCTTTAATGTTCTTACACCCAATACATAAACGTATTGGGTGTAAGAACATTAAAGACACCACTAACAAATATTGTGAAATAACGGTCAACAATGTCAAGTTCAAGATAAAAGACTTCATAACGTGCCACACAGCCAATGTTGTTTATTTAATTGAATGCTCTTGTGGACTTTGTTATATCGGACGAACCACCAGACCCTTAAAAATCAGAATAGGAGAACATTTGCGGAATGTTAAGAAAGGAATAGAGACCCATCACCTCTCCAACCATTTCAAAATCAAACACGGATGCTCTTCTCAACACATCAAAAGATTTATTGGAATTAAACATATCAAAGCCACATGGAAGGATAAAAACACAGAGAAAAATCTTGCGATATCAGAAATGAAAACCATCTTTCAACTAAATACTCTTACTCCAGGCGGGCTGAACCATGACTTTGAATTAAAGTGGTTCCTTTAAGGGAACAAACCATGTGAAAAAGGACACCGATATACACTATCTAAATACTGGCGGTCCCATCACTCTTAAGATCAGGGAAAATTAATTTTAATTTCACCCTCAAAAACAGCATGTCGTTTTTTTTTAAAACACAGCATGTTTTCATTCATTTTTTCTTTAAGCACTATATGGTTCATCACACACCGACTCCATAATGCATGTTTCATACGGGTTACACTTGCACCCTATTACCTACCAACCTAGCAATGCTTTTTTAATCTATATTTGATTAATTAGTATGTTCACCATTGTTTCTTTTAAATCCTCCAGTGAATGAAACAGACCATTGATCATTATGTTTTTTGTAATAAAAAAAAGAGGGATGGAAAAGAATTAACTTTTTATTCTGCTGCAATTATGCTAGTAGCACGTAAAACTACAAGACCCAGCATCATAGCGGCTCTTTTACTTTCGTTTTAGCCGCTATGCACACCTAAGAACTACAAACTGCACCACCCAGAATCCCAGCGGCATCCCTTCCGCGTACGTCACTTCCGGGATCAAGATATGCACTGTACAGCCACAGACAGCGCGGCTTCTGACAAAGAAAACTACACTACCCATGAGGCCGTGCGACATCCGGTCGCGGCCGATTTCTTCATTTAGGAAGAACTTCTCTTTGTTTCCAATTTGTTTAACAACGCATATGTCAATCTTTGAATGAGATTATTCAAATAAGCCCGCTTTAGGTGAATAACAAATTTATCAGGCTGCCAACAGCACTACTTCCTGTATAGACTCTGACTACATTTCCCAGTAGTCTAACTACTTCCGGTCACGGAGGTTCTTTAGATTATGAAAAGACTACATGTCCCATAATCCTATGTGAGAATCTTCATCTCATAAGAGTACTATTTTATGTTCACAATGCAGTAATTGGTATACTGACATATATTTTAAATAGCAAGGAGAAATTCTATTTATTTTTCTATTTTTTTCTAACTTTCCAAAATCCTGTTCCTGTCATGTGACAGGAAATTATGTCATTATGTTTTGTCATAAATAGGGGAACCTGTTTGCTTGGTCCCTCATGCCTTGAAAAAGAGTCTCCTGACTCGAAACGCGTTGAGCTCTGAGGAGGCTTCTCTGCTGCGGACTTGTCCCTTTTTTCTGGACTCTGAAGGAAGGTAGGACCTTGTCATAATTATACAATAATTTTTTTTTTGGAACCCCAAAGTTGGCCCCTTATGGTTCCAAGACGGTTCTTACTCCCATCAGAGCCGGACTCGTGCGCTGAGTTTAGCCTGTTTTTTATGTTATTTTATGCTGTATACCTGGAATAAATTTTTTTACATTCTTATCACCTTTGGAGCAAGGTTTTTCAAAGATACCGCTATATGAAAATATCGACCATTCTGCATGTGAGTGTGAGGTACGCCTCTCCTACCATTATAAATTTGGTTACTTACTATTGATTGATAGAGGACCGCATATTTTATGAAAGATACCGTTATGGGCATCCAGATACTTGTCTCTATGTAAGTCAGGTGTGTTTACAAGAATTTTTATGCTTGCATTTCCAACCTATATAGATACCTAGGTACGCCTATATATAGCTTCTAGGATATCTTACGTTTCTTGAACATACTACAAATTGTGTGTCTATGTTTCACATTCCATATATGATCGAGCACTCCATCATTGAACATTCAACTACCATGGCAATCCCTGCGGAATGACGTCATAGAAAGAAACCGCTATATGAGGATATCTACTGTCCTTCACGTGAGTGTTAGGTACGCTCACTTAAACCATCTATTGATCAAGAGCACATCATATCGCTAAAAGATACCTTTATGGACCTGTCACCACCTGTCTTTGAGTAAGTCAGGTGTGTTCATATGAGGATACTGTCTCTGAATGTTGGGATTTAAAAGACTATTTATTTTCTGACTATTCCTATCACCTAGTGAAAATCCCCAGTCCTCACTGACGAAACAATCCTAGATAAAACAGTTCTACATTTTGCCTATTTCAAACGATACCGCCACACATTGTTTTTCTGTTTTTTTCCTAATATGGCTGAGCTCTCCATCAGCAACTGGATCTAAATTGTACCTGATCTTTCATCTGGAGACAACCCAGCTAAGTATTTTCCCTAGCACTCTCACATTCACCATCACTGCATGAGCGATAGCGCCATCTAGT
The DNA here is from genome assembly GCF_028390025.1 of Pseudophryne corroboree. NCBI lineage: Eukaryota > Metazoa > Chordata > Amphibia > Anura > Myobatrachidae > Pseudophryne > Pseudophryne corroboree. The sequence continues at coordinate 55,233,849 of NC_086446.1, read as the reverse complement.
CCACACCACCACCATTCCTATTGTTTTATTTTTTGGACTATCCGGGATAAGTCCACTGTCGGATTTAGAAGGCAGCAATCGGTTCGTTAGAAGCGCCATTAAGGATTTCACCACTCTCTTTTTTCAAGTCCATAATTCATATTTGCCTACTTCTGAAAAAGCATTTCAGGGAGATTGTGAAAGTAACACCTATAAGTGCGGGCGCTTACTACTACATCTGAGAGGCGTGCTATGAAAATTACTTACATCCAAATGTAAATGAGCCCCAAAGTTAGTAAGATTTATTTATTGAAGAAAAGACACAGTTATTTTGCAGGATTTGTTTGTGTACTGTATTCTACAAGAGGTTCCATAAACTGTAAGTGGCCATGAGAAACCTTATTTAAAATGCATGTAGCCATTAGTGATGAGCGGGTTCGGTTCCTCGGAATCCGAACCCCACCGAATTTCACCCATTTTACACGGGTCTGAGGCAGACTCGGATCTTCCCGCCTTGCTCGGTTAACCCGAGCGCGCACGAACGTCATCATCCCGCGGTCGGATTCTCGCGAGATTCGTATTCTATATAAGAAGCCGCGCGGAGCCGCCATTTTCACTCGTGCATTGGAGATGATAGGGAGAGAACGTGTGCAGCGTTCTCTTAGTTGTGTTCAGTGTGCTGCAAATATCTGTGCTCGGTGTGCTGCAAATATCTGTGCTCAGTGTGCTGAAAATATCTACATTCTCTGCCTGAAAAACGCTCCATATCTGTGCTCAGTGTGCTTTATTGTGGGGACTGGGGACCACCAGTATTATATAGTAGGAGGACAGTGCAGAGTTTTGCTGACCAGTGACTACCAGTATTATACGTTCTCTGCCTGAAAAACGCTCCATATCTGTGCTGCATTGTAGTATATAGTAGGAGGACAGTGCAGAATTTTGCTGACCAGTGACCACCAGTATTATATCAGTACGGTACAGTAGTCCACTGCTCTACCTACCTCTGTGTCGTCAAGTATACTATCCATCCATACCTGTGGTGCATTTTAGTTGTTGTGCGCAGTATATATAGTAGGAGGACAGTGCAGAATTTTGCTGACCACCTGTATATAATATATAGCAGTACGGTACAGTAGGCCACTACTCTACCTACCTCTGTGTCGTCAAGTATACTATCCATCCATACCTGTGGTGCATTTTAGTTGTTGTGCGCAGTATATAATAGGAGGACAGTGCATAATTTTGCTGACCACCAGTATATAATATATAGCAGTACGGTACAGTAGTCCACTGCTCTACCTACCTCTGTGTCGTAAAGTATACTATCCATCCATATCTGTGGTGCATTTTAGTTGTGAGCAGTATATATAGTAGGAGGACAGTGCATCATTTTGCTGACCACCAGTATATAATATATAGCAGTAAGGTACAGTAGTCCACTGCTCTACCTCTGTGTCGTCAAGAATACTACAAAAGTTCAGTAAAATGACCCAAAAATCAAAATTAAAAGCGTCTGATGAGAAGCGTAAACTTGCCAATATGCCATTTACGACACGGAGTGGCAAGGAACGGCTGAGGCCCTGGCCTATGTTCATGGCTAGTGGTTCAGATTCAAATGAGAATGGAAGCACTCATCTTCTCGCTAGAAAACTACAGTGCCACTCCTAGATGGGCCAGGTGTTTGTGTCGGCCACTTGTGTCGCTAAGCTTAGTCACACAGCTACCTCATTGCACCTCTTTTTTTCTTTGCATCATGTGCTGTTTGGGGACTATTTTTTAAATCTGCCATCCTGTCTGACACTGCAGTGCCACTCCTAGATGGGCCAGGTGTTTGTGTCGGCCACTTGTGTCGCTTAGCTTAGCCATCCAGCGACCTTGGTGCACCTCTTTTTTTCTTTGCATCATGTGCTGTTTGGGGACTATTTTTTAAATCTGCCATCCTGTCTGACACTGCAGTGCCACTTCCAGATGGGCCAGGTTTTTGTGTCGGCCACTTGTGTCGCTTACCTTAGCCATCCAGCGACCTTGGTGCACCTCTTTTTTTCTTTGCATCATGTGCTGTTTGGGGACTATTTTTTTAATCTGCCATCCTGTCTGACACTGCAGTGCCACTCCTAGATGGGCCAGGTGTTTGTGTTGGCCACATGGGTCGCTTAGTTTAGTCATCCAGCGACCTCGGTGCAAATTTTAGGACTAAAAATAATATTGTGAGGTGTGAGGTGTTCAGAATAGACTGGAAATGAGTGGAAATTATGGTTATTGAGGTTAATAATAATATGGGATCAAAATGACCCCCAAATTCTATGATTTAAGCTGTTTTTGAGGGTTTTTTGTAAAAAAACACCCGAATCCAAAACACACCCGAATCCGACTAAAAAATATCAGGGAGGTTTTGCCAAAACGTGTCTGAATCCAAATCACGGCCGCGGAACCGAATCCAAAACCAAAACACAAAACCCGAAAAATGTCCGGTAGCCATACGGATCATTGTGCCTTATAACCAATGCAGGGAAATGGCCCATTTGAATGTATGTATCTCTGATTTATTTTATTTCCCCAAGAATGTAATAACTTCATAATGGGGGTCAGGTACAATCATGGAGATTGCTGCTATTTCAGGGAGTCTCCTGCAGAATGAGGGAGGGTAGGCAACTATGCCATAATTATCTCTGAGATCCCAGTGTGGGTGACATGTGAGCATCCCCATTTAATGTTAATGCAGTTTTCAGTATAACACAATCTTGTGGATGTAACTCAATCTTACCCAAGCTGCAGAGGCGGCCTCACACACTCCTGAAGTTTAGTTCTAGAGTCCTCCAGATCATTGTTTGACAGATCCAGTCTGGTCAGAGAGCGGTTTGTAGTAAGAACAGAGCGGAGATCATCACAGCAGGAGGAGGTCAGATCACAGTCCATTAACCTGATGAGAGATGAGGGATCTGGATTAGGTCATTTCCAGCCTCACACTCAGCATGATATCATCACTGACAGAATAATACAGAGTACAGTAGATACAATTGTTGGTTTGCTGTGTATATCAGCTATTAGGCTATAGTTATTTGCCAGTGTAAAAGTCTTGATTTGCTGTATATAGATGAGGACAGTTATATGTGAGGCCAAAGAATGTTTCCTTAGAGCAGGGGCAGCCAAATGTGTCACCCCCCTCCCCCCTAACACATACACACGGCCATCCTTATAGGCCCTACACACTGGCCGATAATACTCAAAGATGAACGATCTCGTTCATTAATGAATGAGATACCGTTCGTATCTTTCAGTGTGGAGGCATCAGCGATGAACGATGCGCGGCTCCGCGCTCGTTCATTGCTGGTGCCCCGTCGCCTGTGCATACAGGCCAATATGGACGATCTCTGCCTGCACTTCTATGGAGCCAGGTGAAGGGGGGAGTGAAGAAACTTCACTCCCCCCGTCACTGCCCCCCGCCGCTGGGTCACCCGCCGGCTGTATCCGCCGTCGGGCAGCTCGGCGGTGGATCGCTCAATGTGTAGGGCCCTTTACTGCAGATACAGTCCAGCCCCACTCCCTGTCTGAGATTCCTCCGGAGTTCCAGATACACCTCTGCCTGGACTCCTGGAGGAAATGTAATAGGGGCTGAGTTTTTTGAGGTATCTGGAATCATTTACAAGGCAAACTCAGGTTGGTTTTACATTGTAAATGATTGCCGCTTTAAAAATACGGTAATCTCTGCCAAAATCCTGGACCCCAGAAAACTCGGCCCCTATTACATTTCCCCCGGATGTGGTAAATGCTTTGTACAACTCAGCAATGTCACTGCTGGGCCGGCTCTCCCTACAGCTGCATGTGACTAAGGGGGACATTTACTAAGCCTTGGCTGGAGATAAAGTAATAGGCAATCAGCTCCTAACTGCCATAGTAAAACCCAGCCTGTGACGTGACAGTTAGGAGCTTATTGTCTGGTATTTTATTTGTGTCCACTTTATCTCCATATAAGGCTTAGTAAATAGACCCCACAATGACTGCAGACTGCAGTGCTGGGGACATGTAGTGGTAATGGAGGAGAAGACTATAGGAAGCTCTTCCAGACAGGAGGCAGACCAGAGACATTCGGCAGGATGACATTTCTGAAAGGGTAATTTACATGAGGGATCCTCATGTTACATTTTGTGGCCTTAGAATGGCTTTCCATAAACTACAGGCTCTTTTTTATTGCTCAGAATTATATAAAGCCTATGGGGTAATTAGCCGCAGTAAAATTATCACAAATATTTGATCCATGTGGGTAATTCAACTATCCCCGGTAGCTCACATTTTTTTGGCGTCCGCGACAACAGGGACCCAGGATAAGTTCCTGGATCTCTGTACTTTCATGCGAAAACATATTTTTTAGCATCAATAAATGGGGGTGTAATTAAATTGCCCAGTAACGAACATTGGGGGTAATTCTGAGTTGATCGCAGCAGCAAGTTTGTTAACAATTGGGAAAAACCATGTGCACTGCAGGGGGGGGAAGATATAACATGTGCAGAGAGAGTTAGATATGGGTGGGTTATTTTGTTTCTGTGCAGGGTAAATACTGGCTGCTTTATTTTTACACTGCAATTTAGATTTCAGTTTCAGTTTTCAGTTTTAACACGCCACACCCAAATCTAATTCTCTCTGCACATGTTATATCTGTCCCGCCTGCAGTGCACATGGGGGGTAATTCCAAGTTGATCGCAGCAGGAAATGTTTTAGCAACTGGGCAAAACCATGTGCACTTCAGGGGGGGGGGCAGATATAACATGTGCAGAGAGAGTTAGATTTGGGTGTGGTGTGTTCAATCTGTAATCTAACTTGCAGTGTAAAAATAAAGCAGCCAGTATTTACCCTGCACAGAAACAAAATAACCAACCCATATCTAACTCTCTCTGCAAATGTTATATCTGCCTCCCCTGCAGAGCACATGGTTTTGCCCAACTGCTAAAAAATTTCCTGCTGCGATCAACTTGGAATTACCCCCCATGTGTAGACGGTCCTGGGACTCAGGGTCGACAACAAAAAGGTCGACACATCTTAGGTCAACTCCAATTGGTCGACACACCTTAGGTCGATATGGACAAAAGGTCGACATGAACAAGGCCGACATGGAAAAAGGACGACATGAGTTTCTTATGGGGGGTTTTGTGTCGTTTTCTCCGTAGAGTGACCGGGAACCCCAATTAGTGCACCGCCTTCGCTCGCCATGCTTCGGGCATGATGCCTTCGCTCCGCTCCCGCTTCGCTCGGCACACTTTACCGTTCCAATCGTAGTCCACGTGGATCGTTAAGTATGAAAAGGTTCGAAAAAAGAAAAAAAACATTAAAAACTCATGTCGACCTTTTGTCCATGCCGACCTTGTTCCTGTCGACATTTTGCCCATGTCGACCTTTTGTCCATGTCGACCTAAGGCATGTCGACCAATTGGCATCGACCTTTTTGTTGTCGACCTGGAGTCCGGATACCGTGCAGACCATTTGGAGACAAGGGATGAGAGTGTAATCTTGCCACTATATAAATCATTGGTGCGACCACACCTGGAATATTGTGTACAATTCTGGGCACCACACTATAAAAAAGATATCTTGGAACTAGAAAGGGTTCAGAGTTGAGTCACCAAACTGGCTAAGGGGTTAGAGGGACTGAATTATGAGAAAAGATTAAAAGTTTAGATATGTTTAAACTGGAAAAGAGGCGGCTGAGAGGGGACATTATTAATATTTATAAATACATAAAGGGACAATACAAGGATTTATCAGACGATCTGTTTATAAAAAAACCCATAACGCTACACAGGACACGAGGACACCTGAGGTTAGAAGAGAAAAAATCTCATACACAACGGAGGAAAGGGTTCTTCACAGTAAGAGCAGTAAGGATTGTGAATTCTCTGCCAGAGAAGTTAATAATGGTGGACTCAATCAACAGGGTAAATTTACTAAGATGGGAGTTCTACATAAGATGGGATGTTGCCCATAGCAACTAATCAGATTCTACTTCTCATTTATATAGCACCTTCTAGAAGATAATACCTAGAATCTGATTGGTTGCTATGGGCAACATCCCATCTTAAATAGAACTCCTTTCTTAGTAAATTTACCCCAATAAGTTTAAAAATGGATTAGATAAATTCCTAACTGAAAGAAATATCCAAAGATACAGCATTTAAATTATATAAAATTTTAAAATACAGGTTGAACTTGGTGGATATTTGTCTTTTTTCAACCTCATCAACTATATAACTATGTAACAGTGGCCCTCATTCCGAGATGATCGTAGCTGTGCTAAATTTAGCACAGCTACGATCATTCACACTGACATGCGGGGGGGACAGGGGGGTGGGACGGGGGACGCCCAGCACAGTGCTACTCCACCCCGCATGTCAGTGCTGGACCGCCGCAGAAGTGCAAAGGCATCGCGCAAAGGCATCGCACAGCGGCGATGCTTTGCACTTCAAGAGTAGCTCCCGACCAGCACAGCTTTAGTGTGCTAGCCAGGAGCTACTCGTCGCTCCCCGGCCCGCGGCGGCTGCGTATGACATCACGCAGCCGCTGCGAGCCGCTCCCTGCACGGTCCGGTCACACTTACATTGGCCGCAGCGTGCCTACGAAATGGCGCCCAAACGCCGTCGTTCCACCCCCTCCCGCCCAGTGACTGCCTCTGCCTGTCAATCAGGCAGAGGCGATCGCAGCCCAGTTATGGCCTTCGGCCGTCTGGCATGCTCTGGCGCACTACAGTTCCGGCGCATGCGCAGTGGGTACCCATTCGCTTGGCTGCGATAAAAAGCAGCGAGCGAACAGGTCAGAATGACCCCCAGTGTGCAGATATAAATCCTTCTTTCTTTATGGGAGACAGGGAACTTTCCTGGAGTTGTACAGGGTTCCTGTCTAATGTCCAATAAATGATCAGAATGGGGTAATTCAGTTTTAAATACCTTCTCCTTTTTGAACTAATCAGTATTCTTTGCCACTGTAGGGGATTCCTCCTCCTCAGTGAGTTGGAGAATATGCTTAACAGCATCTATCAGGGCAGGGACATCTACTGTCATAGGAGCCTCTTCATCCGCAGCAAAGGAGTCTGTGTCAGATTGTGCCGTACGCTCCCTTTCATCTTCACATGAGACATCAGAGAGGATCATAGATTGTGAGGAAGAAGTAACCCTCTTAGAAAGGCTAGGGGCACGTGTGTGGCCTGAGGGAGCTTTCTGTCTAGCCAGGGACTGTTTGAACATTTTCAGTTGGTTAGACAAATTATCCACCCACAGTGGGGTCACCATCGGGACCATTAAAGGAGCACAGGCGGACCCATAGGGGTGCAAGGCAAACAACCAGGATACCAAATAATGAGAAATCTGCTTACGGTGGCTCCTGAGCAACGGCTGTGGACTGACCTAGAGGTGTATAACATGCAGGGCCGGATCTTGCCCTTGTGGAGCCTCGGGAAAAAATGGGGGCGTGGCTTCATATGGGGGCGTGGTCCGTTACGCCCCCATTTGTGCCCCCTGTAGCGCAGCAGAAAAAATAAATAATAATAAATAAAAGTATACTTACAATCCCCACTCCTGATTCCAGACCTCCTCCTCCGCCGGCGCCGCTCTTCTCCTGGACTCGGATGGTTGTGTCTGTCCTCGGATCTATGGGAGAGACGTCATTACGTCTCTCCCATAGCACAGCATAGACACTAGAGGTCAATTATGACATCATCGCGCACCGCACAGCACAGTCCTCTCCATGAAGGGAAACTCGACGCTTAGCGTCTGGTTCCCTTCAAAGCGAGGGACCAGCGGTGGGCACAGCGGGGGGCACTGCAGAGGGCACAGTGGCCCTCCGGAAGGCGGCGCCCCGGGCAAAAGTACTGCTTGCCCGTGGCAAGATCCGGTACTGATAACATGCAGTACAGAGACCATCATGTGACATGTCTTCCTCAGACAAATGGGCTGAGCACAATCTGCATGACATTAGTACAGGGGCATCAGCCTGTTTATGACCCCCTTTGTTGGATATTATGATAATGAAAACAAAGTGAACTTACACAGTACGATAAATGCAAATAAACAGTACAGGGCATAATGTGACTGCAACACAGATGTAATATACTTATATATGGATATAGATAAATTCTGTGTCAGCTGCAAGTCTAACCCAAACGCACCTCAGCCCAGCGTTTAGAATATCAGAGAAAGATATCTGAGATACACTAATGTGAAACCAGACAGCAAATAAAGGCACTCACAATGTAGTAACACAATGCTATTAATGCTGCAAAGGACACTTATATCACAGCACAGCCCTGAGGCTGGGGGGATGATGCAGGAAACTCACACAAATTAACTGCTATGAACACTTTTCTCAACTAGCGCTGCCTTATTAGTGAATTTGTTTAATAAAATCCATTCTAAGAGTGGAGAGACTAGTGTATAGTAAAAATTGAATGGACATGTTCATAAATAAAAAATTATATATAATTATAGTTTATTTAGATAAGCATGGTCCGATGTGGGATTAGAACCAAGGTTAATATGTTGGTAGTCCGTGTATTTCTCCATGAGGCTATGCCTGCTATGGCTAGCCTGGGTGGTAATCTATATATATATATAAAGATCTATAAAGGTGATGTTAATCCTCTCACGTGTTGCCATTGTTATATATAAACAAAGACATTTTTACAACTAATGAAAATGTAAAGAATAATTTATCGTTTATGTGATATCCTTTTGGTAAAGATGTTATTAATATGTATGATATTTTAATATGTATCTCTGTGGGATTTGGTCCCGGTAATATAGTGCGATAGAGTTAATTAGCTGACCACAAAATGCATATATGTTTATACACCTGAAGTACACCTGCCTCCTATAATAAATGAAAGGCAACGATTGGAGGAGATTCTTCTTAAATAGAGGTGTGCTCAGTATAGATGGTTACCTTCTGATGAAACCGTTACAACTTTATAACGGAGAAACGCGTTAAGGGCACTCTGCTAGGTGCCTTTGAAACATTCTTCATTTGAATTGTGAGACAGACATCCCGGCCGTGTACCTGGAGGATCAGTTCTACACTACAAAGCCTTAATTGCTAGAACTAAGCTTGGGTGAGGAGAAGTCGGACGGCTCCAGCAGGGGATATCCATTGGCTTGCTGCCGTGAGCTGAGTGCCGCATGACAATAATTACACCACGCAGTAGGATCCACAGGTTCCGGCAGGGGGAAGCCGGGCGGCTTCAACAGGGAGCACCTCCGTGACATACGGCCGCAGCTTGGCACCTCATAGACGGACACAACACGCTGCATGTGCTCAACAGTGACAGGGAAGCTTCCTTGGCGATCGGCCACGGCTGTCCGCAGAGCGATAATCTCAACACCCGGGCTGCGGTGAGGTGAGACATACCCTCTAACCTTGCTAATCATCCCTGTATTGCTAGACACATTATCATCTAAGTGTCAAGGGATAAGAGGCACATTCCCTTTATGACAATCTAAGTCTGTCCATCTACTAATATAATTAAAGCACTACAGTCTGAATAAAATATTGGAACTTTCTGCTACATTATTTCATGAATAGACATAATTTATGAAGTCTAATTAGTATCCATATAACAATCCTGTGGAGAAAGAATCTAGAATCTGTTGATGCGGGACATTGAACTGTATTCTAGCCACAAATTGGAAATAAAAGGAATTGTGAGGATACTTCTGCAAATCAGTGGCAGCTGGTGTTAAACACTCTAGTATGGACTGATATGTGTTTCTAATTTATGGTAGCTTTTATTGTGTAGTTTCAATAATTATATGTTTCAAAGGCATATAGCGATATATGCATATGATGATGCTATAATAGTTTTATAGTTTTTAATATGAAATAAAAATGTTTAAAATCTTTTTGCGCTCTCTCAAATAAGTGATTTCTTTTTTAGACAGGTAGGATAATCAATTCCTTTGGAGGCATTTTTCCAGGGAGACCTTGACCAGCAATTCCGGAGACCTGCTGTTACTGTATGCTGAAGATGTCTGCCCAGGATCCTGTGAGGGAAGGGGGAGAGTGAGGCAGCTCTAGGGTGGGAAATCTGTAGTAGAGGGCACCCAGAACTCTGGGATGGGCTACAGAACAATAGCCGCCTCCCCTATGCTGGTCTTCCACCCTGGGCTGGCAACAGAAATCCCGGGGCCCTGTATACGGATATCTCTTGAGCCCTACCCCTTGACCCGTACTTAGGGGAGCACAGTCATATCAGAAGGCAGTGCTCTTTCTTATAAATGGTGCACTGTCCTATACAAGGGGGGTGGGGATGCTCAGTCATACAAGGAACACCCTGGTCCAAACACATATTTGGTAAGAGTGTGCCAGTCCCACAGAGACTGGCTCACTGAGAGAAAGAGACTGACACATAGAGAGACTGGCACACACAGAGATAAAGAGACTAGCACACACACACAGGCTGGCACACAGAAAGAATGGCACACAGAGAGACTGACACACACAGTCTGGCACCCACAAAGAGACTGAGACTGACACACACATACACATATACTGGCACACAGAGAGACAGAGGCTGGCACACACAGACTGGTACATGCAAAGACTGACATACATAGAAACTGGCACACACAAAGTCAGAGACTGGCACACACAGAGACTAGCACACACAGAGTTTGGGACACACACCAAGACTGGCACACACACCAAGACTGGCACACACACCAAGACTGGCACACACACACAGAGACTGCCACACACAGAGACTGGCACACACAAAGACCAACACACAAACACAGATTGGCACATACAGAGACTGACAAACACACAGATTGGGACAACACAAAGACTGGCACACACACCAAGACTGGCACAAACAAAGACTGGCACACACAAAGACCGACACACACACACACACACACACATAGACTGGCCCACACATAGACTGACACACACAGAGACTGACACACACAGAGACTGACACACACAGAGACTGACACACACACACACACATAGAGATTGGGACACACACAAATACTGGCACACACACAACGACTGGCACATACGGACTGACACACAGAGACTGGCACACACAATGACTGACACACACAAAGACTGACACACACAAACACATACACACAGTCTGGCACACACAGAGACTGACACACACACACAAAGATTGACACACACAAAGACTGACACACACAAACGCATACACACAGACTGACACACACAGAGACTGGAACACACAGAGACTGACACACACACACACACACACACACAGGGACTGACACACACAGAGACTGACACACACACAGAGACTGACACACACAGAGAGACTGGCACACACACCAAGACTGGCACACACAGAGAGACTGGCACACACAGAGAGACTGGCACACACAGAGAGACTGGCACACACACAGAGACTGACAAACACAGAGACTGACACCCACAAAGAGACAGATGAGCGGGGACTCCATGCTACACTCATCTAGAATATAGAGAGATGCTGTACGCGCGACCAGCAGGTTTGTGAATGCAGAGCTGAGTTCTGCTGTCACTCAACTTACCACATGCCACCAGTCACTTCTGAAGTGCATCCAGGGAGAGTGTCTGTAGGGAGGGGGTATAGCGGTGGGGCTGCTGCAGCAAGGACACACAGTGAAGGTCTGGCACAACATAATGTTGTCACAACGTCATTAACATTAATTATGTGCAGCGCTATGACCGGGAGCGGACCGAACCATGTGATAGCAATGACAGGGGGTGGGGAAGTGTCACCTAAATTGCGGTCGGCCGTAGCAGTCAATTTAAAATTTACTATTAGGCACTCTGGCACTGTTTTTCTGCCCTGGAACCTCAGCCCTTTTGAACCTTGGGGCCCGGTTCTACTGTACCCTTTGTCACCCCCTGTCGCCGGGCTTGCTTCCACTCCAGGTGCTATGGCGCCCTATTAAAGTAGGTGTTAATACGCCTGACCTGTGCTCCTATGCCCCGGTGGTCTAGTGGGATCCCTGCTCTGTGACAGTCCATGCCAGCATCGCGGTCCATCTCCCCTGACCTCTGCAAATCGCGATTTCAAAGGTGGGTCCCGCTAGGAGACCCATTTACCTGCCCCCCCCCCCCCCCGGTAATGTCTATGCGAGGAAACATCTCATAGTAGTGCCCATTGCCGTGGACATTCTTGCCACAAGTACCCGGGCAATCCAGAGGGTGTAAACAGCGCCACGGTGGGGGGTGTTGGAGTTGCAGCTTTGAAGTCACCCTGACGTACAGCGCTGCTAACTCAGGAAGAAAAAGTCAAATTCAAACCAAAAATAAAAAGCTTTCAGGACTGTCTGCGCAGCCCCCCTGTTTATTGACCTGCTACTTCAGGCACCAACTTCAAAACGGAGCTCAAAGTGCATGGAGGTATGGTTATAGAGGAGGGACCCGATGCATCCTGGGACAGCTAAAGCTTTACCTGTTGGTGCCTGGATCCAGATCCATCTCTACACCCTGATGTTTCCCTGTGGAAACCTATGTACCCTGCTGCAGAAATGATATTAAAATAAAGCAACTGATGTAACATAACAATAAACAGAATAATGGTTCCATAAATATGTACTCAGAAAACATAACAAAAACAGGATGTAGTCATAATATTGATATTGTTGAAATGTTGATATTGAAACTGTCAGCGTGGGCAGAAGGTTGACATATTCACAATTTTGCCACTATGCACAGATCAGCAGTGGAGGGTTAGGTTATGGAGGGTGAGGGTTAGGATAAGGCTATGGGAGGGGAAGGGTTAGGGATAGGCTATGGGAGGGGAAGGGTTCGGTATGAGAGGGTTAGGGTCAGGGTTAGGCTACAGGAGGGGAAGATAGCCACTAGGGTTAGGGTTAGGCCTAGTAATACTCACTGCCAGAAGCCACACATTATCCAACAGAAGTCATCATGATATCACTACCAGACCCAGAAAACAGCTGGAGGCACCAGACCAAGCGTACCAGGTAGGAATACCAATAGACCACCAGGGGTGTTTTGTCCACATCCTAATCATGCTGACATGAATGTCGACATGGTAATTTCCAACATGCCAACATTATGAATATCCATATGATGAATGCGGGTAAAACATACCACACCCAAGAGAAACTCCATTAGCTATTTCCCTGTGTCAGTGCCCTGTGTGGTCTATGACTTGTACTGAGAGAACAATTATATTAACAGTGATAGTTCTTACGTAAGATCCTGCAGGGTACAGGCCGGGTGTCTCAGTCCCTCACACAGAAGCTTTATTCCAGAGTCTCCCAGAGCATTCCATGTCAGCCCCATTGTGGTCAGAGAGCGGTTTGTAGTAATAACAGAGCGGAGATCATCACAGCAGGAGGAGGTCAGATAACAGAACACTAACCTGATGAGAGATGAGGGATCTGCATTAGGTAATTTCTTATTGTCATAAACCAATGAGCAGTAACATTGAAATGTTAAAGTAAATACCATTATTCATATATACTGTATATACTGTATATCAGCTATTAAGCTGCAGGAGTATGTCATGGAGAATGTTGTTATTGAGTAACTGATCTAGAGTCGGCCTCAGAAATACTTCCACATGTCATTGGTGCAACCGATAGTGGCATCTAAAGACCAGATGGTATTACAGTGTCTATACAGTAGTGTTTTGTATCCTGCACCAAACAAAAAATCTATAATTTTTGATCTAGTAAAAAACCAGCAACTAAGCATCCATCCTGTCAAAATTGGATAACAGTACCTAACTGTGAGGCTGGAGATGCCCCGGCAATCATGAACTTAACTCATTAGTATCAACCTGTTGGCAGTTTGCCAAATGAGAAGATTGCTTTTTATGGAGTACTCTTTTGTCATATGTTTTTATTGTTTTGATGTGATTATGTTAAATGTAACTTTTAATATATTCTCTTAAAATAATAGGGGTAAAACAAATATGTTTTATGTGGAAACAAATCAATCATGGTCACCCCCTTCTTGTTCAAAATAAAATAAACGCATTGTAGACATAATCTGTCTGTGTGGTGATTTCTTTCAGTGTATGAATGAAATTACTTTATTAGATCCAATTACTGAATTATTATAATTACCTAAATAATACAGCTAAGTTTAGTCAGTTTAAGTAATTTGTATGCTTTATTGGCATACTGATTTGCCTATTATCTCGGCAGTGAAATATTATGTCTTCCTGTAACCGCTGCAGCATATATCCGGCTTCACATAAACATTTTTTTCCATATAGATTTTTAGTATAATATTGTTTCAGTTCCATAGATGACCCCCTTGTCCTCATCATACACATTCTAGGTGTGGTGTTATTTAATTAAAAATATATTGTATGCTTTTATGCCTGGCAGCATGAATCTCTGCTTGACAAAGTCTATTAATATTGTTATTTTCTTACAGCAGGTAATCTCTACTCCTTTTTGTATAAAGACATGAAACATTGTATCTCTATCTTATTACCATCATATTGTGGATACATTTGATACATTCAGGAAAAGAGAGAGAGTGACAGTATGCCCCTCTTGCTTAATACCTTGTGCTTGCAAAATCTTATTGCTTATATTAACTGATAAAGTAACACCAATAATTGTCCCTTCCGGTATGGGTAGATCAGTGGACAGTCTTTGTATCACACATGTGAGCACTCCCGTATTGTGCATACACAGAAATATGTGGCTCATGTGTTATCCTGCACACATCATCCCATTAAACAGTCTCTATGCATTCCAAAACCCACATTTCATTGACAGACACTTTTTTCAGTAGTATGAGTTGCAGTATAATCAACTCATTTTCCTGTACATCACAAATGCACTGCTGTTTTATTAGTGCAGTGAAAGTGTGCACACTGGTTTTCACTGCAACAGTGTCTGTTGCTTACCTTGCCCTGCCATAACAAAAAAAATCAAGTGCTCGTTTGTTTGAAAAATACATCACAGTATAAAGATTTCCTCCTATTCCAAAACTGCATGATGCATCTATCCCCTTCTCATTACACCAACGATAGATATCAGACCCGGATACCGTTTCCATCATTAAAGGTTGGTAAACAGGAGATCCTATGAGTTTGAGATCTCAGCAGTGCCTCCAAAAATGTAACCCCTTCTTGCCCCACTTTATGGCACTACTAGTCAAGGGGGTACACACACAATATCAGTGCCTCCACCCAAGCTTTGAGGGTATTAGAAATAGGCTTGCTTGGGTAATCCTGGCGTAATAATAATATATAAGATTACCTACTCACACACTCCTATGCATGTCTAGTACTCTGCTTCCTGGAAGTAAAACTCTGTTGGCTAATTCTCTCTTTTTTAATACACATATCAAAATACACCAGGCGGAGAGTGTAGTGTTCATATATTTATATTATCACAACTCCCGGTTGATACCCCAATAAGTTTACCTATACTTATACAGAAGTATTTGCATCCAATACAAAACATTTGGATACTTACAAATAAAACAATGCAGTATATTACTGAAATACCTGGGTATTATGTAAAAACACAGTTAACTGCAGTATAATACACCATTGGGGCCCTTTCCTGTGGTTAGAGCTTCCCAGTGACTGTGTCTTGGCTGACCTCTGTACACCTGACTTTAGACTTTGTACTGTAGCTCTCTGATATTGTTACTCTCTAGTGGTGAAGCTGCTGTTGCTGTTGGTGTATCCTCCGGTCTCAGTAGGATGAGCCTGATACTTAGTGTCAATGTCTAGGTCTGTGGCAGACTAAAAACAAAGCATGCTTTCAAGTACTCAGGTTCTGACTCTTTAATATACAATGTATCAGTAGCAGTTCAATCTGGAAACAAGTGGTAATACTGTATAGTTTTCAGAAGTCTTGCAGCTCCTTTTTACATTGGATGCAAGGCAGTCCTTAAGGGGGCTGTTTACTAGGAAGGACAGGTTACCATCTTATAAATAGTTTCTGTATTTAACATATAGAGGAGGTTACTTAACCTTATTAATACTGCTAAGGGTCTGACTATATGCACTGAGTTAATTTCTGAATGCAGGAATATCTCCCTAGGCGAAGAAATGAATACCAGTTCATACGACGCACGAATGTATATACAGTATATATAGCAACAATTCAGTCTATATGAGAGAAGGTGTCATCCGCTCTTGTAACATTACCCACATATACACCTGCACTACATAAAGCTGCCTGCAAAAGTCACCGGGATCCCTGGACTCCGAGTCTCCTATCATTAACAGCAGTCCCAATAATCCTCCGTGGGTTCGACTCTTATAATGGGCATATAGAGGGATGGGTGACCCGCTTTCAGAGGTCACTTATGGCGGGGAAGTACATATATTACATATATCCTGCTTGACCATATCTGCCTCCACTTGCCCACTTATACCCTTACTGGTACTCTCCCAACAGTTTACTGTTAATGGCAGTTAGGGGTCTATTCATGAAGCAGTGAAAAGAGTGGAGATGTGAGCCTGTGGAGAAGTTGCCCATGGCAACCAATCAGCTGCTCCTTACAACTGTATAGTATGCAAATTATAAATGTTACTTCAATGCCGATTGGTTGCTATGGGCAACTTCTCCACTGGCTCACTACTCCACCCTTTTCACTGCTTCATGAAAAGACCCCTTAGTCTCCACAGGGGGCTGACAGACAACTCGGTGGAGCCAATTTAATACTAATGCTATGGGGATCAATTAGGCTGAGCCATGTTGCTAGTCAGACTAATCCCTAGCCCCACGTATGACACCTCCACAGCCGGCGGTGATGTGAGTGTATTTACCACATCTAATATAGCCGGCAAGCCTCTGGTTCCTCCCTTCTGACAGCAGACCACTCCTCCTTTTACTCCTCCCCTCGGTGGTGGCTTCTCGTCATCACTAGCAATGATGTGCCTGTGCCCTACTGCACAGCGATCTTTGCCTCCTCTCCTCCTCCCACAAGCACCTCTCCCGGTGGCTAACCCGATGACTACACTGGGTTCACTCTCCTCAGGACCAGGCCCTTGGTCGTGATCTGGAGCGTCCTCTCCTGCCACACCACACTATGGGACACCAGTGGGCATCGGCGGCTCGATGCCGTGGGATCTCCCTTTGGCAGCTGTGCTCAATAACCGCAGGTATGCCCAGCATTGAAGCTCTACTTAATCTCCAGCTGCCGCTGTGGGTTTACTGCACAGCTCTGTCAGCGGCACTTGTATACCAGGCGTGCACACTTGCTTTGGGATATCTCTATCTCCATCTCACACGGAGTTCTCCCAGGACTCGCACTCGCTGTCTCCCCTCTCCTCTCACCATTTCCTCTTGTTCCCAGCATCGCCAACCTCCTCTCGCCTCAACACAAGCCATCTCTCGCGCCCCAACTTCTAGAGGCTTCCCACTAATGGAAACATACGGGGCAGATTTATTAAGCCTAGAGAAGTGATAAAGTGGAAGGTGATAACGCACAAGCCAGTCAGCTCCTAACTGTCATTTTTCAAACACAGCCTGTAACATGGAAGTTAGGAGCTGATTGGCTGGTGCGTTATCACCTTCCACTTTATTACTTCACCAGGCTTAATAAATCTGCCCCAGAGTACCTCCACACCACAAGTAGTTTTATGCACTAACCATGTCATTACCACTAACTTTACAGCATTTCTCTGCTCACAATCATCTTTGTATTACGCCTTGTAGTTTATATTAAAAGATTATATAGTAAAGTACTCAACACATTTAATATTTCCAACAACATAACATAAATATGTTACCAGGTGGCTACAACATAGTCACAGATGCATGGCTGTACACAAGAGGAAAAAGTGATACTAGCATTATACCAATGGTCACAGATTCACAGCTGTACACCAGGGGAAGGGGCGATACCGACATTTGCACATAGTCACAGATTCACGACTGTACAACAGGGGAAGGACTGATACTAGCATTAGCCCATGGTAATAGACAGGAGAAGATCTAGGCACGGGTAAGCAGGGCAGGTGTCCGAGGTCCTGCGGCCCATGGGTGCAGCCTCAGTCACCCTGCAGGTATCCCACCACCCACCCGCACCCTGCACTCCGGCTGCTGCAAGCACCTTGGGCTGTGCGGGCGCCCGGTGCAGCCTGCACCATTGTCAGATGCTAGAGGTCATAATTGATCTCTAGTGTCTTTGCTGCGCTGCTATGGGAGAGATGTCATGATAAATCCGCCTGTCTGGGACTCGCCGAGAGTTGCTGCAGTGCCGCGGGCACCAAACGGAAGGAGGCCCATGGCGTGAATCCCCTTGACAACAAGCAAACAGGTATCCATTATTGGGCAGGCCAGGGCATTACTGGGGCATAATAAATTATGCTGGGCAGTTCTGTGTGGGGCACAATAAATTGTCTGGGGCATTAATGTGTATAATACACAGTAATGCCCCTGACACTTTTTTATGCCCCACACAGTACTGCCTAGGACAACGTATTATGCCCCACAGTGTACAGATAATTATGGTGCTGGGGGAATTACTGTGTGGGGCATATTATGGTATGGAAGAATTTCTTTGTGAGGCATATTATGGTGCTTGATCATTACTGTGTGGGGCATATTATGGTGCAGGGAGCATTATTGTGTGGGGCATATTACAGTAGGTACAGGTGGCATTACTGTGTGGGGCATATTATGGTGTAGGGACATTACTTTGTGGCATAATTTGGTGGATTTTTTTCCCCTTGAAGACCACACCCATTTTAGTGAGGTCACGCAAACTTTAGAGAGGTCATGGCCCCTGTATGTGGGGTGCGCTTAAAAAAATAGTTTTTATAATGTCTATGGGGGGGCACTTTTTTTTACTGTTCACTCTGGAAGCCAAAATGTCTAGAAACGGCCCTGCATTTACACTCCTAATATACTGCTCTGTATGTCTAAAGGGGATACACATGGAGAGATGTATGCTTAATTTATAAGCAATCTGACTAGATTGCTTAAAAATTAAGCACGGATCTCTCCGTGTGTATGCCCATAGCGATAGTGATGCGCGGCCCCACGCGTCGCTACTGCTGACTCTAGATTGGCCTGCATGCAGCCCATATCTAGTTAGGTCGCTCACTTCACCCATCCCCTTGCTCAGCACACATCGCACTGTGTGCTGAGCGGGGGGAGAGATGTGTGCTGAGCAGGGGTTAAAGTGGGGGTGGGGAATGAGGTGGAACGGAGTTCCGCCACCTGTAATTGTAGGTGGAACAAGTTCCACCTCCTCCATGGCCTTGCACAGTAATTCCATAACGTGTATAAGCGGTACAACTGTGTAGCATAATGTGAATAAGGGTCACTGCTGTGTCATAAAGTGAATAAGGGACACTACTATGTGGTGTAATATGAATAAGGGGCACTACATGCGGTGTAATGGGAATAAGATTGCTCTGCTGTGTGGTGTAATTTGAATTGGGGGTACTATGGTGTGACCATACCCCTTCCTTGTGAGACCACTGTCTCTTTATAAAATATGGGAGATAATGCACAAATGTATAGTTTGCAGGGGGACGCCGGACACCCTAACACTGGCCCTGGTTCTGCCTAATGGGAGGTGTGTGTGTGTGTGTGTGTGGGGGGGGGGGGGGAGGGGTTGGTTCCACCACCTCACCTGGACCACTTTAAGCCCTGGTGCTGAGCTTTCTGAGCTAGATCGCTCAGCACACATCTCCCCTTGTGTACCCCTCTAAATATTAGTCATGAGAGTGAGGGGACAATGTTGGGTTATTATCTAGCACAGGGTCTAATTCAGATATGATCATTTACTCTGACATGTGGGGGGACGCCCAACACAGGTGATTGGCTCTGCCTGTAAATTAGGCAGAGGCGATCGCAGCCCTGAGATGCTGATAGCATCACACTGGACTCCCGGAGTGCGCACTCTACAAAGTAATTCAGACTGTGGCCTTTGCAGCTATGCAGTCTGAATAGCTCCACATGTTATGGGCAACTTCCCCACTTCTCCATCTCCCCCACTACCTGGGCAGTAAATAATGCTGATACCAGGTATACTAGAAATGAGACATCAACATAGAATGATAAGAGTCATCAGATACAGGGGGAAGTGTAGCAAGCCTTGGAAAGAGATAAAGTGGAGGAGATGATCTAGCAGAGTCTTTGAAATGAGAGATGTTGATTTATGCAACGTCTCCACTTTATCTCTAATTAAGGCTTGATACATCTCCCCTACCATCAGGGCCGGCTCCAGGCCTAATAGCACCCTGTGCGAGAAAATTTCAAAGCGCCCCATCCCATACTCTGCGCTCCTGGAAAAGTGGGAGTGGTCTCCTGGGAAAGTGGGCGAGGTCTCCCGGGAAAGTGGGCGGGCCTCACAACTTCATATTATCACACTATAAATAAATATATTTTCACACCCCCTCTACGCACACAATTAGCAGCATTACACATAACAGCTACAGCAGTGTTCCTTACACACAATGTCTCCAGTACAGTGACAGATACACATAATGTCTACAGTAGTGCAGTGCCAGATAGACATGACATGCCCCGCAGCAGTGCCAGCTACACGACATGCCCCCCAGCAGTGCCAGCTACACATGACAGTGTTCACTCTAGGATTGTTTTAGGGCAGGGGTGCTGATCATGGGGAGGGCACATTTTGCATTCGGGAGGACACATTTAAGTTAGAAGGGCAAAATGATGTACATACTGTAATGCTTGTTGCTCCGATCAAAATCACGGACCTTGCGCGCCTTCGGCGCACATAAAAAATTTAGGGCCGTTGCTTCGTGGGAAAGGGGCGCGGCCACATAATAGTGGCAATTCGCATTACACCACACAGTAGTGCAGTTAATACACACTGCACCAGGTAGAACCTCCTAGACACTTTGCGCCAGGAAGAGCACGTTAGACACTTTGCGCCAGGCAGAGCACGTTAGGCACTTTGCGCCAGGCAGAGCACGTTAGAGCACGTTAGACACTTTGCGCCAGGCATAGCACTGATACTCATTGCCTAGCCACAGACGCCTAGCGGGAACACTACATGATATGCTCCCCAGCCGTGCCAGCTACACATGACATGCCCCCCAGCAGTGCCAGATACAGAAATGCCCCCACGGTGCCAGATACATAAATGCCCCCACAGTGCCAGATATGCCCCCACAGAGCCAGATATGCCCCCACAGTGCCAGATATGCCCCCACAGTGCCAGAAATGCCCCCGACAGTGCCAGAAATGCCCCCGACAGTGTGCCAGATATGCCCCCCCACAGTGCCAGAAATGCCCCCACGGTGCCAGAAATGCCCCCACAGTGTCAGATAAATGCCCCCACAGTGCCAGATAAATGCCCCCACAGTGCCAGATATGCCCCCCACAGTGCCAGAAATGCCCCCACAGAGCCAGATATGCCCCCAGTGTGCCGGATATGCCCCTAGTGTGCCAGATATGCCCCCAGTGTTCCAGATATGCCCCCACGGGTCCAGAAATGCCCCCACGGTGCCAGAAATGCCCCCACATTGCCAGAAATGCCCCCACAGTGCCAGATAAATGCCCCCACAGTGCCAGATAAATGCCCCCACAGTGCCAGATATGCCCCCACAGTGCCAGATATGCCCCCACAGTGCCAAATAAATGCCCCCCACGGTGCCAGAAATGCCCCCATGGTGCCAGAAATGCCCCCACGGTGCCAGAAATGCCCCCACATTGTCAGATAAATGCCCCCACAGTGCCAGATAAATGCCCCCACAGTGCCCAATAAATGCCCCCACAGTGCCCAATAAATGCCCCCACAGTGCCAGATAAATGCCCCCACAGTGCCAAATATGCCCCCCACAGTGCCAGAAATGCCCCCACAGAGCCAGATATGCCCTGAGTGTGCCAGATATGCCCCCAGTGTTCCAGATATGCCCCCACGGTGCCAGAAATGCCCCCACATTGCCAGAAATGCCCGCACAGTGCCAGATAAATGCCCCCACAGTGCCCGATAAATGCCCCCACAGTGCCCAATAAATGCCCCCACAGTGCCAGTTATGCCCCCCACAGTGCCAGAAATGCCCCCACAGAGCCAGATATGCCCCCAGTGTGCCAGATATGCCCCCAATGTTCCAGATATGCCCCCACGGTGCCAGAAATGCCCCCACATTGCCAGAAATGCCCCCACAGTGCCAGATAAATGCCCCCACAGTGCCAGATAAATGCCCCCACAGTGCCAGATATGCCCCCCACAGTGCCAGAAATGCCCCCACAGAGCCAGATATGCCCACAGAGTGCCAGATATGCCCCCAGTGTGCCAGATATGCCCCCAGTGTTCCAGATATGTCCCCCGTGTGCCAGATATGCCCCCAGTGTTCCAGATATGCCCCCACAGTGCCAGAAATGCCCCCACATTGCCAGAAATGCCCCCACATTGCCAGAAATGCCCCCACAGTGCCAGATAAATGCCCCCACAGTGCCAGATAAATGCCCCCACAGTGCCAGATAAATGCCCCCACAGTGCCAGATATGCCCCCCACAGTGCCAGAAATGCCCCCACAGAGCCAGATATGCCCCCAGTGTGCCAGAAATGCCCCCCACAGTGCCAGATAAATGCCCCCACAGTGCCAGATAAATGCCCCCACAGTGCCAGATAAATGCCCCCACAGTGCCAGATATGCCCCCCACAGTGCCAGAAATGCCCCCACAGAGCCAGATATGCCCCCAGTGTGCCAGAAATGCCCCCCACAGTGCCAGATAAATGCCCCCACAGTGCCATCCATAAATGTGCGACCCCCCCCCCCACCAAATACCTGAGGCGCTGAGAGGGGGAGGAGGAGTGCTGGCGGGAGTGCTGGCGGGAGTGCGGGCGGGAGAGTGAGGGTCCGAGTGAGGGTCCGGGTGGGCGGGCACTTGTGTGTGCTATGTGCGGCGCCGGTGTGTGACATCAGACACCGGCGCCGCGCAGCGCGCATAGCGCACACACGGACGGGACAACGCTGCACACACAGGGCCGGCTCCAGCGTCGAATATGGCGGCGCCAGCGCGCGGCGCCCATTAAGGGTGGCGCCCTGCGCGGCCGCTCTATTCGAACATGCCTAGAGCCGGCCCTGCCTACCATCCATTAACAAGACGGGCACTTACAGAATAGTCTGCAGAGGTCAGAAGCTGGCACCAGAGACACCTGAGTCATGAGCTTGTGTGAACTATACACCCCATAACCAGGGAGGATACACCACTAACACCAGTTACATAAAGCAAATAGTTCCTGATATTTATACTTGGATGATCTAAAAAGGAAATGGTAATAAGTAATTTTCTGTGATTCTGTCTCTTATGCCCCATGTCTGTACTGATATGAGAGATATATTACTGCACTTACTTCAGATCCTGCAGGGCACAGTCTGGATGTCTCAGTCCCTCACACAGAATTTTTATTCCAGAGTCCTCTAGTTTATTCCCTGACAGGTTCAGTCTGGTCAGAGAGCGGGTTGTAGTAAGAACAGAGCGGAGATCATCACAGCAGGAGGAGGTCAGAGCACAGTACCATAACCTGATGGGAGATGAGGGATCTGCATTAGGTCATTTCTTATTGTCATAAACCAATGAGCAGTCATTCAGAACTCGGATGACAAAAATCAAAACAAGTAGATTATATGTATATATATCAGTGATGTGCCATGAGGGGAATGGCTGGGGAGGCACACAGGGGGATAGGTCTGAGTGCTAGGACCCTGTCTCAACCCTACTCACTGTCACTCTCCCATTACTACACTAAGCTTCAGTGTCCATTGATTCTCCTATCTGCATCTCCGTGTCTTCTCTTCCTCTCCCTGCTGCTGTTGCTGACTGAGCTCCGGTCTCTTTACACTACATTGCACTCCCTGGTCACGTGACACATTGCAGGTCTCCATCAGCGCTCGTGGCACACCCCCACACTGAAGCACGCCTCTATTAGTTGTTTCTGTGCAGCTTTCCACATGTGGTGTGGTACGCTGATGTGAGTATACACATGTTTTATGAGCATACAGGAGCTTTCTACTTGTTTTCCATCTGCAGTCACAGCCATCACCAATAACATTGGCACTTACACCCTCCCCATACTGGGTGTCAGGACCATCTTAACATATAGGCACAATGGGCAGCTGCCCAGGGCCTCACAATTCTAGGGGCCTTCAAGTAAATGGCTGTCAGCATGCTGATTGCTGGAAAGCTGGAGCTATCAACCAGAGTGTTGATAGCCAATTACTGTATGGCAGCATGTGGAGAGATGGTGTGGGACCACAAGAGAAGCAAATTATTATTTTATTTATTTATGCCCGTGAATAGGTGGACAGGGGTCCCAGTGCATTGCTTTGCCCAGGGCCTACAATGCTGATAAGACAGTCCTGCTGGGTGCAGGAAATAGACATACACACAACTCAGACTAGGACATAACTCTGGCTACAAGCTCAAAACACTCCCACAGAACAGTTCTTTTGGATATGTTCATATTGTTGCTAACTTGTCACCACTAAGAAACACCTGTTTCTCAGACATTAGGCTAGAATTCAATTGTTTTGCGAGCCCAATCTCCTATCTAAAGTGACAAGATATCGCGGATTGCAATTCAATTGTTTTTTTGTGCTGATCACGCTAACAAAGGTTGGATTATCTGCGTAAAGCTGCTAAACCCGACCAAACTAATGGGTGCAACACGAATAGTCCAATTTAGGTTCCCAAACGGGTCACTTTTCGTGCATTTCTGCTTAATAGCATGGGAGGCTGTGAGGAGAAATGTCAGTGCTGGCGGCCATTCATACAATTGAATTGCTCCATCAGGCACCATCTAGTGGCCGCCGGCGCGACCAACCTTTGAATCTAGCCCATAGAGAACTGGCCAAGATCTGTCTGCCCCTTAATCACACAGAGACAGTGGTGGAACTTGCGGTGGTGCAGCCAGTGCATTGCACTGGGGCCCCACCACACTGAAGGGGCCAACAACCATCAGCATTACAGTGAGTCACTCTGACTAATTGTATACCGCCGCTACTGCCACCAGCACTGAGCCCGCTGCCAGTACCCCTCATATTCTTCCTTTTAACAACAACGCAGCAGCAGCACGACTAGGGAGAAGGTTTCCCAGCCGGAGAGGGAAGAGGGCTGTTCTTCCATCTCCTCCACTATTGTGTGCCTCCTCCTCCCAGACGCCATGCTGCTGCTGACAGATGCTGAGTGCCCCTCCAATGGGGAAGGAGGAGACACTATCTCAGCTCCTCCCCACCACAGTTTCCATACTGTGTCTCCGGCGGCAGCGTGTCTGGCAAATGAAGCACAGGTTCGTGAGCCAATCATAGCTCACGGACCGGCAGCCAATCAGGAGAAACAGCTGCCGATCCGCGAGCTCTGATTAGCTCACGAACCGGTGCTTCATTTGACAGCAACGCTGCAGCTGCCGGAGACACAGGACGGACACAGGAGAGGCGTGCGCTGTGCCCTCCTTCCCGGACTCCCACACAGCACAGCAGTGCAGCGGTGAGTGGGGGAAGCATGTGTAGCTGACAGTGGGGGGGGGGGGGGCATGTTTGGCACTGGGGGCACACCCCTAGCAACAAGCATTACCCCCTGGTAACAAACACTACACCAAGCTAATGAAATATCTGGCAACAAGCATTACCCACTAGCAATGAGCATGACACCCAATGCATGAACCCCCTGGCAATGAGCTTGACACCCAGCACATGAAACCCCTGGCAATGGGCATGACACCCTGAGCATTAAAACCCCTGGCACCGTGCATGGAACCAAGAGCATGGAACCCCTGGCAACGAGCAGGTAATTTAAAAGTAATTAGAAGCCTTACTGTAGGGCTTAATGTGTAATGGGCATTGCGGTGTGTGGCATAACATATTAGGGACATTGCAGTGTGTGTCATAATGTGTCACAGACATTACGGTGTGTGCAGGGGCGTAGCCAGAACTTGTGGGCCCAATAGAAGCATTTTAAAAGTGCCCCTGTCTCAATGCTTCTAGAGAGACACCTTTCCACAGCAGCTGTTAATTTTATGCACAATAAAAGTAACCTAGTGCATTTTCTGAACCAAAGTAGTCTTAGTTAATGTTATGCATCATAATAGTGCCCTAGTACTCCCAATTCGCATTATGACATATTGTTCATATTGTGTCACATTAGTGCCCCAGTTCATATTGTGCTACATTATAGTGCCTCTACTACATATTGTGCCGCACTATAGTGCTAGTGCCTCTACTACATATTGTGCCACACTATAGTGCCTCTACTACATATTGTGCCACACTATAGTGCCTCTACTACATATTGTGCCACACTATAGTGCCTCTACTACATATTGTGCCACACTATAGTGCCTCTTCTACATATTGTGCCACACTATAGTGCCTCTACTACATATTGTGCCACACTATAGTGCCTCTACTACATATTGTGCCACACTATAGTGCCTCTATTACAAATTGTGTCACACTATAGTGCCTCTACTACATATTGTGCCACACTATAGTGCCTCTACTACATATTGTGCCACACTATAGTGCCTCTACTACATATTGTGCCACACTATAGTGCCTCTACTACATATTGTGCCACACTATAGTGCCTCTACTACATATTGTGCCACACTATAGTGTCTCTACTACATATTGTGCCACACTATAGTGCCTCTACTACATATTGTGCCGCACTATAGTGCTAGTGCATCTACTACATATTTTGCCGCACTATAGTGCTTCTACTACATATTGTGCCACACTATAGTGCCTCTACTACATATTGTGCCACACTATAGTGCCTCTACTACATATTGTGCCGCACTATAGTGCTAGTGCCTCTACTACATATTGTGCCACACTATAGTGCCTCTACTACATATTGTGCCACACTATAGTGCCTCTACTACATATTGTGCCACACTATAGTGCCTCTATTACAAATTGTGTCACACTATAGTGCCTCTACTACATATTGTGCCACACTATAGTGCCTCTACTACATATTGTGCCACACTATAGTGCCTCTACTACATATTGTGCCACACTATAGTGCCTCTACTACATATTGTGCCACACTATAGTGCCTCTACTACATATTGTGCCACACTATAGTGTCTCTACTACATATTGTGCCACACTATAGTGCCTCTACTACATATTGTGCCGCACTATAGTGCTAGTGCATCTACTACATATTTTGCCGCACTATAGTGCTTCTACTACATATTGTGCCAAACTATAGTGCCTCTACTACATATTGTGCCACACTATAGTGCCTCTACTACATATTGTGCCGCACTATAGTGCTAGTGCCTCTACTACATATTGTGCCACACTATAGTGCCTCTACTACATATTGTGCCACACTATAGTGCCTCTACTACATATTGTGCTACACTATAGTGCCTCTAGTACATATTGTGCCACACTATAGTGCCTCTAGTACATATTGTGCCACACTATAGTGCCTCTACTACATATTGTGCCACACTATAGTGCCTCTACTACATATTGTGCCACACTATAGTGCCTCTAGTACATATTGGGCCACACTATAGTGCCCCTGATACATATTGTGCCACAACATAGTGCCTCTACTACATATCGTGCTACATTACAGTGCCACTACTACATATTGTGCACTATGTGCCTCTACTACATATTGTGCCACACTATAGTGCCCCTGCTACATATTGTGCCAAAACATAGTGCCTCTACTACATATCGTGCTACATTACAGTGCCGTAGTTCATATTATGTAAAATTATAATGCCCTCCAGTTCTTTTTTTACTGAATTACAATGAACAAGTCCAGGGACATAACTAGATATATTGAGGGCCCCAAGGCAAAAGTTTGTAAGGGGCCCCTATGTACCAGCCAATGGTGAAAATGTATATAATTCATGAAACTTTGACAGAGCAGGTGGGCCCCTCTAAGCTCTGGGCCCCATAGCAGCTGCACTCCCTGCACCTATGGTAGCTACGCCCTAGGGTGTGTGGTATACTATATCACGGGCATTGTGGTATGTGGTATAATGTCTCAGGGTCATTGCAGTGTGTGGCATAATGTATAACGGCATTGCGGTGTGTGTCATAATGTGTCACAGGCATAACCGTGTGTGGTGTACTGTATCACAGGCATTGTATATTGTGATTCTTTGATTAATACACCCCTGATGAAGTCTGTAGGACGAAACGTGTTGGGTTAGCACATTGTTCTCTGACATCTCTACAAAGAAGATAATTTTGATGTTGTTTGAATAACTTAAGGCCCATACACACTTGACGATGCACACGTCGTTAACAACCGTCATTAACGACTTCCCTTGAACTTCCCTTGAACAGCTGAGCAAATGACATGAGCATACACACTACCAACGACCAAAGACGAAAGACCAAAGACAAAAGACCAAAGACGAAAGACCATAGACCATTCATCGTTGAAGCATCCAAGCTGAACAGTTTATTAAAATATTGAGCTGGAAACAGGGCTGGTGAACAGTGGCTTGGTTGTTGGTCGTTGGTCTTTCACACCATACACATTCAACGACGTCTCTGGTCGGTAACGACCATAGTGGAAATTGAGCATACATGCTCCACAGATAAGCGAGGGTCGTTAACGTCCCGCGGGGCCGCGCATCGGTGGTCGTCGGATGCATACACACTTGACGATATAATGAGCGATGTCGTTGATGAGGGCTGAAATTAACAACGTTGTTCATTTTATCGTCAAGTGTGTATGGGCCTTAACACAACTATCGTCTGTACAAACATTGTTTATTGTTATTCTGGGCAAATTGTAAACAGTTTTATGTATTGTTTTCAAAATAAATAAATAAACAATCTCTCTTTTTTAAGAATATTTTATTATACAAAACTTGTACATACCAAAGTACAACATCAGCTCCCTGGGGAAATCTCTTCTTTCAATATATATATATATTCGGCGTGTAGGCGGCACTCACGGCATGAAATAAGACAACAGATGCAAGTCTGGGTTGCAAAATCAACGTTTCAATGTTAAGTGAACATTTTCGTCAGGATTAACAAGTATAACCGTGCCACTCACCTAAATACCCCCGTCTGATGGTCCATGGCGCCAGCGGCCCGTCGAGTCTCGCTCGTTGAATGACGTAATGCTGAGGCGCCGGCTTCGGAGCAAGTTCCTTTCTCTAAACGGGGTGGTGACCGACATAGGACATTATTACAGAAAGAGGTTCGTTGGATTCACCGATTAAGCACGGTGTCTCCCAATGGCCTGAATGAGACCTCATCACTGACATGCTTTTTGTAATTTATAATCATTATATTTCATTTTTTGTTGCTGATTAGTGTTAAAATCATGAATTGGATCTGATTACATATGTTGCTATGTCGATATCTCAGTCAGCATGTGTTTTTTACACAAATATACTGACGTATCTGCTCCTGAGTTCTTCCTGTCTTGTTTTGTTTTTGTTTTTAAAGATTGTCATGGTGATGGGTAATAGCACGTTAACCGGCATTGCGCCGTCGTCAGGACAACAGTGTCCCAGTATGATGACGCAACCGGAAGGTGGTCCCGGCGGGTGCGCCGAGGACGTGACACTGGCGGTATTTGTATTGTGTATAAAGGTAAGACTCTGTAAAGGTGTTTTTATACTTCTGAAGATGGTTTAATAAACCGAAACGTTAAGCTACCATTCTTGAGTGATCTTGAGTGTTGTTTCTGAGGAGACCGTGAGTGCCGCCTATCTACTTCTTTATATGCCACCATACATTTGGAAGGCACCCGGCAAGCTGACTGACTCAATGTGATAGGAGTGCCGAATACTCCCTTTTCCATATATATATATATATATATATATATATATATATATATATATATATTCGGCGTGTAGGAGGCACTCACGGCATGAAATAAGACAACAGATGCAAGTCTGGGTTGCAAAATCAACGTTTCAATGTTAAGTGAACATTTTCGTCAGGATTAACAAGTATAACCGTGCCACTCACCTAAATACCCCCGTCTGATGGTCCATGGTGCCAGCGCCCGTCGCGTCTCGCTCGTTGAATGATGTAATGCTGAGGCGCCGGCTTCGGCGTCATGGAGCACCCGGACCGGAACACCTCTAAAAAGTGATAAACAAGAATTATCTCATGTGTAGAAATAAATCCGCAGTACAAGTCTAGACAACATATTATAAAATCCAATGGTTAATTGATAATAAACATAGAGCTGAGTGCTCGATGCTAAGAGGCGTTAATTGAACCATTTGTCTGACTTTAACTATTGAATGTAACACACGCTGATAGAACACATATTAAGAAACATGTATACATAATGACAATCACATTGTAACAAATGCTGTCCAAATAGAATCAGCGCATCAAAGATGAAATGATATATGGTGTAGTAAAGAAAAAGATTGATGTATATCAATGGATGATGGAGATAATACAGTGTTTAGAGACGTGTATAGTAAAAATGATACAGCTCACTGACTAAATGAATGCAGATAACCCTGCATGGTCGTTAAGCCCACGGGGGGACAGGGTGTCTAACAAACATATCCATTTAGCTTCTGCTTTCAATAAAAGTTGGCCACGATCACCGCCTCTCTTAAGGGGTGGGATGTGGTCAATTATGCGATGCCGCAAAACTGCAATGGAGTGTTTAGCTTGTAAAAAGTGTCGTGCTACAGGTTGGTCGCTCCGACCTATTGTTAAGGCTGCTCGGATGGATGTACGGTGTCCTGCCAGTCTCTCTTTAAACATGCAATCAGTCTTGCCGACATAGTGAAGCCCGCAGGGGCAACTTAGGAGATAGACTACAAACCGTGTGGTGCATGTCACTCGATGTCTGATCTTGAATTTTTCCCCGTAAATGGATGACAGAAAGTGTCTCCTATTAGCATATGGCTGCATGTAGTGCAGCCTAAGCATTTGAAACATCCTGGGCATAAGGGTTTGAGAAAAGTGGTAGTTTGAGTTTTTTTAGTGCCTACAATCATAGTTTTAACCACCATATCACGTATATTTTTTCCTCTCTTATAAGCTGGCATAATGCGTGTATTAGACAAGGTGTTAAGTTTATGGTGGTTAAAACTATGGCCCTCATTCCGAGTCGTTCGCTCGGTAAATTTAATCACATCGCAGTGATTTTCCGCTTAGTGCGCATGCGCAATATCCGCACTGCGACTGCGCCAAGTAATTTTGCTATGAAGATAGTATTTTTACTCACGGCTTTTTCTTCGCTCCGGCGATCGTAATGTGATTGACAGGAAATGGGTATTTCTGGGCGGAAACTGAACGTTTTATGGGCGTGTGGGAAAAAACGCTACCGTTTCTGGGAAAAACGCGGGAGTGGCTGGAGAAACGGAGGAGTGTCTATGCGAACGCTGGGTGTGTTTGTGACGTCAAACCAGGAACGACAAGCACTGAACTGATCGCAGATGCCGAGTAAGTCTGAAGCTACTCAGAAACTGCTAAGAAGTTTGTAATCGCAATATTGCGAATCTTTCGTTCGCAATTTTAAGAAGCTAAGATTCACTCCCAGTAGGCGGCGGCTTAGCGTGAGCAACTCTGCTAAAATCGCCTTGCGAGCGAACAACTCGGAATGACCTCCTATGATTGTAGGCACTAAAAAAACTGAAACTACCACTTTT
The DNA here is from genome assembly GCF_028390025.1 of Pseudophryne corroboree. Classification (NCBI taxonomy): domain Eukaryota; kingdom Metazoa; phylum Chordata; class Amphibia; order Anura; family Myobatrachidae; genus Pseudophryne; species Pseudophryne corroboree. The sequence continues at coordinate 55,202,319 of NC_086446.1, read as the reverse complement.
CTCAAATCCTCATGCCCAGGATGTTTCAAATGCTTAGGCTGCACTACATGCAGCCATATGCTAATAGGAGACACTTTCTGTCATCCATTTACGGGAAAAAATTCAAGATCAGACATCGAGTGACATGCACCACACGGTTTGTAGTCTATCTCCTAAGTTGCCCCTGCGGGCTTCACTATGTCGGCAAGACTGATTGCATGTTTAAAGAGAGACTGGCAGGACACCGTACATCCATCCGAGCAGCCTTAACAATAGGTCGGAGCGACCAACCTGTAGCACGACACTTTTTACAAGCTAAACACTCCATTGCAGTTTTGCGGCATCGCATAATTGACCACATCCCACCCCTTAAGAGAGGCGGTGATCGTGGCCAACTTTTATTGAAAGCAGAAGCTATATGGATATTTTTGTTAGACACCCTGTCCCCCCGTGGGCTTAACGACCATGCAGGGTTATCTGCATTCATTTAGTCAGTGAGCTGTATCATTTTTACTATACACGTCTCTAAACACTGTATTATCTCCATCATCCATTGATATACATCAATATTTTTCTTTACTACACCATATATCATTTCATCTTTGATGCGCTGATTCTATTTGGACAGCATTTGTTACAATGTGATTGTCATTATGTATACATGTTTCTTAATATGTGTTCTATCAGCGTGTGTTACATTCAATAGTTAAAGTCAGACAAATGGTGCAATTAACGCCTCTTAGCATCGAGCACTCAGCTCTATGTTTATTATCAATTAACCATTGGATTTTATAATATGTTGTCTAGACTTGTACTGCGGATTTATTTCTACACATGAGATAATTCTTGTTGATCACTTTTTAGAGGTGTTCCGGTCTGGGTGCTCCATGACGCCGAAGCCGGCGCCTCAGCATTACGTCATTCAACGAGCGAGACGCGACGGGCGCTGGCACAATGGACCATCAGACGGGGGTATTTAGGTGAGTGGCACGGTTATACTTGTTAATCCTGACGAAAATGTTCACTTAACATTGAAACGTTGATTTTGCAACCCAGACTTGCGTCTGTTGTCTTATTTCATGCCGTGAGTGCCGCCTACACGCCGAATATATCATTGGACACAGCGCTGACTGTAACCATTGGAAGGCACCGGCTACTTTGTTAACTTCAACCCCAGCTGAGGACACAGTGAGTGCCGTGCAATAAGCATTGATACATTTATGACCATTGGGGCTGTTGCAGTCCATGGTTAATCACAGGCACCCTTTCCCGGAAAGTTTTCATACGTCTGGACTGTCTTTTATTGGAACACTTTATCACTTATTTGGTCTTACAAGCACATTTTTTAGTTGTATTGTGTATTATCCTAAATCCATTATGTCTACACATGCGGACACCGACATAGAAGAGCTATGTATTGCAGTGGACTTAACACCTGGAGAAACGTTCAGTTATTCTGACATTGATGCCACTAATATCCGTTTCAAGGAGGACCTCATCGCTACAGGCGGTGTGCCAGAGAACATCAATTTATTCCGGGAACTATTTAAATGAAAACGTCGTGAGAAGGATTTCTATTATCACGGTGTCACATTGGGGGTAATTCCAAGTTAATCGCAGCAGGATTTGTGTTAGCAATTGGGCAAAACCATGTGCACTGCAGGGGGGACAGATATAACATGTGCAGAGAGAGTTAGATTTGGGTGTGGTGAGTTCAATCTGCAATCTAAATTGCAGTGTAAAAATAAAGCAGCCAGTATTTACCCTGCACAGAAATAAAATAACCCACCCAAATCTAACACATTCTGCACATGTTATATCTGCCTCCCCTGCAGTGCACATGGTTTTGCCCAATTGCTATCAAAAATCCTGCTGCGATCAACTTGGAATTACCCCCATTGTCAGATTACCACTGACAAGGTAAAATACCCCGGGGATTCCGTATAACGAACATACCCACAATTGGGAGATTTAATGTAGCTTTTTGTAAAAAATGGATGTCCTTTTTAAACAAATGCTCATACGATTTAATTTTATTAGTTATTGAAGAAGTCACCCGAGAGCTTGAGACCACACGTAACCAGATTGAGATCTTTGAAAAATCACATAAAGCAACTTTACAATCTGATACCTCTACCAACTGGTACAAAAAATTAACCCTTCAACTCGATAAATATCAAAAAGATCTCATCGCATACAAGAGGAATAAACTGGACACTGTGAATAATGATTACGTCAAACGACAAGTGTATCCATGGGTTTCTGGCACACCTACAACCAACCGGCCACCTAGAAGATGGCAGTATAACCGATTTAATATAAACCAGTTGGAAACCGACACGTCTACAGAGGGCACATCTTCAGCAAGTGAAACTGACACAGAACATCCTAGTACATGCCTTCCCCCTTTAGGAGCACGCACGCGGACACAAACTGCCAACCCAAGCGCAAGATCACGAGGAGGGGCGGGCAATGCCAGAGGACGGCAAGGAAGGAAAACAACTTACTCCAAAAGGAGATGATTTTCAACCTCTCAAATCGTCAATTTGCCCCTACTGAATTGCAGGTTCTTTCGAAAGGACTCAATTTCGTCCCTACAACAAGATTTGACCCCTACACCTGGAAGGTGGAACAATACAAACTGGAACGACAACTCCGCCTAAAAGAGTACTTTGCACAAAATCCTTCCAGTTTATCCACCACCACTACACTACCACCGGCATTAAAAGCCAAATCCAAATTTGACCCAGTTTCTCAGAACCAATCCATTAAAGCTTTTACAAGAACGGTCAATCATCAAGTACAACTTGCAATTAAACAAGAAAAACCTCCTCATTCTAATCTCACGAAGGCAGAATGGCATGCTTTAAACAATCTAAGCAAATACGACGACATCGTTATCCGCCCGGCGGATAAGGGGGGAGCCATCGTAATACAGAACATCTCTGATTACATTTCTGAATTGGATCGACAATTATCTGACTCTGCAACTTACCGTAAGCTTCATTCTGATCCAACAAATATCTTTAAAAAAGAATTGGATGCTGTTTTAACAAAAGCCATGCAGGAAGGCTTGTTATCATCCTCTCAATGCGAAGCTATGACCACCAAATTTCCCGTCGTACCAATCTTGTATACGGTACCAAAAATACATAAAAACAGCCAGTGTCCCCCTGCATGCCTTATAATCTCCGTGAGGGGGGTCTCTTTTTCAAAAAGTATCCATCTTTTTGGACTATTTCTTACAACCGTGTATTCAGGCTGTTGACCACTGCTTAAAGGACACTACATCTCTCCTCAATAAATTATCAACCATCACTACAGTTCCTACTAATTGTCTTTTGGTCACTATTGACGTTCAGAACTTATATACCTGTGAAGGGTTAAATCTCCTCTGTCATTGTGCATTGTGTAAATATTGTTTCTTTTTCTTTTGCCTTGGATTTAGCTTGCATTGCATAAAATAAATATAGCTCCACCCATAGTTTGTTGGGAACTGTGTGAAATCACCACCCCTAGATGAAGTACTAGGCTGTATCCTACATCCCCCCCATGTAGCCTGTTTTATCCCTCCTATGCAGTAAAGTTAAACCAATAAAGTATTTACTTTTGCCTACCCCTCCCTGGACATTCCAATCCCTCCCTAGACAATGATGCCTTATATACCATTGTTATGAACAATAAACGCAGAGTGATTCTTAACTACATGGTGTCGTGTATTATCTGTAACGTTAAGGATTGCTCTCACTGACGTCAGTGGCCATCACATCGAGGTAATCAAAGAGAGGTAGGGATCCTTTCAGCTGGGAGCTCTATGTCCGGGATTCAGTGATCGTCCCTGAATGGTAAAAATAGAGAATTTATTGTCTATCTTTGCCATACAGGATTGCGGTCATACACTGAAGCTGAATCCGTGTCAGTGTTCCGGGAACACGTGACAAGGTAATATTTAAGTCCGGGACTTAATATTACGAAGTTTTATGTAAAAACATAAAACAGGTATCAGGGATACCATAGAATCTTTAATGTCTGGGACTTAAAGATACGTCTGAGAAAGGACCAGGAGTCCAAGCGCAATTCTCCAAAGACGTTAGTATCTGGGATACTTAAAAAAAAAAATATATAGACCTGGGGTCTATACATAACGTAGACTATACCTCGATCTGATCGTCTATATATATATTCTTGTATGTTGTAGTGAGATAAGTTCTTATATTTGGTTCAGACGGCTGGTAAGTTTTCGTCTGCCAGATATCTTTACTCAAAACTCTTTTCTTGCTTCCTGTTTAAAACGCTGTATTTTTCTGACATCTTGTACGAAGGTAAGCGTACCCGTCAAAAGATTTCATGTTCTCATTATACAGATAATATTGTGATATTGTCAATGACTAATTAACTGGTGTTAGCTAATGCATGCATAGAAAGTTTTTGTAAATTGCATTTTTTTTTTGTTGTGAAATTGCATAGAAAGTCTTTTTGTTGTGAAATTGTATAGAAGGTTTTTTTTTAAACTGCATTTTTGTTGTGATATTGCATAGACAGTTGTTGTAAGTTGTTGTGGAAATTGCGTAGAAAGCTGGTGTAGATTGTATTGTTTACTATGGGAGGGGGTCAGAGTAAAACAGTCATTTATCCTCCACCTTTACCAGGGGAGACATGTAAAGAGTATGTTGCCCGTAACTCCACCACAGATTATTATTTAGTTAACCCTTGGGTGGATAACTTAGCAGGATGGACAGAGAAAGTTGGCAGCCCCAGTCCATTCCCCCGTGACGGTATTAATTATCCCTTTTATATGGACATGGTCAAAGGTCTTTGTCTGGAAGACAAGGAAGCCTGGCCATGGTATGATCATGACCCACAATGGGACATGACATATATGCGTGCTGGAGGAGAGCAATGGCTCACGATAGCACCTCATTGGTATGACAAGAATATCAAGCAGAAACAGCGTAGAATAAAATCTGTAACTTCCAGACTGCATAAAGCTGAGGAATTTAGAAGCAACAAGTTTCTGAAAAATTCTTCTCCCCCGCCTTACACTCCCCTATATCCCTCCTTAAAGGACACAGATCTTTTAGCTGCAATTGCTTTGTCACGAATGCCAATGCAAGGAGGAGGGGGAGGAGGAGGAGGGGAAGGAGGCTCAGGAGGCTCTGAAGGAGAAACAGCCCCCCCTGACAGTACCCTCCACACAGGCGTAACCACCCCCGCCCCTAGTGCCCCTGACGCAGCTGTTGTGGGTAGCGACCCTGACATTCCTACTGAAGGTGGTGGCCGCTCAGGCCATGATCAAATATATGTAACCCAGCTTGAAACTACAGTCCAGACTCCTAGCAAACAAATCACCTCCCGCCGTAATGCTGACTCAACTGTTGTCATTAACCACCCTCTTACCCCCTCCATAACGCGATCCGGCACTGGTTTCCTTGAAAACAGTGCTGGTGCCAGCGGTGTCGCTACACACCTGCCCTTTATGACAGTAGGGGATCAGTTGTTAAAGAAACCCATTGAAATAGAGGATTTAGACAGAATTGTTAAGAACTGTCCCAAACCCACTGTTGCACCTGACGGCTGCATAGCTTACTTGAAAAAGGCTTGCACAGGACGCAGCTATACTCAAGAAGATATGAAGCTGATCATAGATGGGGTTATAGACCATTACAACGGGTGGGATTGGAAAAAGATTCCCACCATAAACACTCCTACCATCCTTAACGATGCCGTTCGCTACCCTCTCAATACTGGGGATGGTGTAAAGGCGATGTGGAAGGAAATTGAGACCCATATGAAAGAGATTTTTAAAACCCGAGCTTCTCTTCCTATTGCCGTAGCATGTAAACAAAAGCCCACTGAAACTGTCACTGAGTTTTGGAAGAGGTTTAAAAAGTGTTGGTCTGAAGATGCAGGTCTTACTCTTGTAGATACAGACCATTTACTAATTTCTACCTTTGTAAATAACTTGTTGCCATCTGTTATGGTCCCTGTTAAGCAAGCTGTTTCTTCCTGGACCTCTGATAATATTAAGGAATTTGAAAAGCACTTATATGAAAAGGAAGCTGCAGGATGCTTTGATGTTAAAAAACCCTTGCAGAATGCCCCAACTCATAATTACCAAAATCAGAGAAACCGGGGAGATAGACGCCAGCAGCACTTTACTGGCCCACCCCGCAATCCAGCCCGATATCAAAACCCACAAGCCAGGCCACCCCACCCCCCTGACTCTGCCAGCAGGAAACAAACCTCCTGCTTCAACTGTGGAAGGGACGATCACTGGGCAAGGGATTGCCCTTGTCCCCCACAAAACCACCGACAGCCCCAAGCTCCGGCTCCCTCCCGGGATCATCCCCGACAGTCACACAACAACCCCTTTCAGGATCATGTCCGATTCCGGGTTGACTGGCGGGATCCCTCCCACTGACGGGGCCCGGAGGAGGGTATCCCAGCCTTTGCCCAACTCACCAGACACTGGAAGGACCCACCGCTACTAACCTTGATTATAGGAAAGAGAGCAATCCCTTTCCTGGTGGATAGCGGGGCAACTACTAGTGTTTTGTGTGTCGACCTGTACGATGGTCATTTGGAAAAGACTGCTCCTTCAATGGGAATCAATGGGATACCCACAGATGCTTACCTGACAGATGCCCTTAGTGTCAGAACCACGGGAGGCACGTATATGGGTTAACACAATTTCACTGTAATACCTGAATGTCCAATTAATCTTCTGGGAAGGGATCTTCTTAGCAAACTCGAAATCTCCATTCTCCCTTCACCCACTAGCAGTGGCCTGGAGGTCGAGTCCCCACACCTACCGGTGTGGGAAGCAACAGACATTACACCTGATTTTGACAAAGTAAACCCTGCTCTATGGTCGGAGGGTCCCTATGACACTGGCCTCATTCCTTGCACACCATATAGAGCAACCCTGAAACCTGACACACAACCTGTCTATCAAAAGCAATACCCCTTGTCACAAGAGAAGGTTGAAGGTCTTAGACCAATGATACAACAGTTTCTCCAACAAGGCATTCTCAGACACATAATCTCACCTTACTGCACACCAGTCAACCCTGTTGCTAAGTCAGATGGTAGTGTAAGGTTTGTACAAGACCTCAGGGCAATTAACCAACTCATTGTGCCTATAGCACCCATTGTACCTGACATTAACTCACTCATTTCAGCTATCCCTGCAGATGCTGCAATTTTTTCTGTGATTGATTTAAAAAATGCATTTTTTAGCATTCCAGTGGATGCACAGACACAGTTACTTTTTGCATTTTCTTTTGAGGGCAAGCAACTCACCTGGTGTCGTTTACCCCAGGGCTACATTGACGCACCTGTTGTGTATAGCATTGTACTCCAGGCCACATTGGGGCCCTGGCAACCTCACCATGGTTCAGTCCTGCTACAGTATGCAGATGATCTGCTGCTCTGTAGTCAAACTGAGGAGGCCTGCCGGGAGGATGGTATATCACTGTTAAACTGGCTCTGTGAATGTGGACACAAGGTGTCCAAAACAAAAATGCAATGGTGTAAGAAGCATGTGGATTACTTAGGTTTTGTGCTCACTCAGGGGGAAAGGAAAGTCAGTCCACAGCGCATTCAGTCTGTATTGGGCCTGGTCACCCCAACTACCCAGAGAGAACTGCTGTCTTTTCTGGGTATGGTAAATTACTGCAGACAGTGGATATCTGATTGTTCCTATTATGATAACATCTTGAGACAAGCCACACTGAAAGACAAACCTAACACTGTACAATGGTCACAGGAAATGTTAACTGCATATGAGAGCTTAAAGTGTATGTTAATGAAAAGTCCGGCACTTGGCCTCCCCAACTATGTACTACCTTTTCATTTGTTTGCAAGGGACAATTGTAAAACCATGGCGGGGGTGCTCACACAGTTTCATGGAGGAAAGTTGCGCCCAGTGGCATTTTTTTCCAAAGTAATGCCTGTCACTGTGCAAGGTATGCCTGCTTGCCTCAGGGCACTTGCAGCCTGTGCAATGGTAACTGAAATGGCCACCACACTCACCCTAGGCCACACAACAATACTTCACACCACTCATGATGTTCTAACCATTTTAAAAGGGTTACACACACAACACATGTCAGCTCAGCGCCTTAGTGGATATGAGGTTCTCCTTTTGAACAACCCCTCACTCACCATTAAGTATGCCACCAACTCTTCAGGTCCTGCACCCATTCTCAACGCTCTACTGGGGCTCAAAGGTCCTGAAGACCACCCTCCTGAACCCCATGACTGCTCGGCCTCCATTGAGTCAGAAACATCCCCCAGACTGGACATGTCCCCTGTCCCTGTCCCCGACGCGGATGTCATTTTTGTAGATGGTTCCTGTAGCAGACCCAATGACACCACGTACCAAGCGGGTTATGCTATTGTCACTCTCCCTGACATTATTCTGGAAGCGCAGCCTATTCCTTACCAGTCAGCACAGGCTGCAGAGCTCATTGCTCTCACAAGGGCTTGTCACCTTTACCGGAATAAACCAGTCACCATCTACACTGACTCCAAATACGGGTACGGCGTCGTGCATGACCATGGGGTCATTTGGCAACGCCGTGGTTTCCTTGGAGCTGATGGAAAAGGCATATCACATGCCCAACTCATCTCTGACCTTCTGCATGCCATAACCTTACCCTCTGACATTGCAATCCTCCATTGCAGGGCACACACCGGGGGGAAGGATGCAGTCTCCCTTGGAAATGCCCTTGCTGACTCTGCTGCCAAACATGCAGCCTCACAGCCCATCACTCAGGCCCACATGACCATCATGACCCCCCCAGCTCTCGACAACCATTACCTGATCACCCAGTTACAGGCCTCAGCCTCCAATGCCGACCTAGCTGACTGGACTTACCCAGTTTTGCAGAAGAATCCTAAAACAGGATTAATCTGCAAAGAGGGGAAACCTTGTATACCCCAGTCCAGTGCACCCTTGTTTATTGCCCACTACCATGGCATAGGACACCACAGTAAGGCAACAACTACCTTACTCTTACGTAATGATTTCTATGTCACGGATGCCAAGTCATTAGTAGATCAGTATGTCAGTAGATGCATCACTTGCCTGCGAAACAACCCCAACAACCCTGACAAGGCAAAACATCAGCATCTTGAATACCCCACCACACCCTTTACACACCTGCAAATTGACTTCACCCATATCCCAGGTACTGGTAAACAGGAATATGCCCTGGTCATTGTAGACATGTTCTCTCGATGGCCAGAGGTATTCCCCACTAAATCTGAGGATGCAAAGACAGTTGCTAGGATCCTAACTCAGGAAATCATCCCCAGATGGGGGTGCCCATTGCAAATCAATAGTGATAAAGGCTCCGCCTTTACAGCAAAAATTACACAGGCCTTGGTAAAGGCCCTGCAGGTGGAATGGAAGTTCCACATCCCGTATCACCCGCAAAGTTCAGGGGTCGTAGAACGCATGAATAGGACCCTCAAAGACAAGCTTAGGAAGGCCACAGGAGGCACCTTCCACAAATGGAAGCAAGTCCTTCCCATTATCTTGGCAGAAATTAGAATGACACCACAAAAGACTTTGGGTTACTCCCCCTTTGAAATATTAATGGGTAGGCCCTTCCCTACACCTTGGGCTAAGAAACCATTAGTAATACAGGAGGGAGATCTAGAACTTATCAGAGAAGAGTATGTCAGGTCCCTGATAACAAAACTGAATGAAATTGAACATGAGGTTGTTTGTAAAAACCCTTTGAATCCACAGGAACCTACACACCCCTTTAAAGTCGGAGACAGAGTCGTGGTGAAGGTGCTCCCCAGGAACAAGAGCCCAGGAGACTTTACCTACGGTCCAGAGACAGAGGTCGTAGCAGTAACCAGAACAGCAGTCCTGACAGAGGAAAGCCCCACCTGGATCCATGCATCCCGAGTGAAAAAGATTCCTAGACCAGACCTAGAGAGGGAAGCAAGTGATTCCAGCGAGGTACAAACGGGGGCAGACAGCCCTGACCTCCCACCTAGCGAAGACAGAAGAACAGAGGAGGATGAGGAACCTGTCCCCTACCTCTATCCTGGGGACTATGTTGATAATCCTAATGGTCCTCACTTGCCAAGCTACAGCTGAAGTAGACATTACACAAAAATCCGGCACCTACACATTTTGGTATAACTCCTCCAATACTGAGGTTGCCGCCTATAAAATAGATTTCTGTACCATTGCTCCCTGTCTTAACAAACATTATGCCTGGCAGTGTGATCAGTATGGTACACGTAATACCCCCACTGAAGCCTATATTTGTGTTACTAGTAAATATTGGGGAAATAAATGTGCGTATTGGGGATCAGTGGGATGGAATTCTGGCCATAGTTATGGATACCAGCCCAAAGAGGCTCTCTCAAGAAAAGACAAATATGGTGAGTCCCTGCTTACCCGTCTTACCCTTCATAGACAAAACAGATGTGATAGTAAATTCATATTAAGCATAAAACATCCCCAGTCTACTGATGCAGGCACCTATGTCCTAGGTGAATCCTTTTTTTTAAACCCATCCCTTACACCATTCTTGTTACAGGATATGTTTAACAATGAAAAGTATGCCCAGCTCAAGCCCCCTAAACCACGCCCCAACCCCTTGAAACCTCATATAACCACCTTCAAGGATATGATGGCCGTTAACAATCCCACCTTTAAAGACACCCTAGCTATTGAAACTGGTTTCTCTGACATCAATTTCTGGTTAGAATGGATGAAGTATAGTGCTAGCAAACATAATAAAAGTAACTGTTATGTCTGTGGCAAATCTAGGCCCCACCTAGGTACAGTGCCCCTTAATATACCCCTAGAACAGGAAAATTGTTTTTTCAGCCTTTTTAATGACACCAAAACAAATGACAGTCAGTGCGAAATGTGGAAAAGGGAATATCCCATATTGTCAAAAAATCCCAACCCAGGAAGCACCATAACCATATATCCTGGAAACTATACCTGTTATACATCTAACACTACCACAGGTAGAAATTTAAAAACCTTCCCACCAGGGTATTGTGCAAATAAAAGAACAACTGTTTTAGTTAACCAAACTAGATCACTAGGTGACATTTATTATATATGTGGGGATATGAAGCTTAGAACTAAATTAGACACACCATGGTATGGTGAGTGTGCCCTGGCCAAAGTCATAATGCCACTCCTAATGATCACCGATGACCCCACTCCTCCCTCTAATACTCCTGCTAATCGAAAGAAAAGAGCACTCCCAGGAGGTAGCTTTGACCCCCACGTATACATTGATGCTATAGGGGTCCCAAGAGGTGTTCCAAATGAGTTCAAAGCTAGAGATGAGGTGGCTGCGGGTTTTGAATCATTGTTTCCTATAGTAACTGTAAATAAAAACGTAGCCTGGATTAATTATATATATTATAATCAACAAAGATTTGTTAATGATACCAAAGATGCTCTTAAAGGTATAGCTGAACAGCTAGAAGCCACTTCCCAAATGACCTTCCAAAATAGAATGGCTCTTGACATGATTCTAGCAGAAAAAGGCGGTACATGTGTTTACATTAGTAAGGTGGAAGGCTGTTGTACATATATTCCTGACAACACTGGTCCTAATGGTAAGGTTACTTTAGCCATAAACAAATTAGAAACCTTATCCATAGAACTTAAGAAAAATTCAGGTGTTGATAACCCATGGAGCCAATATTTTGGGTGGATTGAAAATTGGAAACAGGCTCTTGTGCAAATAAGTATATTCATAATAATAACTTTAATCTTTATAGGTCTCATAGTTTATTGTGTGATTCCCTGTGGAAAGAAACTCACATCTAAAGGTATTGACACAGTCTTGATGTATTATGATGTTACCACTAGCCCCATCACCTCCTCTGATAGCAAAGGCCCCGATGATTATGTTCAATATCTAAAAAATTGGAGAAACAAAAAGGGGGCTCTACAGAAGAATCATGTCGTATAACAATCATGATTCTAAGAGGGGATTGAAGGGTTAAATCTCCTCTGTCATTGTGCATTGTGTAAATATTGTTTCTTTTTCTTTTGCCTTGGATTTAGCTTGCATTGCATAAAATAAATATAGCTCCACCCATAGTTTGTTGGGAACTGTGTGAAATCACCACCCCTAGATGAAGTACTAGGCTGTATCCTACATCCCCCCCATGTAGCCTGTTTTATCCCTCCTATGCAGTAAAGTTAAACCAATAAAGTATTTACTTTTGCCTACCCCTCCCTGGACATTCCAATCCCTCCCTAGACAATGATGCCTTATATACCATTGTTATGAACAATAAACGCAGAGTGATTCTTAACTACATGGTGTCGTGTATTATCTGTAACGTTAAGGATTGCTCTCACTGACGTCAGTGGCCATCACATCGAGGTAATCAAAGAGAGGTAGGGATCCTTTCAACCTGCATCCCTCACGTGGAAGGACTGAAAGCAGTGGGAAACTTGATTTGAAATAATACAGCATTCAATGGACCTGATATTGACCTTTTTCTTTCTTTATTGCAGCTTACTTTGCAGAGAAATTATTTTTTGTTCAATAATCATTTTTTTTTACAGCTTGCAGGTTGTTCCATGGGCAGCAATGTGTCACCCTCCTTTGCTAACAGTTTCATGTTGCAAGTGGAGGAGACACTGTTCCTGTCCAATGAAACAGTCAAACCTTACATCTTATTGTATCTCAAATACATAGACGATTTGCTTTTATTTTGGACAGGCCCTCGCAGTCTGTTGGAATCTTTATTAGAATCACACAATAAGTCCAATTCTCCCATTAAATTTACATATTACATACACGAACAGAGTGTCAATTACCTGGATGTATTAATTAACATCAATGAACAAAGAATTGAGACTGATATTTACATTAAAAATACAGACAGAAAAAATCTATTACAGGCATCCAGCCATCACCCTATATCCCTTCGTAAAGGCCTTCCGTATTCTCAGATGCTTCGTTTAAAACGAATCATCAGTGATGAAGCTAATCTTGAATTAGCCTGTAATAACATGATCACTAAATGTGTACAAAGGGGATATACCTATTCTGAATTACTTTGCATTAAAAACAAAGTGCTCAAGATGAAAAAAAGCGACACTTTAGCCCCTGTCGACAAATCTACCAAAGCCGACAGGTTGATATAAACCAATCAGTATAATACACAGAGTGCTGTGGTTAGTAGAGCCACCAAACAGTTTTGACCCATAGTACAAACAGACAAAAAACTTAACACCTTGTCTAATACACGCATTATGCCAGCTTATAAGAGAGGAAAAAATATACGTGATATGGTGGTTAAAACTATGATTGTAGGCACTAAAAAAACTCAAACTACCACTTTTCTCAAATCCTCATGCCCAGGATGTTTCAAATGCTTAGGCTGCACTACATGCAGCCATATGCTAATAGGAGACACTTTCTGTCATCCATTTACGGGAAAAAAATTCAAGATAAGACATCGAGTGACATGCACCACACGGTTTGTAGTCTATCTCCTAAGTTGCCCCTGCGGGCTTCACTATGTCGGCAAGACTGATTCCATGTTTAAAGAGAGACTGGCAGGACACCGTACATTCATCCGAGCAGCCTGAACAATAGGTCGGAACGACCAACCTGTAGCACGACACTTTTTACAAGCTAAACACTCCATTGCAGTTTTGCGGCATCGCATAATTGACCACATCCCACCCCTTAAGAGAGGCGGTGATCGTGGCCAACTTTTATTGAAAGCAGAAGCTAAATGGATATTTTTGTTAGACACCCTGTCCCCCCGTGGGCTTAACGACCATGCAGGGTTATCTGCATTCATTTAGTCAGTGAGCTGTATCATTTTTACTATACACGTCTCTAAACACTGTATTATCTCCATCATCCATTGATATAGATCAATCTTTTTCTTTACTACACCATATATCATTTCATCTTTGATGCGCTGATTCTATTTGGACAGCATTTGTTACAATGTGATTGTCATTATGTATACATGTTTCTTAATATGTGTTCTATCAGCGTGTGTTACATTCAATAGTTAAAGCCAGACAAATGGTTCAATTAACGCCTCTTAGCATCGAGCACTCAGCTCTATGTTTATTATCAATTAACCATTGGATTTTATAATATGTTGTCTAGACTTGTACTGCGGATTTATTTCTACACATGAGATAATTCTTGTTTATCACTTTTTAGAGGTGTTCCGGTCCGGGTGCTCCATGACGCCGAAGCCGGCGCCTCAGCATTACGTCATTCAACGAGCGAGACGCGATGGGCCGCTGGCGCCATGGACCATCAGACGGGGGTATTTAGGTGAGTGGCACGGTTATACTTGTTAATCCTGACGAAAATGTTCACTTAACATTGAAACGTTGATTTTGCAACCCAGACTTACGTCTGTTGTTGTATTTCATGCCGTGAGTGCCGCCTACACGCCGAATATATCATTGGACACAGCGCTGACTGTAACCATTGGAAGGCACCGGCTACTTTGTTAACTTCAACCCCAGCTGAGAACACAGTGAGTCCCGTGCAATAAGCATTGATATATATATATATATATATATATATATATATATATAGTCTTGTGCCTTTTAGGTTGTGATCGTAACTGTATTTAGCAGGCAGGCTTCAAACACTGTACCCTTCCTTAATAACAGAGGGTTTGTCCCAACAAGTTGTCTGTTATCCTAAAAGTCTGGTCTATACTTTAGACGAACACGCTTTTGTTGGCTAGAAGCGTTCCGCAGAAATAAAATTACTTTACTTTGCCAGACAGTACGTGTTGCGATATTGTGTCCTTTCTCTGTTGTATCCAATATAATAAGAATGTCTGGCAGCGTTCCCAGAGTCTATTAGTTCCTTGTTTAGCCAGACTACACTGTTACAATTAATGTATCTTTAGTGTTGCTAAAGTCCTTTTAAACCTGTCTTGCAGCTCTTCTGATATCGCAGTCTCAATTAGTCCTGTCCTTACTATATAGGTAGATTAAATGTAGATATTTGTCTACCTTTATAAGCTCTTTGCAGTTTTACAGCTGTAATGATTATATCCTTAGTATAATAGCTGGGTCATATGGCTCAAGTGTTTAAAGGTGTAGTGAGTAAGTGCAAGTTCAGTTCTCACCACGATTAGCTGTGCTGCTGGGTGTAGTAGTATATGCCGAGTGCCGACAGCCAGGCTCCCAGCGACCAGCATACCGGTGCCGGAAGCCCGACCACTGGCATAACGACAGCATGGCGAGCGCAAATGAGCCCCTTGTGGGCTTGCTGCGCTCACCACGATGCAGGCACGGTGGCGTGCTATGCGCACCACGCTATCTATTCTCCCTCCAGGGGGGTCATGGACCCCTAAGAGGGAGAAAAAGTGCTGGTATGCTGGCTGTTGGGATTCCGGCGCCGGTATACTGTGCGCCGGTATCCTGACAGCCGGCCACCTGAAGACCACCCATGCTGCCTGCTCTCTCCCTCAGACTGGCTATTGTTAAGTTCGATTAACTTACAGGAAAAAGAGCAATACCTTAAATACACAAATGTTCAGGCCGCTGCGACCGTTACGCTTGTGTGTGAAACCCCTATCAAATGCGTACACGTTGCATAAGCATGCCGTCACGCTGTAAGCACAAAGTAGCTACACATGCGGCGGAATACACTATTATAACCCCTAACAGGAAAGGAAATGCGACACCAATTGTATATGTAATGTTGTGGTCCAACCCAGCAATGAATATTTACTCAAAAGGGGTACAACAGAAATACAATAACATAAGAGAAATGGCTACAATCAATGGTTTGTTCGCCTGCACCACCTGGTTCCGGTCCACAGTCAACCTGGATAGATAACCTTCAGAGAATGTGTCTGACCGGCCAGAAGGCTTGGCTTTTATATAATAGTCCAAAGCATGAAACAAAGGAAACTGTAATCTCTTCATCCATAGGTGAAAAGGAATGGTAATTTACAGTACATGAGGGGGTCATAGGTGGGTTTGAATAGGTGGGCGATGCCTGGTACAGGTGCACTGTCAGATGTCCTCCACTGGGTTCCAGACAAATATCAAGAGTACGGTAAATACAGTGTGATATTAATATTGTTCTCCTGCGCATATCTATGACCCTCAGGCAGGCATAGATGGCAGCACTATCAGGGGTAGATGTATTAACCTGGAGAAGGCATAAGGAAGTGATAAACCAGTGATATGTGCAAGGTGATAAAGGCACCAGCCAATCAGCTCCAATTTGTAAATTAACAGTTAGAATCTGATTGGCTGGTGCCTTTAAAACCTTGCACATATCACTGGTTTATCACTTCCTTATGCCTTCTCCAGGTTAATACATCTGCCCCCGTGTCTCCTCTCCGCTCACCAAATGTTTACAGCGGAGGTGAGCAGTAGCAGGAGGGACTTCAGCGGTACCACCTACTATGCGCCACTACACTATCAGCTGCTGCTGCCCCAGAGCTATCTTCCGCCCAATGGTGGGGAAGCATCCGGGAACTGCGCTCTCCCCGAGGAAACGCCTGTCTACCTGAGCAGTGCTGAGGAGCCCCTTTTATACTTCTAAACAGAGGGGCTCGCGCTGCTCAGAAGACTCGAGTTGGTCCTTCCACACCCCCGCCTCACTGTTCTCTCTCCTCCAGCGGCTCATGGTCAGCGCGAGAGAACTGCTTTTTGCCGCCCGGGAGGATGGTACCCTAGCGGCTCGCGGTCAGCGCATGTACACGCTTTGCCGCCCTGCAGACTATTACTCTTGCAGAGCGAGGGACCCGCTCATCTACTTTATAGTAAGTTCCTATTGACAGCTGCACAGATCTCGTGCAGTGCAACTTTATTAACCATTTGTTTATAAACAAACAGCTCCATGGTAACAACTTGTGCATTATCACATTTTATCCTGTATATTTTATATATATATATATATATATATATATATATATCTATATCAAAGATATGGACTGGCACTCACACTAAATCACGGTAATAGGCCCGGTGCCCTCAACAGCAAAAAGGCATAAATGTACATAGAAGAGAGGCGGCACTCACGGCTTGTTGTAAAGAAATTACACGATACCACAGCGGGTTATCAATATTTCAATTCCCTTAAATTTTCGTCGTCAGGATACCTTATCAGTACCAGTATCCTGACAAAAATTCAAGAGAATTGAAACGTTGATAACCCACTGTGGTATCGTGTACTTTCTTTACAACAAGCCGTGAGTGCCGCCTCTCAAGTATATATATATAAATATATATATATATATATATAGTCCCTTTTAGGTGCAACATATTATAACTATTAATACATGGCTATACTCGTAACGTAATAGAATCGTAATGCAGCCGCTGTTTGAGTGACAGTAAGCAGACATTTCTGGGCAGAAACCTGCAGTTTTCTGGGTGTGTCTGAAAAAACGCAGTTGTGCCCAAACGTTTTTAAGGAGGGCCTCTGATGTCAGCGATGACGACTTCCAGACTCTTGTTTAGCAAAAATTGTGGATGACCTTGCCTGGCGCAGATAGGAAAAATCTTTGATGTTCTGGTAATTTCATATGATTTTGCGATTAGACCGTATACTGCAATGCATTTGCAATTTTTACGATGGCTGTTTTTTCACTCTTTCTGGGTGGCAACTATTTGATGGGACGGTATCGTGTCTGCTGGCACGAAAAAAAACATGCATCGGTTGTTTCCATTATGTAAATTATGTATTTTTGCTATTAATCCTAAATTTTTGCCCCTTTTTGTTGTATGGGCAAATGCATGGTTCTCTCCGACGACGTTACATAATAATGGATTAACCTGAGTTGATTTCACTCTGAGGTTTCCCGTATGTTTAAGTTTTAATTCAGGGATAAAAGTATCCATTTGTCTGTGTTTATAGCAATTGAAATATGAATCGGTTGTTTCTACTTTACATACTATGGGGGAGATGTACTAAGCCTGAAAAGTGATAAATATCACTGTGATAAAGCACCAGCCAATCGGCTCCTAACTGCCATGTCATAGGCTGTGTTTGAA
Organism: Pseudophryne corroboree; assembly: GCF_028390025.1. NCBI lineage: Eukaryota > Metazoa > Chordata > Amphibia > Anura > Myobatrachidae > Pseudophryne > Pseudophryne corroboree. Next base: position 55,184,318 of record NC_086446.1, on the reverse strand, counting down.
AAATGACAGTTAGGAGCCGATTGGCTGGTGCTTTATCACAGTGATATTTATCACTTTTCAAGCTTAGTACATCTGTCCCATGTATCTATATCATTATGCCTAAGTGCTTGTTCTTTTGTATGCCCGCTATTTTTATCCTGTTCTCTTGTTGTATGGTAATGGCTAAATCTCACTAACAGGTGTACGATTCACTTTGACGACGTCGCCTAACAGTGCGGCAATGGGAAGGGTGCGCGGTCCCGGCCCTGATGCCACCATTCACGCGTCGTGTTCACCTATAAAAGGTATGTCTGTTTATATCTTATATTATCCTGATGACAATATTGAATATATTAAAACGTTGATGACCATAACACAAACCTAGCGTCTTTTATTTCAGTCTGAGTGCCGCACCTCTGCACGCAGATTAATGTGAAGCAAGGAGTGCCGGTCCTGCGATACATATACGGTATATATATATATATATCTAAGCAAGATTATCACATTAATAAAAACAAAATCTACTAGTATACAGTACTTTGCACAATTATGATGGCAAATGTGGGATATCCTTTTTTGTAGATCACAGGTACTTATAATGGGCCCACTGTGGATGATAATTGAAAAAAAATGTTCCTGAAACAGATATATAAAGTGGCACCACTGCAAAATGAATATATATTTGTATAAGTATACAGAGGCTATATCTCTATATTCCTGTGGCTGGGAAATCACCAGTGAAGTCAAGTTGTTAGATTGAGTGCATAATCCGTGATTGTGCTTGGTATCTCACCACTATATAGTAGTAGGTAGCGACTACCTCCTCATTTGATCCCCAGGCACGCCACGCTAGTAGCTAGGTATGTTCCATTTGTGATTCCGCCTGAGTCCCAGTGCTGGTGGGTGGCAGTAGCTCCAAACACACCAATGATGAGTACTGGTTTCTCCTGCAGGCGGGCTGCGACCCCTCAATAATCAGCAGTGGATAGTTGAATTCCTCCTTAGCAGTGGCAGCTTTCAGTAATAACAGCAGCAGAAATTCTCTAACCGCTTTCTGTGTTTATAGCAATTGAAATATGAATCGGTTGTTTCTACTTTACATTTACTGTCTGCCGTAATGTGTATATGTTGGAGCTTTTTCAAAGGCTTCTTGTGATTGAGAAGTTTGTGTATATCCAGAGCTATGTAGCTGTAGTAATATAAGCAGGTTATGCTGCTGATGAAGGTGATACACACACTCAGTGGCAGTGCCATAACTAGCAGTGTGCGAAGTGTGCCTTGCACACAGTGCACTTTGCCTAGGGGCGCAACCAGCCACTGCAGTGATCCGAAATTACTCTTCTGCTACTGTACATCTACCTCCTGACTCCAGCAGTCCTGTGCATACAGCTATGTAGTGTGGAGACGACACGTAGGACCTGGGTGTATATAAATCAGTGAGTTTGTGCCAGGCAGCGCGCAGAACCCCCGCTCTGCAGCTGCTAGTCTGACTCTGACTTCTTCAACAGAGAGGTTCCGTCACAGTGATTCCGTCCATTGCACTGCACTCACTGATACCGTAATTCCACGGTTGATTCTATATCGGAGTGGGAGAAGGGACCTTCTGACGTGCCTAGGGGAGGAGACCCGTCACCAGGGGGAGGAGCTACGGCCGAACAAGGTACCCGAAAAGTACCCTCGTGGGCTCGCTTCGCTCGCCACGCTTCGGGCACGGTGGCTCGCTTCGCTCTCCACCTAATTACTAAAGGTAACATTTGGTGGCGTGGATACTAGAGCAACTGTCCAGCTGGTGTAGCTCCTCCCCCCTGTGTCATGGCTCCTCACCCTGATGGAAAAGGTCCCTTAGGCCACTTGGATCTAGCCTCAACCGTAATTCCACTAATAGCCTGCACACAGTGTAATTTCTAATACAAGCTCATGCCTCATGGAGCAGCATCATGAGTTGTTCTGCCTCTTTTGACATAAATCTTTTTCTTCAAAGAGAAGGTACTTTTGCTCTGATCCTTTACAGATTATTTCAGAGGCATACAATATGCGGTTCACATCTCTCTTATACAGCAAATCAAAAAGTCCCACATTTATTTTTATTTATAAGTTGTGTTAGTGCAAGAAAATAAATGTAAAAATGATACATAGCCGTAACTAGGTGTGTGCCTGCATCTGCACTGTGGGTGCATTCCGCTGGCACACATGTGCCACATAGGGGCTGTGCCGCACAACGGAGACCAGCGTGCAGCCGACAAGCTGAAGCGCCCGGTGACCTTGTCATCGTGTGATATAGATTTGTTGCCGGGCACTGCAGCTTGTGGTTTCCATGCTGGTCTCCCCCGCTGTGTCGGGGTAGCTGCTCCCCCTGTTGTTCAATGGCGCCAGGCTCTAGAAGCGGTGACTCCCCCGTGCTGTGGGCTCACCAGAAAAGAGTGGCAGCTCCCCCAACGGCAAGCTAGTCTCTCCCTTCCTTCCTCTCCCTCTCTCTCCCCCTGCCTAATGTGTAAAAAGGGAACTCTGTCTGCGGTTATGTGTAAAAAGGGGACGCTGTCTGCCGTTATGTGTAAAAAGGGGACGCTGTCTGACGTAATGTGTAAAAAGGGGACTGTCTGCCATAATGTGTAAAAAGGGGACGCTGTCTGCCGTAATGTGTAAAAAGGGTGACGCTGTCTGCCGTAATGTGTAAAAAGGGGACGCTGTCTGCTGTAATGTGTAAAAAGGGGACGCTGTCTGCCGTAATTTGTAAAAATGAGACACTGTCTGCCGTAATGTGTAAAAAGGGGGACGCTGTCTGTCGTAATGTGTAAAAAGGGGACGCTGACTGCCGTAGTATGTAAAAAGGGGACACTGTCTGCCGTAATGTGTAAAAAGGGGACTCTGCCTGACGTTATGTGTAAAAAAGTGGGACTCTGCTGTAACGTGTAAAAGGGGGCTCTACCTGGCATAATGTGTGACAGGGGCTCTACCGGGTGTAATGTGTGTAAGTGGTGCTACTGTGCTGCATAACTTAAAATTATGGAGACTACGGTACAGCGTAATATTAAATTGGTATTATTTTGTGGCGAAGCCCCTTCCCTATGAAGCCACGCTCCTGTAATTTTGGCGCCCACCTGAGACTGGCACTGGCCCTGTTTTGTATATGGGGTGGGGGGGGGGGCGCCGATGCTGTTTCTTGCACACAGCGCTAAAGTGTCTAGTTACGGCACTGCTCAGTGGGCTGCCACAGTCATGTAATCTTCAGTTTAACCAGTAAGGCTTGTCCACATAACTCTAGTTAAGTGGATAGTCTGCACAATGGCATTTTTCTAGGGAAAGAATATGTTTGTGTTTATCGTTCCTGGACAGGTGACGAATTGCTGTTCTGATAAAAATAGAATCAAGATGAAATTTGGTAGCAGGGGCACATGACCTCAACTAATTGCCTAAAACCAGATGCATTGATGGTGGATATTGGATGCAGATCTTATGGCTACATAGCAGTCATGGCTTCAGAATTGCCAAGAAGACTAGACATGTTGACATCTAGTACCTTGCTAAACTGCCTGCATCTGCTCTGTTCTAATTCAAAAGCTCATTCACAGGCAAGCTACTGTACTCTCTGCATCACTGGATTCACTAAGAATCATACTGGTGTCAATCTATTGGAAAAACTCAAGGATGTGTTAACAAATTTGCTTACCTTGCAGTTGCTAAGACTCTACTCAGGATTTGTAATTTCCAATAATGCAAGTAACACTGTACGAGCATTCTGACTGGGGGAATATCATCACATACTGTGTTTGCACACACATTAAACTTGATGGTTTAAAATGTATTAAAAATAATGAAAGGTATGTGCAGAAGATTCTGGTTATGGCCCAAAAAATATCTGGGTATTTGGCAACCTCATATAGAAAATTGCAGCAGCAGCAAGAACAGTTCAATTTGCCATGCCATTAACTAAAGCAAGAGGTTGTAACCAGGTTGACTTCCACCCTTTATATTCTTCAGTGATTGGAGGAACAGCTATGAGTCATCATGATGTACGTATCAAGCCATGAGATAGGGAGAGGGGAAATATGTTTCCGAAATGCAGTACACTGGAGAATATTCTTGGTTTTATGCAAGCTACAGAAACTATTTGAAATTTTAACCAATGAAGTGAGTTCAGGCAATGCCAGCCTAAGTCAAGCCATATCTTTAATTTAACTACTGGAAAATCAGCTAGAGAAGCTGAAGGAAGAAATGATTCTGATTCCTCTAAGTACATTGAACTTGTAGATCAAGTTCTTTATTCACTGTGCAAGAACTAAAGGGTTTGCCAAATCTTGCAATTGGATCAGTACATCTTAGCAACCATGCTTGATCCTAGGTTTAAGTCCTATGCAATATGTTCTTTCCAAATATCACACCTAAGTGATAAAGAGAGCTTCTTGCAAGCAAGTTGTCAGCTCAAGTTACACATAACATGGCATCTACTGCAAATTGTATGGAACAAGAGTTCTGTACCCTTTGCCTTACCAGTCTGCAGGCTTGTCCGGCTCCAGGTATCCTGCTGGCATTATACCGCTCATCATTCTGCTTCCTAGTGTGCTTGCTGTGGAATCCCAAGATACTGCACACACTCCCTGATATCTTTCCTGCTAGCTACGGGTACTGGGTACCACCATATTGCTGTTGGTCATCTGCTCAATACCCCACCAATCACAAGCATCAGTCTGGTCAGCTGATGCCGCTGTCCAATCAGTGACTGGCAAGAGGGATAAAAGAGCTGATGGAAGCACTAGCAAATGGCCCAGAACAATGTTGCTATCTCAGCTGTGCCTAGGCTTCAGAATCCTGAGTTCAGTCATGGTCCAAAAGCTCTGCCTTTCTCTCCAATCATACTTAGCTGTCATGCCCTGAAAATCTCCGGGCCAGCTGCACTGTGCAGACTAGCTACCCCGGAAGATTTCCCAGGCATGCCACTTCTCCTCCTCCTTACTCCTCGCACTACGCTCGGTGGGGTGACTGCTGCAGAATGACTTGATTGTGATGTCACAACATTATTGCGTCATTCTGCAAAACTCTGCCTGCCGAGCGGAATACAAGGGAGGAGGCGGAGAGGAGAGGCTAGTGCCCGCCAGCAAACATGCTTCCCCTAGGCAACAAGCATTCCCCTAGGCAATAAGCATTCCCCTAGGCAATAAGCATTCCCTGTGGCAACGAGCATTCCCTGTGGCAACGAGCATGAATCTCAGAGCATGAAACCCCTGTCAAAGAGCATGACACCAAGCGTGTGAAACTCCTGGCAATGCACATGAAACCCCTGGCAATGAGCAGGTAGTTCATTTAAATACCCTCCCTGGGATCTGTGACTTGTTATAATAAAGTCACCACTAAAGGGGACAAGTGCTTGGTTTGTTAAACTGTGCATATGCTTTTTAATATCGAACATAAGGTTGGGTGGGAGTACCCCACTTTCAGTACAGGCTGTGCAAAGATTGTGTGTGTGTTTGAAAGGCAGTGTAGCAATATATTACTGTACTTATGTACTACTACTTAGTACTTACTGAGGGTTTTGGTCCCGAATCAAAGTGATATTAATAGAAAGCAAAATTCTGATCACATGAAAACAAGGTTACAAGTCTCCATGCAAATATCACCACTATGCTTCCAATACTTATTGTAATAATTATCAGTTTATTGTACTAGCCTGTTACTCTGGATAGAAACACTTGTATTGGCCTCAGGGCCGGATTAAGACTTTGGGGGGCCCGGGTCACTTAACACAGCGTGGCCCTTTCCCAGTTGTCAGCGCTGCCCCTCCACCCCCCCTTTCCCCGCACAAGCATGAGGCAGCATTGCAGGTCCTACTTAAATAAATATAATATAATAAACTAGCTGGAGTACCCGGCATTGCCCCGGATTAAAAAAAATGTTGTTTACAAAAATGAATTTAAATATTAAACACACAGTAACAATAACATAGTATAAAAAAGCATGTAAAATGTTATACACATCAATAAAATGAAAACCCAATTTAAAAATAGCACAGCACATTATGTATCTCCTGATATACTCTGTGCTGCTGGGGGACCATGCTACTTCCACTAAATAACTCTCAGTGTGTGGGTTCATGCTACCTCCATTCCCCTCCTCACATCATGTCACTGCCCCTGTCACATGCAGCCCTGTCATCACTCACTGACATATCATGCATGTCCTGATATAGGCCCTCATTCCGAGTCGTTCGCTCAGTAAATTTCTTCGCATCGCAGTGATTTTCCGCTTAGTGCGCATGCGCAATATCCGCACTGCGACTGCGCCAAGTAATTTTGCTTTGAAGATAGTATTTTTACTCACGGCTTTTTCTTCGCTCCGGCGATCATAGTGTGATTGACAGGAAATGGGTGTTACTGGGCGGAAACAGGCCGTTTAAGGGGCGTGTGGGAAAAAACGCTACCGTTTCCAGAAAAAACGCCGGAGTGGCTGGAGAAACGGGGGAGTGTCTGGGCGAACGCTGGGTGTGTTTGTGACGTCAAACCAGGAACGACAAACACTGAACTGATCGCAGATGCCGAGTAAGTCAGAAGCTACTCTGAAACTGCTAAGAAGTTTGTAATCGCAATATTGCGAATACATTGTTCGCAATTTTAAGAAGCTAAGATTCACTCCCAGTAGGCGGCGGCTTAGCGTGTGCAATACTGCTAAAAACAACTCGGAATGAGGGCCATAGTCTGTGCTGCTGGCCCACCTCTAGGGGTGCTAGTGGTGTGTTACTCCCACAGTGTGTGTTCCCAGAGTGTAAGTCATATGTGTAGCAAGTTTGGTGTAAATTGCTCCAGGAATTCCAGAGTTATGCTGTCTGCTGAAAAAGTCTGTGCTGCTGCCTCAACCCTAGGGGTGCTAGGGGTGTCTTATCCCATAGTGTTTGTTCCCAGCTTGTAAGTCATATGTGTACCAAGTTTGTTGTAAATTGGTCTAGGCATTCTGGAGTTATGCTGTCTCCTGAAATACTCTGTGCTGCTGCCCCACCCCTAGAGGTGCTAGGGGTGTCTGACCCCACAGTGTTTGTTTCCCGAGTGTAAGTCATATGTGTACCAAGTTTGTTGTAAATTGGTCTAGGCATTCTGGAGTTATGCTGTCTCCTGAAATACTCTGTGCTGCTGCCCCACCCCTAGAGGTGCTAGGGGTGTCTGACCCCACAGTGTTTGTTTCCCGAGTGTAAGTCATATGTGTACCAAGTTTGTTGTAAATTGGTCAAGCCATTCGGTAGTTATGCTGTCTCCTGAAATACTCTGTGCTGCTGCCCCACCCCTAGAGGTGCTAGGGGTGTCTTCCCCCCACAGTGTTTGTAAGATATATTTGTACCAATTTTTTAGTACATTGCTCCAGTAATTCCGGAGTTATGCTGTCTCCTGATATACTCTGTGCTGCTGTCTCCCCCCTAGGGGTGCTAGGGATTTCAAATTGTTTTAGTTGCCTCCGCCGTGTTTTAATACGCTCGTATGTAAAATTTCACAATCTTCGCTTGTAAACTGTGGGATTTGTATAGAACGACAGAAGGACAAATTTTCATTTTTATATATTAGATTATTCTATTTATTGTTATGTTAATTTCAATTGCTTAGTTTTAATATAATATTTTCGCATAAGAAGTTTTTTGCATTCGTTATTAGCCTATTGTTAGTAGAGATGTGTGTAGAACCCCATGTTTTGGTTTCGTTCTAAATTTTTGTTTTGGCAAAACTACCCGCAAATGTTTTGGTTTTTGATTGCTGAAAAAATAAAAAAAAACAGCTAAAATCATATAATTTGGACCTGTTTTTTTCTATAGTATTAACTTAAATTTTAATATTTTCCATCAATTTTGACCGCAGCTCACATACCACACACAAGACGAACTCCATTAGCTATTTTACTGTGTATGTGCCCTATGTGGTCTACGACTAGTACAGAGAGAACAATTATATTAACAGAGAGGGGTCTTTCATAAGCTCCTGCAGGATACAGGCCGGGTGTCTCAGTCCCTCACACAGAAGTTTTATTCCAGAGTCCTCCAGAGCATTCTCTGACAGGACCAGTCTGGTCAGAGAGCGGTTTGTAGTAATAACAGAGCGGAGATCATCACAGCAGGAGGAGGTCAGACCACAGTCCTGTAACCTGATGATAGATGAGGGATCTGCATTAGGTCATTTCTTATTCATCATAAACCAATGAGCAGTTAGTCAAATTAAAATAAGTTAAAGTAAACACCATTATTCATATGTACCGTATATACTGTATATCAGCTATAAAGCTGATATACAGCTATGGAGAATGTTGTCATGGAGACAGCTATGTCATGGAGAATGTTGTTATTGAGTAACTGATCTAGAACTGCTTTAGGACATCCACATTGTCCAGTCCTTGTGGAGCCCAGTGTACCCCGCAGCAGAAAACGAGATTTATGGTAAGAACTTACCTTTGTTAAATCTCTTTCAGCGAGGTACACTGGGCTCCACAAGGATTGGACAATGGGGTGTAGAGTAGGATCTTGATCCGAGGCACCAACAGGCTCAAAAGCTTTGACTGTTCCCAAGATGCATAACGCCGCCTCCTCTATAACCCCGCCCCTCCGCAAAGGACAGGAGCTCAGTTTTTAGTTAACCAGCCCAATGCAGTAGCAGGATAAGAGACAACAACAGTTAGTAGCCACATATACCACACTCTCACGACAGGAGAAGTGTCAGCGGCTAATACCATACCAACCCAAAGAAGCTAAGGGCATCATGGTGGGCGCCTTGTGGAGCCCAGTGTACCTTGCAGAAAGAGATTTAACAACGGTTAGTTCTTACCATAAATCTAATTTTCTGCTGCGGGGTACACTGGGCTCCACAAGGATTGGACAATGGGGATGTCCTAAAGCAGTTCCTTAGGGAGACTCTCACAAATTTGTTCAGGGCATTGAGGATGAGAATGGGCCGGGAGGACCCATTCGGTTTCGGGACTAGAAACAGCGGAGCATAGTACCCCTGACCTCTCTGAGCAAGAGGCACTTGTACTACGATTCCTGAGTCAAGGAGGGTCTGTACCACCGAATGTAGAGTCTTTGCCTTTATCTGGTCCGAATTAACATCGGTCAGGCAAATCGATGAGGGGGATGGTTTTGGCGTAACCTTGAGTAACGACATCCCGTACCCAGGCATCTGAAGTGGTCCTCAACCATTCCTGGGTATACCCTAGAAGACGGCGCCCCACCCTGAGGTCCCCCAGGGGGAGGCCCGCCCCGTCATTCGGCAGGCTTATCGGTCTTGGAAGCTGGCTGACGGGCAGCCGATGCTCTTTTGGGCTTTGGCTTAGCAGGTTTGGAAGTGCGGGCCTCTTTGTGGTACGCCTGTCCTTTTGCTTTACCTGAAGGACGGAAGGGATGAAAGGAAGTAATTTTAGCCTTCGACGCAGAAGGAGCAGTACTTGGTAGACACGCAGTTTTGGCAGTAGCCAATTCAGCCACTATCTTATTTAGGTCCTCTCCGAACAGGATATTTCCCTTGAAAGGGAGTACCTCCAGGGTTTTTCTAGAATCCAGATACACAGACCAGGATCTCCGCCACAAAATCCGGCTAGCCAGGACTGATGTAGTAGACGCCTTGGCCACCAGGATACTGGCATCAGAAGCTGCCTCTTTCACATAGTGAGAAGCTGTGACAATATAGGACAAGCATTGTCTAGCATGGTCAGAGGAGACTTCAGCTTGTAACTCCTGGACCCATGCTATAATGGCCTCTGCAGCCCATGTTGCTGCAATAGTAGGCCTGTGTGCAGCACCCGTGAGGGTGTAAATCACTTTCAGACAACCCTCCACATGTTTATCCGTAGGCTCCTTAAGAGACGTGACGGTAGTGACAGGCAGAGCTGAGGAGACCACCATCCGTGCCACATGTGAGTCCACTGGAGGAGGGGTCTCCCAATTTTTAGTCAGCTCTGGCGCGTGGGGATAGCGAGCAAGCAGCTTCTTATGAGGCACAAACTTCTTGCCTGGATTTTCCCAGGATTCCTGACGTATATCAACTAGGTGATCAGAGTGAGGTAAAACTTGTTTAACCACCTTCTGACGCTTAAACCTATCTGGTTTCTTAGGAGGGACGGATGGCTCTGGATCCGATCATTCGTTATCTGTAAAATTAACTTAATGGCCTCCAAGAGATCAGGAACATCCACTTGTGAGCCACTATCCCCATCACTATTTTCAGTATCAGAATCTGAGGGGTCAGTGTAAATGCCATCTTCATCAGATGAGGTGTCAGGGACAGCAGTGGATTGTGAGGAAGTAATGGTCCGCTTAGAGGACCCCTTGGTCTTAGGCGGGCGAGGGATAGACTTAGTAGTCAGTGACTGGTTCAACTTCTGTAACTGCGTGGACAAGGTATCTGCCCACGGAGGGTTAGCTGCAGGGACCATGTATGGTTGGACCGGCATAGGAGGTCCCATAGGGGGCGTTAGTTTAGTAACTACCGTAGCGAAGTCAGCAGGAGAAGGAAGCCCATGGCGGGTCATTTTGGACCCCCGTTGCCACAGTTCCACTTGGGGGCAAGGCAGGGCCATCTGAATAGCAGTGTGGGCCCCTGGGCACATCAATGCACTTGGGGCCCTTACCCATTCGGTAGGGGTGTGGTGGGGGTGGGGGTGCTATCAGCAGCAGCTTTGATGTTCCGCGGGCGGTAGGGGGTGTTCTATCTTCCACTCTGCATGTAGGACCTGGAGCAGTAATTTCTGCTAATTACTCCTTTGCTGCACAGATGGTGGGAAATGGGGTGGGAGGGAGAACACTAAACTGTAGAAGGGGGCATTGGGCTGAATGAAGGGGCCTCAGTACATGACTTCCAGGGTGGTATGGGGTGTTTAATATAGGTAGGGGAGGGGTCTTTAGTGGAGTGGGCTTAATATTCTTCATTTTCTGGGGAGAGGGCTGCTTGCTTGACTGCAGGTATCTCAAGTTCCTGGAAATATATTTCTTAGCTTTGAATGGGATAAAAATAATTAGAGAGTCTCACCTTTCGGGAGGTACTGGGGACTTGGAGATCAGAGTTCAGGAGCCAGAGCAATCTACCAATGAATATATAAAACTGGCTGCTGGAAGGCTGATATCTCTGGTTCTGGGCATAGTAGAGGCAAGCTGCCAATGTCCACTGAAAGTGGAGACACCCACCTTTTGGCATATACCCTCAGAAAAACTGTAAGTCAGACAGATCCAGAGAGATCTGGCTGGGAAGAGCAATCAATAGGCTCAGATGGGGACCACTACTTTGAAGTCAGATATCTCCGGTTCCCTAGGGAGGATTTTCAAAAATCTGGTGCCCCTGTAAAGAGAGGACCCTCAGCTATCAGCATAGGGCCTTTATACGCCTGGGGCCCTGTGGCAAGTGCCCATTGAGCCCATACGAAACGGCAAGGAACCCCCAGAACCAGAGCCCTCGGCTGCTGTATTTTCCTCAAAGGTGACTGTGGCTTCAGCACCACTGGCAGTGTGTTCCGCCACAGAATCGTTACCCTCATCAGCAGACATGTTATATAACGTGCAGTATAAGGTAACACAGTACAATATTTCTGAAGCACAATACCTAACCCAAGCCCCTGCGCAGTGTAGTCAGCATCGACAGGGATTCCGGAGAGATATGGTGACTTGAATCACAGAGAAAAATACAACGAAAGAATTTCTTGTGAATATCCTATATTATAATATAATAACCTGACACACCTAGCCCCCCCAGGTTACAGAATACAGGGATAGCAAGCTGAGTGAAAGACACGAAATGGACATCACCCAGCAGGACAATGCACACACATATAGTCCCAGTTTGTACAATGCAGAGGTTATTACAAACAATAATACTGCACTGGACTAGCTTATATATATAGATATGTAATCAATAGATATAACACTGCACAGTAAAGACTGGATGTATATCACAGGGTACTTGTACTAAATAACACTGACCAAATGCACCTTTTCTTAACTATCACTCTCTAAACGACAAGTAGAATACTTAAGTGTCCTGTAAAGGCACAGCGCTGACTGTCAGGCGGCTTTACAAAGGAGGATTTGCCCAAGCAGTCCCAGGAACAGTGTAGCTGAGAGAAATGGCGCCCAAACACTGACTGGGAGTGAGGGAGAGAGAGATATGCAGCTCCATGGTGGGAACATTTACTGTAAATGGTGCTCTGGGGCTGGGGGAAGGGCTCAAGGTCTACGCCTTATCCCCTTGCTGGACATAACCACCGGTACTGTGGGCATGATATAAACGGTTTATGAGGGAAAACCGACCTGTGCCCTTGCCCTGGTGGCCTAGTGGGGTCACCTGTACTGCCACAGGGTCCACGCCAGCAAGTGTGGTCCGCCTCCCATGGCCGCACCGTATCGCGATAAAGAGCGGGTCCCGCACCAGCCGTGTGTGTCTGACTGGAAGAAAACCAGGAGCAGCCCCTCTGCTACGTGCCTGCTATCTGCAGCACCAACTACAAAACTGAGCTCCTGTGCAGAGGGGCGGGGTTATAGAGGAGGCAGCGCTATGCATCTTGGGAACAGTCAAAGCTTTGAGCCTGTTGGTGCCTCGGATCAAGATCCTACTCTACACCCCATTGTCCAATCCTTGTGGAGCCCAGTGTACCCCGCAGCACAAATACTTCCAAATGTCATTGCTGTAAGTATATATGCTGACCAATAGTGGTATCTAAAGATCATGTGGTATCACAGTGTTATAAGATGCTAAAATTGGGCACCTCAGTCAGACGCTCAATTGTACACAAGCGTAAGGGGCAATACTAGCATTAGCACAAAGTCATAAACACACGGCTGTACACCAGGGGAGGTACTGATACTGGCATTAGCACATAGTCAGAGAGGCACGGCTGTACACCAAGGGAAGGGCTGATACTAGCATTAGCACATAGTCACAGACACACAGCTGTACACCAGGGGAAGGGCTGATACCGGCATTAGCACTTAGTCACAGAGGCACGGCTGTACACCAAGGGAAGGGCTGATACTAGCATTAGCACATAGTCACAGACACACAGCTGTACACCAGGGGAAGGGCTGATACCGGCATTAGCACATAGTCACAGACACACAGCTGTACACCAGGGGAAGGGCTGATACTGGCATTAGCACATAGTCACAGACACACAGCTGTACACCAGGGGAAGGGCTGATACAGGCATTAGCACATAGTCACAGACACATGGCTGTACACCAGGGGAAGGGCTGATACCGGCATTAGCACATAGTCACAGACACACAGCTGTACACCAGGGGAAGGGCTGATACCGGCATTAGCACATAGTCACAGACGCACAGCTGTACACCAGGGGAAGGGCCGATACCGGCATTAGCACATAGTCACAGATACACGGCTGTACACCAGGGGAAGGGCTAATACCGGCATTAGCACATAGTCACAGACACACGGCTGTACACCAGGGGAAGGGATGATACTGGCATTAGCACATAGTCACAGACACACAGCTGTACAGCAGGGGAAGGGCCGATACCGGCATTAGCACATAGTCACAGATACACGGCTGTACACCAGGGGAAGGGCTAATACCGGCATTAGCACATAGTCACAGACACACGGCTGTACACCAGGGGAAGGGCTGATACTGGCATTAGCACATAGTCACAGACACACGGCTGTACACCAGGAGAAGGACTGATACTGGCATTAGCACTAGAGATGTGCACTTGAAATTTTTCGGGTTTTGTGTTTTGGTTTTGGGTTCGGTTCCGCGGCCGTGTTTTGGGTTCGACCGCGTTTTGGAAAAATCTCACCAAATTTTTTTTGTCGGATTCGGATGTGTTTTGGATTCGGGTGTTTTTTTCAAAAAACACTAAAAAACAGCTTAAATCATAGAATTTGGGGGTCATTTTGATCCCAAAGTATTATTAACCTCAAAAACCATAATTTCCACTCATTTTCAGTCTATTCTGAACACCTCACACCTCACAATATTATTTTTAGTCCTAAAATTTGCACCGAGGTCGCTGGATGACTAAGCTAAGCGACCCTAGTGGCCGACACAAACACCTGGCCCATCTAGGAGTGGCACTGCAGTGTCACGCAGGATGGCCCTTCCAAAAAACACTCCCCAAACAGCACATGACGCAAAGTAAAAAAGAGGCGCAATGAGGTAGCTGTGTGAGTAAGATAAGCGACCCTAGTGGCCGACACAAACATCTGGCCCATCTAGGAGTGGCACTGTAGTGTCAGGCAGGATGGCCCTTCCGAAAAATACTCCCCAAACAGCACATGACGCAAAGAAAAATTAAAGAAAAAAGAGGTGCAAGATGGAATTGTCCTTGGGCCCTCCCACCCACCCTTATGTTGTATAAACAGGACATGCACACTTTAACCAACCCATCATTTCAGTGACAGGGTCTGCCACACGACTGTGACTGAAATGACGGTTGGTTTGGACCCCCACCAAAAAGAAGCAATTAATCTCTCCTTGCACAAACTGGCTCTACAGAGGCAAGATGTCCACCTCATCATCATCCTCCGATATATCACCGTGTACATCCCCCTCCTCACAGATTATCAATTCGTCCCCACTGGAATCCACCATCTCAGCTCCCTGTGTACTTTGTGGAGGCAATTGCTGCTGGTCAATGTCTCCACGGAGGAATTGATTATAATTCATTTTAATGAACATCATCTTCTCCACATTTTCTGGAAGTAACCTCGTACGCCGATTGCTGACAAGGTGAGCAGCGGCACTAAACACTCTTTCGGAGTACACACTTGTGGGAGGGCAACTTAGGTAGAATAAAGCCAGTTTGTGCAAGGGCCTCCAAATTGCCTCTTTTTCCTGCCAGTATAAGTACGGACTGTCTGACGTGCCTACTTGGATGCGGTCACTCATATAATCCTCCACCATTCTATCAATGGGGAGAGAATCATATGCAGTGCCAGTAGACGACATGTCCGTAATCGTTGTCAGGTCCTTCAGTCCGGACCAGATGTCAGCATCAGCAGTCGCTCCAGACTGCCCTGCATCACCGCCAGTGGGTGTGCTCGGAATTCTGAGCCTTTTCCTCGCACCCCCAGTTGCGGGAGAATGTGAAGGAGGAGATGTTGACAGGTCGCGTTCCGCTTGACTTGACAATTTTGTCACCAGCAGGTCTTTGAACCCCAGCAGACTTGTGTGTGCCGGAAAGAGAGATCCAAGGTAGGTTTTAAATCTAGGATCGAGCACGGTGGCCAAAATGTAGTGCTCTGATTTCAACAGATTGACCACCCGTGAATCCTTGTTAAGCGAATTAAGGGCTCCATCCACAAGTCCCACATGCCTAGCAGAATCGCTCTGTGTTAGCTCCTCCTTCAATGTCTCCAGCTTCTTCTGCAAAAGCCTGATGAGGGGAATGACCTGACTCAGGCTGGCAGTGTCTGAACTGACTTCACGTGTGGCAAGTTCAAAGGGCAGCAGAACCTTGCACAACGTTGAAATCATTCTCCACTGCGCTTGAGACAGGGGCATTCCACCTCCTATATCGTGCTCAATTGTATAGGCTTGAATGGCCTTTTGCTGCTCCTCCAACCTCTAAAGCATATATAGGGTTGAATTCCACCTCGTTACCACTTCTTGCTTCAGATGATGGCAGGGCAGGTTCAGGCGTTTTTGGTGTTGCTCCAGTCTTCTGTACGTGGTGCCTGTACGCCGAAAGTGTCCCGCAATTCTTCTGGCCACCGACAGCATCTCTTGCACGCCCCTCTCGTTTTTTAAATAATTCTGCACCACCAAATTCAAGGTATGTGCAAAACATGGGACATGCTGGAATTTGCCCATATTTAATGCACACACAATATTGCTGGCGTTGTCCGATGCCACAAATCCACAGGAGAGTCCAATTGGGGTAAGCCATTCCGCGATGATCTTCCTCAGTTGCCGTAAGAGGTTTTCAGCTGTGTGCGTATTCTGGAAACCGGTGATACAAAGCGTAGCCTGCCTAGGAAAGAGTTGGCGTTTGCGAGATGCTGCTACTGGTGCCGCCGCTGCTGTTCTTGCGGCGGGAGTCCATACATCTACCCAGTGGGCTGTCACAGTCATATAGTCCTGACCCTGCCCTGCTCCACTTGTCCACATGTCCGTGGTTAAGTGGACATTGGGTACAACTGCATTTTTTAGGACACTGGTGAGTCTTTTTCTGACGTCCGTGTACATTCTCGGTATCGCCTGCCTAGAGAAGTGGAACCTAGATGGTATTTGGTAACGGGGGCACACTACCTCAAGAAATTGTCTAGTTCGCTGTGAACTAATGGCGGATACCGGACGCACGTCTAACACCAACATAGTTGTCAAGGCCTCAGTTATCCGCTTTGCAACAGGATGACTGCTGTGATATTTCATCTTCCTCGCAAAGGACTGTTGGACAGTCAATTGCTTGGTGGAAGTAGTAAAAGTGGGCTTACGACTTCCCCTCTGGGATGACCATCGACTCCCAGCAGCCACAACAGCAGCGCCAGCAGCAGTAGGCGTTACACGCAAGGATGCATCGGAGGAATCCCAGGCAGGAGAGGACTCGTCAGAATTGCCAGTGACATGGCCTGCAGGACTATTGGCATTCCTGGGGAAGGAGGAAAGTGACACTGAGGGAGTTGGTGGGGTGGTTTGCGTGTGCTTGGTTACAAGAGGAAGGGATTTATTGGTCAGTGGACTGCTTCCGCTGTCGCCCAAAGTTTTTGAACTTGTCACTGACTTATTATGAATGCGCTGCAGGTGACGTATAAGGGAGGATGTTCCGAGGTGGTTAACGTCCTTACCCCTACTTATTACAGCTTGACAAAGGCAACACACGGCTTGACAAATGTTGTCCGCATTTCTGTTGAAATACTTCCACACCGAAAAGCTGATTTTTTTGGTATTTTCACCAGGCATGTCAATGGCCATATTCCTCCCACGGACAACAGGTGTCTCCCCGGGTGCCTGACTTAAACAAACCACCTCACCATCAGAATCCTCCTTGTCAATTTCCTCCCCAGCGCCAGCAACACCCATATCCTCCTCATCCTGGTGTACTTCAACACTGACATCTTCAATCTGACTATCAGGAACTGGACTGCGGGTGCTCCTTCCAGCACTTGCAGGGGGCGTGCAAATGGTGGAAGGCGCATGCTCTTCACGTCCAGTGTTGGGAAGGTCAGGCATCGCAACCGACACAATTGGACTCTCCTTGTGGATTTGGGATTTCGAAGAACGCACAGTTCTTTGCTGTGCTTTTGCCAGCTTGAGTCTTTTCATTTTTCTAGCGAGAGGCTGAGTGCTTCCATCCTCATGTGAAGCTGAACCACTAGCCATGAACATAGGCCAGGGCCTCAGCCGTTCCTTGCCACTCCGTGTGGTAAATGGCATATTGGCAAGTTTACGCTTCTCCTCCGACAATTTTATTTTAGATTTTTGAGTCCTTTTTTTACTGATATTTGGTGTTTTGGATTTTACATGCTCTGTACTATGACATTGGGCATCGGCCTTGGCAGACGACGTTGCTGGCATTTCATCGTCTCGGCCATGACTAGTGGCAGCAGCTTCAGCACGAGGTGGAAGTCGATCTTGATCTTTCCCTATTTTTGGAACCTCAACATTTTTGTTCTCCATATTTTAATAGGCACAACTAAAAGGCACCTCAGGTAAACAATGGAGATGGATGGATACTAGTATACTTATGGATGACGAGCGACTGCCGACACAGAGGTAGCTACAGCCGTGGACTACCGTACTGTGTCTGCTGCTAATATAGACTGGATGATAATGAGATAAAATTAAAATATATATATATATATCACACTAGTACTGCAGCCGGACAGGTATATATTATGTAATGACGGACCTGCTGGACACTGTCTGTCAGACTCAGCACTGCAGACTCCTAAAGTAAGCTACTAGTATCAAGAAGATAGAAAAAAAAAAACCACGGTTAGGTGGTATACAATTATGGATGGACGAGCGACTGCTGACACAGAGGTAGCTACAGCCGTGGACTACCGTACTGTGTCTGCTGCTAATATAGACTGGATGATAATGAGATAAAATTAAAATATATATACATATATCACACTAGTACTGCAGCCGGACAGGTATATATTATGTAATGACGGACCTGCTGGACACTGTCTGTCAGACTCAGCACTGCAGACTCCTAAAGTAAGCTACTAGTATCAAGAAGATAGAAAAAAAACAAACCACGGGTAGGTGGTATACAATTATGGATGGACGAGCGACTGCCGACACAGAGGTAGCTTCAGCCGCGGACTACCGTACTGTGTCTGCTGCTAATATAGACTGGATGATAATGAGATAAAATTAAAATATATATATATATATATATATCACACTAGTACTGCAGCCGGACAGGTATATATTATGTAATGACGGACCTGCTGGACACTGTCTGTCAGACTCAGCACTGCAGACTCCTAAAGTAAGTTACTAGTATCAAGAAGATAGAAAAAAAAAACCACGGGTAGGTGGTATACAATTATGGATGGACGAGCGATTGCCGACACAGAGGTAGCTACAGCCGTGGACTACCGTACTGTGTCTGCTGCTAATATAGACTGGATGATAATGAGATAAAATTAAAATATATATATATATATATCACACTAGTACTGCAGCCGGACAGGTATATATTATGTAATGACGGACCTGCTGGACACTGTCTGTCAGCACTGCAGACTCCTAAAGTAAGCTACTAGTATCAAGAAGATAGAAAAAAAAAAACATGGGTAGGTGGTATACAATTATGGATGGACGAGCGACTGCCGACACAGAGGTAGCTACAGCCGTGGACTACCGTACTGTGTCTGCTGCTAATATAGACTGGATGATAATGAGATAAAATTAAAATATATATATATATATCATACTAGTACTGCAGCCGGACAGGTATATATTATGTAATGACGTACCTGCTGGACACTGTCTGCAGAATGCATTTATAAAAACACCACATGACGAGTGTTTAACTTTTTCAGGCAGACAATCACAATATACTGGTGGTCAGCAGACAATCACAATACTGGTGGTCAGTGGTCACTGGTCAGTCACACTGGCAGTGGCACTCTGGCAGAAAAAGTGTGCACTGTACTTAGAATATGTACTCCTGCTATAACTGCTCCCCAGTCTCCCCCACAATTAAGCTGTGTGAGCAGTGAGCACTCAGCACAGTCAGATAATGATATACAGTATTACATATGATGCAGCACACTGGGCTGAGCACAGATATGGTATGTGACTGTGTCACACTGTGTATCGTTTTTTTTCAGGCAGAGAACGGATTAATTAAACTGGTGGTCACTGGTCACACTATCAGCAGCAAGTAGTACTCCTCCTAATAATATGCTCCCCAAAATTTGTGTCTCACTCTAGTACTCTAGTCTAAACGGAGAGGACGCCAGCCACGTCCTCTCCCTATCAATCTCAATGCACGTGTGAAAATGGCGGCGATGCGCGGCTCCTTATATAGAATCCGAGTCTCGCGATAGAATACGAGCCTCCCGAGAATCCGACAGCGGGATGATGACGTTCGGGCGCGCTCGGGTTAACCGAGCAAGGCGGGAAGATCCGAGTCGCTCGGCCCCGTGTAAAAAAACCTGAAGTTCGGGCGGGTTCGGATTCCGAGGAACCGAACCCGCTCATCTCTAATTAGCACATAGTCACAGACACACGGCTGTACACCAGGGGAAGAGCTGATACTGGCATTAGCACATAGTCACAGACACACAGCTGTACACCAGGGGAAGGGCTAATACTAGCATTAGCACATAGTCACAGACACACAGCTGTACACCAGGGGAAGGACTGATACCAGCATTAGTACATAGTCACATTCACAGACACACGGCTGTACACCAGGGGAAGGGCTGATACTGGCATTAGCACATAGTCACAGACACACAGCTGTACACCAGGGGAAGGGCTGACACAGGCATTAGCACATAGTCACAGACACACGGCTGTACACCAGGGTAAGGGCTGATACTGGCATTAGCACATAGTCACAGACACACAGCTGTACACCAAGGGAAGGGCTGATACTGGCATTAGCACATAGTCACAGACACACGGCTGTACACCAGGGGAAGGGCTGATACCGGCATTAGCACATAGTAACAGACACACGGCTGTACGCCAGGGGAAGGGCTGATACCGGCATTAGCACATAGTCACAGACACACAGCTGTACACCAAGGGAAGGGCTGATACTGGCATTAGCACATAGTCACAGACACACGGCTGTACGCCAGGGGAAGGGCTGATACCGGCATTAGCACATAGTCACAGACACACAGCTGTACACCAGGGGAAGGGCTGATACCGGCATTAGCACATAGTCACAGACACACGGCTGTACACCAGGGGAAGGACTGATACTGGCATTAGCACATAGTCACAGACACACAGCTGTACACCAGGGGAAGGGCTGATACTGACATTAGCACAGTCACAGACACACGGCTGTACACCAGGGGAAGGGCTGATACTGGCATTAGCACATAGTCACATACACACAGCTGTATACCAGGGGATGGGCTGATACTGGCATTATCACATAGTCACAGACACACAGCTGTACACCAGGGGAAGGGCTGATACCGGCATTAGCACATAGTCACAGATGCATGGCTGTACACCAGGAGAAGGACTGATACTGGCATTAGCACATAGTAACAGACACACGGCTGTACACCAGGGGAAGGGCTGATACCGGCATTAGCACATAGTCACAGACACACAGCTGTACACCAGGGGAAGGGCTGATACTGGCATTAGCACATAGTCACAGACACACGGCTGTATACCAGGGGAAGGGCTGATACTGGCAGTAGCACATAGTCACAGACACACAGCTGTACACCAGGGAAAGGGCTGATACTAGCATTAGCACATAGTCACAGACACACAGCTTTACACCAGGGGAAGGGCTACACCAGGGGAAGGGATGATACCGGCATTAACACATAGTCACAGACACACGGCTGTACACCAGGGGAAGGGCTGATACTGACATTAGCACATAGTCACAGACACACGGTTGTACACCAGGGGAAGGGCTGATACTGGCATTAGCACATAGTCACATACACACAGCTGTATACCAGGGGAAGGGCTGATACAGGCATTAGCACATAGTCACATAAACACAGCTGTATACCAGGGGAAGGGCCGATACTGGCATTATCACATAGTCAAAGACACACAGCTGTACACCAGGGGAAGGGCTGATACCGGCATTAGCACATAGTCACAGAAACATGGCTGTACACCAGGGGAAGGGATGATACTGGCATAAGCACATAGTCACAGACACACAGCTGTACACCAGCGGAAGGGCTGATACTGGCATTAGCACATAGCCACAGACACACAGCTGTACACCAGGGGAAGGGCTGATACCAACATTAGCACATAGTCACAGACACACGGCTGTACACCAGGGGAAGGGGTGATACCGGCATTAGCACATAGTCACAGACACACGGCTGTACACAAGGGGAAGGGGTGATACCGGCATTAGCACATAGTCACATACACACGGCTGTACACCAGGGGAAGGCCTGATACCGGCATTAGCACATAGTCACAGACACACGGCTGTACACCAGGGGAAGGGCTGATACAGGCATTAGCGTATAGTCAGTCACAATCACACGGATGTACACCAGGGGAAGGGCTGATACCGGCATTAGCACATATTCACAGACACACGACTGTACACCAGGGGAAAGGCTGATACCGGCATTAGCACATAGTCACAGATGCATGGCTGAACACCAGGGGAAGGGCTAATACCGGCATTAGCACATAGTCACAGATGCATGGCTGAACACCAGGGAAGGGCTGATACTGGCATTAGCACATAGTCACAGACACACAGCTGTACACCAGGGGAAGGGCTGATACCGGCATTAGCACATAGTCACAGATGCATGGCTGTACAACAGGGGAAGGGCTGATACTGGCATTAGCACATAGTCACAGACACACGGCTGTACACCAGGGGAAGGGCTGATACAGGCATTAGCGTATAGTCAGTCACAGTCACACGGCTGTACACCAGGGGAAGGGCTGATACCGGCATTAGCACTTAGTCACAGATGCATGGCTGTACACCAGGGGAAGGGCTGATACCAGCATTAGCACATAGTCACAGATGCATGGCTGAACACCAGGGGAAGGGCTAATACCGGCATTAGCACATAGTCACAGATGCATGGCTGAACACCAGGGAAGGGCTGATACTGGCATTAGCACATAGTCACAGACACACAGCTGTACACCAGGGGAAGGGCTGATACCGGCATTAGCACATAGTCACAGATGCATGGCTGTACAACAGGGGAAGGGCTGATACTGGCATTAGCACATAGTCACATACACACAGCTGTACACCAGTGGAAGGGCTACACCAGGGGAAGGGATGATACCGGCATTAACACATAGTCACAGACACACGGCTGTACACCAGGGGAAGGGCTGATACTGACAATAGCACATAGTCACAGACACACGGCTGTATACCAGGGGAAGGGCTGATACTGGCAGTAGCACATAGTCACAGACACACGGCTGTACACCAGGGGAAGGGCTGATACTAGCATTAGCACATAGTCACAGACACATGGCTGTACACCAGGGGAAGGGCTGATACTGGCATTAGCACATAGTAACAGACACAAAGCTGTACACCAGGGGAAGGGCTGATACCGGCATTAGCACATAGTCACAGAAACATGGCTGTACACCAGGGGAAGAGATGATACTGGCATTAGCACATAGTCACAGACACACAGCTGTACACCAGGGGAAGGGCTGATACTGGCATTAGCACATAGCCACAGACACATGGCTGTACAACAGGGGAAGGGCTGATACTAGCATTAGCACATAGTCACAGACACACAGCTTTACACCAGGGGAAGGGCTACACCAGGGGAAGGGATGATACCGGCATTAACACATAGTCACAGACACACGGCTGTACACCAGGGGAAGGGCTGATACTGACATTAGCACATAGTCACAGACACACGGCTGTACACCAGGGGAAGGGCTGATACTGGCATTAGCACATAGTCACATACACACAGCTGTATACCAGGGGAAGGGCTGATACAGGCATTAGCACATAGTCACATAAACACAGCTGTATACCAGGGGAAGGGCTGATACTGGCAGTAGCACATAGTCGCAGAAACATGGCTGTACACCAGGGGAAGGGCCGATACTGGCATTATCACATAGTCACAGACACACAGCTGTACACCAGGGGAAGGGCTGATACCGGCATTAGCACATAGTCACAGAAACATGGCTGTACACCAGGGGAAGAGATGATACTGGCATTAGCACATAGTCACAGACACACAGCTGTACACCAGGGGAAGGGCTGATACTGGCATTAGCACATAGCCACAGACACATGGCTGTACAACAGGGGAAGGGCTGATACTGGCATTAGCACAAAGTCACAGACACACAGCTGTACACCAGGGGAAGGGCTGATACCGGCATTAGCACATAGTCACAGACACACGGCTGTACACCAGGGGAAGGGGTGATACCGGCATTAGCACATAGTCACAGACACACGGCTGTACACAAGGGGAAGGGGTGATACCGGCATTAGCACATAGTCACATACACAGGGCTGTACACCAGGGGAAGGCCTGATACCAGCATTAGCACATAGTCACAGATGCATGGCTGAACACCAGGGGAAGGGCTAATACCGGCATTAGCACATAGTCACAGATGCATGGCTGAACACCAGGGAAGGGCTGATACTGGCATTAGCACATAGTCACAGACACACAGCTGTACACCAGGGGAAGGGCTGATACCGGCATTAGCACATAGTCACAGATGCATGGCTGTACAACAGGGGAAGGGCTGATACTGGCATTAGCACATAGTCACAGACACACGGCTGTACACCAGGGGAAGGGCTGATACAGGCATTAGCACATAGTCACAGACACACGGCTGTATACCAGGGGAAGGGCTGATACTGGCAGTAGCACATAGTCACAGACACACGGCTGTACACCAGGGGAAGGGCTGATACTAGCATTAGCACATAGTCACATACACACAGCTGTACACCAGTGGAAGGGCTACACCAGGGGAAGGGATGATACCGGCATTAACACATAGTCACAGACACACGGCTGTACACCAGGGGAAGGGCTGATACTGACATTAGCACATAGTCACAGACACACGGCTGTATACCAGGGGAAGGGCTGATACTGGCAGTAGCACATAGTCACAGACACACGGCTGTACACCAGGGGAAGGGCTGATACTAGCATTAGCACATAGTCACAGACACATGGCTGTACACCAGGGGAAGGGCTGATACTGGCATTAGCACATAGTAACAGACACAAAGCTGTACACCAGGGGAAGGGCTGATACCGGCATTAGCACATAGTCACAGAAACATGGCTGTACACCAGGGGAAGAGATGATACTGGCATTAGCACATAGTCACAGACACACAGCTGTACACCAGGGGAAGGGCTGATACTGGCATTAGCACATAGCCACAGACACATGGCTGTACAACAGGGGAAGGGCTGATACTAGCATTAGCACATAGTCACAGACACACAGCTTTACACCAGGGGAAGGGCTACACCAGGGGAAGGGATGATACCGGCATTAACACATAGTCACAGACACACGGCTGTACACCAGGGGAAGGGCTGATACTGACATTAGCACATAGTCACAGACACACGGCTGTACACCAGGGGAAGGGCTGATACTGGCATTAGCACATAGTCACATACACACAGCTGTATACCAGGGGAAGGGCTGATACAGGCATTAGCACATAGTCACATAAACACAGCTGTATACCAGGGGAAGGGCTGATACTGGCAGTAGCACATAGTCGCAGAAACATGGCTGTACACCAGGGGAAGGGCCGATACTGGCATTATCACATAGTCACAGACACACAGCTGTACACCAGGGGAAGGGCTGATACCGGCATTAGCACATAGTCACAGAAACATGGCTGTACACCAGGGGAAGAGATGATACTGGCATTAGCACATAGTCACAGACACACAGCTGTACACCAGGGGAAGGGCTGATACTGGCATTAGCACATAGCCACAGACACATGGCTGTACAACAGGGGAAGGGCTGATACTGGCATTAGCACAAAGTCACAGACACACAGCTGTACACCAGGGGAAGGGCTGATACCGGCATTAGCACATAGTCACAGACACACGGCTGTACACCAGGGGAAGGGGTGATACCGGCATTAGCACATAGTCACAGACACACGGCTGTACACAAGGGGAAGGGGTGATACCGGCATTATCACATAGTCACATACACAGGGCTGTACACCAGGGGAAGGCCTGATACCGGCATTAGCACATAGTCACAGACACACGGCTGTACACCAGGGGAAGGGCTGATACAGGCATTAGTGCATAGTCACAGTCACACGGATGTACACCAGGGGAAGGGCTGATACCGGCATTAGCACATATTCACAGACACACGACTGTACACCAGGGGAAGGGCTGATACCGGCATTAGCACATAGTCACAGACACACGGCTGTACACCAGGGGAAGGCCTGATACCGGCATTAGCACATAGTCACAGACACACGGCAGTACACCAGGGGAAGGGCTGATACAGGCATTAGCACATAGTCACAGTCACACGGCTGTACACCAGGGGAAGGGCTGATACCGGCATTAGCACTTAGTCACAGATGCATGGCTGTACACCAGGGGAAGGGCTGATACCAGCATTAGCACATAGTCACAGATGCATGGCTGAACACCAGGGGAAGGGCTAATACCGGCATTAGCACATAGTCACAGATGCATGGCTGAACACCAGGGGAAGGGCTGATACTGTCATTAGCACATAGTCACAGACACACAGCTGTACACCAGGGGAAGGGCTGATACCGGCATTAGCACATAGTTACAGATGCATGGCTGTACACCAGGAGAAGGACTGATACTGGCTTTAGCACATAGTAACAGACACACGGCTGTACACCAGGGGAAGGGCTGATACTGGCATTAGCACATAGTCACAGACACACAGCTGTACACCAGGGGAAGGGCTGATACTGGCATTAGCACATAGTCACAGACACACGGCTGTACACCAGGGGAAGGGCTGATACTGGCAGTAGCACATAGTCACAGACACACGGCTGTACACCAGGGGAAGGGCTGATACTAGCATTAGCACATAGTCACAGACACACAGCTTTACACCAGGGGAAGGGCTACACCAGGGGAACGGATGATACCGGCATTAACACATAGTCACAGACACACGGCTGTACACCAGGGGAAGGGCTGATACTGACATTAGCACATAGTCACAGACACACGGCTGTACACCAGGGGAAGGGCTGATACTGGCATTAGCACATAGTCACATACACACAGTTGTATACCAGGGGAAGGGCTGATACAGGCATTAGCACATAGTCACATAAACACAGCTGTATACCAGGGGAAGGGCTGATACTGGCAGTAGCACATAGTCGCAGAAACATGGCTGTACACCAGGGGAAGGGCCGATACTGGCATTATCACATAGTCACAGACACACAGCTGTACACCAGGGGAAGGGCTGATACCGGCATTAGCACATAGTCACAGATACATGGCTGTACACCAGGGGAAGGGATGATACTGGCATTAGCACATACTCACAGACACACAGCTGTACACCAGGGGAAGGGCTGATACTGGCATTAGCACAAAGTCACAGACACACAGCTGTACACCAGGGGAAGGGCTGATACCGGCATTAGCACATAGTCACAGACACGCGGCTTTACACCAGGGGAAGGGGTGATACCGGCATTAGCACATAGCCACAGACACATGGCTGTACAACAGGGGAAGGGCTGATACTGGCATTAGCACAAAGTCACAGACACACAGCTGTACACCAGGGGAAGGGCTGATACCGGCATTAGCACATAGTCACAGACACACGGCTTTACACCAGGGGAAGGGGTGATACCGGCATTAGCACATAGTCACAGACACACGGCTGTACACCAGGGGAAGGGGTGATACCGGCATTAGCACATAGTCACATACACACGGCTGTACACCAGGGGAAGGCCTGATACCGGCATTAGCACATAGTCACAGACACACGGCTGTACACCAGGGGAAGGGCTGATACAGGCATTAGCGCATAGTCCCAGTCACACGGATGTACACCAGGGGAAGGGCTGATACCGGCATTAGCACATATTCACAGACACACGACTGTACACCAGGGGAAGGGCTGATACCGGCATTAGCACATAGTCACAGACACACGGCTGTACACCAGGGGAAGGCCTGATACCGGCATTAGCACATAGTCACAGACACACGGCTGTACACCAGGGGAAGGGCTGATACAGGCATTAGCACATAGTCACAGTCACACGGCTGTACACCAGGGGAAGGGATGATACCGGCATTAGCACTTAGTCACAGATGCATGACTGTACACCAGGGGGAGGGCTGATACCAGCATTAGCACATAGTCACAGATGCATGGCTGAACACCAGGGGAAGGGCTAATACCGGCATTAGCACATAGTCACAGATGCATTGCTGTACACCAGGGGAAGGGCTGATACTGGCATTAGCACATAGTCACAGACACACGGCTGTACACCAGGGGAAGGGCTGATACTGACATTAGCACATAGTCACAGACACACGGCTGTACACCAGGGGAAGTGCCGATACTGGCATTAGCACATAGTCACAGACACACGGCTGTACACCAGGGGAAGGGCTGATACTGAAATTAGCACATAGTCACAGACACACGGCTGTACACCAGGGGAAGGGCTGATACTGGCAACATAGTCACAGACACACAGCTGTACACGAGGGGAAGGGCTGATACTGGCATTAGCACATAGTCACAGACACACCGCTGTATACCAGGGGAAGGGCTGATACTGGCAGTAGCACATAGTCGCAGAAACATGGCTGTACACCAGGGGAAGGGCCGATACTGGCATTATCACATAGTCACAGACACACAGCCGTACACCAGGGGAAGGGATGATACCGGCATTAGCACATAGGGGGTAATTCCAAGTTGATCGCAGCAGGATTTTTGATAGCAATTGGGCAAAACCATGTGCACTGCAGGGGAGGCAGATTTAACATGTGCAGAGAGAGTTAGATTTGTGTGGGGTGTGTTCAATCTGCAATCTAATTTGCAGTGTAAAAATAAAGCAGCCAGTATTTACCCTGCACAGAAACAAAATAACCCACCCAAATCTAACTCTTCCTGCACATGTTATATCTGGCCCCCCTGCAGTGCACATGGGCCCTCATTCCGAGTTGTTCGCTCGGTATTTTTCATCGCATCGCAGTGAAATTCCGCTTAGTGCGCATGCGCAATATTCGCACTGCGACTGCGCCAAGTATCTTTGCTAAAAAGAAAGGATTTTTACTCACGGCTTTTTCTTCGTTCCGGCGATCGTAGTGTGATTGACAGGAAATGGGTGTTACTGGGCGGAAACACAGCGTTTTATGGGCGTGTGGCTTAAAACGCTACCGTTTCCGGAAAAAACGCAGGAGTGGCCGGAGAAACGGGGGAGTGTCTGGGCGAACGCTGGGTGTGTTTGTGACGTCAAACCAGGAACGACAAGCACTGAACTGATCGCAGATGCCGAGTAAGGTTGAAGCTACTCAGAAACTGCTAAGTAGTTTGTAATCGCAATATTGCGAATACATCGGTCGCAATTTTACTATGCTAAGATTCACTCCCAGTAGGCGGTGGCTTAACGTGTGCAACTGTGCTAAAATCGCCTTGCGAGCGATCAACTCGGAATGAGGGCCCTGGTTTTACCCAACTGCTATCAAAAATCCTGCTGCGATCAACTTGGAATTACCCCCATAGTCACAGACACGACTGTACACCAGGGGAAGGACTGATACTGGCATTAGCACATAGTCACAGACACACAGCTGTACACCAGGGGAAGGGCTGATACCGGCATTAGCACATAGTCACAGACACATGGCTGTAGCCCAGGGGAAGGGCCGATACTGTCAGTAGCACATAGTCACAGACACACAGCTGTACACCAGGGGAAGGACTGATACCGGCATTAGCACATAGTCACAGACACATGGCTGTAGCCCAGGGGAAGGGCGGATACCAGCATCAGCACATAGTCACAGGCGCATGGCTGTACACCAGGGGAGGGACTGATTCTAGCATTAGCACATAGTCACAGACACAAGGCTGTACATCACTAGGTAACAAGGAGGCTGTGAGTGACAGGGGAGGTAATGGTATTTGGCACTCAGTCAGGCAGTCTCTGACAGTTACACCGGGTGTGAGTTGCCTTTAATTCACAGACTGCAGTAAATCAGAATAAAATGCACAGCTGTGTGCTACTTAGAGGCAGTATGTGGCTGTGATCATCAGCGCTGATAGGTGGCAGGACTCAGTCCAGCACACACAGAGTCAGTACTGCCTCCCTAAGGTAAAACGCAGGTCCCTGCACTGAGCCATTCACCTGCTCCAGGGTACAACTCATTGTTGGTCTGGGCAGTAGTGAGCCCCTTAGTCTTCAGGAACCCCTATGTAATGCACCTGCTGCACAAAAGGTAGTTCCACTTCTGGGTCTACATAAAAAGTTGGTGATCTTTATGTTGGAATGTAGCGAGTGCAAAATGTGCTCATAAGAGGAGAAAACCCTCAGCAATGAAGGGGTTAATGACATGGTTCTTTTAGCAACCGATAATTTATCAGTGACGTAGAACTGAGAACCAGGCCCGCCATCAAGGGGGACGGTGGGTACTGCAGTCCCGGGTCCGGGCTGAGATGGGGCCAGGGTGGTTGTAGTGAAGATATGGGGTCCAGTTCAGCTGCATCGGCAGGCAGCCACTGAGGGACAGATACAGAGTCGCGGTCATATTCTCTCCTGATTGGCTGCCGGTCCATGAGGTTCGATTGGCTCACGGCTGGCTCTGTATTAAGAATATGACTGCGGACCGCGGCTTTGTCTCTCTCCCTCCGTGGCTGCCTGTCGATGCACAGGCAGGCAGCCGACCTGGGCCCCTGATCCTCACTACAACCACCCAGCCCCCTCAAAAGGTAAAGTTTGGTGACAGTGTGTGTGGTGGGGAAGGGGGGTGGGTGGTGGTGGGGAACCTGCCTTTTGAGGGTCAGTCCTGTGCCCCATCATTTCTGATGGTAGCCCTGTTGAGAACTGAGCCTAGTACCAACAGCCAGTCACGGTGTGTGTATAAGGTAATTAACATAGAATTTGTCGGCAGATAAGAACCACTTGGCCCATCTAGTCTGCCCCTTTTTTTTTTTTTTATATATTATTTTTTTTATCACTAACCTTATTTGATCCTTATTTCTTTGTAAGGATATCCTTATGTCTATCCCATGCATGTTTAAATTGCTCTACTGTCTTAGCCTCTACCACCTCTGATGGGAGGCTATTCCACTTGTCCACTACCCTTTCTGTGAAATAATTTTTCCGCAAATTTCCCCTGAACCTCCCCCCCTCCAGTCTCAGTGCATGTCCTCGTGTCCTATTGCTTCTCTTCATTTGGAGAATGTTTCCCTCCTGGACTTTGTTAAAACCCTTCATATATTTGAAAGTTTCTATCATGTCCCCCCTTTCTCTTCTCTGCTCCAAACTATACATATTGAGATTTCTTAGTCTTTCTGGGTATGTTTTGTGATGTAGGCCATGCACCATTTTAGTTGCCCTCCTTTGTACAGTTTCTAATGTATTAATATCCTTTTGAAGATATGGCCTCCAGAACTGAATTAAGGCAAGGGACCAGGGGGCCACAGCTCTGATCTTGAGGATATATATAGGCCTGAGGGGTTCAGACTCCTATATAATTATAAAGGGGCTTCATCAGCATGACTCATGACTGAAAGGCTG
Organism: Pseudophryne corroboree; assembly: GCF_028390025.1. NCBI lineage: Eukaryota > Metazoa > Chordata > Amphibia > Anura > Myobatrachidae > Pseudophryne > Pseudophryne corroboree. Next base: position 55,153,408 of record NC_086446.1, on the reverse strand, counting down.
TGATGCCATTATAACCATATAAAGGGTGTGAGTGGCTATAGCATATATAGGGACATGCCATAGAAAGGGATTTGAGGGGTTCTGTTACATAAAGGGACATGAGAAGGCTCTGTATTAGGGATAGAGTTACTTCAGAAGCACATTGTCAACATTCTGACCATACACACACACACACACACACACCTATATATCCTACCTCGATCTGACACTATGGGGGTCATTCCGACCCGTTCGCACGCATTGTTTTTTCACTGCGGTGCGAACGGGTGCGGAATGCGCATGCACGGTGGGCGCAGTGCACGTGCGCAATGTTGCCCAGTGATAGGGGTCGCCGGGTTACATCGCGGCTACCGACGGAAGCGGTTGCATCGGCGACCGCTAAGAAGATTGACAGGAAGGAGGCGTAGATGGGCAGATCCGGACCATTGGAGAGCATTTTCGGAGAGTGGTGAGTAAAACGCAGGCGTGTCCAGGACAATGGAGGGCGAAGGAGTAACGTCAAAGCCGGACCCATCATCGCTGGATCCATCGCACAGGGTAAGTATGTCCAGGGCTAGTCTAGATTTGCTTGAATTTTTTTTAGCTTAGTAGGGCTGCATAAGCGATCGCAGCCCTGCTAAGCTAAAATGCACTCCCCCATAGGCATGGACTGCTGATCACAGCAGCAGCTAAAAGTTGCTGGCTGCGATCAACTCGGAATGACCACCTATAATCCTGCACCTGTGATCACAACTGACAGCACAAGGAGCAAGTCACTGACTACATGAGATACTAGGCATACCCACTCTGGTGGACCACTGTGTAAAGAATAGTGTTTCTCTAGGAGCTTTGGGGTCACCTTCAGTATTTTCCTCTGGGTTCCACAAAGTTATATTTTCGCACAGTGACATCATAAGGGGGGTGACACTAAAATGCCAGGTCCTGCTCAGTGACAGGAGACGGGTGCTGCACTTTAACATTATGTGTAGCACCTGGCTCCTGTCACCTTGTAGGAGCCAGCACTTGCAGTCATAGCACCCACTGGGGGCAGCCCGCATCTCCTAAACCCCCAGAATGCTGAAAACGGGGGTTCGGGATGCAAGGCCACACCCCTCCCACTAAGTCACTCCTCTCCCATGAAGCCACACCTGCATTTTGCGTTAGCCTGCACCAGGTGTAATCAGGGGCAGTGACATTACTGGTTTCGCTCCTGCCCTTATATGTAATGTATGGCTGCATGTTAGGATCTCCTGCTCTGTGCTGCCACGTCGCAATGGCAACCAGGAGGCAAGTGTTAGCGAAGTAACCTGAGCGCAGCTTATACTCCGGTCCTGGTTTTTACTGTGCAGTGATTACAGGCTTTGTGCACGGCAGGGAATCCGGCGCTGGTTTTGTGCTCACAGTCTGTGAGGTCTGAGTGGGGCGTGGACAGCAACTGCTATATAAACCATCCTCTCAGGCTAGGTAGGTGCTGCTGAATCTTTGTTTGTTAGTCAGTCCCAGAGAGATAGCTAGTACTGTGTGACTTTGTATTTACTTGTTGCTTACTGCAAATAGGCCTTGGGATTCGATACTTCATTCTGCCAATCCGGACCTAGCAGTAAGACTGGAGTCAGTTGTTTAACCTGCTGGGGTTCTTTTGCTATTCTGTGAACCCAGCAGGTTTGCGGCTGTACTCTCAGACCTGCTTGCTTTATCCTTCCTCACTGTGCAGGGCGTCCAGGTGTCAGTTTAGTGGCAGTAAGCTGAACCTGTGCCCTGCAAGTGGGGGTTAGGATTGTGGATACTCTCCTTGTGTCTATATTACCATCTCTGACCAGGGAGTTTATTCCCACACCCGTTGGTAACCCTTTGGGGTTTTTTCTGTTGCTCTTAGCAACATAATTTCGGGTGCTCCACATGTTAAATCACTACATCTCGCTTCATTGTCCGCTCTATTCCATCTGAGCATTCCTGACACTAGGGAGACACCCAGTTCCTGAGCCTTTGGGCTTCCCCGTTCACTTTGTGTTTATTAGTTTTTCCATCACCTCCTGTGTATGTTATATTATACTGTCTGTGAGTTTGTTTGCTTCGCATCCCTCTCTGTTCATACACCGGTATACTCCTGTTAGTACTGGTGTGCGCAACATATTCAGCAGCCATCCTCTTGTTGAAATTTTGTGGGAATATGGAGCATACCCCTCAAAATACTTTGCAACAGGTGGTCGATCAGGTGCAAATCCTGACTCGACAATTTAATGAGATGTCCATTAAAATGAACACCCCGCAGGCCGCTAGCGGAGCTCCCGCAGCAGCAGCGGCAAGTTCAGGGGTTAAGGAGCCGAAAGTAAATCTCCCGGATCGTTTTTCTGGAGATCGCTCGCAGTTCTTTTGTTTCAAGGTGAGCTGTAAGCTATATTTCAGGCTTAGGCCCCAGTCTTCTGGGTCAGAGATTCAGCGGGTGGGCATGGTGATTTCCTTGCTACAAGGAGACCCACAGGTTTGGGCATATGGGTTGCAGCCTGACTGTCCGTCACTTAAAAGTGTTGATGCTTTTATTACGGCACTGATCATTCTGTATGATGACCCTGATAAGATGGCTTCAGCCGAGGCTCAGATTACGGTCCTTAAGCAAGGGCGACGGCCAACTGAGGTTTATAGTACAGAGTTTCAGAGGTTGGCTCGTGATACTCAGTGGAATGACCCAGCCCTGAGAAACCAGTACCGAAGGGGCCTTTCTGACCAGATAAAGAACCAACTGGTACAATATCCCTCGCCTGATAGCTTAGATCAGCTCATGCAGTTATCCATCCGGGTGGATAGATGGCTGAGAGAGCGTAGGCTTGAAAGGGAGACCGCAGTTTCCTTTTTTCCCAAGGGAACCTCAGCCTATGCAGATTTGGGCTACCCGCCTCTCCTCGCGTGAGAAGACGCGGAGGAGACAGCGGGGTTTGTGTTTGTACTGTGGGAATAAAGGTCATGTTGTAGTATCATGCCCAGAAAAGCCGGAAAACTTCAGGGCCTGAGGGTGATGGGAAATATCCTGTCAGGCCAGAAGTCAGAATTTCCCAAAAAGACTTTTCTCATTCCGGTGACTTTGGAGATACTCGGCCAAACTGTCAAGACTGAGGCCTTTGTTGACAGTGGGGCCGATGGGGTTTTCATGGACCGTCAATTTGCCCTGGAACACTCTGTTCCCTCAGTACCTTTGGCATCAGAGATTGAGATCTGTGGATTAAACGGGGAACCATTGTCCCAGGGTAAAATTACCTCCTGCACCAGCCAAATTCCTTTGTTTATTGGAGCCTCACACTCTGAAAAATTGTCTTTTTATGTGACTGTCTGTTCTTTTGCCCCATTGGTTTTGGGCCCATAACCCTCAATTTGACTGGGTCTCTGGGGAGATTCTTAGTTGGGGTAGTGATTGTTTCAGGAGTTGCTTGAGCCTTCCAGTCAGGCTCTCGCAGCTAAGTTTGCCAGGATTGCCAGGATGTTATGCAGATTTTGAGGATGTGTTCTCCAAAAAAGTTGCGGAGGTACTACCTCCCCATCGCCCCTATGACTGTGCCATTGATTTGTTGCCTGATGCTAAGCTTCCCAAGAGCAGGTTGTACTCCCTGTCACGTCCTGAGACTCAGGCTATGGCAGAGTACATTCAGGAGAACTTGGCTAAGGGATTTATCAGACCTTCACAGTCCCCAGTTGGGTCGGGGTTCTTCTTCGTGGGTAAAAAGGACGGTTCATTGTGACCCTGCATCGACTTCAGGGAATTGAACCGTATCACGATTAAAAACTCGCACCCACTGCCTCTCATTTCGGTCTTGTTTGACCAGCTTCGTACTGCCACCATTTTTTCTAAGATTGACCTACGCGGTGCTTACAATCTAATCCAAATAAGAGAGGGGGATGAATGGAAGACTGCTTTTAATACCCACTCAGGGCATTATGAATATTTGATGATGCCTTTTGGGCTCTGTAATGCCCCGGCAGTCTTCCAGGAATTCATGAACGATGTGCTCAGGGAATATTTGGATAGATTCTTAGTTGTTTATCTAGATGACATCCTAATCTTCTCCCATTCCCTGGAGGAACATCGGAAGCATGTACGCTTAGTCCTCCAGAAACTCAGAGACCACCGGCTTGGGGCGAAGCTGGAGAAGTGCGAATTTGAAGTCCAGCAAATCGCATTTCTAGGGTATATTATCTCCTCAGAAGGTTTCCAAATGGAGGGTTCTAAGGTACAGGCAGTCCTGGACTGGGTGCAGCCCACTAGTTTGAAGGCGCTTCAGCGTTTTCTGGGCTTTGCAAATTTTTATAGAAAATTTATCGCTGGATTTTCGTCTATAGTGGCCCCCTTGGTGGCACTCACTAAGAAAGGGGCGGATGTTGCTCACTGGTCTTGTGAGGCCAAAGCGGCCTTTGCCCGTCTCAAAAGGGCATTTGTCTCGGCCAAGGTGCTGCGACGCCCAGATCCAGAGCTCCCTTTTGTGGTAGAAGTGGATGCCTCTGAGATAGGTATTGTGGCAGTGCTCTCTCAGATGGGGGTGTCTGATAATCGCCTTCATCCCTGTGCTTACTTTTCCCGTAAATTTTCGTCTGCCGAGATGAATTATGATGTGGGAAACCGGGAATTGTTGGCTATAAAGGATGACCGAGATTAACCTCACCGCTGACCACAAAGTTCCCACCATTGGTTACAATGGAGCGCATAGGCGCTACATTGTAACACTGCCGTGTGCCACCTGTTAGTCAGTACAGGAGCACACAGCCAATCAGGAAGGTGCCACAACGTGGCGCTCCCTGATTGGCTGATGGAACCTTCTTGGACTTAAGTCAGAGGGGGTTCCAGGCATTCGGGGAAAGGGGTCCCATGTGAAAACATGGGGGCCCTTTCAGTTCGTGGTCGGGTATTTGTTTTTTTATTTTAAAAAGTACGTGGATTACAAATGGATTTCAAGCAGAAGAGGACCGATCTACACTGGATTTTGTGAGTATAATTTTATCAACAGGTACCCCATGGATTCTACTGGAGAAGAGGACCGACCCTCGTGTGAACATAAGGTAAGTATGTATGTATGTTGGTATGTATGTATGTATTAAAGTTATACGTTCCTGGTGTGTGTCTTTTGTCTTTATTGGGGTATTTGTTTAGTAGTAGTACTACAGGTACCAGAGGGCCCGTTTTTCCGCCGCATGCTGGTACTTGTGGTTCTCCAAGTACCAGCTTGCGGGGAAGGCTTGCTGGGCCTTGTAGTACTGCTACTAAAAACAATATTCATAACTTTAAACAAAGGCTATCAGCCCCCCATCCGCAGCCCATTGGATGGGGGGACAGCCTCGGGCTTCACCCCTGGCCCTTGGGTGGCTGGGGGGGGACCCCTTAATTGAAGGGGTCCCCAATCCCCCAGGGTACCCCAGCCAGGGGTGACTAGTTGGATATTTGATGCCACGGCTGCAGGGCACTGTATAAAAGTGACCCCCGGCTGTGGCATTATGTGTCCAGCTAGTGGAGCCCGGTGCTGGTTGCAAAAATACGCGGGACCCCTACGCTTTTTGTCCCCCGTATTTTTGGAACCAGGACCAGGCGCAGAGCCCGGTGCTGGTTGCTTAAATATGGGGGAACCCCTGTCAATTTTTTCTCCATATTTCTGCAACCAGGACCGGCTCAAAGAGCCCGAGGCTGGTTATGCTTAGGAGGCGGGACCCCACGCAATTTTTTTTCTCATTTACAACTATTTTTAAAAATAAAAAAAGGTGCACAATGAACCCCAGCACGGATCTCACAGATCCGGCCGTGATTCATTGTGTTAAAGTTGGCAGTGTTTTGCCATTCACTCCCGTAAAACACTGAAAAAAATTACGAATGACATCGACATCGGAAAACACGAAAATGCAGAATACGACAGCTTAGTAAATTAGTCGTAATAAATTCAAAAAGTTGCAGTTTTACACTTTCGATGTCATTCGTGATTAATCTCCCACCAAATCGGGAGAATTACGAATTTTAGTAAATATACCCCAGCGAGTGTTCCTGGAATTCCATGCCAAAAGGTCGGCAGGGCATCCGGGTATTGCCAGAACTCGGGAGTTGCTGTCTAGGGCGGTGTGGTGGCCCTCGGTGGCTAGGGGTGTGGATAAGTGGGTTCGGGCATGTGACGTTTGTGCCCGAAATAAAACTCCTAGAGGGGTTCCTGTCGGGCCCATTACATCCACTCTCTATTCCATCTAAGCCATGGACCCACATTTCCATGGATTTTGTGGTGGACTTGCCCAAATCCTCAGGGATGACAGCCATTTGGGTTGTCGTTGACAGGTTTTCGAAGATGGCGCATTTCGTTCCACTGGTTGGGTTGCCATCAGCCAGACGCTGTCTGAGTTATTTATGGAGCATGTTGTGCGCCTCCACGGGTTGCCACTTGATGTGGTCTCTGACCGTGGATCCCAGTTTGTTGCCAAATTCTGGAGGGCATTTTGTTCTGATCTCCATATTTCTGTGAGCTTGTCGTCAGGCTACCGTTCACAGTCTAATGGGAAGACTGAGAGGGTGAACCAGTCCTTGGAGCAGTTCCTCAGGTGTTATGTCTCCAAGTGTCATACTGACTGGGTTGCTCATCTGTCCATGGCGGAGTTTGCCTATAACAACGCGGCTCACTCTGCTACAGGGATCTCTCCCTTCCTTTGTGTGTATGGGCATCATCCTAAGGCCAATTCTTTTGACCCCCTGGACTCCACGCCTGGTGGTTCCTCTGTGGTTTCGGTCCTTAGGGGTATTTGGAGGAAAGTGAAGAAAGCCCTTGTGTCTGTGTCATTAGTGACCAAAAGGGTTTTTGATAAGCGGAAAAGACCCTGCAGCTTCAAATTAGGAGACTTCGTCTGGTTGTCTACCAAGAATTTGAAGTTGAGACAGCCATCTCATAAGTTAGGCCCCCGGTTCATTGGCCCTTATAAGATCACTAGGGTTATCAATCCGGTGGCATTTCAGTTAGATCTGCCCCGTTCATTGGGTATCAATAAAACATTTCATTGTTCCCTTTTAAAACTGGCGGTTAGTAATCCTTCTTCCAGTGGAAGACCTTCTCCTCTTCTGATACGGGGTCAGAGGGAGTTTGGAACCCTCCATTTGGAAACCTTCGGGGGGAGATAATATATCCTAGAAATGCGATTTGCTGAACTTCAAATTCGCACTTCTCCAGCTTCTCCCCAAGCCGGTGGTCTCTGAGTTTCTGGAGGACTAAGCGTACATGCTTCCGATGTTCCTCCAGGGAATAGGAGAAGATTAGTATGTCATCTAAGTATACAACTAAGAATCTATCCAAATATTCCCTGAGTACATCATTCATAAAATCCTGAAAGACTGCCAGGGCATTACAGAGCCCAAAAGGCATCACCAAATATTCATAATGCCCTGAGTGGGTATTAAAGGCAGTCTTCCATTCATCCCCCTCTCTTATTCGGATTAGATTGTACGCACCGCGTAGGTCAATCTTAGAAAAAATGGTGGCAGTACGAAGCTGGTGTTAGGCGCCGGGGTCCGCTCGTCGGTGCGGCCCGGCGCCTAGCAACCAGGGACGCCGGGCGCGTGCAGCCGCCGGCTCCCTGGCAACGCTAGATGCCGGGCGCACGGAGCCGCTCTGACCTTAGCAACGGGGACGCCACGTTCAGCCGCGTTCCCCGTTGCTGGGTCTGTCCTAATTTGATTATGATGTGCTGGCCGTGCAGCATGCAAGCTGCACGGCATTTCCTGTGATCACTCGGTCTGGATCTTGATTGGAGGGTTCCTGAATAAAGGCACCCTCAGGACTTCCTACAGACGCCGGTGATAGCTTCCTGTTTGCCTGTGTCTGCTACAGAGAGTTTCCAGTCCTGCTCAATCCGGTTGTTCCTGTCCTCAGAGATCCTGTACTCGGAAGTTTGTCATCTATTCCTGGAGTCTGACCGAGCACCTTTAACATCCTGTGGTGTTCGTGAGTCGCGGCTCAGCCATGTGTTGCGGCTTGTCCGCTACTGTTTATTATTTAGTTTATTTGTGTTCTGGAGCTTTTGCGGAGGATTCCGCTCCCACAGATCCACTCTGGTATCCAGCGGTGCTGGATAGGAGTAACGGATCAGTGGATCTTTGGTTGTCCTTTTCCCTGGCGGCTAGTCCGCACATACCTTTGGGTTAAGTTAGTTAGCTTGTAACCCCTGGCCTGGTTGCTTAGTCAGAGGGCCCCTTGTTATCACCCTGTCTCGGATTTCCCTTTGTCTCCCATTAAGACCTGCGGGGGCATCGGGGTTGGGCAGACATAATCCGCCCTTCGAACGCGGCTGCCATGGGCTCAAGCAACCATAGTCTCGCAAGGGATTTCTGATAACACGGGCGAGACAACGGAGTTAGGGCACCAGGGGTTACTAGGCTCTCCTGCTCCCACAACCAGCATATCTTCCCAGTACTCAGACCTCTGCCATAAGATCTCCTCTGGTCTGGAGTACGGGAATCATAACATTATCACCGGCCAGACAAAAGAAAAAATTTAATTTAACAGGAGTTCATTTTTTTCACTTATTCAGTTGGGAGATTTTGTCGGCCTTATGAATCCCGCCGGTGTTGGGCCAAATCCTGGCCAGCTTCTAGTTAGTCAGATTCAAGAACTTACTCAGATGGTTCAGGATCTGTCCCTCCGGGTGAGGTCACAGGAAGATCTGTTACGGACTTCCCCGAGGGTCATCCCTGAACCAAAAATGCATCTGCCTGACCGTTTTTCTGGGGATAGAAAACAGTTTTTTAATTTTAAAGAGTCTTGTAAACTTTATTTTCGTTTAAGACCAGTCTCCTCAGGTACGGAGGCTCAGCGGGTTGGAATTATTATTTCTCTGCTTCAGGGGGATCCTCAGACCTGGGCTTTTGGTTTAAAGACAGACGATCCGGCCTTATCGTCTGTAGACGCCTTTTTAAAATCTTTAGGGCTATTGTATGACGACCCTGATAGAGAGGCGTCCGCTGAGAGTCAGTTGCGTGCTCTTAGACAGGGTAGGAATCCCGCAGAGAATTATTGTACGGAGTTTCGCCGTTGGTCGAACGACTGTGGATGGAATGACCCAGCCCTGCGCAGTCAGTTTCGCGTCGGCTTATCTGAATCTATAAAAGACAGTCTCCTTCAGTATCCCGCTCCTGAGACTCTCGATAAACTCATGGAGCTCTCTATTAAGATAGATCGTCGGCTCAGAGAGCGGAGGGCTGAAAAAGGGGCATCTGTCGAGTCTACTCCTTGTGTTCCTTCCATTCCTGTAGACATGGAGGAGCCTATGCAGATAGGTCTCTCCAAATTGTCTCCTGAAGAAAAAACCAGGAGGCAAAATTCTGGTCTTTGTTTATACTGTGGAGGTAAGGGACATTTTGCCCGTAGTTGTCCGAACAAGTCGGGAAACTTCCTGACCAAGTGAGTTGTGAGGGGGTTCACTTTGGTCTGCAGCTCATCTCCTCAAATAATTCACTGTTAGTTCCTGCTAAAGTTTCCTTTGGCAGCCTCTGTTCCTCGGTCTCTGCTTTTGTGGACAGTGGAGCTGCAGGGAACTTTATGGATTTAACATGGGCCAAGGCCTTGGGTATTCCTCAGTTAACCTTGGGTAGGTGTGTCACCATGCATGGGAGTCCCTTGTCCAATGGGGTTATTTCTCTATGTACACCTCCTGTTTTACTCTCGGTGGGAGTCCTGCATTCTGAAAAGATTGAGTTTTTCCTTACCCATTGTCCAGCAGTTCCTGTGGTTCTGGGTCACCCTTGGCTGGCCTTTCATAATCCCATCATTGATTGGCAGTCGGGGGAGATCTTACAATGGGGTACCATCTGTAATAAAGAATGTATTACGCTTCCTATCCGAGTAGCTGCCGCCGTTCCTGCACCCATTCCTGGGGAATACCAGGATTTTGTTGATGTGTTTTCCAAGGGCAATGCGGATATTCTGCCTCCCCATAGGCCTTATGATTGTGCCATTGAGCTAATTCCTGGTGCCACGTTGCCTAAAGGAAGGTTATATGCATTGTCTGGTCCTGAAACTGTGGCTATGAATGAGTATGTGAAAGAAAGCCTTGGGAAAGGATTTATCAGGCCATCTAAATCCCCTTTAAGTGCAGGTTTCTTTTTCGTAGAGAAGAAGGATGGTTCACTCAGACCCTGCATTGACTTTAGAGCTTTGAATAAAATCTCAGTAAAGAATACTTACCCTCTGCCGCTGATCTCTGTCCTCTTTGATCAGCTACGTTCGGCTGTGATTTTTTCTAAGATTGACCTAAGAGGAGCATATAACCTCATCAGAATCAAGTCAGGGGATGAGTGGAAAACGGCATTCAGTACTCAGTCAGGCCACTATGAGTATCTGGTTATGCCATTCGGCCTGTCTAACGCTCCGGCAGTTTTCCAGGATCTCATTAACGATGTGCTCCGTGAATTTCTTGGAAGATTCGTTGTAGTCTACTTAGACGATATTTTGATATATTCTGACTCTGTAGAACAACATGTTACCCAGGTGCGTCAGGTGCTAAAGAAATTACGTGAAAATCACCTATATGCCAAGCTGGAGAAGTGTGAATTTCATGTCACGGAGGTATCCTTTTTAGGGTACATTATTTCCCCTCGGGGATTCCGTATGGAACCAAAGAAGCTCCAAGCCATCCTTAGTTGGGCGCAACCCACCAACTTAAAAGCAATTCAGCGCTTTTTAGGGTTTGCGAACTACTACAGAAGATTTATTCACTCTTTCTCTGACCTAGTTGCTCCCATTGTGGCACTGACTAAGAAGGGAGCAGATCCTACCAATTGGTCATGTGAAGCTGAGTTATCTTTTCAGGCCTTGAAACAAGCCTTTGTCTCAGCCCCTGTCCTTAGACATCCCAACCCAGAATTGCCTTTCATTGTTGAGGTTGATGCCTCGGAGGTTGGAGTAGGGGCTATCCTTTCTCAGAAGGATCCAGATTCCCTTGAATTACATCCTTGTGCCTTTATGTCCAGGAAATTCTCATCTGCAGAATCCAACTACGATGTTGGTAACCGGGAATTGCTGGCTATTAAATGGGCTTTCGAGGAGTGGAGGTATTGGCTTGAAGGAGCGACCCATACCATTTCAGTTTTGACTGATCACAAAAATCTTCAATACATTGAATCAGCTAAACGACTGAATGCCCGGCAGGCTCGTTGGGCTTTATTTTTTACTCGTTTCAAATTCATTATCACCTTCAGGCCAGGTTCCAAGAATACTAAGGCAGATGCCCTGTCACGCAGTTTTCTTCCAGTTCAAGACAACAGTCCTGTTACTCCCATACTTCCGTCTTCAGTCATTCGGGCAGGCCTCACACAGGATGTATTTACCCAGTTAAAGCTGCTTCAACATCAAGCGCCTGGTCGTCTTTTTGTCCCTGAGTTTTTGAGAGCAACTGTTTTGACGGAGTTTCATGATAGCAAAGTTGCCGGGCATCCGGGAATCGCTAAGACTTTGGAATTAGTCTCCCGCTCAGTATGGTGGCCTGGTCTTTCCAAAGACATTAAAGAGTTTGTTTTTTCGTGTCAGGTCTGTGCACAGCATAAAGTTCCCCATTCTTTGCCTATTGGTCAACTTATGCCCTTGAATGTTCCCCTTAGGCCATGGTCGCACATCTCCATGGATTTTGTGGTGGACCTCCCTCTGTCAGCCGGATGCCGAGTCATATGGGTGGTAGTGGACCGTTTTAGCAAAATGGCCCATTTCATTGCTCTTCCCCAATTGCCATCTGCCCAGGGATTGGCAGTCTTGTTCCTCCGCCATGTTTTCAGACTCCATGGGTTACCCACTGATATTGTTTCTGATAGGGGTCCACAATTCATTGCTCAATTTTGGAAGTCTTTTTGTGCTTCGTTAAAGATGAAATTATCTTTAACGTCCGGCTATCATCCCCAATCCAATGGGCAGACTGAGCGAGTTAACCAATCTCTAAAACAATATTTGCGTTTGTACTCGGCCAAACTCCAAAATGACTGGTCTGAGTTTCTTCCATTGGCGGAGTTTGCTTATAATAATGCCTGTCATTCCTCCACCAATGTGTCTCCATTTTTTGCAGTTTTTGGTTTTCACCCCAGAGCTAATTCATTTTTTCAACATTCCTCTGTCTCCTCTCTGGCCCTGACCTCTCATCTTAAACTTATTTGGAAAAAAGTGCACCTGGCTCTCAGAAAAGCAGCATTCCGGGAAAAAAGATTTTCTGACAGGCTCCGGCGGCCGTGCACTTTTAAAGTGGGAGACAGGGTGTGGTTGTCGACTCGCAACATTAAGCTTTGACAAACCTCAGCCAGATTGGGTCCTAGATTTATTGGACCATTTCACATTATCAAAAAAGTCAATCCAGTTGCTTTCCGGTTACGTTTACCAAAAACTTTACGGATCGGAAATACCTTCCATTGCTCATTGCTGAAACCATATGTTTCATCCAGTAGATTTCCTCGTAAAATATCTCAGGGGAGATCACCAATAAATGTACAGGGTCAGCAGGAGTTCTTGGTGGAGAAGGTTCTCGATTCCAAGTTGTCCCGGGGTCGGCTTTATTTTTTGGTACATTGGAGAGGTTATGGGCCAGAGGAAAGGTCTTGGGTCCTGGATGAGGATCTTCATGCCCCGAGGCTCAAAAGGGCATTTTTTCGAGAATTTCCTCAGAAACCTGGCTTTAGGGGTTCCTTGACGCCTCCTCAAGGGGGGGGTACTGTTAGGCGCCGGGGTCCGCTCGTCGGTGCGGCCCGGTGCCTAGCAACCAGGGACGCCGGGCGCGTGCAGCCGCCGGCTCCCTGGCAACGCTAGACGCCGGGCGCATGGAGCCGCTCTGACCTTAGCAACGGGGACGCCACGTTCAGCCGCGTTCCCCGTTGCTGGGTCTGTCCTAATTTGATTATGATGTGCTGGCCATGCAGCATGCAAGCTGCACGGCATTTCCTGTGATCACTCGGTCTGGATCTTGATTGGAGGGTTCCTGAATAAAGGCACCCTCAGGACTTCCTACAGACGCCGGTGATAGCTTCCTGTTTGCCTGTGTCTGCTACAGAGAGTTTCCAGTCCTGCTCAATCCGGTTGTTCCTGTCCTCAGAGATCCTGTACTCGGAAGTTTGTCATCTATTCCTGGAGTCTGACCGAGCACCTTTAACATCCTGTGGTGTTCGTGAGTCGCGGCTCAGCCGTGTGTTGCGGCTTGTCCGCTACTGTTTATTATTTAGTTTATTTGTGTTCTGGAGCTTTTGCGGAGGATTCCGCTCCCACAAATCCACTCTGGTATCCAGCGGTGCTGGATAGGAGTAACGGATCAGTGGATCTTTGGTTGTCCTTTTCCCTGGCGGCTAGTCCGCACATACCTTTGGGTTAAGTTAGTTAGCTTGTAACCCCTGGCCTGGTTGCTTAGTCAGAGGGCCCCTTGTTATCACCCTGTCTTGGATTTCCCTTTGTCTCCCATTAAGACCTGCGGGGGCATCGGGGTTGGGCAGACATAATCCGCCCTTCGAACGCGGCTGCCATGGGCTCAAGCAACCATAGTCTCGCAAGGGATTTCTGATAACACGGGCGAGACAACGGAGTTAGGGCACCAGGGGTTACTAGGCTCTCCTGCTCCCACAACCAGCATATCTTCCCAGTACTCAGACCTCTGCCATAAGATCTCCTCTGGTCTGGAGTACGGGAATCATAACAGCTGGTCAAACAAGACCGAAATGAGAGGCAGTGGGTATGAGTTTTTAATCGTGATACGGTTCAATTCCCTGAAGTCGATGCAGGGTCGCAACGAACCGTCCTTTTTACCCACGAAGAAGAACCCTGACCCAACTGGAGACTGTGAAGGTCTGATAAATCCCTTAGCCAAGTTCTCCTGAATGTACTCTGCCATAGCCTGAGTCTCAGGAGGTGACAGGGAGTACAACCTGCTCTTGGGAAGCTTAGCATTTGGCAACAAGTCAATGGCACAGTCATAGGGGCGATGGGGAGGTAGTACCTCTGCAACTTTTTTGGAGAACACGTCCGCAAAATCTGCATAACACCCTGGCAATCCTGGCAAACTTAGCTGCGAGAGCCTGACTGGAAGGCTCAAGCAACTCCTGAAACAATCAGTACCCCAACTAAGAATCTCCCCAGAGACCCAGTCAAATTGAGGATTGTGGGCCCTTAACCAGGGTAACCCCAACACCAATGGGGCAAAAGTACAGACAGTCACATAAAAGGACAATTTTGCAGAGTGTGTGGCTCCAATAAACAAAGAAATCTGGCTAGTGCAAGAGGTAATTTTACCTTGGGATAATGGTTCCCCGTTTAACCCACAAATCTTAATTTCCGATGCCAAGGGTACTAAGGGAACAGGGTGTTTCAGGGCGAATTGGCGGTCCATAAAAACCCCGTCGGCCCCACTGTCCACAAAGGCCTCAGTCTTGACAGTTTGACCGAGGATCTTCAAGGTCACCGGAATGATAAAAGTCTTCTTGGGAAATTCTGACTTCTGGCCTGACAGGATATTTCCCATCACCCTCAGGCCCTGAAGTTTTCTGGCTTTTCTGGGCATGATACTACCACATGACCTTTATTCCCACAGTACAAACACAACCCCTGCTGTCTCCTCCGCGTCTTCTCACGCGAGGAGAGGCGGGTAGCCCCAATCTGCATAGGCTCCTCTGAAAATTCCTCAGAGTCTGAGGTTCCCTTGGGAAAGAAGGAAACCTCGGTCTCCCTTTCAAGCCTACGCTCTCTCAGCCGTCTATCCACCCGGATGGATAACTGCATGAGCTGATCCAAGCTATCAGGCAAGGGACATTGTACCAGTTGGTTAGAACTGGTTAGAAAGACCTCTTCGGTACTGGTGTCTCAGGGCTGGGTCATTCCACTAGGTATCATGGGCCAACCTCCGAAACTCCGTACAGTAAACCTCAACTGGCCTTCGCCCTTGCTTAAGGATCGAAATCTGAGCCTCGGCTGAGGCCGTCCTTTCAGGGTCATCATACAACATGCCCAGTGGCGTAAAAAAAGCATCAACACTTTTAAGCGACGGACAGTCAGGCTGCAACCCATATGCCCAGACCTGTGGGTCTCCTTGTAGCAAGGAAATCACTTTGCCCACCCGCTGAATCTCCGACCCAGAAGACTGAGGCCTAAGCCGGAAGTATAGCTTGCAGCTCTCCTTGAAACAAAAGAACTGCGAGCGATCTCCAGAAAAACGATCCGGGATTTTCGGCTCCTTAACCCCTGAAGGTACTGCTGCTGCGGGAGCTCCGCCAGTGGCCTGGGAGGTGTGCATTTTAATGGACAAATCATTAAATTGTCGAGTCAGGACCTGCACCTGATCGACCACCTGTTGCAACGTATTTTGAGGGGTATGCTCCATATTCCCACAAAATTTCAACAGGAGAATTAGGCTGCTGAATATGTTATGCACACCAGTGCCTGCAGGAATGTACTGGTGTCTGAACGGATAGGGATGCAAAACAAATGAACTCATAGACAGACTGGGGAATATGACATTACGTACACAGAAGGTGATAGGGTAACAAAATAAACACAAAGTGAACAGAGAAGCCCAGAGGCTAAGAAACTGGGTGTCTCCCTAGTATTAGTAATGCTCAGATGGAAAAAGCAAGATGTTGTGTTTTAATACGTAGAGAACCCGAAATGCTGTTGCTAAGGGCAACAGCAAAAACCTAAAGGGTTAACAACGGGTGTGGCAGTAAACTCCTTGGTCAGAGATGGAATGATAGACACAAGGAGAGTCTCCACAATCCTAATCCTCACTTGCAGTGCACAGGTTCAGCTTACTGCCACTAAACTGACACCTGAACACCTTGCACAGTGAGACAGGATTTAGGCAGGCAAGTCTGAGAATACAGCCGCAAACTTGTTTAGTTCACAGAGTAGCAAAAGAACCCCAGCAAGTTAAACGACTGACTCCAGTCTTACTGCTAGGTCTGGATTGGCAGAGTGTAGTACCAAATCTCCAGGCCTATTTGCAGTAAGCAACAACAAATACAAAGCTACACAGTACTGGCTAACTTTCAGGAACTGACTAACCAACAAAGAATCAGCAGCATCTGCTTAACCTGAGAAGAGGCCTTATATAGCAGGTGCTGTCCACGCCCCACTCAGACTTCACAGACTGTGAGCACAAAAACCAGCACCGGATCCCCTGCCGTGCACAGAGCCTGTAACCACTGCACAGCAAAAGACCCAAACCGGAGTATCAGCTGCGCTCAGGTTACTCCGCTAGCACTTGTCTCCCGGTTGCCATGACGACGTGGCAGCACAGGGCAGGAGACCCTAACAGGAGTTTATTCCCACACCCGTTGGTAACCCTTTGGGGTTTTTTCTGTTGCTCTTAGCAACATCATTTTGGGTGCTCCACATGTTAAATCACTACATCTCGTTTCATTGTCCGCTCTATTCCATCTGAGAATTCCTGACACTAGGGAGACACCCAGTTCCTGAGCCTTTGGGCTTCCCCGTTCACTTTGTGTTTATTAGTTTTTCCATCACCTCCTGTGTATGTTATATTATACTGTCTGTGAGTTCGTTTGCTTCGCATCCCTCTCTGTTCATACACCGGTATACTCCTGTTAGTACTGGTGTGCGTAACACTGCACTAGTTTAATGGACTGCGCTGGCTGTGAATGATTGTGTTGTGTGCCGTGTCTTACACTATAACTACTTACACTAGTTCCTCCATCTGACACTGTCCAAATAGTCCAGATAAACTGGCTCCAGCCTGAGCCACGTCCTCTGTAACAGGAAACCTGCAGCCCCTGAACCTGTAGAAAACACAGACACAATGCTTACTGTAAGAAATTATATGAAATGTTAAAGCATATGCCAAGATACAGGGGCGTAGTTAGAGTTTTGTGGGCCCCATAGCAACATTTTAAATGGGCCCCCCAGCATTTCATGAGAACGTGAGGGGGTTTGCAGTCAGGAAATCAGTGGGGGAGGGGTCTGACAGAGTAGAGGGCGGGACCAGACAGGATGGTGACCGAGGTGTCAGTTATGCAAAAAAAAAAAATAATAATAATATATATATATATATATATATATACTGTATATATAGACCAAACGGACCCCATCACTCAGAACTTGCACACTACTTGCTCCGGTGCCCTCCCTGTGAGTGTATGGCAAAACCAACTGATATGTAGCAAACAAGAGAACGGGCATAAAAAGCCATAAGGGCATATTTTTAATGCATGTAACATTGTGGGGTTTTGCCCCTTTATCAAAGTGCAATACAACAGTGATGAACATAAATAAGCATATCAATTAAGACATGGGGACAGTGTGTGCAGGGCTGGGTACAGGGGGCAGTGGTTGAGGTGCTGGGTACAAGGGGCTGTGTGTGTGGTGTTGGGTACAAGGGGCAGTGTGTGTGGTGTTGGGTACAGGGGGCAGTGTGTGTGATGCTGGGTACAAGGGGCAGTGGGTGCGGTGCTGGGTACATGGGGCAGTGGGTGAGGGGCTGGGTACAGGGGGCTGTGTGTGCAGGGCTGGGTACAGGGGGCAGTGGTTGAGGCGCTGGGTACACGGGGCTGTGTGTGCAGGGCTGGGTACAGAGGCATTGTGTGTGGTGAGGGTACAGGGGGCAGTGTGTGTGGTGCTGGGTAAAGGGGGCAGCGTGTGTGGTGCTGGGTACAGGGGGCAGCGTGTGTGGTGCTGGGTACAGGGGGCAGCGTATGTGGTGCTGGGTACAGGGGGCAGCGTATGTGGTGCTGGGTACAGGGGGCAGCGTATGTGGTGCTGGGTACAGGGGGCAGCGTATGTGGTGCTGGGTACAGGAGGCAGCGTGTGGTGCTGGGTACAGGGCGCAGCATGTGTGTTGCTGGCTACAGGGGTCAGTGGTTGAGGGGCTGGGTACAGAGGGCTGTGTGTGCAGGGCTGGGTGCAGGGGCAGTGGGTGAGGTGCTGGTACAAGGTGCTGTGTGTGCAGTGCTGGGTACAGGGGACAGTGTGTGAGGTGCTGCAGTGTGTGTGGTGCTGGGTACAGGGGGCAGTGTGTGTAGTGTTGGGTACAGGGGACAGTGTGTGAGGTGCTGCAGTGTGTGTGGTGCTGGGTACAGGGGGCAGCGTGTGTGGTGCTGGGTACAGGAGGCAGTGTGTGTGGGGCTGAGTAAAGGGGGCAGAGGGTGCGGTGCTGGGTACAGGGGGCTGTGTGTGGGGCTGGGTACAGGTGCAGTGGGTGAGGGTGAGGGGCTGGATTCACGTGGCAGTGGGTGAGGGGCTGGTACAGGGGCAGTGGGTGAGGTGCTGAGTACAGGGGGCATTGGGTCTGGGGCTGTGTGCAGGGGAATGTGTGTCAGTGTGTGAGTTGGAGAGAGCTAGGGTAGTAGAGAACCATCATATCTGCAGACTCCGCACGCCACACAGCAGATACTCGCTGGAGCCGCAGCTATCAGAAGTCGATTGCTGCAGCCCACAATGCAAATATTCCAGCAGCAGCCAGCACAGTGAGAGGCCGCCAGCCTGGATATGTGTAATGCCTGGCCTCTCACTGCGCTGGCTGCTGCTGGGATATTTGCATAGTGGGCGTCAGCAATCAACTTTACATAGCCACGGCTCCAGCAAGTCCAATGGCAGCAGTACATAGATGAATCAGCCCGGCATTGTGGGGAGGTTGGGGAGTGAGAGCACAGTCACACAGTCACCATGGAGGGGACGGAGCTCAGCCAACCGGCAAACCGTCCAGGCATCCCGGCGTATCAATCACAGGCAGGGAGAGGAGCACTGACTGTAACTTGGTGTAGGGGGAGCGGCAGGTCCCGGGCCCCTGTGACAGCCTGGGCCCCATAGCAGCCGCATCCCCTGCACCTATGGTAGCTACGCCACTGCCAAGATAAAAGATCATAAAACCTTAACAACACTGACACATAGATGGATGTGACCTGTAATTTATAGGTGAGATACAACAGTATGATGGGTTCCTGATAGTGTCTTGGTGAGGAGTAGAGATGTGCACCGGAATTTTTTCGAGTTTTGTGTTTTGTTTTTGTATTCGGTTCCGCGGCCGCGTTTTGGATCCGGACGCGTTTTGGTAAAGCCTCCCTTAAATTTTTTTGTTGTATTTGGGTGTGTTTTGGATTCTTTTTTTTTTTTTTTAAACCCTCAAAAACAGCTTAAATCATAGAATTTGGGGGTCATTTTGATCCTATAATATTATTAACCTCAAAAAACATAATTTCCACTCATTTCCAGTCTATTCTGAACACCTCACACTATAATATTATTTTTAGTCCTAAAATTTGCACCGAGGCACAAACACCTGGCCCATCTAGAAGTGGCACTGCAGTGTCAGACAGGATGGCACTTAAAAAAATTGGCCCCAAACAGCACATGATGCAAAGAAAAGAGAAAAAGAGGTGCACTGTGGTCGCTGGACGGCTAAGCTAAGCGACACAAACACTTCAATATCACAGGAATTATTTGTTCTAATCAATGGTATTATTGGTCCAAATCACTGGAAGAAAATGACAAAATCACAGGAATGGCAAGATCACTGTAATTAATAATTAATTATAAATCACTGATATTAATTGGTAAAATCTTGCTATCGCCTGCCTAGTGAAGTGGAACCTAGATGGCATTTGGTACCGGGGACACACTACCTCAAGAAATTCTCTAAGTCCCTGTGAATTAACGGTGGATACCGGACACATGTCTAACACCAACACAGCTGCCAAGGCCTGAGTTATCCGCTTTGCAACAGGATGACTGCTGTGATATGTCATCTTCCTCGCAAAGGACTGTTGGACAGTCAATTGCTTACTGGAAGTAGTACAAGTGGTCTTCCGACTTCCCCACTGGGATGATTATCGACTCCCAGCAGCAACATCAGCAGCATCAGCAGCAGTAGACGTTACACTCAAGGATCCATCGGAGGAATCCCAGGCAGGAGAGGACTCGTCAGACTTGCCAGTGACATGAAAAAGAGAAACGGCTGCGCTGGATTTCAGAAAAATATGCAAATGACAATAGAGAGAGCCAGTGTGTCAATACTAAAAAATAACCAAATTTATTAAAACATTGTAAAATGATGCATATGAATAAAACAATAAAACCTGCATAAATTGTTGCACAGTTAATTATCTCACAATGTCAGCACAATGGGGACTTGTGCAATATTGCAGCTATGATGTATAATGCTGAAGTCCGTATTCCGTGGCTGAAATAGGAGCTGTTCGTAGTGCACAGTGATGATGAACAAAGGTGCAATTTGTAGAGCTCCGGTAATGAATCACGTATAAGGAGCCAGTAAGTCAATCAATAATAAATACCTCTCCAGTGGGTTGGTCCATGTACCGGGCGTCCCCGGTCAGGTATCCTGCGTTACCCACAAACAGCTATGCAGCGGAGAGGAGATGGGTTGCTGTAAAAGATCGACTGGCTTATGCGACGTGAATGGCAGCGGCTGTTTAGGAGCTGGAAACAGTCCGGAACATTACCGTCTGGAAGTGCTGAACTCTGTACTGGTGTCTCAGACACTTTT
Organism: Pseudophryne corroboree; assembly: GCF_028390025.1. Taxonomy (NCBI): domain Eukaryota; kingdom Metazoa; phylum Chordata; class Amphibia; order Anura; family Myobatrachidae; genus Pseudophryne; species Pseudophryne corroboree. The sequence goes on along the minus strand of NC_086446.1, from coordinate 55,132,963 downwards.
AATTTAGATTTTTGGGTCATTCTACTGAACTTTTGTTTTTTTGACTTTACATGCTCTGTACTATGACATTGGGCATCGGCCTTGGTAGATGACGTTGATGGCATTTCATCGTCTCTGCCATGACTAGTGGCAGCAGCTTCAGCACTAGGTGGAAGTGGATCTTGATCTTTCCCTATTTTACCCTCCACATTTTTGTTCTCCATTTCTTAATGTGTGGAATTATATGCCACTAATATTATTATATCAATAGCAATGGCCTACTGTACTGTACTACTGTATACTGCTCACAACAATGCAGCACAGATATGGATACTTGAAGGGACACGGAGCTGCAAGATACAGCAATGGCTTACTGTACTGTACAACTGTATGCTGGTGGTCACCAAAATGCTGCACTGTACTACTATATATACTGCTCACAACAATGCAGCACAGATATGGATACTTGAAGTGACACGGAGCTGCAAGATACAGCAATGGCTTACTGTACTGTACAACTATATACTGTTGGTCACCAAAATGCTGCACTGTACTACTATATATATATATATATATATATATATATAGTATATACTGGTCACACAACAATGCAGCAGATATTGAGCACTGATGATCCGGATACTGTCTAGAACCAAGTCTGACACGGAGCTGCAAGATACAGCAATGGCCTACTGTATTATATACTGGTAGTCACCACAATCCAGCACACTGAGCACAGATACCTGTAGCACACTGAGCACAGATATGGAGCTTTTCAGGCAGAGAACGTAGATATTTGCAGCACACTGAGCACAGATATGGAGCTTTTCAGGCAGAGAACGTAGCCACGTCCTCTCCGCTCAATCTCCAATGCATGAGTGAAAACGGCGACGACGCGCGGCTCTTTATATGGCATACGAATCTCGCGAGAATCCGAGAGCGGGATGATGACGTTCGGCCTCGTTAGGGTTAACCGAGCTAGTCAGGAAGATCCGAGGCTGCCTCGGACCCGTGTAAAATACGTGAAGTTCGGGGAGGGGGGGGAGGGGGTTGGGATCACGATGAACCAAACCCGCTCATATCTAGTGAGGAGTAGCCTTACATTAAAGCCTTTGCCCTTATCATCTATGGAACCTGTGGCAATAGCATTAAGCTGTGTAAATGGTAGAGATGAGCGCCGGAAATTTTTCGGGTTTTGTGTTTTGGTTTTGGGTTCGGTTCCGCGGCCGTGTTTTGGGTTCGACCGCGTTTTGGCAAAACCTCACCGAATTTTTTTTGTCGGATTCGGGTGTGTTTTGGATTCGGGTGTTTTTTTCAAAAAACCCTAAAAAACAGCTTAAATCATAGAATTTGGGGGTCATTTTGATCCCAAAGTATTATTAACCTCAAAAACCATAATTTACACTCATTTTCAGTCTATTCTGAATACCTCACACCTCACAATATTATTTTTAGTCCTAAAATTTGCACCGAGGTAGCTGTGTGAGTAAGATAAGCGACCCTAGTGGCCGACACAAACACCGGGCCCATCTAGGAGTGGCACTGCAGTGTCACGCAGGATGTCCCTTCCAAAAAACCCTCCCCAAACAGCACATGACGCAAATAAAAAAAGAGGCGCAATGAGGTAGCTGACTGTGTGAGTAAGATAAGCGACCCTAGTGGCCGACACAAACACCGGGCCCATCTAGGAGTGGCACTGCAGTGTCACGCAGGATGGCCCTTCCAAAAAACCCTCCCCAAACAGCACATGACGCAAAGAAAAAAAGAGGCGCAATGAGGTAGCTGACTGTGTGAGTAAGATAAGCGACCCTAGTGGCCGACACAAACACCGGGCCCATCTAGGAGTGGCACTGCAGTGTCACGCAGGATGGCCCTTCCAAAAAACCCTCCCCAAACAGCACATGACGCAAAGAAAAAAAGAGGCGCAATGAGGTAGCTGACTGTGTGAGTAAGATAAGCGACCCTAGTGGCCGACACAAACACCGGGCCCATCTAGGAGTGGCACTGCAGTGTCACGCAGGATGGCCCTTCCAAAAAACCCTCCCCAAACAGCACATGACGCAAAGAAAAAGAAAAGAAAAAAGAGGTGCAAGATGGAATTGTCCTTGGGCCCTCCCACCCACCCTTATGTTGTATAAACAGGACATGCACACTTTAACCAACCCATCATTTCAGTGACAGGGTCTGCCACACGACTGTGACTGATATGACGGGTTGGTTTGGACCCCCCCCAAAAAAGAAGCAATTAATCTCTCCTTGCACAAACTGGCTCTACAGAGGCAAGATGTCCACCTCATCATCATCCTCCGATATATCACCGTGTACATCCCCCTCCTCACAGATTATCAATTCGTCCCCACTGGAATCCACCATCTCAGCTCCCTGTGTACTTTGTGGAGGCAATTGCTGCTGGTCAATGTCTCCGCGGAGGAATTGATTATAATTCATTTTAATGAACATCATCTTCTCCACATTTTCTGGATGTAACCTCGTACGCCGATTGCTGACAAGGTGAGCGGCGGCACTAAACACTCTTTCGGAGTACACACTTGTGGGAGGGCAACTTAGGTAGAATAAAGCCAGTTTGTGCAAGGGCCTCCAAATTGCCTCTTTTTCCTGCCAGTATAAGTACGGACTGTGTGACGTGCCTACTTGGATGCGGTCACTCATATAATCCTCCACCATTCTTTCAATGTTGAGAGAATCATATGCAGTGACAGTAGACGACATGTCCGTAATCGTTGTCAGGTCCTTCAGTCCGGACCAGATGTCAGCTTCAGCAGTCGCTCCAGACTGCCCTGCATCACCGCCAGCGGGTGGGCTCGGAATTCTGAGCCTTTTCCTCGCACCCCCAGTTGCGGGAGAATGTGAAGGAGGAGATGTTGACAGGTCGCGTTCCGCTTGACTTGACAATTTTGTCACCAGCAGGTCTTTGCACCCCAGCAGACTTGTGTCTGCCGGAAAGAGAGATCCAAGGTAGGTTTTAAATCTAGGATCGAGCACGGTGGCCAAAATGTAGTGCTCTGATTTCAACAGATTGACCACCCGTGAATCCTTGTTAAGCGAATTAAGGGCTGCATCCACAAGTCCCACATGCCTAGCGGAATCGCTCCCTTTTAGCTCCTTCTTCAATGCCTCCAGCTTCTTCTGCAAAAGCCTGATGAGGGGAATGACCTGACTCAGGCTGGCAGTGTCTGAACTGACTTCACGTGTGGCAAGTTCAAAGGGCATCAGAACCTTGCACAACGTTGAAATCATTCTCCACTGCACTTGAGACAGGTGCATTCCACCTCCTATATCGTGCTCAATTGTATAGGCTTGAATGGCCTTTTGCTGCTCCTCCAACCTCTGAAGCATATAGAGGGTTGAATTCCACCTCGTTACCACTTCTTGCTTCAGATGATGGCAGGGGAGGTTCAGTAGTTTTTGGTGGTGCTCCAGTCTTCTGTACGTGGTGCCTGTACGCCGAAAGTGTCCCGCAATTCTTCTGGCCACCGACAACATCTCTTGCACGCCCCTGTCGTTTTTAAAAAAATTCTGCACCACCAAATTCAAGGTATGTGCAAAACATGGGACGTGCTGGAATTTGCCCATATTTAATGCACACACAATATTGCTGGCGTTGTCCGATGCCACAAATCCACAGGAGAGTCCAATTGGGGTAAGCCATTCTGCGATGATCTTCCTCAGTTGCCGTAAGAGGTTTTTAGCTGTGTGCGTATTCTGGAAAGCGGTGATACAAAGCGTAGCCTGCCTAGGAAAGAGTTGGCGTTTGCGAGATGCTGCTACTGGTGCCGCCGCTGCTGTTCTTGCGGCGGGAGTCCATACATCTACCCAGTGGGCTGTCACAGTCATATAGTCCTGACCCTGCCCTGCTCCACTTGTCCACATGTCCGTGGTTAAGTGGACATTGGGTACAGCTGCATTTTTTAGGACACTGGTGACTCTTTTTCTGAGGTCTGTGTACATTTTCGGTATCGCCTGCCTAGAGAAATGGAACCTAGATGGTATTTGGTACCGGGGACACAGTACCTCCAACAAGTCTCTAGTTGGCTCTGCAGTAATGATGGATACCGGAACCACGTTTCTCACCACCCAGGATGCCAAGGCCTCAGTTATCCGCTTTGCAGTAGGATGACTGCTGTGATATTTCATCTTCCTCGCAAAGGACTGTTGGACAGTCAATTGCTTGGTGGAAGTAGTAAAAGTGGTCTTACGACTTCCCCTCTGGGATGACCATCGACTCCCAGCAGCAACAACAGCAGCGCCAGCAGCAGTAGGCGTTACACGCAAGTATGCATCGGAGGAATCCCAGGCAGGAGAGGAATCATCAGAATTGCCAGTGACATGGCCTGCAGGACTATTGGAATTCCTGGGGAAGGAGGAAATTGACACTGAGGGAGTTGGTGGGGTGGTTTGCGTGAGCTTGGTTACAAGAGGAAGGGATTTACTGGTCAGTGGACTGCTTCCGCTGTCGCCCAAAGTTTTTGAACTTGTCACTGACTTATTATGAATGCGCTGCAGGTGACGTATAAGGGAGGATGTTCCGAGGTGGTTAACGTCCTTACCCCTACTTATTACAGCTTGACAAAGGGAACACACGGCTTGACAAATGTTGTCCGCATTTCTGGTGAAATACTTCCACACCGAAGAGCTGATTTTTTTGGTATTTTCACCAGGCATGTCAACGGCCATATTCCTCCCACGGACAACAGGTGTCTCCCCGGGTGCCTGACTTAAACAAACCACCTCACCATCAGAATCCTCCTGGTCAATTTCCTCCCCAGCGCCAGCAACACCCATATCCTCCTCATCCTGGTGTACTTCAACACTGACATCTTCAATCTGACTATCAGGAACTGGACTGCGGGTGCTCCTTCCAGCACTTGCAGGGGGCGTGCAAATGGTGGAAGGCGCATGCTCTTCACGTCCAGTGTTGGGAAGGTCAGGCATCGCAACCGACACAATTGGACTCTCCTTGTGGATTTGGGATTTCGAATAACGCACAGTTCTTTGCGGTGCTTTTGCCAGCTTGAGTCTTTTCAGTTTTCTAGCGAGAGGCTGAGTGCTTCCATCCTCATGTGAAGCTGAACCACTAGCCATGAACATAGGCCAGGGCCTCAGCCGTTCCTTGCCACTCCGTGTGGTAAATGGCATATTGGCAAGTTTACGCTTCTCCTCCGACAATTTTATTTTAGGTTTTGGAGTCCTTTTTTTACTGATATTTGGTGTTTTGGATTTGACATGCTCTGTACTCTGACATTGGGCATCGGCCTTGGCAGACGACGTTGCTGGCATTTCATTCATCGTCTCGGCCATGACTAGTGGCAGCAGCTTCAGCACGAGGTGGAAGTGGATCTTGATCTTTCCCTAATTTTGGAACCTCAACATTTTTGTTCTCCATATTTTAATAGGCACAACTAAAAGGCAACTCAGGTAAACAATGGAGATGGATGGATACTAGTATACAATTAAGGATGGACTGCTGAGTGCCGACACAGAGGTAGCTACAGCCGTGGACTATTGTACTGTACTGTGTCTGCTGCTAATATAGACTGGATGATAATGAGATGTAGTATGTATGTATAAAGAAGAAAGAAAAAAAAAACACGGGTAGGTGGTATACAATTATGGATGGACTGCCGAGTGCCGACACAGAGGTAGCTACAGCCGTGGACTACCGTACTGTGTCTGCTGCTAATATAGACTGGTTGATAATGAGATGTAGTATGTATAAAGAAGAAAGAAAAAAAAACCACGGGTAGGTGGTATACAATTATGGACGGACTGCCGAGTGCCGACACAGAGGTAGCTACAGCCGTGGACTACCGTACTGTGTCTGCTGCTAATATAGACTGGTTGATAATGAGATGTAGTATGTATAAAGAAGAAAGAAAAAAAAATCCACGGGTAGGTGGTATACAATTATGGATGGACTGCCGAGTGCCGACACAGAGGTAGCTACAGCCGTGGACTACTGTACTGTGTCTGCTGCTAATATAGACTGGTTGATAAAGAGATGTAGTATGTATGTATAAAGAAGAAAGAAAAAAAAACCACGGGTAGGTGGTATACAATTATGGATGGACTGCCGAGTGCCGACACAGAGGTAGCTACAGCCGTGGACTACCGTACTGTACTGTGTCTGCTGCTAATATAGACTGGTTGATAAAGAGATGTAGTATGTATGTATAAAGAAGAAAGAAGAAAAAACCACGGGTAGGTGGTATACAATTATGGATGGACTGCCGAGTGCCGACACAGAGGTAGCTACAGCAGTGGACTACTGTACTGTGTCTGCTGCTAATATAGACTGGTTGATAAAGAGATGTAGTATGTATGTATAATGAAGAAAGAAAAAAAAACCACGGGTAGGTGGTATACAATTATGGACGGACTGCCGAGTGCCGACACAGAGGTAGCTACAGCCGTGGACTACCGTACTGTACTGTGTCTGCTGCTAATATAGACTGGTTGATAAAGAGATGTAGTATGTATGTATAAAGAAGAAAGAAAAAAAAACCACGGGTAGGTGGTATACAATTATGGATGGACTGCCGAGTGCCGACACAGAGGTAGCTACAGCCGTGGACTACTGTACTGTGTCTGCTGCTAATATAGACTGGTTGATAAAGAGATGTAGTATGTATGTATAAAGAAGAAAGAAAAAAAAACCACGGATAGGTGGTATACAATTATGGATGGACTGCCGAGTGCCGACACAGAGGTAGCTACAGCCGTGAACTACCGTACTGTGTCTGCTGCGACTGGATGATAAATAATGATATAAAAAATATATATATATCACTACTGCAGCCGGACAGGTATATATTATATAATGACGGACCTGCTGGACACTGTCTGTCAGCAGAATGAGTTTTTTATAGAATAAAAAAAAAAACACCACACAAGTCACACGACGAGTGTTTAACTTTTTCAGGCAATCACAATATAATATACTACTAACTATACTGGTGGTCAGTGTGGTCAGGTCACTGGTCAGTCACACTGGCAGTGGCACTCCTGCAGCAAAAGTGTGCACTGTTTAATTTTAATAATATGTACTCCTGGCTCCTGCTATAACCTATAACTGGCACTGCTCCCCAGTCTCCCCCACAATTATAAGCTGTGTGAGCACTGAGCACAGTCAGATATATACATAGATGATGCAGCACACTGGGCTGAGCAGTGCACACAGATATGGTATGTGACTGAGTCACTGTGTATCGTTTTTTTCAGGCAGAGAACGGATTATATTAAATAAAACTGCACTGTGTCTGGTGGTCACTGTGGTCAGTCACTACTAAACTCTGCACTCTCTACAGTACTCCTAAACTCCAGTAAATCAAGTGTCTCTGTCTCAAATCAATCTCACTCTCTCTCTTCTAATCTAAATGGAGAGGACGCCAGCCACGTCCTCTCCCTATCAATCTCAATGCACGTGTGAAAATGGCGGCGACGCGCGGCTTCTTATATAGAATCCGAGTCTCGCGAGAATCCGACAGCGTCATGATGACGTTCGGGCGCGCTCGGGTTAACCGAGCAAGGCGGGAAGATCCGAGTCGCTCGGACCCGTGTAAAAAAACATGAAGTTCGGGCAGGTTCGGTTTCCGAGGAACCGAACCCGCTCATCCCTAGTAAATGGACCTTCATTCTGCTGCATATGTAGTAATTCTGTACAAATACATCACCTCTTGGGTGCTTGGGAAATTATATACTGTAGCCCAGTGTTGGGGAACCTTTGGCACTCCAGCTGTTGTTGAAGTACACATCCCAGCTTGCCCTGCTACAGTTTTAGCATGGCCAAATAGCAAAACAGTAGCAGGGCATGCTGGGATGTGTAGTTCAACAACAACTGGAGTGCCAAAGGTTCCCCATCACTGCCAGTGTAGCCATTTGTTATAATACCTAGAACCAACTGATTGGTGATGTGTCCATAGGTCTGCATATTGTGGAATTGTGACTTCTACTGGTGTTCATGTGGACTCATCCTAACAATGGCCATTGGGGGTCATTCCAAGTTGTTCGCTAGCAGATTTCGGTAGCAACGCAGCGATCAGGAAAAAAAATCGGCACTTCTGCGCATGCGTCGCAATGCGCACACGTTTCGTTCTATTATAACGAATGATGTCGTTTCACACAAGGACTAGCAAAACTTTTCAGTCGCACTGCTGGCCACAGACTGATTGACAGGAAGTGGGCGTTTCTGGGTGTCAACTGACCATTTTCAGGGAGTGTGTGGAAAAAACGGAGGCGTGCCAGATAAAAACGCAGGCGTGGCTGGGGAAACGCAGGCGTGGCTGGCCGAATGCAGGGCGTGTTTGTGATGTCAAAACAGGAACTGAATAGTCTGAAGTGATCGCAAGCTAGGAGTAGGTCTGGAGCTACTCTGACACTGCACAAAATTATTTTGTAGCCACTCTGCGATCCTTTCGTTCGCACACTGCTAAGCTAAAATACACTCGCAGAGGGCGGCGGCTTTGCGTTTGCACGGCTGCTAAAAGCAGCTAGCGAGCGAACAACTCGGAATGACCACCCATGTGCAGTTCTCAAATATTGACCGTCAGTTTCTTTATCAAAGCCGTCTGCCTGCTATATTGTCTTCCAAGGTTATTACTTGTTTTGATGTGAAGAGGAGGATGGTTGTAAAAAAACCTCTATAAAAATAACTGGTTCTTTCTCCAGAAAATATTTGTATCGTGGAGTCTCTTCTTCTCCCTTCATATGCATACCTCCCAACTTTTCAGTTTTCTAAAGAGGGACACGCTCCCGAAAAAGGGGGGGTGTCATAAGAAAATGAGGCGTGGCTTCATGGGAGGACCCGTGATCGCGAGCCACTCCCCCGTTTCCGTCACTAAGGGGACATGCCCAGTGCTCTGTGAACCGATGGCATGCCCCCTCTCCCTCTGACTCCAGTAAATAGACACTAAGACGCTAAGCAGGGCAGCAAGAGACAGAGCCTCCCAACTGCCCCCCACCACAAAACACTGCGGCACGCGGGTGGGACAGCGGGACAGTCCCCAAAAAACAGGACTGTCCCACGAAGAACGGGACAGTTGGGAGGTATTCATATGTAACATTAGTCCAGCTATAATTTTATTGGGCTGGTATTGCTAATAAAGTTTCATCATGTGCAGAACACGCATTTTAAAAACTCATCTTCTTTACCGTAGGATCTACAACATAACCAAACAAAAGTTTCCTGTTACTCTCTATACAGTTGATACATTGCAGGAAATTCTGAGAACCCTGAGTACTAGTTCTGGTTCCTCTTATAGTCATGCTTTATAATGACACCAGAAATGCGTGCATGCGCAGAAGCCACCCTTCTAGTTAAAACAAGGATTTTTGTCACCAGAACTACTCCATTAGATAGCAGTTCGGATTTTTTGAAAATCTGAATCCACCCGAACTTCCTCGATCCAAACCACAGCTTGGATCTCCCTATCAGCTCTGGATCGCTATCAGAGACAAAACCACGAGATCCCACTATCGGATCTTGCGATTTTGCCTCCGGCTCCAATTTCCAAAGTCTCATTGAAATGAATGGGCTGACCGCTGATTGGCTGAGAGAGCCGTCTGTCACGGCACTCAGCCAATAAGCACTTCCCCATAGACTTCCATGGGGCAGATGCATGCAAACTGGTTTTCTCCCACCGCATTGCTGACACTGCTGGCACCCCCACACTGAGGACACTGCTGGCACCCCTGCACTGAGGTCACTTCTCAGACCCGCGCATTGAGGATACTGCTAGCACCCCCACAATGAGGACACTGCCAGCACCCCGCACTGAGGACTCCGTCGGCACCCCCTGTCACAGTAAGTAAACTATTTGTATATCTGATCTGCACTGTATCCCTCACTGTATTCAACCCACGCTGTATCCCGCACCGTATCTGACCCGCACTGTATCCAACCTGCACTGTATCCAACCCACACTGTAACTAGGGAAGCCAATCCCAGGTGTCTGGATTGAAAAATGGCTAATTCCGGGATTCCCGGGATACCCGAGATTGGCTTTTAAGTGTGTGGCCGCCCCCTCGCCCCGCCCGACCTGCACACATTACTAACCGTATATCGAGGGGGGCCGGGTGGGGATCTCTTCCTGCACTCCCTCACTGCACAGCTGATGGCGCAGCATGACCTCATGCTGCACTGGGGGAGCCGGAAGGAGGAAGCCGGGCAGCGTCTGAGCGTCCTGTGGATGCTCAACGCTGAGCCCTCAATTCCTGGGATTGGACCTTCCAATCTTGGGATTGAAGCCCGTCCGTTTTATGGCACTAAATCCTGAGATCCCGCTGATCCCGAACCCGCGATTGGACACCATATCTGTAACCTGTACTGTGTATGACCTGCACTGTATCTGACCCATACAATATCCGACCCGGTGTGGTTTTGATACAGTGTGGGATACAGTGTGGGTCAGATCACGCACTGTATGCAGCCTGCACTGTATCTGACCCGCACTGTATCACGCTCTGTATCCAACCTGCACTGTATTCTGAGCTGTATCCAACCCACACTGTATTTGACCCACACTGTAAAGGTGCATGCATCTTTACCTGCCGTGATTCTTAGTACATTTCTGCATTGGATTGTTTTCTATTGAAAGTACTTGCGAGTTGGTTTGATTATTGTTAATACATTACTCTACCAATTTGCTAAACATTTTTAAACAGAAACAACTGCCGTATGTTTGTGCTGCAGCTCTGTTACATAGTAACACAGTAACATAGTATCTAAGGTTGAAAAAAGAAATGTTGTCCATCGAGTTCAACCTATTTGTGGTCTCCTATGCACGATTATCTTGTATAAAATTTTGACTGAAGTTGATGACTGCCGTTACGTTTTACCCCTCTTTTTATAATAACCATAGTGCGTGACTATGCCCCGTAACCCTGGATATCCTTATCCATCAGGAATTTATCTAATCCATTCTTAAAGGTGTTGACTGAGTCGGCCATTACAACTCCCTCAGGCAGGGAATTCCAAACACGTATCGTCCTTACCGTGAAAAAGCCTTTACGCCATATTGTGCGGAATCTCCTCTCCTCTAACCTGAGTGAGTGTCCACAAGTTATCTGTGTTGATCTAACCAAAAACAGGTCCTGCGCAAGATCTGTGTATTTTCCCCTTATACATTTGTAAATGTTGATCATGTCCCCTCTTAGTCTCCTCTTTTCCAATGTAAACATGCATAGCCTTGCAAGCCTTTCCTCGTATTCCAGCATCTCCATGCCCTTAATTAGTTTGGTCGTCCACCTCTGGACCTTTTCTACCTCCAGGATATTTTTTTTGTAGTACGGTGCCCAGAATTATACACAGTATTCAAGGTGTAGCCTCACTAGTGATTTATTCAATGGGTGTATAACGCTCTCGTCCCTAGCATCAATTGCTTAGTAACCAGCCAGTTTGTTGCAGCCTTTGGCATAAAGTAGATGAAAACAATATTGTGAGATGTGAGTTGGTCAAAATTGACTGGAAATGAGCGGAAATTAATGCTATCAAGGTTAATAATACCATAGGAACAAAAACAGGCCCAAATAATATTATTTTAACTTTTTCGAAATTTAAAAAAAAAACATAGACCCAAAACCAGTCACAGCTGATATTCAAAGCCAAAACTGGACAACAAATTAGAACCAATGCCAAAACCATCAAAAATAGTCTGACGCGCATCTCTAATCAAAAGGAGTCCTATACATAGATATGCATGATGTATAGAGTATAGAGTGATGATACACAGTGTAAATTACTAATAAAAGTAAATGGTCATGTCACATGATGATACCTCATTTTGTTCTGTAGAGCATTTTGTGCCAACATGCTGCCCCTGAAACATCTGTCTGACAGTCACGCTGCTGCTCTGCTCTGCGCTGGGCTATGGCTGCTGTCCCTGTAACACCTGTCTGACAGTCACATTGCTGCTCTGCTCTGCGCTGGGCTATGGCTGCTGCCCTGTAACACCTGTCTTACAGTCACATTGCTGCTGTGCGCTGGGCTATGGCTGCTGCCCCTGTAACACCTGTCTGACAGTCACATTACCGCTGTGCAATGGACTGTGACTGCCGCCCCTGTAACACCTGTCTGACAGTCATATTGCCACTGTGCGCTGGACTATGGCTGCTGCCCCTGTAACACCTATCTGACAGTCACATTGCTGCTGTGTGCTGGGCTATGGCTGCTGCCCCTGTAACACCTATCTGACAGTCACATTGCTGCTGAGCACTGGGCTATGGCTGCTGCCCCTGTAACACCTGTCTGACAGTCACATTGCAGCTGTGTGCTGGGCTATGGCTGCTGCCCCTGTAACACCTGTCTGACAGTCACATTGCTGCTGTGTGCTGGGCTATGGCTGCTGCCCCTGTAACACCTGCCTGACAGTCACATTACAGCTGTGCGCTGGGCTATGGCTGCTGCCCCTGTAACACCTGTCTCACAGTCACATTGCTGCTGTGTGCTGGGCTATGGCTGCTGCCCCTGTATCACCTGTCTGACAGTCACATTGCTGCTGTGTGCTGGGCTATGGCTGCTGCCCCTGTAACACCTGTATGAAGGTCACATTACAGCTGTGCGCTGGGCTATGGCTGCTGCCCCTGTAACACCTGCCTGACAGTCACATTACAGCTGTGCGCTGGGCTATGGCTGCTGCCCCTGTAACACCTGTCTCACAGTCACATTGCTGCTGTGTGCTGGGCTATGGCTGCTGCCCCTGTATCACCTGTCTGACAGTCACATTGCTGCTGTGTGCTGGGCTATGGCTGCTGCCCCTGTAACACCTGTCTGACAGTCACATTGCTGCTGTGTGTTGGGCTATGGCTGCTGCCCCTGTAACACCGGTCTGACAGTCACATTGCCACTGTGCTCTGGGCTATGGCTGCTCCTAGATGTTTTACTGCAAGGCAACGGTACAAACAAACCGTAATAGTGAAAATAGGATTTTAATTACCTACCGTTAAATCCTTTTCTCATAGTCTGCAGAGGATGCTGGTGTCCACATTAGTACCATGGGGTATAGACGGGTCAAGTAGGAGCCATGGGCACTTTAAGAAATTAATAGTTTGGGCTGGCTCTTCCCTCTGTGCCCCTCCTACCAGACTCAGTCTAGAAACTGTGCACTAGCAGACAGACATACTTCGAGAGAAGGATTGAACAGAATAGTGGTGAGATTCGAACCAGCACACACCAGACAAGAGGAAAGCCATGCTAACCAAACTTGAACAGCTACAGCAACGGCTGAATCAACAACAATACTTAAGTAACAGTGCATTAAAACACAAAGCACAGAGGGGACGCCCAGTATCCTCTACGGACTACGAGAAAAGGATTTACCAGTGGGTAATTAAAATCCTATTTTCTCTTACGTCCCAGAGGATACTGGGGTCCACATTAGTACTATGGGGATGTACCAAAGCTCCCAAACTGGGTGGGAGAGTGCTGAGGTTCCTGCATAACTGATTGACCAATCTCAAGGTCCTCAGAGGCCAAAATATCAAACTTGTAGAACTTAGAAAACTTGTTTGAACCTGACCAAGTAGCATGCTCGGCAGAGCTGTAAAGCCGAGACACCCCAGGCAGCTGCCCAGGAAGTACCCACTGACCTAGTCAAGTGGGCCTGTACAGATCTAGGAACCGGCAATCCTGCCGTAGAGTAAGCATGCTGGTTAGTAAGCCTAACCCAGTGAACAATTGTCTGCTTTGAAGCAGGACACACAATTTTATTGAGATCATAGAGAACAAACAACGAGTCAGGTTTTCTGTGACGAGCTGTCGGCTACACATAGATCTTCAAAGCCCTTACAACATCCAAGGACTTTGAAGTGGCAGAGGTGTCAGTAACCACCAGAACCACAGTAGGTTGGTGGATATGAAATGCAGATACCACCTTTGGAAGAAATTGCTGACAAGTTCTGAGTTCAGCTCTATCTTCATAAAAAATCAAATATGGGCTCTTGTGAGACAATGCCCCCAATTCCGACACACATCTTGCTGAAGGTAAGGCCAACAGTGTGACGGTCTTCCACGTAAGAAACTTAACATCAACCTACTGTAAAGGCTCAAACCATTCAGATTGCAGAAACTGCAACACCATGTTAAGATCCCAAAGTGCCGTGGGAGGCACAAAAGGTGTAGGGAAGCCAATCCCAGGCCATTTCTTCAATCCCGGGTATCGGGATTGAAAAATGGCCAATTCCAGGATTCCCGGGATACTCGGGACCGCCCCCTCGCCCCACCCCGCCCCGCCTGCCCCGCACATATAACTCACCATATACCAGGGGCGGACGGAAGAGGAACATCTTTTGAACGCTGCTGGCGGCTGACAGCGCAGCGTGACCTATCACGCTGCGCTGGGGACCCGGAAGGAGGAAGCTGGGCAGCGTCTGAGTGTCCTATGGACGCTCAACGCTGATCCCTCAATCCCCGGGATTGGAGCTTCCAATCTCGGGATTGAATCCCGGCCATTTTTGGCCCTAAATCCCCGGATCCCGCCGATCCCAATCCCGGGATTGGCCACCATAAAAGGGTGATTGGATGTGCAGAACTACTTTTAAGAACGTCTGAACCTCAGGGGGAGAAGCCACTTGTTTCTGGAAGAAAATGGACAAGGCCAAAATCTGGACTTTTAAGGAGCCCAGGCGTAGGCCAGCATCCACACCTGACTGCAGAAAGAGCAGAAAACGTCCCAGTTGAAAATCCTCCAAGAAATATAGTTTCTCCAAATACGGTGGGCCTGGATCAAGGTAGGAATAGCCTTGTCCGGAATGCCTTTCCGGGCAAGAATCTGATGTCAACTTCCATGCTGTCAAACTTAGCCACGGTAAGTCTTGACAGACAAACGGCCCTTGTTTCAGAAGGTCCCATTCTCCTGGATGGAGGTCGTGTCTGCTGAGAAAGTCTGCTTCACAGTTGTCTACTCCCGGATTGAAGATCGCGGACAACACTATCGTGTGTCTTTCTGTCCAGAGGAGAATCCTTGTTACCTCTGACATCGCTGCTCTGCTCATCGTTCCGCCTTGTCGGTCTATGTGCGTCACCATCGTCACATTGTCCGACTGAACCTGAATGGCTTGATCTTGAAGAAGATGTGAAGTCTGCAGAAGGACATTGTATATGGCTCCTAGTTCGAGAATGTTGATTGGAAGAGTGGCTTCCTGACTTGTCCATCTTCCTTGGAACTGTTCTCCCTGGTGACCGCCCCCCAACTTCTGCGGCTTGCGTCTGTGTTTAGAAGAATCCAATTTTTAATCCTGAACCTTCGGCCTTCTGTGAGGTGAGGAGTTTGAAGCTACCACAGCAGAGAAATCCTGGCTCTTGGTGACAGACCTATCCTCTGGTGCATGTGTAGATGCGATCCGGACCATTTGTCCAACAGATGCAGCTGGAAGGGCCTTGCGTGAAACCTTCCGTACTACAGCGCCTCGTAAGCAGCTACCATCTTCCCCAGAAGACGAATGCACAGATGCACCAATATCCAGGGTGGTTTTAGAACCTCCCGCACCATTGACTGGATTACCAATGCCTTTTCCAATGGAATGAAAACTCTCATTGCTTCCGTGTCCAGTATAATTCCCAGAAACTGAAGTTTCCTCGTTGGTTCCAGGTGAGATTTTTTTAGGTTCAGAATCCACCCATGATCCTGGAGCATTCAAGTTGAAATTACAATTCTGTCCAGCAGTTTCTCCCTGGATGATGCTTTTATCAGCACCCCCTTAATGGCGCGTGGTCTTCCTGGTTTTTTTATACCGGCCTGAGGTGTTTTGTATGCTTACTAGTGGTTTTACCCCTGCAAGGCTGTGTGCCAGTGTGGGAATTCATCTGGACTTCAGCTCACCCCTCACCGCGAGTGCACTGTGTCCTGAAATCCGGATCTGCAGCATCAGCGCTGTGCTCCTACCCTTGTGCCATCATTAGCGCCGGCGACTGGCTAACTGAGACTCCAGCAATGTACTCACGACTCTTCTTACTTCTGGCTCTGTTAGGGGTGACGGCATGCTGCTGGTCTGTATGCTCGCCGTGGTGGGGTTTGCGAATAGGACCCTCGGGAGCTCAGTGTCCTGTCAGCGGAGAAACGGGACCATTAACTCTTTAGGAAGTTGGGCCATTCTCCCCTCTAAGTCCCACGAAGCAGGTATACTGGTGCCAACCAGCCCTGCCTGTAAAATAACAGACAGAAAATAAAATGTAGAAAAAACTCTCTTCAGGAGCTCTCCTAAGCGTGACCGGCTCCTTTGGGCACATTTTCTAAACTGAGTCTGGTAGGAGGGGTATAGAGGGAGGAGCCAGCCCACACTATTAATTTCTTATAGTGCCCATGGCTCCTAGTGGACCCGTCTATATCCCATGGTACTAATGTGGACCCCAGTATCCTCTAGCACATAAGAGAAAAAGAGATTTATGGTAAGAACTTACCATTGTTAAATCTTTTTCTGCGAGGTACACTGGGCTCCACAAGGATTAACATCGGGGTGTAGAGTAGGATCTTAATCTGAGGCACCAACAGGCTAAATGCTTTGACTGTTCCCAAGATGCACAGCGCCGCCTCCTCCATAACCCCGCCTCCGTGCACAGGAGCTCACTTTCGTTAACCAGTCCAATGCAGTAGCAGGTACCAGAGACGACAATCATGAGTAGTCACACACACCACACACTCACTCCTGGAGAGGTGTCAGCGGCTAATGCCATACCAACCCAAAGAAGCCAAGTGCGTCAGGGTGGGCACCCTGTGGAGCCCAGTGTACCTCGCAGAAAGAGATTTAACAATGGTAAGTTCTTACCATAAATCTAATTTTCTGCTCCGGGGTACACTGGACTCCACAAGGATTAACATTGGGGATGTCCTAAAGCAGTTCCTTATGGGAGAGGATGCACTGTAGCGGGCACAAGAACCCAGCATCCAAAGGAACCATCCTGGTAGGCGGAAGTATCGAAGGAATAGAACCTTATGAACGTGAACACCACTGAGGACCACGTAGCCGTCTTGCACAATTGTTCAAGGGTCGTACCCCGGTGGGCCACCCAAGAAGGTCCAACAGACAGAGTAGAATGGGCTTTAATGGTAGCAGGTGCTGGAAGGCCAGCCTGTGCATAAGCATCTGCAATCACCATTCTAATCGATGTGGACAAGGTCTGCTTGTTAGCAGGCCAGCTACGTTTGTGAAAGCAGTTCAAAAAGCGAATCAGACTTCCGAATGGAAGCAGTTCTCTTCACATAGATATGGAGAGCCCATACCACATCCAAAGACCGCTTTTTAGATGACATCTCAGGAGAATTAAAGACCAGAACCACAATCTTCTGGTTAAGGTGGAAGGAAGACACCCCCTTGGGTAAATAACCCAGATGCATTCTAGGGACCGCCCGGTGACAGTGAAAAATCAGATAGGGGGACTTACAGGATAAGGCACCCAAGTCCGAGACACTTCTAGCCGAAGCGGTAGCCAGCAAAAACAAAACCTTGAGAAAAAGCCACTTAAGGTCTGCAGATGCAAGAGGTTCAAACGGAGACTCTTGCAAGGCCTCCAGAACCACTAACAGATCCCAAGGGGCCACAGGAGGTACATAAGGAGGCTGAATCCACAACACACCCTGAGTGAAGGTATGAACATCAGGTAGGGCAGCAATCTTCCTCTGACACCAAACCGACAAGGCAGAAATGTGAACCTTGAGGGAGGCCAGATGAGGGCCTAAGTCCAGGCCCTGTTGTAGGAAGGCCAACCGTTTGACTGTACTAATCTTAAAAATGTCATGATTATGAGATGCGCACCATGTAAAGTAAGAATTCCAGACCCTATGGTAAATCCGAGCAGAAACCGGCTTACGGGCCTTCAACATAGTTTGAATGACCGCCTCAGAAAAACTCTTGGCCCTTAAGACGGAAGCTTCAAGAGCCATGCCATCAAAGCCAGATGGGCCAAGTCTTGGTAAACACAAGGGCCCTGAACGAGGAGATCTTGTCTTTGTGGAAGGAGAAGGGGACAATCTAGCGAGAGGCCCTGTAGATCGGAAAACCAGTGCCATGCTGGAGCTATCAGAAGTAGGATTCCTCCTTCTTGCTTGGACTTCCTTAGTACTCTGGGCAGGAGTGACACCGGAGGGAACACGTACGGCAGCCAAAAATTCCATGGAATTGCCAGAGCATCCACGAATGTTGCTTGAGGATCCCTTGTCCTTGCTCCGAAGACCGGAACCTTATGATTGTGTCGAGACGCCATCAGGTCCACATCTGGAAGGCCCCACTTGTCCACGAGAAGTTGAAACACCTCTGGATGGAGGCTACACTCTCCGGAGTGTACGTCCTGATGACTGAGAAAGTCCGCTTCCCAGTTTAGGACCCTCGGAATGAACACTGCGGATATGGCCAGCAGATGGCATTCTGCCCACTGAAGAATCTGCGATACTTCCCTTATTGCCATGCGGCTTCAAGTGCCGCCTCGATGATTGATGTACGCCACCATGGTGGCATTGTCCGATTGTACTTGAACAGGTCTGTTCTGTATCAAATGCTGGGCCAGGTTCAGTGCATTGAACACCGCCCGCAGTCCCAGAATATGTATCGGGGGGAGAGACTCCTAATCGGTCCACCGACCCTGAAGGGAGTGTTGTTCCAACACTGTGCCCCAACCTCTCAGACTGGCATCCGTCATCAGCAGGACCCAGTTAGATATCCAGAAGGGACGACCCCTGCTCAATCGATGGTCCTGAAGCCACCAGCTCAGTGAAAGGCGGACCTCCGGAGAGAAGGAATTAATTTGAGATCTGATCAGGTGAGGCAGGTCGTCCCACTTGGCAAGAGTTAACTTCTGCAGAGGGCAAGAATGGAATTGAGCATACTCCACCATAGGAGGATGAGATAGGAAGCATTGAATACTGTCCTAAAGCTTCAGGACTTTCTCCTGATACAAGAACAACCACTGGTTCTGTGTTTCTAACAACGCCCCCAGGTGCACCATGCTCCGCGCAGGAACAAGGGAAGACTTCTTCCAGTTGACTAGCCACCCATTGGCTGTCATGAACTGGACAGTCAGCTCTAGATGACACAGGAGAATTTCTGGGGATTTGCCAGGATCAACAAATCGTCTAGGTACGGCAGGATCCTGACCCCTTGACGGCGGAGTACAGCCATCATTACTGCCATTACTTTGGTGAAACCTCGTGGAGACGTTGTCAAGCCAAAAGGTAACGCCCGAAAATGGTCATGAAGGTTGCCCACTGCAAACCTCAGGTACTGCTGATGTGACATTGCGTTAGGAATATGCAGGTAGGCATACTGTATGTCCAAGGAGACCATGTAGTCCCCAGGCTTTCCATACAAAACTTGTTCAAGGATTTGACATTGAGAATGGGCCGCGAGAGCCCATTCGGTTTCGGAACTAGAAACAGCGGTGAATAGTACCCCTTGCCTCTCTGAGCCAGAGGCACTTGTACCACAACTCCTTAAGCCAGGAGAGATTGTACCACGGAATGAAGAGTGTTTGCCTTCCCCAGGTCCAAAGGGATGTCTGTCAAGCAAAATCGATGAGGGGGACGTTTCTGGAAGGATACGGCGTAACCTTGGGGACGACTTCCCTTACCCAGGGATCTGAAGTGGTCTTCAACCATCCCTGGGCAAAACCTAGAAGCCAGACCCCACCCTGACATCCCCCAGGGGGAGGCCTGCCCCGTCATGCAGCAGGTTTGTCAGTTTTGGAGGCAGCATGACGGGCAGCCCAGGCCCGCTTTGGTGTGGGCTTGGCAGGTTTGGAAGTACGAGTTTGTTTCAGGTTCGCCTGACCTTTTGCTTTACCTGGAGGGCGAAAAGGCTGAGAGAAAGTACTTTTAGCATTCTGTGAGGAAGGAGCCGTACTTGGTAGGCAAGCTGTTTTAGCAGAAGCCAGATCAACCACAATCTTATTGAGGTGTTCTCCAAAAAGAATGTCTCCCTTGAAAGGAAGCACCTCCAGGGTTTCTTAGAGTCATATCCACCGACCAGGATCTCAGCAAAAGGATACGTTGTGCCAAGATAGACGTAGTGGCAGCCTTGTCCGCCAGCACCCCGGTATCTGAAGCCGCCTCCTTAAAGTAAAAAGAATCCGTGGCAATATAAGAGAGACATTGTCTGGCATGATCAAAAGCGTCAGAAGGTAGCTCTGCCTCCAGCTCCTCAGCCCAAGCTTCAACAGCTTCAGCAACCCATGTTAGGGCAATGGTTGGTCTATGTACAGCCCCCGTTAGGGCGTAGATTGCCTTCAAACAACCCTCCAAACGTCTATCCGTCGGTTCCTTCAGAGAGGTGACAGTAGTTACTGGCAGAGCTGAGGAAACTACCATGCGAGCCACATGAGAATCCACCGGCGGAGGAGCTTCCCAATTTTTACATAGCTCCGCAGAGAGAGGACAGCAAGCCAACAGTCTCTTATGTGGTGTGAATTTTGTACCCGGATTTTCACAGGATTCCTGACCTATGTTAGCAAGGTGTTGAGAATGAGGTAAAACTTATTTATCCACCTTCTTACGTTTAAATCTTTCCGGATTTTTAGAGACAGCCTCAGGCTCAGGTTCATCAGAAACCTGGAAAATGAGCCTGACAGCCTCAATCAAATCAGGGACATCCACCAGTGACTTCCCTTCCCCATCAGAAGCATCAGAGTCAGTGTCTGTGGGGTCAGTATATGCACCATCCTCCTCAGAGGAAGTGTCTGGGACAGCGGTGGATTGTGAGAAAGTAGCGGCCCGTTTAGAGGACCCCTTAGTATTAGGCGGGCAATAGTGAGACTTATGTTTAGTCAGCGATCGGTTCAAGTGCTGTAACTGTGATGAGATTTGATTGGCCCATGGCGGATTGACTGCAGGGACCATAAACTGCTGCACTGGCATATGAGGTCCCACAGGGGGCGTAAGTTTAGTTACCAGCATATTCAATAACATGGAGAAGGTAGCCCAAGGTGGGTCATTAGTGGCCCCTGGTGCTACGGACCCACTGGGAGGAAAGAAACCCCCTGAATCTGAACTCTCTGCTGCCAAGTTCTCCTCAAAAGTGACTGAAGCATCACCACCACGCAATGTGGGAGTAGCCCTAGTTCCGTCGCCCCGTGTAGCTGACATATTGACAAGCACAATAACAGCCAACCTGGTTCAATATTAGCAGCAATATACCTAGTAAGAACTCCCAATGTGGTGTCAGCACAACTGGGAATTCAAAAGATATATGGTGACTATATATCACAAACAAAAATACTCAGGAAGTTTATCTTGTTAAAATACCTATATCAATTAACCTGACGCACTTAACCCCCTCAGGTTACAGAATATAGGGGGTCATTCCAAATTGATCGTAGCTGTGCTAAATGTAGCACAGCTACGATCATGAACTCAGACATGCGGGGGAGGATGCCCAGCACAGGGCTAGCCTGCCCCGCATGTCAGTCCGGCCCCCAGTCGCAGAAGTACAAAGGCATCGCACATCGGTGATGCCTTTGCACTTCAAGAGTAGCGCAGGTTTAGTGTGCTGGCCGGGAGCTACTCTTCGCTCCCTGGCCCGCAGTGGCTGCGTGTGATGTCACACAGCCACTGCGGGCCACTCCTTGCATGGTCCGGCCTCGCCTGCGTTGGTCGAACCGTGCCCACGAAACGGCGTCCAAACGAAAAACTGCAGCATGCGATCGGGTCAGAATGACCCCCCATAGGCGTAGCAAGCTGAGTGAAATACACAAGACGGCAGCCACGCAGCAGCTACATGCACACACACACATATAGTCACAACTGTACAATGCAGAAATTATACCAAACAATAAAACTGCACTGGACTAGCAATACAAAGAAATACTCAGTATAGCTATATGTATAAGTAAACAGTAGATATAACAAAACACAGTAAGTACTGGATGTATATCCCAGGGTGTTTGTACCACACAACCCTGACTGTATGCACTCTTTCTTAACTAACACTGTCCTTTGATAGGTAGAATACTTGAGTGTCCTGTAAAATGCACAGCGCAGGAGAGCAGGCGGCTTTACAGAGGAGGATTTACCCAAGCAGTCCCAGGAACAGCGCTGCTCTGTGTAATGGCGGCTGACAGGGAGTGAGGGAGAGATATGCAGCTCCAAGGTGGGAACATTTACCCAAATGGTACCTGGGGCTGGGTGAGGGGCTACAGGTTAGGCCATATCCCCTGCTGGATTCCCCACTGGGTGTTGCGGACAATAATAAAACAGGGTTTATAGAGAGAGAAAAAACCCCACCTGTGCCCTGCATGGCACCAACTTACAAACTGAGCTCCTGTGCATGGAGGTGGGGTTATATAGGAGGCGGTGCTGTGCATCTTGGGAACAGTCAAAGCTTTGAGACTGTTGGTGCCTCGGATCAAGATCCTACTCTACACCCCGATGTTAATCCATGTGGAGCCCAGTGTACCCCGCAGCAGAAATTCTATTATACATGTATATATTTTTTTAGCATTCCCTCTACAGAAAACAAGCACAAGTAGTAACACACTGAAAATACACCTTATTGACTACGAGTGTCAGACTGGGGCATAAAGGGCACACCAGGAAATGCAGTGGTAGGGTCCCAAGTTCAAGGGATGTGGCCAGACTCCAGAGAGGCTATAGCCAGCTACCACAGAGGGACTTGTCCATCCACAAGAGAGGACACAGAAAAAACAGGGCCCCTTTATAAAGGAGGGGACAAGGGTACTGTATGTCAAGACCACCTACTTTAAGAGGCAGCATTCATCCATGATCCTGCTCTACCAAGTTACTGACCCCTAGAGGATGGGATGAGGCTCTCAGGCAATGGTGCCCACTGGGAATTTCTCCTGAACACCTGTGGTCCAGTCCAACCCTGTTGACAACAATCAGGAGTGATTCATAAGTGTCTCTCTCTCTGGACAGAGCTGCATCTTTCCCAATTCATATTTAAGATTAATAAAGCACGACATAGGATTACATTATTTAACTAGGAATGAGTAAATTATTCTTCCATTTTATTTTACAAACTCTTAATTGCATAAATAGTATATCACAAATTATATCAGGCTCAAACCTTTGCTTCCGGAACATCTACATGCCACAAGAAAACATTTTTTAGTAATGTGTCAAATACATACCGAAGTTGTGAACACTTAGAAAGTGCTTTAGATAGAACTCTCCGAGCCTTTAGTCCGATTATGTATGACTGAAAAGTAACAATATGCTGTACAGTACTTCTCTCCAAGCAGTAGGCTACAACCGGGTAACCAATGTTCTCCTGTTTCCCTTTTATATCACCTTTAATTTCCACATTAAGAAAGTGGGACATCATTCTCCCCACAAAGTCCTCGTCCTGTGTCTCGTAAAGGCAGCATAGTATCTCATTATGGCAATCTAAAGACTTTCTCTTCAGCCATTCCTCTAAGACAGGTTTTTCCCTGAAGGAAATGGGACAATCAATGGTTCTCTGAGTCTCCTGAAGTTGTTTATCACTTGAAAGACCAAATAAGAATCGTACAGTTAATTTTAAATGTGGCCGGTGTTCTGATGCCTCCAGTAACTTTTCCACCTTTCTAATTTTTAAGTCAGTGTAAGGTTCTTTTACAGATGTATCGTCCAGGACATAGTAAAGAGCAGCAAAGAACTCCTGCACACTCAGATGGATGAAGCTGTAGCAGGTCTGGGTGATAATGTCCCTGTGGAAGATGTTCTCATTCAAAAACCCAGACTCCACCTCTGACATAGTGAGTCCATGTCTTACAAGATCTGATTCTTCAAATAGAATTCTGCTCTCTGAAACTCCTTCATTGGCCAAAGTACACAGCTTATGTATACATGCGCTTATATGCTGGGCAGAGTCCCTTCCGTGGTACTTTATTAAACCCTTTAGGAACAATAGGTAAATGGATGTGGCTGTCTTGGAATCAATCACAGATACTCCCTCTTTTAGTAATGGTTGCATTACAGTACATACAATCCAGCTAATTATAGGGACAGTGCACATGGTGTACAAAGTATCATTGTCCTTAACTGTACTGAAAGCCAGCTCTGCTTGTTCTTTGGTTTCAAAGAAATGATAGAAATATTCTTCACGGTCTTTCCCTGTAAACCCCAGAATTTCCACATACAGAAGACATTCTACAAGGTCCATCAATTTCATCAGTGAGAATGGTCTTGTGGTGATGATTAGTGAGCTGTCACTGAGCAGTGTTTTCGTAATCAAACTTTTTAGTAGACTTTCTGTTGAGACCTCCTGAAATGGGTCATCACAAACCTTTATGTCATTCATCGATGACCATTTTAATTCATCCAAACCATCAATAATGAAAAGTATTTCTTCTGAGGTAAGGAAGGTTAATTGCAACAAATCAGATGAACATGTCCTTCCAAAATAGCTGGATAGATATCCAGCCAGGCTTATATTACCAGTGATGGTGTTGACTTCTCTACAGCTAATGTAAAACACAAACTGAAACTTGTCTTTATACAGTTCCCCAGAGGCCCAGTCCAGCATGATCTTCTGGGATGTCATAGTCTTTCCTATTCCAGCAGGTCCCTGTAATACCACAGTTTTGGGAATAATTCCATTATCATCAGGATCAAACAGAGCTTGTATAGTGGTTGGGGAATATTTATCTGATGATCTGTCCTCCATAATCTGTAGATGCCTCTGGCCTGAAGATATTATCTCATGTAGTCTCTCCTCCTCATCACGGTGATTCTTGATCAGTAGAAGACTGGTGTATTCTTTCTTCAGATTCAGACCTTTGCCTAATCTTTTATCATGATGTTTAATAACATGGTATTTCCTTCTCATCTGATCCATGTATCTTACTCTGCAGCCTGTATAGGATATAAAAGAATATATTAATAAAATAGTAAATACCTTAACAGGCACAACCTAAATTACATCTCTTCAGAGACAATGAGCATTTGTTCGGCAAGTATGTGAAAACACAGCTTGTAATTTAGACTAAGAAATGGTCTCAATGTACAGACAATGGAGGTCATTCCGAGTTGATCGCTCGCCAGCAGTTTTTAGCAGCCGTGCAAACGCATTGTCGCTGCCCACCTGGGAGTGTATTTTTTCGCTTTGCAGAAGTGCGAACGCTTGTGCAGCAGAGCGCCTGCTAAATCTTTTTGTGCAAAACAAGACCAGCCCTTTAGTTACTCTTCGTGTGCGTTGATTCTAATGACGGAGGGATGGCTTTTGACGTCACACACCCGCCCAGCAAATGCCCAGGCACGCCTGCGATTTTCTAAGCATTCCCTGAAAACGGTCAGTGTACCACCCAGAAACGCCCACTTCATGTCAATATTCCTGTGTTCGGCCGTGCGGCTGGAATCTTCGTTAGACTCTGTGCAAACCCACGATGCTCATTGTACCCATACAACGCGCCTGCGCATTGCGGTGCATACGCATGTGCAGAAATGCCTATTTTTAGCCTGATCGCTGCGCTGCGAGCAATGTCAGCTAGTGATCAACTCGGAATGACCCCCAATATTCCCAATAATTCAGAGACAGATACAGTACATGCACTTGTTAATAGAATGTATATTACTTAGAGCAGGGGTGGGGAACTACACATACCAGCATGCCCCGCTCCAGTTTTTCTATGTGGCCATGCTGGGATGTGTAGTTCAGCAACAGCAGGAGGGCCGCAGGTTTCCCACCCCTGACTTAGCACAGGAATAAGCACAAAAACTAAGTGTGTATTTTATACTTTGTTTAATATTGATCTGTGCAGTTTCTGCATTGAAATATGAAATAAAAATACTGAGACTGAAACACACCAGTTTGCACTTTATATGGCCATGACATAGAGCGTGGTCTTGGCTGTTATGTTAAGTCTACCATAACACTAATTTTCTGCAGCAGGTTACATTGGTTTCCACAGAGAAACATCAGGGATGTCCTAAAGAAGTTCCTCAAGGGAGGGGACGCGCCATAGCAGGCACAAGAACCCGGCGTCTAAAGGAAGCATCCTGGAAGGCGGAAGTATCAAAGGTATAGAACCTAATAAATGTGTTCACTGAGGACCACGTAGCACAATTGTTCTGCGGACGTGCCACGGCGGTCCGCCCACGAAGGTCCAACAGACTGAGTAGAATGGGCTTTAATAGCAGCAGGAGCTGGGATTTCAGCCTGGGCATAAGCTTGTGCAATCACTATTCTAATCCATCTGGCCAAGGATTGCTTATTCGCAGGCCAGCCACATTTGTGGAAACCAAACAGGACAAAATCTGACCTCCTGATAGAGACAGTCCTCTCCACAAATATACAGAGAGCCCTTACCACATCCAAAGACCTCTCTTTGTAAGACAAGTCTAAAGAGATAATGGCTGGAGCCACAATCTCTTGATTAAGGTGAAAAAGTTAACACCACCTTAGGTGAAATATCAGGAAGGGTGGACGGCAGGACAACCGGCCCAAGTCCGACACCCATTTTGCAGAGGCAATAGTCAGCAAGAACAAGACCTTGGCTGAAGCCATTTAAGGTTCACCAATTCAAGATGTTCAAAAGGAGACTCTTGTAGGGCATTCAGTACGACAGACAGATCCCATGGAGCCACAGGAGGGACATAGGGAGGCTGAATCCTAAGAACACCCTGAGTGAAGGTATGAACATCAGGTATAGATGCAATTTTTCTCTGAAATCAAACCGACAAGGCAGATATGTGAACCTTGAGGGAGGCCAGGCGAAGGCCTAAGTCCAGGATTCTTTGCAGGAAAGCCAGTATTCTGGAAGTTCTGAATCTGTATGCATCATAATTCTTATCAGCACACTACGTGAAATAAGAATTCCAGACCCTGTAATATATCCGGGCAGAGGCCGGTTTACAGGACTTCAACATAGTTTGAATAACTGCTTCGGAAAAACCTTTGGCCCTCAGGAGTAATGCTTCAAGAGCAATAACGTCAAAGTCAGTCTGGCCAGGTCTGGGTAGAGACAAGGGCCCTGTACGAGGAGGTCTGGTCGTTGAGGAAGTAGAAGGGTATGCCCTGTTGACAGACCATGCAGATCTGAGAACCAATGCCATCTGGGCCACGCTAGAGCAACTAGAATCAGCATTTCTCTTTCTGGTTTGAACTTCTGTAGGACCTTGGGCAGCAGTGACACTGGAGGGAACACGTAGGGCAGCCAAAGGTTCCATGGAATTGCCAGAGTGTCCACGAACACTGCCTGAGGATCCCTGGTCCGTGATCCAAAGACTGGACCCTTGTAATTGTGTTGAGACGCCATCAGGTCTACATCTGGTAGGCCCCACCTGTCCACTAGAAGTTGGAAGTCTTCTGGGTGAAGATCACACTCTCCGGTGTGCACGTCCTGACAACTTGAGGAAGTCTGTTTCCCAGTTCAGGATGCCCAGAATGGACACTTCTGATATTGCTGGCAGATGGTGTTCCGCCCAACCAAGGATTTTTGACATTTCCATCATTGCCGTGTGGCTTCAAGTGCCATCTTGATGGTTTATGTATGCCACAGTGGTGGCGTTGTCTGACTGTACTTGAACAGGCCTGTTCTGCACCAGAGGCCAGGCGAGTGATAGCGCATTGAACACTACCCTCAGCTCCGAAATGTTGATTGGAAGAAGTGATTCCTCCTTGGTCCAGTGACCCTGAAAAGAGTGTTGCTCCAACACCGCACCCCATCCCCTTAAGCTGACACCTTAATTGCTGGTCCTGTAACCACCAGGTCAGGGACAGATGAACCTCCGGAGTTAACGAGATCATGTGAGATCTGATCCGATGAGGTAAGCCATCCCACTTGGAAAGTATCAACCATTGTAGAGGGCGGGAATGAAATTGAGTATACTCTACCATGTCGAAGGCCGTCACCATCAGGCCAAGTACTTGCATTGCCAAGTGTAACAACACTCTGGGGCGACAAAGGAAGTGCCTTATCCAATCCTGAAGCTTCAGGACTTTGTCTGTAGACAGGAACAGTCTCTGACTGTGTATGTCCAAGAGTGCCCCCAGGTGCACCATGCTCTGAGCTGGTACATTGGGGTGGAGGACTTCTTCCAATTGATAAGCCACATGTGGGCTTGCAGGAAGGTTACCATCATTTGCAGAGGACTGAGGAGGACATTGTGGGAATTTGCCCGAATCAGCAGGTCATCCAGTTACGGCAGGATTCTGACTCCCTGATGGCAAAGATGGGCCGTTATCACGGCCATGACCTTGGTGAAGATCCAAGGAGCTGTGGCCAGTCCAAATGGCAAAGCCTGGAATTGATAGTGGAGGTTGCCAATAGCAAACCGCAGAAACTGCTGATGCCACATGGCAATAGGTATATGCAGCTCTGCATCCTGTATATCCAGGGATACAATATAGTCTCGGATTCCATAGCCATCACAATTGAGCACAACATTTCCATGCAAAACTTGGACACTCTCGCAAACTTGTCCATATATTTGAGGTTGAGTATAAGCCGGAAGGACCCATTGAGTTTCGGGACTAGAAACTGGGTTGAGGAATAGCCTCTGCCTATCTGGGACTGACGTACAGGCAGAGCCGGCCCTAACCAATATGATGCCCTAGGCAAGATTTTGGCTGGTGCCCCCTTGTACAGACAGATGCTAGTTCCGCCTCTATTCCTGTACCCCTTTCCCAGCACCATCACACCTCACCCATAGCAGTCCTCATTTTGGTTCTCCTATCCCCTATATTTTACATAGGAATAGTGTGCGCACATTCAAAATGGTGTGTGTTCTTGCTGGGAAGGGGCATTGCCAAACAATAATACTCCCAGCTGAAGTGACGCCACACAGTACTGCAACTTTATTCACATTATATCATGCAATAGTGTCTCTTATTTATCACACAGTAGTACCACGTTACTCCTCACAGTAGTGCCCCTTATTCACATTACACCACACTACATTGCTCTTTATCCAAATTAGACCACACAGTAGTGCCCTTTCTATATGTTTCGCCACCAATTACTGTAGTACCCCTTATACACATAATGCTGCACATTAGTAATGCATTTCGTATGCAGATAGAGCCGCAGTCACACACAGAATATAGGCATGCTGCATATCATTTTAATCAACAGAAGCTGCTTGTGCCCCTAGGCATTCCAAATGCCCTAGACAATTGCCTAGTTTGCCTATGCCTAGGTCCAGCTCTGGGTACCAGCACAACCACTCCTCTCAGGAGGGAACTGACAACCGCTTGCAGAGCTTGCGGACCTGAAGGGATAACCATGGTGCAAAACTGGTGAGGGGGACGTCTCTTGAAAGAGGCTGCGTACCTGTGAGAGACAACTTCCAGCACCCATGCATCTGAAGTGGTCTTTAACCAGACCTGGGTGAACTGTAGAAGTCAGCAACCCACCCTGGGGTCCCCCAGGGGGAGGCCCGCCTCGTCATGCAGCAGGCTTGTCTTGTTTAGAAGCAGGCTGACGGGCCGCCCAGGGCTCTTTTGCCTTGGGCTTGGTGGTTTTTGGAGAACAAGGTTGTCTCAGGTATGCCTGGCCTTTTGCTTTCCCTTGAGGCGGAAAGGAACAAAAAGTGGTACCTTTTGCCTTCTGCGCAGAAGGACTAGTGTTTGGGAGAAAGACAGTCTTAGCCGCCGCTAATTCATAATTTAAGCCTAATTCAGAACTGATCGGTGCTGTGCACAGCAGCCGATCAGCTCTGAACTGCGCCGCAGTGTGCGGCGCATGCCAGTCAGCCAACTGCACTCTCAGCCCTGCTATCACCTCTGCCTGACTGACAGGCAGATGCGGTCGCTGGGTGGGAGGGCCGGCACCGTTTGGCCGCTGTTTAGGGGGCGCGGTCCGAGCAACGCAAGCGTACCCGGATCGTGTTGGGGTGGGCCGTGGCGGCTGCGTGACGTCACACGCAGCCGCTGCGACCAGCACAGCGATGGATAGCTCCCTGCCAGCGCGCAAGTGCTGCACTGCCAGGGAGCTACTCTTCAAGTACAAAAGCATCGCCGCTGTGGGATGCTTTTGTACTTGTGCGGGGGGTTCGGGCCTGACATGCGGGGTGGACTAGCCCTGTGCTGGGCATCCCCCCCACATGTCTAAGTATCTGATCATAGCTGTGCGCTATGATCAGGTCTGAATTAGGCCCACTATTTTATTTAGGTCTTCCCCAAACAAAATGTCCCACTTAAAGGGTAGCAACTCGAAAGTCTTTTTGGAGTCTAGGTCCACCTTCCATGATCTCAACCACAGAATACAGCGAGCCAGGACAGACGTAGTCGATGAGTTGGCTGCCAACACACCCGCCTCAGAGACTCCTCCTGAATGTAATAGGCGGCGGTGATAATGTGAGACAGGTATTGTCTGGCATTGTCAGATACATCCTCGGGTAGCTCTTCCTCCAGTGCCTGAACCCATGCTACAATAACCTTTGCAGCCCAGGAGGCCGCAATAGAGGGTCTATGTACAGCTCCTGTAATGGAGTAAATAGATTTCAGACATCTCACCCATAGGCGTGTGCAGCACATTTTATTAGGGGGTGCACCATATGAGGGGTGTGTCTAGCACTGCCTTTTGGGCGTGTCTAGCACCATCTATTGTCGGTCAACGCAATATAAAATATCCACCCTTATATCAATCCTAATAAACCAGATACATTGTCAGATGTTGTGGTGTGCACCAAACAAACACCCCTGATGACACTCACTGCAATTACACTGCTCCTCCTCAGCCTGGTCTGGCTGCCCCTCTCTTTCCCCTGCAAGCTGCAGCAGCTTACTTACAAGTCAGCCACTCACTGACACTGACAGTCGCAGACTAGTATTGCTGCTGCTGGAAAAATGAGTGACGTGTCAATGTTGCTGCCGACTGCCTGCCAGTATTGAATTTGTCTTCCTAAGAAGAATGCTGGCTGCATTCTGATCCTCATCAGTGGCTGGCATTGGCATAGCATAGAAGGAGAGAGGTGCGCATGTGGCGGGTGGGCGTGCGAGCAGCATGGCGTCATCATGTCACATCACGCTGTTTTTGTACATGGAGGTGGAGCCGGCAGTTTGTAAGGCGGTGGCAGTGGCACCCTTGATTAACCCATGCGTCCGGTCAGTTATGCAGTCCTGACAGGGTGCAGCGCAGAGGGGACAGTAATCAGCCTGCTCGGCAATCGCTGCATCAGGCATGTGAGATCGGGGTGCCAGACATTAGGGGGTGCGTGTGCGCACCAGGCACCCCCCCTGCGCACACCTATGATCTCACCACACACTAATCTGTCGGTTCTTTCAGTGTAGTGATAGTAGTGACAGGCAGAGTGGACGACACCACTAGGCGGGTGACATAAGAATCCACCGATGGCTAATTTTCTCACTTGTTACACAACTCTGCAGAGAGAGGATAGCGAGCCAATGCCCGATTAGACAGAGGGAATTTCTTCCCTGGAGTAGACCAGGGTTCCTGCCTGATTTCCACCAAATGGTCAGCATGGGGCAATAGATTTTTAACCACCTTCTGCCATTTGAACATATCAGTTTTCTTAGCCACAGTAGTGGAATCCTCCTCATCAGAGATTTGTAGGATATGCTTAATAGCAACCACTAGGGCAGGGACATCAATCTGCAATGGAGAATCCTCATCAGAAACACTAGATTCAGTGTCTGACAGGACCGTATGCAACCCCTCCTCTTCAGATGAAACATCATAGAGGATCGTGGATTGTGAGGAGGAAGCAGCCCGCTTAGATGACCCAGAGACACGTGAGTGACCTGGAGTAGACTTATGTCTAACCAAACACTGATTTAATTGCTGCAGTTGGTTAGATAAATTATCCGCCCACAGCGGGTTACCAATAGGGACAATTTTTGGCTGTAATGGCACAGGTGGTCCCATAGGGGCTTTCCACCAGGGTACCCAGTAGGTTTGCAAATGCAGGCCAGGGTGGCTCCTGATTGGCTACAGGAGCAGTGGACTGACTAGGAGGTGTATGACACATATTACACAGACCATCATACACAGCTTGCCCCTCTGGTAAGTCATTGGAGCATGCTCTGTATGTTGCAGGAGTTTCCACTGACTTACTGCCCTTCTTATTAGACATTGTATAGAAATGCAACAACAGAGTGACTTAGTACGATAAAGCCAGACAGAGTACAATACCTGCAAATAAATCCGTTAGTATGTGACTGAATACACAGTACACAACACCTGCAAATAAATCCGTTATAATGTGACTGAGTACACAGTAGAATATCGGTATTGGATAAATACTGTGATGTATATTAGCAGACCCTGACGCACCCAGCCCCTTAGGGTACAGAATATCGTGACAGTTACATCTGGGAAACACTGAGTGAACTCACACAGCAGATACAGGCATACACAGTCACAAGCAATGCAGAAAATATTACAACAATAAAGCTGCACTGGACTAGTATAATTATGTGTATGTATGTATATATATATATATATATATATGTATCACAGCACGGTGCTAGACCGGAGGTATATATCAGAATACTCGTACAATATATTCTGCAATAGGTATACTCTTTCTTAACTAACGCTGTCTGTATAAAGACATGTAGAATTCTCAAGTGTTTGTAAAGACACAGCGCTGTATACAGGCGGCTTGACAAGGGAGACCTTGCCCTGCAGTCCCGGAGACCAGCCACATCTATGCTTATAATATGGTGCCCAGTGTCTCAGTCAGGGAGTGAGGGAGAGTGTGAGGTAGCTCCAGGGTGAGAAATCTGCAATAGATGTCACCCTGGGCCTTGGAAGGGGCTGCAGGTTAGGCGCCGGCTCCCCTATTCTGGACTTCCACCCGGGTACTGTGAGCCTTATTAAATGAGGTGTTAGTACACCCGACCTATACTCAATACGCCCTGGTGGTCTAGAGGGGTCCCTGCTCGGTGAGAGTGTCCACGCCAGCTCCGCAACCCATCTACCTAGGTCGCAGACGGAACGTGATTAATGGCAGGTCCCACCTGGATGTAAGGCTATATTGGAAATAGTCCAAGGCCTCTTGGTAACCAGTACCTATAGTTGAATGGAATAGCATGTATTATACGTGGTAGAGAATGTGCAAATATATATATATATATATATATATATATATATATATATATGTAATTGTATATAGATGTATATATATCGTTGGTGTGCAGTGATGCAAGTACATGGAAATATAATGGGCTGTGCTGTATTGGAGGGGAGCGTGTGCCAGCGCAAGGGTACCTGGGAGGTGGTGCTCGTGCTGCCGGGAGGTAGAGGAGTGGGCCAGCGAGAAAGGAGGGCGGATGGTGGCGCAGCTGGAGTTGCTGGTAAACGGCGGAGATGGGAGGCGGCAACTGAGATTGGAGTAGGTGGAGTTAACAGCGGGGCAGCATCAGTGGCAGGACACCCCTGACCCCTAGTACCTTGGCAGGGAACCGGGAGACCTAGCTGCAGGAGGAGACAGCCGGGAACAGGCAGCGCAGGCAGAGGGTCTGTCTAACAGAGGAAAAGCCAGTGAGGGAGGCAGACAAAGAGAGCCGTCGGAGCAGCACTGTTGTAAGTCTTCCACCTATTGCGTGGGGCTGGCTGGGAAAGGTTATAGGCAAAGCCACCTTTAGGGGACCGAACCAAGTTTTCCCCAAGGGACAGGTTCCTCTACTATGTAGGAAGTCGGGGGAGGAGCTAATTACATAGAGCCCTTGGATCTGAAATAAAGTTTGTAGGAGGGACAGAGGTGTAGACACCACATCATAAGAGTGCCCTCCTCCTAAAGGTCCTTCTCACCAAGTATTAAGGAACTGAGGATAAGCTGATGCGCTATAGTTATAGTAAAAGAGCCTACCAATGATAGGGAGAGCTGCTATATGTATGTATGAAACGTACTCAAGTATAGCTAATATCCCGGCCAGTGATATTTAGCCAAACAGGGGATTTAGTGGAGCCCGTATACCATCTATATCAAAATACTGTGTGGACTAATAATTTGAGAGCACAGAACTCTGATAGCATGATACTGACAGTAGGCTTGTTAATCTTAATCAATACAATTGTTACCAGTGCCGTGGCACTTCAAGTACCTGATAGGCAGTTATCGATAGATACAACGTAGCAAAGCTGAATGGAGAGTTTCTACAGAACTGTTAAAGTTACAGTGCTCAGGCTGTCTACCCTTACATTGAGGTGGGATATTTTACCAGTAACTTTATCCACATAAGGACGTCTTTTCAGCTAAGCTAGATAACTGGATATCCATATTAGGAATACAGAAAGCCGGACAAGCACCCTACAGTGGAACTGCACACTGATCAATTAAGCTTGTGGAACCATTACAACTCACGGGCCCCAACGAGAACATTGACTGCAGTCCTTATGTTAGTGTAATATCCGGGTATTCAGGTACTGACGGTGATAGGATTTTTACTGACTTACCACAGTAATTTTTACAATGCATGCAAGTGATACTGTATAGGCCACGGTAATATTATAGTAGACGTTACAATTTAAGTATACTTCAGTAAGTAATGTACTTATATGTTGGTATTATACACTAATACAATCGTTGAATTCCAAGTTGCTGTAAAGTAAGTTCAAGGGTGTGATTTATTTTCCATGTACCAAAATACTTACCATCATACGGATATCGAGCTGACGGCATACTGACAGGATCTGAAAGCGAAGAAAGACATTCCATAGTAAATTAATGTGTTTAGTGCTTTAGTTGTACAACAACCTTCATAGGCTTTCCCAAGCAAGCCTAGATTAGACATAGTGAGCTTGGGTGGAGGCACGCCAGAATACCAACATCCAGGACCCCGAACACACATACTCATTGGGAGTGAGGAGGGGTTACATGGGGGACCCTCTTACCTCCTACCCCTTAGCCGCCACACAAATCAGGAGAGCATCTGCGACCCTGTGCCTAAGTAGGAGCGTCACCACCGCAAGTACCCGGGAACTGAGCCAGCGCGAGTATGCAACGCCGCTTGGGAGGTGATGGAGCTGCTGTGCTGAAGTGTCACCCTGACATACAGAGCTGACAGCCCAGTTTTGAAGACATTTTCTGTGAGAAAATGAGATTTATGGTAAGAACTTACCTCTGTTAAATCTCTTTCAGCGAGGTACACTGGGCTCCACAAGGATTGGACAATGGGGTGTAGAGTAGGATCTTGATCCGAGGCACCAACCGGCTCAAAAGCTTTGACTGTTCCCAAGATGCATAGTGCCGCCTCCTCTATAACCCCGCCCCTCCGCACAGGAGCTCAGTTTTTAGTTAACCAGTCCAATGCAGTAGCAGGATAAGAGATGACAACAGTTAGCAGCCACATATACCACACTCTCACGACAGGAGAAGTGTCAGCGGCTAATGCCATACCAACCCAAAGAAGCCAAGTGCGTCAGGGTGGGCACCTTGTGGGGCCTAGTGTACCTCGCAGAAAGAGATTTAACAAAGGTAAGTTCTTACCATAAATCTTGTTTTCTGCTGCGGGGTATACTGGGCTCCACAAGGATTGGACAATGGGGATGTCCTAAAGCAGTTCCTTATGGGAGGAAGCATCCTGGGAAGCGGCAGTATCGAAGGCATAGAACATTATGAACGTGTTAGCTGAGGACCACGTAGCCAATTGTTCAAGGGTTGCACCACGGCGGGCCGCCCAAGAAGGTCCAACAGCCCGAGTAGAATGGGCAGTAATGTGAGCAGGAGCTGACAGACCAGCCTTCACATAAGCATGTGCAATCACCATTCTAATCCATATGGCCAAAGTCTGCTTGTGAGCAGGCCAGCCACATTTGTGAAAGCCAAACAAAACAAAGAGAGAATCAGATTTCCTAATGGAAGCAGTTCTCTTCACATAGATACGGAGAGCCTGTACCACATCCAAAGACTGCTCTTTGGGAGACAAGTCAGGAGAGACAAGGCCCGGAACCACAATCTCCTGATTAAGGTGGAATGAAGAAATCACTGAACCCAGAGGCTCAAATGGAGGTTCTTGCAACGCCTCCGACAAGTCCCAAGGAGCCACAGGCAGGACATAGGGAGGTTGGATACACAACACACCCAGAGTAAATGTATGAACATCAGGAAAGGTTGCAATTTTTCTCTGAAACCACACTGACAAGGCACAAATATGAACCTTGAGGTAGGCCAGCCACAAGCCTAAGTCTAGGCCCTGATGATGGAAAGCCAAAAGCTTTGCTGTACTAAATTTGGAAGCGTCATGATTGTTAGATGCACACCAAACTAAGGAAGAATGCCAGACCCTATGGTAAATCCGAGCAGAAGCCGGTTTCCGGGCCCGCAACATAGTTTAATTGACCGCCTCAGAAAACCCTTTAGCCCTCAAGACGGAAGCTTCAAGAGCCACACCGTCAAAGACAGCCGGGCCAGGTCCTGGTAGACACAAGGGCTCTGAATGAGGCAGTCTGGGTGTTGTGGAAGTAGTATTGGATGCTCTGATGAGAGGCCCTGAAGGTCTGAGAACCAGTGCCGTCTGAGCCACGCTGGAGCTATGAGAAGCAGGATTCCTCCTTCCTACTTGAACTTCCGAATCACCCTGGGCAGGTGACACTGGGGGGACATGTACAGCAGCCGAAACTTCCATGGCACCGCCAGTGCATCCACGAATGATGCTTAAGGTTACCTTGTCCTTTCTCCGAAAACCAGAACCTTGTGATTGTGTTGAGACGCCATCAGATCCACGTCTGGAAGGCCCCACCTTTCCACTAGGAGTTGAATTAAACACTTCTGGATGGAGGCCCCACTCTCTGGCGTGTACGTCCTGATGACTGAGAAAGTCTGCTTCCCAATTCAGGACTCCTGGCATGATTATTGCCGATATCGCCGGTAGATGGCGTTCCGCCCATTGAAGAATCCGTGATACTTTCTTCATTGCCATGCGGCTTCGAGTGCCGCCTTGATGATTTATGTATGCCACTGTATGCCACTATATGTGTGTGCATTGTCCTGCTGGGTGACGTCCATTTCGTGTCTTTCACTCAGCTTGCTATCCCTGTATTCTGTAACCTCTACCTTACGAGTAGGGTGAGCAGAGACATTATCCGGAACAGGGAGATCAGCTCGAGAATATGCTTCTGAAATTGTCATTCGCAGCCATCTTACCAGCATCTGTTTAGTAGCAGGCCATCCTCTCTTGTGAAATCCACAGAGAATGAAGAGAGAATCTGTTTTTCTGATGGCACTGGTACGATCTACGTAGATCCTTAATGCATGGAATACGTCCAGAGATGCATCTCCCGCAGAACGTCCCGATACCTGAAAAGCCAAGACTACAATTTCTTCATTAAGGTGTAATTTAGACACCACCTTCGGAAGATACCCATATCTAGTTCTTAGAAATGCTTTATCTGGATAAAAAGTCAGAAAAGGAGAACGACAAGACAGCGCTCCTAAATCTGATACTCTTCTAGCTGATGTCATAGTCAGTAGAAAGAGAACTTTATCTGTCAACCATTTAATATCCACTTTATTAAGTGGTTCAAATGGAGCACCTTGAAGGGTTTTCAGGACTAAATTTAAGTCCCAAGGCACTGTAGGAGGAACAAAGGGAGTTTGAGTGCGCAGCATTCCCTGAAAAAAAGTACGCACATCCTGTAAATTGGCAATTTTCTTTTGAAACCATAAAGTCAATGCTGATAATTGTACTCTCAAGGAAGCCACCTTCAAACCTTTATCCATTCCTGCCTAAAGGAAATCTAAGACCCTAGAAATTTGGAAAGATTTCGGGTCCATATTTCTTTCACTGCACTAATGAATATAGGCCTGCCATATTCGGTGATAAATGCGAGCTGAGGAGGGTTTCCTTGCTCTAAGCATTGTTTAAACTACCTGTTGTGAGAATCCTCTTGACTTCAGGATAGAGGTTTCAAGAGCAACGTCCTCAATGATAGTCGATCCAGATGCCTGTGGTAACAAGGACCCTGCATTAGTAGATCTGGACATTGAGGGAGCAGAAGTGGAGAATCCATCGACATTCTCTGCAGATCTGTGTACCAATGCCTTCTGGGCCAAGCTGGAGGCAGTAGAATCATGGCACCCTTTGCTTCTTTTATCTTACTCACCACCCTGGGTAGCAGGATGATTGGAGGAAACAGATACGCCAGATGAAAATCCCATTTCACTGACAGGGCGTCCACAATGATTGCTCCGGGATCCTTTGTTCTTAACCCGTACACGGGTATTTTGTTGTTCAGATGGGATGCCATGAGAGCTATCTCTGGTGATCCCCACTTGTCTACTAGAGTCTGAAAGTCTTCCGGATGTAGAACCCATTCGCTTGCTTGAATGGCGTGTTGACTGAGAAAGTCTGCTTCCCAGTTTAGGACTCCCGGAAAGAATACTGAAGACAATGCTGGAAGATGGAGTTCTGCCCATTTTAGTATGTGACTTACCTCCTTCATTGCTGTTTGACTGCGCGTTCCTCCCTGATGGTTGAGGTACACTACCGCTGTTACATTGTCCGAGCAGATCTGGACTGGTCTTCCTTGAAGAGTGTCCTTTGCCTGAATCAGTGCCATGTATATGGGCCGAAGTTCTAGCAGATTTATTGGCAGGCAACTTTCTTCTGTGTTCCATTGTCCCTGGAACCATAATCTTCCAGACACTGCTCCCGAGCCCTGAAGACTGGCATCTGTTGTCAGGATCTCCCAATCTGATATCCAAAAGGGTCTCCCTTTTTTTAGATGGGATGTTTGTAGCCACCAGGCTAATGACTTTCTTACCTTGTGTGAAAGTACCATAGTCTGTTTCTTTATTGTCTGAATATTCCATTCCATCTGACCAGAATCAAACGCTGCAGAGGTCTTGAGTGGAATTGTGCATACTCCACCATGTCGAATGTTGACACCATCAAACCCATCAGTCGCATCGCTGCGTGGATTGATATTGTTTGACTGTGTAACAACTCCTGAGTCCTTGCCTGTACCTTGGCTATCTTGTCCCGAGGTAAAAATATTTTCTGCAGACTTGAATCCAGTATAGCCCCCAAGTGAGTCATCTGTTGTGATGGAACTAGAGATGATTTTGCCCAATTTATGAGCCATCTGTGCCTCTGCAGACATGTTATTTTTTGTTGGAGATGGTCCAGGAGCATTTCCTGTGATTGTGCTAGAATTAACAGGTTGTCGAGGTATGGAAAAATTCTTATCCCCTGCTTGCGAAGATAAGCTGCCATAACCACCATGATTTTGGTAAACACTCTGGGTGCCGTGGCTAACCCAAAAGGTAATGCCTGAAACTGAAAATGCTGCTGGAGGATAGCGAACCTGAGATAGCACTGATGGGACAGTGCTACAGGAACATATAGGTAAGCATCCTGAATATCCAGGGATACCACATAATCCCCTGGTTCCATGGCCAAAACTATGGAGCGTAACGTCTCCGTGTGATGGTACCCAAATGTATTTGTTCAGCATTTTGAGATTGAGAATTGGCCGGAATGACCCATTTGGCTTCTGAACCAAAAATAGGTTGGAGTAAAATCCCTGTCCCCGTTGTGCAGGGGGTACTGGAATGATTACTCCTCACTGAAGCAATTCTGAACTTCTTCTTGCAAAGCCCTGGCCTTCATCTCTACTCGAGATGGGCTGGTGCAGAAGAACCTTTCGAGGAGGATGCTTCTTGAAGGGAAAAACATAACCCCAAGATAGCACTTCTTGCACCCAGGCATCTGTTGTAGACTGCTGCCATATCTGTGCAAACTGAAGAAGTCGGCCCCCTACCATAGGTTCCCCCAGGAGGAGGCCCGCACCATCAAACTGCTTATTATCTGGTTATGAGGCTGGCATTCTGGTAGCCCATTGCTTTTTCGCCTTACCAAATTTATTGTATTGGGGCTGCTTATGATCACTTTTTTCTTTTTCTTTTTCCTGTGACCCAAAGGGCCGAAAAGCGGGACCCCTACGTTTGGGGTTATATGTGGAAGGAAATGTTACCTTTTTGGAGTCTGCTTCTGACTCCAGAATATCTGTCAATTCTTTACCAAACAGAATACTTCCAGTAAAAGGCAAAGATTCCAGAACCTTCTTAGATTCTGAACCAGCTTTCCATGTACGTAACCAAAGTGCTCTGCGAGCAGCTATTGTTGAAGCTGATGCCCTGGAGGTGATAGTGCCCATATCTAATGCTGCTTCTTCCAAGAATCTTGCAGCCTGTTTTATATGAGCTATATAGGATTCTTGCTCCTTTGAAGGTGCTGAAAGACTGTCTTCCAGTACCTCTATTCAGGCAGCAACTGCTTTTGCCATCCAAGCTGAAGCCATGTCTGGCCTTATGACTGCTCCAGACAGAGAAAATAAGGTTTTCAGAAAACCATCCACTCTCCTATCCGTGACATCATCCAATGACGTTGATGGCATAGGCAAAATAGATTTTCGCACTAATCGAATGACATGGGTATCTACTTTTGAAGCCATTTCCCATTTTAAACAGTCTCCAGCTATATTTTTTACTGGGCGTAGCCCAAACCTCTTCCATGATTTCCGTAAGCTGGTCTGACCCTGGAAATTCAGTCTTACCTGCTTTGGGCTGTTTAAATACACGCACCTTGGTTTTTAACACAGGCTCTGCTGAATCCTCTAAGGATAAAATGACCTTTATTTCTCTAATTAGCTCAGCTATATCCACTGAGCTGAGAACTTCTACTTGTTCTTTTTATGCTGAAGTAGAGTATATAGAGCTTTCATCGTCCGATGAATCATCCTGTGTAGCCTGTGAAGTTGACGGTTTACTTACACTTGGTTTATCAGCTTGTCTTTTTGGAGAAGCTGGTGAGGGAAATGATATACCATAAGTAGGTAGCTGCATGTATGGGTTAGTAGTGTACCCCATTCCTGGTAGCGAAGCTGTAGGAATTACCCGTTCAGCTATACTGGACAAGGTCTGTGCAAACATTGCCCAAGGTGGATCTATCTGTTCCTAACGTTGAACAGGGATCTGCCTTGTAATCTGCTGAAACGCAAAAAAGTTTGCACATAAACCATCCTGTACCAGATCCTGAGAGACTAATACAGTTTTGCAAGACAAACATGATATGAGTGTTGGTGTTGCTGTGAGTGTACCCTCGTCACCTCTGCAGCTCTTAGACATGATAATCAGCACTTTCACAGTGTACTACACAATTTGTGACTGTAATCACTTTAACCTTCTAAAGTGATATCAGTCTGACCCTACCCATGCACCAGCATTGCGGACCAGAAGAAACAACTGACAAACATATTAAAGTCATCAATCACACTAGCACTCAGTCACGTTATATATTAGTCATATGAACACATTATCAACTACAAACACATTTTAAAGTATCTAGGAGTACATATTACTGATTTTTGTTTTATACAGATTTTAAAGTATTCAGACGCAATGCAAAGAACACCACATTAATGTACGCAGACTCATATGCAATAGGCACTTAAATATCACTATTCATACTGACAAAAGTCTTAGTGCTGTACAACCCGTACTCAGTAGAGTGCGATACAGGGAGACTCACCTCACTTCCAAGATCGATCAATACATTAGAGAACGCTGAGTGGATCCAGACGCTACTAGTGTACACTGCCGCTCTGGGAACTCTTAAGTGGACACAGACACACTGTGTATACAGATGCACCGGTCATACAGATGCCTGTACTGCGACCGGGTCTCCTCGCGGTAGCGCTTAGTGAACACAGACGCAGCGGCCTATGCTGCGACCGAGACCCCTCGTGGTAGCGTCTGAGATGGAAGTGAGGCAACAGTTCATGGCGGGAGACTCGCGGAAACTGGTCATGAACTGGGGGAGGGGCGACCAGGAAAGCGTCTAACTCTCCACCGCTGACATCAACCCTAGGGATCACAGCCTCATACTAATCCTGGTGCCTTATGATCCCTAAGGCCTAGCGCTGGAGCACCCATGGTGGCGGCACGTCAGCTACTGTTTGGTAGTCTCCTCCCAATACAGTGCGGCTGTGTCTGTATTCCCCGACTACGTGGAACCGATGCCTTACCTTCTCCCCTTGCTCCAGCCACAGCCTGGTAACGTCTGCTGGACCTGCTAGTATATCCGACACAGACGACCACCGAGACAGCACTGTACCGTGGGTAAGTGTTGTTGCGACCCTGTGGAGAGTTGTTGGAGCGACTCTTTCCAATATGCGTGTAAGACGCTGTTAAGAAAGATCGCTCAAAAACATAGTAAGACTATAAAAATAAAATAAGAAAGCTTAGGGTTGCCAAGAACAGCAGCCCTCTGATCATGGGCCCTCATTCCGAGTTGATCGTTCGCAAGACGATTTTAGCAGAGTTACACACGCTAAGCCGCCGCCTACTGGGAGTGTATCTTAGCATCTTAAAATTGCGAACGATGTATTCGCAATATTGCGATTACAAACTACTTAGCAATTTCAGAGTAGCTTCTGACTTACTCGGCATCTGCGATCAGTTCAGTGCTTGTCGTTCCTGGTTAGACGTCACAAACACACCCAGCGTTCGCCCAGACACTCCTCCGTTTCTCCAGCCACTCCTGCGTTTTTTCCGGAAACGGTAGCGTTTTTATCCACACGCCCATAAAACGCCGTGTTTCCGCCCAGTAACACCCATTTCCTGTCAATCACACTACGATCGCCGGAGCGAAGAAAAAGCCGTGAGTAAAAATCCTATCTTCATAGCAAAATTACTTGGCGCAGTCGCAGTGCGGATATTGCGCATGCGTACTAAGCAGAAAAACGCTGCGATGCGAAGAAATTTACCGAGCGAACGACTCGGAATGAGGGCCATGGTCCGGTTGCTGCAGCGGAAAAAAAAAACTGATTTGCTTGAGCCAGTGGGTGGGGATATATGGATGAGCCCGTCGCATCCTGGGAGAACTGAAAGCGTGTGATTGTTTGGTGCCAATCCGCTGTTTCTCCATCATATCCCATTGTTATCCTGTGGATAACCTGTTTACCCTGCCAGAGAAAACATAATTACCAATTATTCCTTTACCTTGAAATATTGCATGGCAGAATAATGCAATGGCAAATTTACTTTCCAGAGTAGATAGAGATAGGCTGGGGAAATTCAGGTTGCCATAGAGTACTGTATTTCAAGGAAAAGGGTTATCTGTAAATTTTATTTGCTATGTTACTCTTCAATCCTCTATGGCAGCCATTACTTTCATCCAAGCAATGGCCCTCATTCCGAGTTGATCGCTCGCAAGGCGATTTTAGCAGAGTTACACACGCTAAGCCGCCGCCTACTGGGAGTGAATCTAAACTTCTTAAATGTGCGACCGATGTATTCGCAATATTGCGATCACAAACGAGTTAGCAGTTTTTGAGTAGCTTCAGACTTACTCTGCCTGTGCGATCAGTTCAGTGCTTTTCGGTCCCGGCTGACGTCATAAACACACCCAGCGTTCGGCCAAGCACTCCCACCGTTTCTCCAGACACGCCTGCGTTTTTTCCGGAAACGGTAGCGTTTTGAGTCACACGCCCTTAAAACGCAGTGTTTCCGCCCAGTAACACCCATTTCCTGTCAATCACATTACGATCGCCGGAGCGATGAAAACACCGTGAGTAAAACTACTTTCTTCTTAGTAAAGTTACTTGGCGCAGTCGCAGTGCGAACTTTGCGCATGCGCTCTAAGCGGATTTTCACTGCGATGCGATGAAAATCTCCGAGCGAACAACTCGGAATGAGGGCCCATGTACAGTAGTAGCCAGGTCTACAAAGAAAATAAAGCCAGATATGCAGCACAGTCTACAGTAAAATTTATTTCAGTGACTGTGTTGAGGATATCTCTAAAACTGCATGTCCGTATAATGTAATATATCCATATGAGAATGCATGGGGTAGATGTCCATCCGCATAGGAAAATGCAGGGGTGGTTTCAAGTTGCCCAAAAACCACTTCCCCGCAGCCTGGAAATCAGCCACTACATGCAGTATAAAGGGCAGAATGAAGAAGCTGTACATGCCCAGTTACAGCAGAGTTTTCTACTATTAGGGTTATTCAATTACTGTCAGCTCCTCTCCGATGGAGAGTATCCGACCGCTCCCTATTCAATTAGAGGCCAAATACAACAGGTTTTGGACATTTCCGACAATGTCAATCCGACTTTTTTTTAAAGCCGGATTGACATTGTCGGAAATGGGCCAAAAACCTGTCGGATTTGTCCGCTAATCCGACAAAACACGTGGATCTGCGGCTAATCCGCCAATCCACGTGTATTCCGACAAATTGGAATTTCCGACTTGTCGGAGTAAAGGAAAGTTAATTGAATAGTTCGAATGCAAATTCGACCTATCCTCATCGAAGAGTGCTGGTGTTTCCGACTGCCGGAAATACTGGCACTATTTGAATGTACCCCTGTGTGTCTGTGGATCTGAGTGCTCAGTGATCGCACCAGAGACTCTGGTAAGTGGATTACTGGGATCACTGGGCCTGCATATGTCTGAGGTACTGTATTATATAAACTGCACTTTGTTTGGGGCAGACTATAGCTTGTTACATGCTAATTATAGGGTGTGGTATGGCTGATCGATGGTCTCTTGACATGGCATGCCAACCGTCGGAATAATGAGGGGACGGGATGTTGGGGGAGGTCATGTGACCGTCAGTCTCCTGACCTCTGGTCACATGAATACCTCCCCTAATTATATGCATCCTTTATGGGCTGGTGACAATAGCTCTAAAATCAAACATTTGGAACCTCCCTCCAGAAATCCTGCATGTGACCCTGATCCTCCTGCTGGCAGAGCTGTGTCACTGATGCCAGAGACCTTTTGCTATAGAGGTTGCTGCTGCTGAATATGTTCTTGGAATTTCTGGCACCTTGTGCTAATATCCCTTGTCTGCCTGTGTGACCACTTCTTGGAAGCATCTGGAAACGGCTTTCTTAGAAGGGACCTCTCTGAGGTCCTGTTGGAATAATAAATGGAGCT
This sequence comes from Pseudophryne corroboree, assembly GCF_028390025.1. Classification (NCBI taxonomy): domain Eukaryota; kingdom Metazoa; phylum Chordata; class Amphibia; order Anura; family Myobatrachidae; genus Pseudophryne; species Pseudophryne corroboree. The sequence goes on along the minus strand of NC_086446.1, from coordinate 55,088,199 downwards.
GGTGTATTTCTAAAACCCTCTGTCCTGGATAAATATATAATGTCGCCAAAGTTACCAAGTGCAGTTTCTTCTCCGATTCATCCATCCTTGACAATACAACCTCCTGTTTGATGTTGAGCTAATTGAAATAGTTGTTAGAAAAAATCCTAAAACCCTCATTTGCTATACATCCCGATTGCACAACTAACTACAAACCGGGAACAAACCTTCCCTTTCTATGTAAAGTTATAGTTAGATAGTGGTTGCAACCCAGCTGGAAACCAGTCTGTTAACCCTAGATGTTTATTATCTATTCCAGTCAGGATTTAGGAGATAACGTAGCTCTGCATTACTAACCTTCTGATGGCAGCAGACAGGGGGATTTGGCCAAACTTAATTCTCCTGGATCTTTCTGCTGCATTTGATACCATGGATCATGTAATTCTAATAGAGCTCCTGATAAGTCATCCTCATAGTTATATTTTAAAGAGTTCATTGTATTGTAGAGTTTTAGCAGAAGAAACTTCCACCAGGAACATCTTTGTCATCCATCTCAGAGAAACTTCCTGTACTGGATCAATTGGGGTGGCCATCAGAACATTACGCACAATGTTGAGGTCCCACAAAGTGCTTAATAGATGGGAAAATCCATTTTGCAGCTTGTTTTTAAATGGCGAAGCCAAAGGAACTTTTCACCCTGGGCTCTACTTGTATCTTGTGCGTAAATCAGGCAAGACCTTTAATGAATCCATCCTGAAGTCAAATCTTTGAATGGATATTCAGGTTCACACCATGTCATACATTTCTTCCATACTCTATAATACACTGTTGTAGAGTTCTTTCTTGCTGGCAAGAGCACATTAATCTCTGATTCACCTACTGGACCTCATTCCGAGTTGATTACTCGCTACCTACTTTTAGCAGCCATGCAAACGCATAGTCGCCACCCACGGGGGAGTGGATTTTCACTTTGCAGGCGTGCAAACGCCTGTGCAGCCGAGCAGTACAAAAATGTTTTGTGCAAAACAAGACCAGCCCTGTAGTCACTTATTCTGTGCGATGATTGCTGCGACGAAGGTCCCGGAATTGACGTCAGATACCCGCCCTGCAAACGCATGGACACGCCTGCGTTTTTCCAAACACTCCCAGAAAATGGTCAGTTGACACCCATAATCTCCCACTTCTTGTCAATCTCCTTGCGATCGGCTGTGAGCAGGCACGGCGCTACCCGCTCAGCAAAGGGATGCAGTGCAGGGAGGCAGTGGCGTCGGCAGCAAGAAAAGCCCCCTCCCCTCACCAAAATGGGGTGGGGCTACACGGACCAGGATGCTGTACAGGCGGAGACCGAAGAGTAATTACAGTGGCAACCAGCCAGACTTAGGTAAGTGGAGGGTGAGAGAGAAATGTACAGGTATGTATGTGTGTGTATGGTGGGAATGTGTATGTGTGTGTATGGTGGGAGTAGGGGGGGGGGGTGTGAGGTATGTCTGCGTGCACGCGCATTATGGATGCTACTACTGGTGGGGCATTATATGTAAGGATACTACTACTGGGGGGCCATTACTTTTATGGACGCTACTACTACTGGGGGAGCATTATGTATAAAGATGGCACTACTACTGGAAGGGCATTACGTATAAGGACGCTACTACTACTTGGGGGCATTACGTATAAGGGTGCTACTACTACTGGGAGGGCATTACATATAAGGACGCTACTACTACTAGGGGGCATTACGTATAAGGGTGCTACTACTACTGGGGGGGCATTATGTATAAGGATGGTACTACTACATGGAAGGGCATTACGTATAAGGACGCTACTACTACTTGGGGGCATTACGTATAAGGGTGCTACTACTACTGGGAGGGCATTACATATAAGGACGCTACTACTACTAGGGGGCATTACGTATAAGGGTGCTACTTCTACTGGGAGGTCATTTCATATAAGGACGCTACTACTACTTGGGGGCATTACGTATAAGGATGCTACTACTACTACTAGGGGGCATTACGTATAAGGACGCATCTACTGCTGGGGGTGCACTACGTATAAGGACACTCCTACTACTGGGGGGTTCACTACGCATAAGGACGCTACTACTACTGAGGGTGCATTATGTATAAGGACGGTACTACTACAGGGGGTGCATTACGTATAAGGACGCTACTACTACTGGGGGGGCATTACATATAAGGACGCTACTACAACTAGGGGGGCATTACGTATAAGGACGCGTCTACTACTGGGGGTGTACTACATATAAGGACGCTACTACTACTACTTGGGGGCATTACGTATAAGGACGCTACTACTAAGGGTGGGGCATTACGTATAAGTTGAATAAGATTGTGCTACTGTGTGGTGTCATTTTAAATGGGTTTACTATTGTGTGGCCAAGCCCCTTCCCGGCGCATGCAAAAGGCGCACGCTGACCCTTTGTGGGATATGGGAGGGCGCAAATTTATAGTTTGCAGGGGAGCGCCGATCACCGGCCCTGGCTGTGAGAATGCAATCGTTGCTAGAAGCAGTGGAAAACAATGATGCCCTTTGTACCCGCATGCCGCGCATGCGCATTGCGCCCAATACGCATGCGTAGTTTTGCAGTTTTTTTTAAATGATCGATACGCAGCGAACATCGGCAACTAGCGATCAACTCGGAATGACCCCCACTGTGTTTACTTGCTCCGGGATTACCTCTACCTCGGACTTGTGCCATTCCTGCTCTATTATTTCTAGGATCAGTTTCATCATAACTACTGTAAGTGCTAGTCTCTGCATCCAGTGTTGAAGGACTTAATTTGTGGTTCTGAAGTCTTAAACTACAGATGTGTCCTAACAGCAGGCTGCTATTCCCAGCATGGCGTACCTTCGCGGGATCATGCGTATGCACGCTCTCTTTACTTACTATGGGAAATAGATACATTGCAGTCTCAGGCAGCCTTACACCACACAGTAGTGTCCGTTATTCACATTACACTGCACAGTAGTGTCCGTTATTCACATTACACCGCATAGTAGTATGTTATTCCCATTACACTGCACGGTAGTGTCTGTTAGTCACATTACACTGCACAGTAGTGTCTGTTATTGACATTACACCAGACAGACCCAGTAGTCTAGCAGAATGTATTTAGCACTTGCCTTTACTGCAGGCTTTCTATCACCTGCTGGCGTGACACCTGCAGCCCCCTGTCTATGCCTTGTCCCCATTGCTGTGCCACCTGGAAGCTAGTACTGTGCAGCGGGAGAAGCCAGCAGACCTTATACACCCAGTGCACTGAATGGACCAGTACAGGACCAGTACATGCTACTGTAGATACAGTATACTCTGACTGATTTGGGTCTAAATTGTGCATTTATCCCTTTAAAAATTGGTCACAAAGTTTAACTTTCCTTTTGCCAAATACAAAAAATGGTGCTAAGAAAAAGTGAATTTTATGGTCACTGACACAAAGTTATTCATATACTGTATGTATATTGTGGAATATTATATCCCTAATGGAACATCTATGGAGATACACCATCTCAGTGGTTATCTTTGCGGTCTCACAGGTCACAAGGTCAAAGGTTTGGTTTCAGCCAGGTCTCTTTAAGTGCAAAGTTTGTATGTTCTCCCCGGGTTTTCCAGGGGACAGCAGTATTTCCCCCCAAGCACACACATATACCATCAACTTAAATTATATCTGGACAGCATGTGGTGGGGAACTTAGACTGTAAGCTCCGCTGTGAATGATTACACATAAAAAGTTACACAAGCAGGCTGCGCAGTGTGGTGTTTATTTCCTGCAGACCTCTCACCCATTGGACCCTGAATCAGATACAGTTGGGTGTGAGCTGCGGCATCTTTGAACTCTGCTTGGCTTTGTTTTTCCAGGCTGCCAGGATGCTCCCTCCCCACCATGCAGAAGTGAAAGTGTTTGGGGATTAAGCAGAGCATTGCAGGAGATGGGGGAGCCAGGAAGGCAGAGCACAAGAACGGGCAGCTGCAGTGCTGTCCGCTGTAATATACATTATGTAGTGTTACACTCGGCAGAGAAGGAACCAGGTGCCCCTCCATATACATTAAAGCAGGCAGTGCTGCAGCTGGCGGTGGCAGGGCATAGACACACATTGTGGGTGGATACGGATAGTTCTCTGCATACAGTACACATGTGCTGAGCACCGTCCACACCACCCTAGTTATGGCCCTGGCATCTACTATATCTGCGTCACTGCAACTTTGTGCCAAGGGAAGAATTTAAGAACTCTGGAAATCTGGTTTGTTGCCATAATGACTACTTGAGAGAGTCCAAATCTTTATCAGTAGCTGGAAGATTGCTGATGTAAAGGCCATTTCCATACAACAATTTCCTTCAACTTTGGTAATTGGCTACTGCATTTTCCTTGACAACTACATAGAATTCTGAAAGTAACTTTACATTTCTTTCTACCCAAGTTATCAGCTTTGCTAACCACCATCATACTGTAGCTTTGCACCTGGTACCTCCCTGGTGATATATGAAGATAATCTTGTCTGAGAACACTGTGAGATTCTTTCCCAGTAACTATTTGAGAATGTTGAACTGCTTTCCATACTGATTTCCAGTATATTAATTTAGTGTTTCTTCCCTCCTGTAACCTTGTACTGCCTTTGTTACAAGTTGAGCTCCTCAACCTTCTGTCCTGGAGTTTTTCAAGTTTTAGCCATTCCTGTGTCTTTAATTTTGTATTGTTTCCATTTTGAGAGGTCTTTTGGGGATTCCAGATAACCAGATGTAGAGATCCAGAGAAGTCTGCTTGTGATTTCATACGGTCAGTAATTACAACTAGAGGCTACGATATGCCACCTTGCCATGGTGAACACTCCTGCGGTCTAGAAAAACATATTACTTTCCTTACTGTTGATCACTGAGGAATTTATAGTTGATGCACCATTGACTGTCTTGACAAACCTTTCTCCTGAAAGTTACTTTATTTTGTGTTACCTTTAATAGAACACCCATAAATGTTATATCCTGTGATGAGATGAGATGACTCTTTGTCCTTTTCAGAACCCAGCTGTGCTCTTAGAATGGACAGCATGTTTATACGTTCTTATCAGCAGTAAGTCATCCAAAAATTGTCATACAGTATCTTGACCCACTGTTTTACTAACTCTGCTACCGGCATCACCAGCAGTTTCAAAAAGGATGTTGAAGATGCTGATAGGCAGGTGAATCTTTATCCCATGCTAGAGAACCTGAGAAACTCCCCTGTACTGAGGTGCACTTGGACTTCCAGGCGATCTATGGAACTGAGAAAATGCCATTTGCTGATGGCCTTGAGGATAAAATTCACCAATTCATTGCAAAAATATCTAGCATTGACCAACTTTTGGAGTTTCAACAGGTCCACAGGAATGCAAACGGCGCCCAAGGAACTTCTGACAAAGAAGAGTCAAATGTACACACTTTGTCTTTCTGATCTGAAGCATACTTGCCTACATTTAAATTCTCTCCAGGAGAAGCCCATAGAGGAGACATTGTTTGCCACTGTGAGGAGCAGAACCAGGCTGAACATCACTAAGCTCCTCCTCAAAAATTCTGTGATTCATGGGTCTATGTGGAGGGGGAGGACTGTATGATGTGAATTTGAATTATTTAGCTCTGCTCCATATGGTACAACAATTTCCTGTATGATCTCCTCATCCTGTTTGCTTCACTAGGAAGCAAGTGAGATGCAGGAGATCTACCTGATAAATAAGAGTCTCCCGCAGCTTGTGGGAGAGTAGGAAAGTCTTGTATGACCTGAAGCAACCACAATGATGCTTGGTACCTGAGTATGGCCCGGAGATGGTTGTGCTCAAGGCTCAAAAGGGAATTTTAGAAGAAGTAAGAATTTTCTAGCTGTTGTTTTGTCTTCTTAGCCTATGGCTTCTTGCATCTTTATATAAATTAGACTCCATGAGGTAAATCTAATAGCCTGTGACTTACTGTAAAGTGGCAATCAATTACAAGGCAAATCCAACATTATGCATTTTAATTGATTGCCAATTTTAAATTAGAGATGCACATGGACCCCTGTGTTTTGGTTTGGATTCCTTTAAAATTGATCAAAACAGCTAAAACCAGGTAATGTTTGGACATATTTTTGCCTCTACAGTATTATTAACATGAATAACATTATTCACAGTCATGTCATGTGTGAAATAGCACCTCAAATCATGAGGGAGAGACTTACTGTACATTCCATCATAAACATGCACGATTCAGATTTTAGATCTGATATCCGACCCCAAAGTGACCTGAGACGGGACTCAGTTGTCTTGAAAGCCCAAAGTTCGGGTGTGTTTAGATCTCGATAAAACTGAACTGCTCATCTCTATTTAACACATCAGTCAGACTGGTCGGGAACTTGCCGATGCCTGAAAGTCGCAGGCTATTACATTTCCCTCATGGAGTTTCAATTAGATACACTTGACTTTCATGTGGTTCCTGATGAAGTGCTGTATGAGGGTTTGTAAAAGGTCTCTCCATATTTCTGTCCATGGTGTGCCTAGAAGGAACCATCTCCCAGAGTAGTTATAGTTCTGGCAGACATGTTAGCTATGGCTGCATCTACCTTAGGGACCAATCTGCATTTCTGCACCATCATCACACAATGGAAACAAAGACTTATGCAGTACCAGCTGTATCCATTCATTCAGTTCCAATGGGCCAAGGAATGGTTAGTCAATATATCAACTTAGTGCTCCTAAGATGGCTGACTTTCCCTCTGCAAATATGTAACACGTATTAAGGGGCAGATGTACTAAGCCTAAGCCAGGAGCTGATTGGCTGATATTTTTTTCTCTCTCCTCTTTATCTCTCTCCACAAAAGCTTACCATACCCTCCAACATGACCCGCCCCACTAGGTACAAAATGCTCTGTTTCTGGACTTCCCTCTTAATCTATTATTGCAATCACCTGTGAAGAAACAGCTTTCTTATCATTTAACTAGTTCAACACAGGTGATGGAAATCATAAATTAAGAGGGAAGTCCAGAAACAGAGCATTTTGTACCTAGTGGGGCGGGTCATGTTGGAGGGTCTGGCTTACTAAATAGATCTCTATATATATATATATATATATATATTATTATTATTATTATTTTTTTTGGGGGGGGGGTAAAAATGAAATACGCTTACGGCAAGAATATTTCACTAACCTTCAAGTGTCACATTGGTAGACATCTTCTGTGGTTTAACTGTAAAGATAAGAGCAGAAAGGAACATACTTATTACATACTGTATGTGACATATTCCCCAGTGTAAGTAATAATGATACTGTGAAACCCTGAGGAGATTGTGGATCTGATAAGAGGGGCTAGGCAACAGGTGATTGTTATATACAACACAGAGGTGATTCATTACATCCTTAGAACTACAATATAAATGCTCCTTACAAAGTGGTGACAATACTAGAGATGAGCGGGTTCGGTTCTCTGAGAACCGAACCCTACCGAACTTCACGTGTCAAACACAGGTCCGAGCCAGTCTCGGTTGTTCCCGCCTGACTCGGAAAACCCAAACGAGGCAAAACTTCATCATCCCGCTGTCGGATTCTCGCGAGATTCGGATTCCATATAAAGAGCCGCGCGTCGCCGCCATTTTCACTTGTGCGTTGTAGAGGGTACAGAGAGGACGTGGCTTCGTTCTCTCAGTGTCAAATCTCAGTATCATTGGTCAGTATCAGTGCTTATTGCTGCTCTGTAATACTAGTACAATGTCTCTCTTGTGCTGCATCTTGCTGCTGTAGGGTGTTCTGGTAGTAGTGTCCTGTGACTGCATCGGTCATCATCATTCCAGTCACAGTGGTATCTGGGGGGGTGACAATTCCAGAGTGCTTTTGTGCTGCTCAGTAATACAAGTACAGTGTCTCTCTTGTGCTGCATCTTGCTGCTGTAGGGTGCTGTGGTAGTAGTGCCCTGTGACTGTGCATCGGTCATCATCATTCCAGTCACAGTGGTATCTGGGGGTGACAGCTCCATAGTGCTTTTGTGCTGCTCACTAATACTAGTACAGTGTCTTGTGCTGCATCATGCTGCTCAGTGTCAGTTCTCCGTAGTATCATCAGTGCTCAGTATCATCAGTGCTCATTATCACTGCTCGGGTAGTACATCATTCATGACATCATCGTGGTTCTGCCCCTTCCGGAAACGAGCGTACTCGCTGCAGAGAGATGGGGACGGAGAGCACGGACAGAGGCACAGAGGAGACTCGGAGCAGCAGCGTGTATCATACATGGCTGCAACTAGATAAATTCATCTGTTTAATAACAGCTGTACATACTCTTTGTATACATCACTACTCCCCTGTATCACATTGCCACTCTCCTTCATTTTTCTTCTCCTCCCCCGATCTGCTTACCTTTCAGCCGATTACTGAGCACAGTCCAATTAGCAACATTTGTTGCAGCTTCTATACCACACTTGTGAATTCAGTACTGTGCAGTAACTTTGGAACAATGGCCCTCATTCCGAGTTGTTCGCTCGCAAGGCGATTATAGCAGAGTTACACACGCTAAGCCGCCGCCTACTGGGAGTGAATCTAAACTTCTTAAATGTGCGACCGATGTATGCGCAATATTGCGATCACAAACGAGTTAGCAGTTTCTGAGTAACTCCAGACTTACTCTGCCTGTGCGATCAGTTCAGTGCTTTTCGGTCCCGGCTGACGTCATAAACACACCCAGCGTTCGGCCAAGCACTCCCACCGTTTCTCCAGACACGCCTGCGTTTTTTCCGGAAACGGTAGCGTTTTGAGTCACACGCCCTTAAAACGCCGTGCATCCGCCCAGTAACACCCATTTCCTGTCAATCACAATGCGAACGTCGGAGCGATGAAAAAGCCGTGAGTAAACTTACTTTCTTCATAGCAAAGTTACTTGGCGCAGTCGCAGTGCGAACATTGCGCATGCACACTAAGAGAATTCTCACTGCGATGCGATTAAAATCTCCGAGCGAACAACTCGGAATGAGGGCCAATGTTTCTTCTTTCATTTTTAGTCTATGTAATGGCTAATTGTACCCACTGTCCACTTAACCACGGACATGTGGACAAGTGGAGCAGGGCAGGCTCAGGACTATATGACTGTGAGAGCCCACTGGGTAGATGTATTGCCTCCCGCAGCAACAACATCGGTGGCAACAGTAGCAGCATCTCGCAAACGCCAACTCGTTCCTAGGCAGGCTACGCTTTGTATCACCGCTTTCCATAAGAGTCACACAGATGACAACCTATTACGAAAACTGAGGAACATCATCGCAGAATGGCTTACCCCAATTGGACTCTCCTGGGATTTGTGATATCAGACAATGCCACCAATATTGTGCGTGCATTACATGTGGGAAAATTCCAGCATGTCCCATGTTTTGCACATACAATTAATTTGGTGGTGCAGACTTTTTTGAAAAACGCCAGGGGCGTGCAGCATATGCTGTTGGTGGCCCATAATATTGAGGGCCACTTTTGGCATTCAGCCACCGCGTGCCGAAAACTGGAGCGCCATTAAACACTCCTGAACATGCCCTGCCATCAGCTGAAGCAAAAGGTGGTAACGAGGTGGAATTCAACCCTCTATATGCTTCAGAGGATGGAGGAGCAGCAAAAGGCCATTAAAGCCTATAAATCCACCTCCAATATAGGCAAAGGAGGGGGAATGCACCTGACTCAAGCACAGTGGAGAGTGATTTCCATGTTGTGCAAGGTTCTCCAACCCTTTTAACTTGCCACACGTGAATTCAGTTCAGACACTGCCAGACTAAGTCAGGTCATTCCCCTCATCAGGCTTTTGCAGAAGCAGCTGGAGAGATTGAAGGAGGAGCTAAAACGGAGCGATTCCGCTAGGCATGTGGGACTTGTGGATAGAGCCCTTCATTCGCTTAATCAGGATTCACGGGTGGTCAATCTATTGAAATCAGAGCACTACATTTTGGCCACCATGCCCGATCCTAGGTTTAAAGCCTACGTTGTATCTCTATTTCCAGCAGACACAAGTCTGTTCATAGACCTGCTGGTGAGATAATTGTCAAGTCAAGTGGATCGTGGCCCACCAACAGCTACTCCTTCATCTTATACCACCACTTGAACTGCCAAGAAAGGGATAAAATTTCCAAACCCACCCGCTGGTGGTGATGCAGGGCAGTCAGGAGCAAATGCTGACATCTGGTCCGGACTGATGGACCTGCCAACGATAACTGACATGTCTACTGTCATTGCATATGATTCTATCACCATTGAAAGAATGGTGGAGGATTATATTAGTGACAGCATCCAAGTAGGCATGTCAGACGGGTCTGGGACTCAGGGTCGACAGCACAAAGGTCGACACACTTTAGGTCGACGCCAATTGGTCGACACACATTAGGTCGACATGATCAAAAGGTCGACAGGGTCAAAAGGTCGACAAGAACAAGGTCGACATGGAAAAAGGTCGACATGAGTTTTTTGTTTTTTTTGTGTCGTTTTCTTCGTAGAGTGACCGGGAACCCAAATTAGTGCACCGCGTCCCCTCGCATGGCTCGCTTCGCTCGCCATGCTTCGGGCATGGTGCCTTCGCTTCGCTCGGCACACTTTACCGTTCCAATCGTAGTCCACGTGGATCGTTAAGTATGAAAAGGTTCAAAAAAAGAAAAAATCGTGAAAAACTCATGTCGACCTTGTTCATGTCGACCTTTTGACCCTGTCGACCTTTTGACCCTGTCGACCTAATGTGTGTCGACCAATTGGCGTCGACCTAAAGTGTGTCGACCTTTGTGCTGTCGACCTGGAGTCCGGATACCATGTCAGACTGGCAGGAAAAAGAGCAATTTGGAGGCTCTTGCACAAACTGGCTTTATTTTACCTAAGTTGCCCCCCTACAGTTTGTACTCCAAAAGAGTGTTTAGTGCAGCCTGTCACCCTGTCAGCGATCGGCACAGGAGGTTACTTCCAGAAAATGTGGAGAAGATGATGTTCATCAAAATTAATTATAAATTCCTCCGTGGAGACATTTACCAGCAATTGCCTCCCGAAAGTACACAGGGACCTGAGATGGTGGATTCCAGTGGGGTCGAATTAATACTCTGTGAGGAGGATGTACACAGTCAAAGGGGTGAGAAATCGGAGGATGAGGTGGACATCTTGCCTCTGTAGAGCCAGTTTGTGCAAGGAGAGATTGATTGCTTATTTTTTGGTGGGGGCCCAAACCAACCAGTCATTTCAGCCACAGTCATGTGGCAGACCCTGTCGCTGAAATGATTGGTTTGTTAAAGTGTGCATGTCCTGTTTATACAACATAAAGGTGGTTGGGAAGGCCCAAGGACAATTCCATCTTGCACCTCTTTTTTTATTTATCTTTGCATCATGTGCTGTTTGGGGACTATTTTTTTAAGTGCCATCCTGTCTGACACTGCAGTGCCACTCCTAGATGGGTCAGGTGTTTGTGCCGCCCACTTGGGTCACTTAGCTTAGTCATCCAGCGACCTCGGTGCAAATTTTAGGCCTAAAAATTATATTGTGAAGTGTGAGGTGTTTAGAATAGACTGTAAATGAGTGGAAATTATGGTTATTGAGGTTAATAATACTATTGGATCAAAATTACCCACAAATTCTATGATTTTAGCTGTTTTTGAGTTTAAAAAAAACAAAACACCAGAATCCAAAACGCATCCGAATCCGACAAAAATCCGAAAGGGTGGTTTTGCCAAAACGCGTCCGAATCCAAAACACGACCGCGGACCCGAATCGAAAACCAAAACACAAAACACGAAAAATGCCCGCTGCACATCTCTAGACAATACTAACTTACATCTATCCTTGGTGCGCTAGAAGTCATGTTACACATAACACATGAGCGCTGTGTGACTCTTTAGTGCCAGATATCTTTTTGTACAACTTTTTTAGGTTAAAATGCATTTTATTCACAAGTCAATGCAAATAGGGTGCACGAGCAGCTAATGCTGATTAACATGATGTGCGGCATGCCTACTTTAATGGGAAAGTCACACGAAAAGATGCTCGACATTAGCAAGTCACTAAAACTGCATGGCATGACTAGAAGGGCTGTTAAACATGCAGGGAGGCTAGAGGTAGGTGGACGCATCTGTACGAATTTTGTAAATGTTCACTCACTGTTTATGCAGATATTATTAGCACTTACAGTGGTGCTTGAAAGTTTGTGAACCCTTTAGAAATACTAAAAGTAGATAAAGAGACCAAATCAAACACATGAGACTAAAAAATTACACATGCTAATTTTTTTATTGAGGAAAATGATCCAATATCACATATCTTTGAGTGTCAAAACTTTGTGAACCTTGTGCAGCAATAACTGCATCTAAACTTTTCCAGTAATTGTTAATTAGTCCTGAACATCGGCATGGAGGAATTTTACCTCATTCCTCTGTACAAAACAGCTTCAACTCTGTTATGTTGGTGGGTTTCCCCCATGAACTGCTCACTTCAGGTCCTTCCACAACATTTCGATTGGATTAAGGTCAGGACTTTGACTTGATGTCCTGACATTTTCCTTTAGAATATACTGATATAATTCAGAATTCATTGTCCCATCAATGTTGACAAGTCCTCCTGTGCATGATGCAGCAAAACATGCACAAACCATGATACCACCACCACCACCACCACCACCACCACCACCACCACCGTGTTTGACAGACAGTGTGAGGTTTTTATGCTGAAATGCATTGTTCTCCTTTCTTCAGATATAACACTTTTCAACACTTCTCATTTAAACCAAAAAGATCTAGTTTGGACTCATCTGTCCACAAAAAATTGTTCCAATAGCCTTCTGACTTGTCCAGGTGATCTTTATCAAACTGCAGACGGGCACCAATCCTCTTTTTGGAGAGCAACGGCTTTCTCCTTGAAATCCTGCCATGCACACCATTCTTGTTCAGTGTCCTCCTGATGGTTGACTCATAAACATTAACATTAGCTAATGTGCGAAAGGCCTTCAGTTGCTTAGAGGTTACCTTGGGTTCCTTTGTGACCCAGTGAACAATTAGACACCTTGCTCTTGGCAAGATCTTTGTTGGTTGACCACTCCTTGGGAGGGTATGCGGTTAGCATACTGATCGTCAGGATCCCGGCAGTCACAATACAGACACCGGGATCCCCGACGGGGGGCACCATACCGCTGCCGCTATACCGACGAGGTAGGTGATTCCCTCTCTATGGCTGGCCACGACACCCATAGAGGGAGAATAGAACCTGTGACAAGCGTAGCTCGCCACCAAGCCCGCAGCGTACTTAGTGCAGTGAACCCACAAGCAACTTTGTTGCACTCACCACCCTGCCGGCATTCCACCGCTCGGGATGTCGATGTTGGTATAGTGACATTCGGCATCCTGGATGGAGGTATTACATACCGAACCTCTTGGGAGGATAATAATGGTCTGGAGTTTCCTCCATTTGTACACAAGCTGTCTGAATGTTGCTTGGTGGAGTTCAAACTCTACAGATGGTTTTGTGACCTTTTACAGCCTGATGAACATCAAAAACTCTTCTGTGTCCTCAGAAATCTCCTTTGTTCGTGACATGAGACACTTCCACAAACGTGTGTTGTTAACATCAGACTTTGATAGATCCCTGTTCTTTTAAGAAGATAGGTTGTCCACTCACACCTGATTGTCATCCCATAGACTGAAAATACCTGACTCTAATTTCACCTTTAAAATATCTGCTAAGCCTAAAGGTTCACATACTTGTGTCACTCACAGATATGTGATATTGGATGATTTTCGTCAATAAAAAAATGAGTATGTCTAATTTTTTGTCTCTTTTTTTTTATTTGGTTCTCTTTGCTTTTCGGACTTGTGTGAAAATCGAAGGTAGTTTTAAGCCAAATTTCTGCAGAAACATAGAAAATTCTGAAGGGTTCACAAACTTTTAAGCACCACTGTATATATGGTATAATGTACTCCATAATGTATATTATAAGCACATTACACATCACTGAGGAATTCTGTGACATACGAGTCTACCCAAAGTCATCTTAAAATATTGACATCAGAAGTCACTGATTATCAGTAATGACATCAAACTGCAATATACATATATCAGAAACACATTCATAAAGTAATGTGATTTCAGTATTAGGTTTTATTATATTGTCAGCATGATTCAACCCTGGCACTTTCTCTCATGCCCAAAATTAAATGATATCTGCATGTCTGTGTCTAAATCACTGGCTCTCTCTATTTACAAACCAGGTACAAACAATTATAGTCAGCATCTTGTATGGGCTGAACGCCTGATTCTGAGTTACTGTCACTGCTTTAGCATTTATTGCTGTAGGTTCATCTGCAACTTTATGCCAATTCTAGTTAGTGATGTGCATCGGACATTTTTCGGGTTTTGTGTTTTGGTTTTGGACGCATTTTGGCAAAACCTCCCTGAAAATTTTTTGGCGGATTCGGGTGTGTTTTGGATACAGGTGTTTTTTTTACAAAAACCCCTCAAAAACAGGTTAAATCATAGAATTTGGGGGTCATTTTGATCCCATAGTATTATTAACCTCAATAACCATAATTTCCACTCATTTTTAGTCTATTCTGAACACCTCACACCTCACAATATTATTTTTAGTCCTAAAATTTGCACAGAGGTCGCTGGATGACTAAGCTAAGCGACCCAAGTGGGCGACACAAACACCTGGCCCATCTAGGAGTGGCACTGCAGTGTCAGGCAGGATGGCACTTAAAAAAATAGTCCCCAAACAGCACATGATGCAAAGAAAAATGAAAGAAAAAAGAGGTGCAAGATGGAATTGTCATTGGGCCCTCCCACCCACGCTTATGTTGTATAAACAGGACATGCACACTTTAACAAACCCATCATTTCAGCGAAAAGGGGCTGCCACACAACTGTGACTAAAATGACTGGTTGGTTTGGGCCCCCACCAAAAAAGAAGCAATCAATCTCTCCTTACACAAACTGGCTCTACAGAGGCAAGATGTCCACCTCATCATCATCGTCCGATTCATCACCCCTTTCACTGTGTACATCCCCCTCCTCACAGATTATTAATTCGTCCCCACTGGAATCCACCATCTCAGGTCCCTGTGTACTTTCTTGAGGCAATTGCTGGTGAATGTCTCCACGGAGGAATTGATTATAATTCATTTTGATGAATATCATCTTCTCCACATTTTCTGGAAGTAACCTCGTACGCCGATTGCTGACAAGGTGAGCGGCTGCACTCAACACTCTTTTGGAGTACACATTGGAGGGTGGGCAACTTAGGTAAAATAAAGCCAGTTTCGGCAAAGGCCTCCAAATTGCCTCTTTTTCCTGTCAGTATACGTATGGACTGTCTGACGTGCCTAATTGGATGCGGTCACTCATATAATCCTCCGCCATTCTTTCAATGGTGAGAGAATCATATGCAGTGACAGTAGACGACATGTCAGTAATCGTTGGCAGGTCCTTCAGTCTGGACCAGATGTCAGCACTCGCTCCAGACTGCCCTGCATCAACGTGAGCGGGTGGGCTCGGAATTCTTAGCCTTTTCCTCGCTCCCCCAGTTGTGGGAAAATGTGAAGGAGGAGCTGTTGACGGGTCACGTTCCACTTGACTTGACAATTTTCTCACCAGCAGGTCTTTGAACCTCTGCAGACTTGTGTCTGCCGGAAAGAGAGATCCAACGTAGGTTTTAAATCTAGGATGGAGCACGGTGGCCAAAATGTAGTGCTCTGATTTCAACAGATTGACCACCCATGAATTCCAGCATCTCTTGCCCGTCCATGTCATTTTTTAAATAATTCTGCACCACCAAATTCAATGTATGTGCAAAACATGGGACGTGCTGGAATTTGTCCAGATGTAATGCACGCACAATACTGATGGTGTTGTCCGATGTCACAAATCCCCAGGAGAGTCCATTTGGGGTAAGCCATTCTGCGATGATGTTCCTCAGTTTCCGTAAGAGGTTGTCAGCTGTGTGCCTCTTCTGTAAAGCGGTGATACAAAGCGTAGCCTGCCTAGGAACGAGTTGGCATTTTCGAGATGCTGCTACTGGTGCCGCCGCTGCTGTTCTTGCTGCGGGAGGCAATACATCTACCCAGTGGGCTGTCACAGTCATATAGTCCTGAGTCTGCCCTGCTCCACTTGTCCACATGTCCGTGGTTAAGTGGACATTGGGTACAACTGCATTTTTTAGTACACTGGTGACTCTTTTTCTGAGGTCTGTGTACATTATCGGTATCGCCTGCCTAGAGAAATGGAACCTAGATGGTATTTGGTACTGGGGACACAGTACCTAAATCAAATGTAGTTGCCTGTGAATTAACTGTGGATAACGGAAACACGTTTCTCACCGCCCAGGCTGCCAAGGCCTGAGATATCCGCTTTGCAGCAGGATGACTGCTGTGATATTTCATCTTCCTCGCAAAGGACTGTTGGACAGTCAATTGCTTACTGGAGGAAGTACAAGTGGTCTTCCGACTTCCCCTCTAGGATGACGATCGACTCCCAGCAGCAACAACAGCAGCGCCAGCAGCAGTAGGCGTTACAGTCAAGGATGCATCGGAGGAATCCCAGGCAGGAGAGGACTCGTCAGACTTGACAGTGACATGGCCTGCAGGACTATTGGCTTTCCTGTGTAAGGAGGAAATTGACACTGAGGGAGTTGGTGGTGTGGTTTGCAGGAGCTTGGTTACAAGTGGAAGGGATTTAGTGGTCAGTGGACTGCTTCCGCTGTCATCCAAAGTTTTTGAACTTGTCACTGACTTATGATGAATGCGCTGCAGGTGACGTATAAGGGAGGATGTTCCGAGGTGGTTAACGTCCTTACCCCTACTTATTACAGCTTGACAAAGACAACACACGGCTTGACACCTGTTGTCCGCATTTGTGTTAAAATAATTCCACACCGAAGAGGTGATTTTTTTTGTAATTTGACCAAGCATGGCAATGGCCATATTCGTCCCACGGACAACAGGTGTCTCCCCGGGTGCCTGACTTAAACAAACCACCTCACCATCAGAATCCGCCTTGTCAATTGCATCCTCAGCGCCAGCAAAACCCATATGTACTTTAACAGTGACAATTGCAGGGGGCGTGCAAATGGTGGAAGGCGCCACCTCTTCCCGTCCAGTGTTGGGAAGGTCAGGCATTGCAGCCGACACAATTGGACTCTCCTTGGGGATTTGTGATTTAGAAGAACGCACAGTTCTTTTCTGTGCTTTTGCCAGCTTAAGTCTTTTAATTTTTCTAGCGAGAGGATGAGTGCTTCCATCCTCATGTGAAGCTGAACCACTAGCCATGAACATAGGCCAGGGCCTCAGCCGTTCATTGCCACTCCGTGTCGTAAATGGCATATTGGCAAGTTTACGCTTCTCCTCAGACGCTTTTAATTTTGATTTTTGGGTCATTTTACTGAACTTTTGTGTTTTGGATTTTACATGCTCTCTACTATGACATTGGGCATCGGCCTTGGCAGACGACGTTGATGGCATTTCATCGTCTCGGCCATGACTAGTTGCAGCAGCTTCAGCATGAGGTGGTAGTGGATCTTGATCTTTCCCTATTTTACCCTTCACATTTTTGTTCTCCATTTTTTAATGTGTGGAATTATATGCCAGTATCAAGAGCAATGGCCTACTACTATATAAACTGCGCACAACTGAAATGCACCACAGGTATGGATGGATAGTATACTTGACGACACAGAGGTAGGTAGAGCAGTGGCCTACTGTACCGTAATGCTATATATTATATACTGGTGGTCAGCAAACTGTGCAAAACTTAAATGCACCACAGGTATCGATGGATAGCATACTTGACGACACAGAGGTAGGTAGAGCAGTGGCCTTCTGTACCGTACTCCTATATATTATATACTGGTGGTCAGCAAAATTCTGCACTGTACTCCTACTATATACTACAATGCAGCACAGATATGGAGCGTTTTTCAGGCAGAGAACGTATAATACTGGTGGTCATTGGTCAGCAAAACTCTGCACTGTACTCCTCCTATATAATACTGCTGGTCCCCAGTCCCCACAATAAAGTAGTGTGAGCACAGATATATGCAGCACACTGAGCACAGATATGGAGCGTTTTTCAGGCAGAAAATGTATACTGGTGGTCACTGGTCAGCAAAACTCTGCACTGTTCTCCTATATCTGCTGGTCCCCAGTCCCCACAATAAAGCAGTGTGAGCACAGATATATGCAGCACACTGAGCACAGATATGGAGCGTTTTTCAGGTAGACAACGTATACTGGTGGTCACTGGTCAGCAAAACTCTGCACTGTACTCCTCCTATATAATACTGCTGGTCCCCAGTCCCCACAATAAAGCAGTGTGAGCACAGATATATGCAGCACACTGAGCACAGATATGGAGCGTTTTTCAGGCAGACAATGTATACTGGTGTTCACTGGTCAGCAAAACTCTACACTGTACTCCTATATCTGCTGGTCCCCAGTCCCCACAATAAAGTAGTGTGAGCACAGATATATGCAGCACACTGAGCACAGATATGGAGCGTTTTTCAGGCAAACAACGTATACTGGTGGTCACTGGTCAGCAAAACTCTGCACTGTACTCCTCCTATATAATACTGCTGGTCCCCCGTCCCCACAATAAAGCAGTATGAGCACAGATATATGCAGCACACTGAGCACAGATATGGAGCGTTTTTCGGGCCGACAACTTATAATACTGGTGGTCACTGGTCAGCAAAACGCTGCACTGTACTCCTCCTATAGTACAGCTGGTCCCCAGAATAAAGATATGCAGCCCCCTGAAACAATGTGAGAGGACGCCAGCCACGTCCTCTCACTATCACTAGGACGTGGCTGGCGTCCTCTCACTATCATTTCCAAAGCACGAGTGAAAAATGGCGACGATGCGCGGCTCCTTATATAGAATCCGAATCGCGCAAGAATCCGACAGCGGGATGATGATGTTCGGGCTCGCTCGGGTTAACCGAGCAAGGCGGGAAGATTCGAATCTGCCTCGGACCCGTGTAAAATGGGTGAAGTTCTGGGGGATTCGGTTTCCGAGGAACCAAACCCGCTCATCTCTAATTCTAGTATAAGCCGAACTCCTGGTGTTCCAGTGTGCGTCTGACAGTGCAAGGGCTGGGATTCCCACTGTGACCGGCTGCAGTCACCACCATCCCACCTTGTACATGTATAGAGACAACCTATGGATGCACCATGACAACTGCACCAGCTATAATTATTTTATCCGATAGCTATGCTTCCTTTATTATTTCAGAATGACCCAAGTGGAAGGGGTTCAGTATGAATTACCGATGGACGGGATGCTGGCGGTCATCATACCGACAGTGGCATCCTGTCCATCATAATCCCGACAATGCCCTATGAAGCCCTTAACCCTTACCTTTTCCCTACCCTAAACCTAACCCTCCCTTGTGGGTGCCTAAGCCTAACCCTCCCCGTTGTTGCCTAAACCTAACCCTCCCATTTGAGTGCCTAACCCTAACACTCCCTGGTGTTTTTTAAACCTAACCTTCCCTTGTGGGAGCCTAAACCTAATCCTCCCTTGTTGGTGCCTAACCCTATCCCTCCCCGGTGTTGACTAAACCTAACCCTATCTTCCCTACTGCCTAAACTTAACCCTCCCCGCTTGGTGCCTAACCCTAACCTCCTAAACCTAACCCTCCCTCACTGGTCCCTCACCCTAACCTTCACAGTCATGCACCCTAACCCCCCTTCTCCTGTCTAAACCTGACCTCCCCCTCGGCAGGACACCAGCACGTCCCGCTATGAGGACATTCGGGATGTGTTGGTATTGTGATGCCAGTACTCCATTCGGCATTGGTATCTAGACACCCGGATTCTATCCTCCTTCGGGATCCTGGCATCTGTATATCAACTGCCAGGATCCCGTCCGTCGGAAAGCTAACTGCTTCCCAAGTGGAAGTGTACAGTTATTTTTCTGGTTGTGAGATTTCCTGCTATAGTCAGTTATATCAGGTGCTATAAAAGGGTAGAGGTCACAATAAACAGCAGACAGAGAGGGGTTTGCTTTTTCCCCCTGGTATCCCCCCAGGATTGGAATGATTGAGCAGCTACCACTGTTTGTCTGCATGTGTGAGAAGGCATCGAATGGGAGCAGCATTTTGAAAGCATGATGGTTCTTGTAGTGCTAATGGAAGATCCTAGGGGTAACTCTCAGGTAAGCTAGCCCTCAGTCTGGGTGCAGTTTTGTATGAGCCTTTATCATGAGGCCTTACTGTAGACAAATCACATGGCCCTATGTGGGCACTGCCATTATGTAGTGTTAGGACTGATGATATCTGAGAAGCCTTGACGCGGCCAGCAGCTAAACATGTCTTTGCAAACGCATGTGACCAATATCTCTGAAATTGTTTTACCAGATAGGTTCAAGTATTGTTAAAGGTAATAGTCGGTGTGCTGTGGGGTTACCATGGGGGAAAAAGCAACCTTCTCTCTGTCTTGTTAAGTCAGTATAAGAAGAAATGCTCAGTGACTGTCCTGTGTGTGATGTGTCCACCTGCAATCAGTATAAGAGGAAGTGCACAGTGACTGTCCTGTGTGTGATGTGTCCTCCTGCAGTCAGTATAAGAGGAAGTGCACAGTGACTGTCCTGTGTGTGATGTGTCCTCCTGCAGTCAGTATAAGAGGAAGTGCACAGTGACCTGTGTGTGATGTGTCCTCCTGCAGTCAGTATAAGAGGATGTGTACAGTGACTGTCCTGTGTGTGATGTATCCTCCTGCAGTCAGTATAAGAGGAAGTGGACAGTGACTTTCCTGTGTGTGATGTGTCCTCCTGCAGTCAGTATAAGAGGAAGTGCACAGTGACTGTCCTGTGTGTGATGTGTCCTCCTGCAGTCAGTATAAGAGGAAGTGCACAGTGACTGTCCTGTGTGTGATGTGTCCTCCTGCAGTCAGTATAAGAGGAAGTGCACAGTGACCTGTGTGTGATGTGTCCTCCTGCAGTCAGTATAAGAGGATGTGTACAGTGACTGTCCTGTGTGTGATGTATCCTCCTGCAGTCAGTATAAGAGGAAGTGGACAGTGACTGTCCTGTGTGTGATGTGTCCTCCTGCAGTCAGTATAAGAGGAAGTGCACAGTGACTGTTCTGTGTGTGATGTGTCCTCCTGCAGTCAGTATAAGAGGAAGTGCACAGTGACTGTCCTGTATGTGATGTGTCCTCCTGCAGTCAGTATAATTGGAAGTCCACGGTGACTGTCCTGTGTGTGATGTGTCCTCCTCCAGTCAGTATAAGAGGAAGTGGACAGTGACTGTCCTGTGTGTGATGTGTCCTCCTGCAGTCAGTATAAGAGGAAGTGCACAGTGACTGTTCTGTGTGTGATGTGTCCTCCTGCAGTCAGTATAAGAGGAAGTGCACAGTGACTGTCCTGTATGTGATGTGTCCTCCTGCAGTCAGTATAATTGGAAGTCCACGGTGACTGTCCTGTGTGTGATGTGTCCTCCTCCAGTCAGTATAAGAGGAAGTGCACAGTGACTGTCCTGTGTGTGATGTGTCCTCCTGCAGTCAGTATAAGAGGAAGTGCACAGTGACTGTCCTGTGTGTGATGTGTCCTCCTGCTGTCAGTATAAGAGGAAGTGCACAGTGACTGTCCTGTATGTGATGTGTCCTCCTGCAGTCAGTATAAGAGGAAGTGCACAGTGATTGTCCTGTGTGTGATGTGTCCTCCTGCAGTCAGTATCATAGGAAGTGCACAGTGACTCTCCTGTGTGTGATGTGTCCTCCTGCAGTCAGTATAAGAGGAAGTGCACAGTGACTGTCCTGTATGTGATGTGTCCTCCTGCAGTCAGTATAAGAGGAAGTGCACAGTGACTGTCCTGTGTGTGATGTGTCCTCCTGCAGGCAGTATAAGAGGATGTGCACAGTGACTGTCCTGTGTGTGATGTGTCCTCCTGCAGTCAGTATCATAGGAAGTGTACAGTGACTATCCTGTGTGTGATGTGTCCTCCTGCAGTCAGTATAAGAGGAAGTGCACAGTGACTGTCCTGTGTGTGATGTGTCCTCCTGCAGTCAGTATAAGAGGAAGTGCACAGTGACTGTCCTGTGTGTGATGTGTCCTCCTGCAGTCAGTATAAGAGGACGTATACAGTGACTGTCCTGTGTGTGATGTCTCCTGCAGTCAGTATAAGAGGAAGTGCACAGTGACTGTCCTGTGTGTGATGTGTCCTCCTGCAGTCAGTATAAGAGGAAGTGCACAGTGACTGTCCTGTGTGGGATGTGTCCTCCTGCAGTCAGTATAAGAGGAAGTGCACAGTGACTGTCCTGTGTGTGATGTGTCCTCCTGCAGTCAGTATAAGAGGAAGTGCACAGTGACTATCCTGTGTGTGATGTGTCCTCCTGCAGTCAGTATAAGAGGAAGTGCACAGTGACTGTCCTGTGTGTGATGTGTCCTCCTGCAGTCAGTATAAGAGGAAGTGCACAGTGACTGTCCTGTGTGTGATGTGTCCTCCTGCAGTCAGTATAAGAGGACGTATACAGTGACTGTCCTGTGTGTGATGTCTCCTGCAGTCAGTATAAGAGGAAGTGCACAGTGACTGTCCTGTGTGTGATGTGTCCTCCTGCAGTCAGTATAAGAGGAAGTGCACAGTGACTGTCCTGTGTGGGATGTGTCCTCCTGCAGTCAGTATAAGAGGAAGTGCACAGTGACTGTCCTGTGTGTGATGTGTCCTCCTGCAGTCAGTATAAGAGGAAGTGCACAGTGACTGTCCTGTGTGTGATGTGTCCTCCTGCAGTCAGTATAAGAGGAAGTGCACAGTGACTGTCCTGTGTGTGATGTGTCCTCCTGCAGTCAGTATAAGAGGACGTATACAGTGACTGTCCTGTGTGTGATGTCTCCTGCAGTCAGTATAAGAGGAAGTGCACAGTGACTGTCCTGTGTGTGATGTGTCCTCCTGCAGTCAGTATAAGAGGAAGTGCACAGTGACTGTCCTGTGTGGGATGTGTCCTCCTGCAGTCAGTATAACAGGAAGTGCACAGTGACTGTCCTGTGTGTGATGTGTCCTCCTGCAGTCAGTATAAGAGGAAGTGCACAGTGACTGTTCTGTGTGTGATGTGTCCTCCTGCAGTCAGTATAAGAGGTAGTGCACAGTGACTGTCCTGTGTGTGTGATGTGTCCTCCTGCAGTCAGTATAAGAGGTAGTGCACAGTGACTGTCCTGTGTGTGTGATGTGTCCTCCTGCAGTCAGTATAAGAGGAAGTGCACAGTGACTGTCCTGTGTGTGATGTGTCCTCCTGCAGTCAGTATAAGAGGAAGTCCACAGTGACTGTCCTGTGTGTGTGATGTGTCCTCCTGCAGTCAGTATAAGAGGAAGTGCACAGTGACTGTCCTGTGTGTGATGTGTCCTCCTGCAGTCAGTATAAGAGGACGTATACAGTGACTGTCCTGTGTGTGATGTCTCCTGCAGTCAGTATAAGAGGAAGTGCACAGTGACTGTCCTGTGTGTGATGTGTCCTCCTGCAGTCAGTATAAGAGGAAGTGCACAGTAACTGTCCTGTGTGTGATGTGTCCTCCTGCAGTCAGTATAAGAGGAAGTGCACAGTGACTATCCTGTGTGTGATGTGTCCTCCTGCAGTCAGTATAAGAGGAAGTGCACAGTGACTGTCCTGTGTGTGATGTGTCCTCCTGCAGTCAGTATAAGAGGAAGTGCACAGTGACTGTCCTGTGTGTGATGTGTCCTCCTGCAGTCAGTATAAGAGGAAGTGCACAGTAACTGTCCTGTGTGTGATGTGTCCTCCTGCAGTCAGTATAAGAGGAAGTGCACAGTGTCTGTCCTGTGTGTGATGTGTCCTCCTGCAGTCAGTATAGGAGGAAGTGCACAGTGACTGTCCTGTGTGTGATGTGTCCTCCTGCAGTCAGTATAAGAGGTAGTGCACAGTGACTGTCCTGTGTGTGTGATGTGTCCTCCTGCAGTCAGTATAAGAGGAAGTGCACAGTGACTGTCCTGTGTGTGATGTGTCCTCCTGCAGTCAGTATAGGAGGAAGTGCACAGTGACTGTCCTGTGTGTGATGTGTCCTCCTGCAGTCAGTATAAGAGGAAGTGCACAGTGACTGTCCTGTGTGTGATGTGTCCTCCTGCTGTCAGTATAAGAGGAAGTGCACAGTGACTGTCCTGTATGTGATGTGTCCTCCTGCAGTCAGTATAAGAGGAAGTGCACAGTGATTGTCCTGTGTGTGATGTGTCCTCCTGCAGTCAGTATAAGAGAAAGTGCACAGTGACTGTTCTGTGTGTGATGTGACCTCCTGCAGTCAGTATAAGAGGAAGTGCACAGTGACCTGTGTGTGATGTGTCCTCCTGCAGTCAGTATAAGAGGATGTGTACAGTGACTGTCCTGTGTGTGATGTATCCTCCTGCAGTCAGTATAAGAGGAAGTGGACAGTGACTCTCCTGTGTGTGATGTGTCCTCCTGCAGTCAGTATAAGAGGAAGTGCACAGTGACTGTCCTGTGTGTGATGTGTCCTCCTGCAGTCAGTATAAGAGGAAGTGCACAGTGACTGTCCTGTGTGTGATGTGTCCTCCTGCAGTCAGTATAAGAGGAAGTGCACAGTGACCTGTGTGTGATGTGTCCTCCTGCAGTCAGTATAAGAGGATGTGTATAGTGACTGTCCTGTGTGTGATGTATCCTCCTGCAGTCAGTATAAGAGGAAGTGGACAGTGACTGTCCTGTGTGTGATGTGTCCTCCTGCAGTCAGTATAAGAGGAAGTGCACAGTGACTGTTCTGTGTGTGATGTGTCCTCCTGCAGTCAGTATAAGAGGAAGTGCACAGTGACTGTCCTGTATGTGATGTGTCCTCCTGCAGTCAGTATAATTGTAAGTCCTCGGTGACTGTCCTGTGTGTGATGTGTCCTCCTCCAGTCAGTATAAGAGGAAGTGGACAGTGACTGTCCTGTGTGTGATGTGTCCTCCTGCAGTCAGTATAAGAGGAAGTGCACAGTGACTGTTCTGTGTGTGATGTGTCCTCCTGCAGTCAGTATAAGAGGAAGTGCACAGTGACTGTCCTGTATGTGATGTGTCCTCCTGCAGTCAGTATAATTGGAAGTCCACGGTGACTGTCCTGTTTGTGATGTGTCCTCCTCCAGTCAGTATAAGAGGAAGTGCACAGTGACTGTCCTGTGTGTGATGTGTCCTCCTGCAGTCAGTATAAGAGGAAGTGCACAGTGACTGTCCTGTGTGTGATGTGTCCTCCTGCTGTCAGTATAAGAGGAAGTGCACAGTGACTGTCCTGTATGTGATGTGTCCTCCTGCAGTCAGTATAAGAGGAAGTGCACAGTGATTGTCCTGTGTGTGATGTGTCCTCCTGCAGTCAGTATCATAGGAAGTGCACAGTGACTCTCCTGTGTGTGATGTGTCCTCCTGCAGTCAGTATAAGAGGAAGTGCACAGTGACTGTCCTGTATGTGATGTGTCCTCCTGCAGTCAGTATAAGAGGAAGTGCACAGTGACTGTCCTGTGTGTGATGTGTCCTCCTGCAGGCAGTATAAGAGGATGTGCACAGTGACTGTCCTGTGTGTGATGTGTCCTCCTGCAGTCAGTATCATAGGAAGTGTACAGTGACTATCCTGTGTGTGATGTGTCCTCCTGCAGTCAGTATAAGAGGAAGTGCACAGTGACTGTCCTGTGTGTGATGTGTCCTCCTGCAGTCAGTATAAGAGGAAGTGCACAGTGGCTGTCCTGTGTGAGATGTGTCCTCCTGCAGTCAGTATAAGAGGAAGTGCACAGTAACTGTCCTGTGTGTGATGTATCCTTCTGCAGTCAGTATAAGAGGAAGTGCACAGTGACTGTCCTGTGTGTGATGTGTCCTCCTGCAGACAGTATAAGAGGAAGTGCACAGTGACTGTCCTGTGTAAGATGTGTCCTTCTGCAGTCAGTATAAGAGGAAGTGCACAGTGAATGTCCTGTGTGTGATGTGTCCTCCTGCAGTCAGTATAAGAGGAAGTGTACAGTGACTGTCCTGTGTGTGATGTGTCCTCCTGCAGTCAGTATAAGAGGAAGTGCACAGTGACTGTCCTGTGTGTGATGTGTCCTCCTGCAGTCAGTATAAGAGGAAGTGCACAGTGACTGTCCTGTGTGTGATGTGTCCTCCTGCAGTCAGTATAAGAGGAAGTGCACAGTGACTGTCCTGTGTGTGATGTGTCCTCCTGCAGTCAGTATAAGAGGACGTATACAGTGACTGTCCTGTGTGTGATGTCTCCTGCAGTCAGTATAAGAGGAAGTGCACAGTGACTGTCCTGTGTGTGATGTGTCCTCCTGCAGTCAGTATAAGAGGAAGTGCACAGTGACTGTCCTGTGTGGGATGTGTCCTCCTGCAGTCAGTATAACAGGAAGTGCACAGTGACTGTCCTGTGTGTGATGTGTCCTCCTGCAGTCAGTATAAGAGGAAGTGCACAGTGACTGTTCTGTGTGTGATGTGTCCTCCTGCAGTCAGTATAAGAGGTAGTGCACAGTGACTGTCCTGTGTGTGTGATGTGTCCTCCTGCAGTCAGTATAAGAGGTAGTGCACAGTGACTGTCCTGTGTGTGTGATGTGTCCTCCTGCAGTCAGTATAAGAGGAAGTGCACAGTGACTGTCCTGTGTGTGATGTGTCCTCCTGCAGTCAGTATAAGAGGAAGTCCACAGTGACTGTCCTGTGTGTGTGATGTGTCCTCCTGCAGTCAGTATAAGAGGAAGTGCACAGTGACTGTCCTGTGTGTGATGTGTCCTCCTGCAGTCAGTATAAGAGGAAGTGCACAGTGACTGTCCTGTGTGTGATGTGTCCTCCTGCAGTCAGTATAAGAGGAAGTGCACAGTGACTGTCCTGTGTGTGATGTGTCCTCCTGCAGTCAGTATAAGAGGAAGTGCACAGTAACTGTCCTGTGTGTGATGTGTCCTCCTGCAGTCAGTATAAGAGGAAGTGCACAGTGACTGTCCTGTGTGTGATGTGTCCTCCTGCAGTCAGTATAGGAGGAAGTGCACAGTGACTGTCCTGTGTGTGATGTGTCCTCCTGCAGTCAGTATAAGAGGTAGTGCACAGTGACTGTCCTGTGTGTGTGATGTGTCCTCCTGCAGTTAGTATAAGAGGAAGTGCACAGTGACTGTCCTGTGTGTGATGTGTCCTCCTGCAGTCAGTATAGGAGGAAGTGCACAGTGACTGTCCTGTGTGTGATGTGTCCTCCTGCTGTCAGTATAAGAGGAAGTGCACAGTGACTGTCCTGTATGTGATGTGTCCTCCTGCAGTCAGTATAAGAGGAAGTGCACAGTGATTGTCCTGTGTGTGATGTGTCCTCCTGCAGTCAGTATCATAGGAAGTGCACAGTGACTCTCCTGTGTGTGATGTGTCCTCCTGCAGTCAGTATAAGAGGAAGTGCACAGTGACTGTCCTGTATGTGATGTGTCCTCCTGCAGTCAGTATAAGAGGAAGTGCACAGTGACTGTCCTGTGTGTGATGTGTCCTCCTGCAGGCGGTATAAGAGGAAGTGCACAGTGACTGTCCTGTGTGTGATGTGTCCTCCTGCAGTCAGTATCATAGGAAGTGTACAGTGACTATCCTGTGTGTGATGTGTCCTCCTGCAGTCAGTATAAGAGGAAGTGCACAGTGACTGTCCTGTGTGTGATGTGTCCTCCTGCAGTCAGTATAAGAGGAAGTGCACAGTGGCTGTCCTGTGTGAGATGTGTCCTCCTGCAGTCAGTATAAGAGGAAGTGCACAGTAACTGTCCTGTGTGTGATGTATCCTTCTGCAGTCAGTATAAGAGGAAGTGCACAGTGACTGTCCTGTGTGTGATGTGTCCTCCTGCAGACAGTATAAGAGGAAGTGCACAGTGACTGTCCTGTGTAAGATGTGTCCTTCTGCAGTCAGTATAAGAGGAAGTGCACAGTGAATGTCCTGTGTGTGATGTGTCCTCCTGCAGTCAGTATAAGAGGAAGTGTACAGTGACTGTCCTGTGTGTGATGTGTCCTCCTGCAGTCAGTATAAGAGGAAGTGCACAGTGACTGTCCTGTGTGTGATGTGTCCTCCTGCAGTCAGTATAAGAGGAAGTGCACAGTGACTGTCCTGTGTGTGATGTGTCCTCCTGCAGTCAGTATAAGAGGAAGTGCACAGTGACTGTCCTGTGTGTGATGTGTCCTCCTGCAGTCAGTATAAGAGGACGTATACAGTGACTGTCCTGTGTGTGATGTCTCCTGCAGTCAGTATAAGAGGAAGTGCACAGTGACTGTCCTGTGTGTGATGTGTCCTCCTGCAGTCAGTATAAGAGGAAGTGCACAGTGACTGTCCTGTGTGGGATGTGTCCTCCTGCAGTCAGTATAACAGGAAGTGCACAGTGACTGTCCTGTGTGTGATGTGTCCTCCTGCAGTCAGTATAAGAGGAAGTGCACAGTGACTGTTCTGTGTGTGATGTGTCCTCCTGCAGTCAGTATAAGAGGTAGTGCACAGTGACTGTCCTGTGTGTGTGATGTGTCCTCCTGCAGTCAGTATAAGAGGAAGTGCACAGTGACTGTCCTGTATGTGATGTGTCCTCCTGCAGTCAGTATAAGAGGAAGTGCACAGTGATTGTCCTGTGTGTGATGTGTCCTCCTGCAGTCAGTATCATAGGAAGTGCACAGTGACTCTCCTGTGTGTGATGTGTCCTCCTGCAGTCAGTATAAGAGGAAGTGCACAGTGACTGTCCTGTATGTGATGTGTCCTCCTGCAGTCAGTATAAGAGGAAGTGCACAGTGACTGTCCTGTGTGTGATGTGTCCTCCTGCAGGCGGTATAAGAGGAAGTGCACAGTGACTGTCCTGTGTGTGATGTGTCCTCCTGCAGTCAGTATCATAGGAAGTGTACAGTGACTATCCTGTGTGTGATGTGTCCTCCTGCAGTCAGTATAAGAGGAAGTGCACAGTGACTGTCCTGTGTGTGATGTGTCCTCCTGCAGTCAGTATAAGAGGAAGTGCACAGTGGCTGTCCTGTGTGAGATGTGTCCTCCTGCAGTCAGTATAAGAGGAAGTGCACAGTAACTGTCCTGTGTGTGATGTATCCTTCTGCAGTCAGTATAAGAGGAAGTGCACAGTGACTGTCCTGTGTGTGATGTGTCCTCCTGCAGACAGTATAAGAGGAAGTGCACAGTGACTGTCCTGTGTAAGATGTGTCCTTCTGCAGTCAGTATAAGAGGAAGTGCACAGTGAATGTCCTGTGTGTGATGTGTCCTCCTGCAGTCAGTATAAGAGGAAGTGTACAGTGACTGTCCTGTGTGTGATTTGTCCTCCTGCAGTCAGTATAAGAGGAAGTGCACAGTGACTGTCCTGTGTGTGATGTGTCCTCCTGCAGTCAGTATAAGAGGAAGTGCACAGTGACTGTCCTGTGTGTGATGTGTCCTCCTGCAGTCAGTATAAGAGGAAGTGCACAGTGACTGTCCTGTGTGTGATGTGTCCTCCTGCAGTCAGTATAAGAGGACGTATACAGTGACTGTCCTGTGTGTGATGTCTCCTGCAGTCAGTATAAGAGGAAGTGCACAGTGACTGTCCTGTGTGTGATGTGTCCTCCTGCAGTCAGTATAAGAGGAAGTGCACAGTGACTGTCCTGTGTGGGATGTGTCCTCCTGCAGTCAGTATAACAGGAAGTGCACAGTGACTGTCCTGTGTGTGATGTGTCCTCCTGCAGTCAGTATAAGAGGAAGTGCACAGTGACTGTTCTGTGTGTGATGTGTCCTCCTGCAGTCAGTATAAGAGGTAGTGCACAGTGACTGTCCTGTGTGTGTGATGTGTCCTCCTGCAGTCAGTATAAGAGGTAGTGCACAGTGACTGTCCTGTGTGTGTGATGTGTCCTCCTGCAGTCAGTATAAGAGGAAGTGCACAGTGACTGTCCTGTGTGTGATGTGTCCTCCTGCAGTCAGTATAAGAGGAAGTCCACAGTGACTGTCCTGTGTGTGTGATGTGTCCTCCTGCAGTCAGTATAAGAGGAAGTGCACAGTGACTGTCCTGTGTGTGATGTGTCCTCCTGCAGTCAGTATAAGAGGAAGTGCACAGTGACTGTCCTGTGTGTGATGTGTCCTCCTGCAGTCAGTATAAGAGGAAGTGCACAGTGACTGTCCTGTGTGTGATGTGTCCTCCTGCAGTCAGTATAAGAGGAAGTGCACAGTAACTGTCCTGTGTGTGATGTGTCCTCCTGCAGTCAGTATAAGAGGAAGTGCACAGTGACTGTCCTGTGTGTGATGTGTCCTCCTGCAGTCAGTATAGGAGGAAGTGCACAGTGACTGTCCTGTGTGTGATGTGTCCTCCTGCAGTCAGTATAAGAGGTAGTGCACAGTGACTGTCCTGTGTGTGTGATGTGTCCTCCTGCAGTCAGTATAAGAGGAAGTGCACAGTGACTGTCCTGTGTGTGATGTGTCCTCCTGCAGTCAGTATAGGAGGAAGTGCACAGTGACTGTCCTGTGTGTGATGTGTCCTCCTGCTGTCAGTATAAGAGGAAGTGCACAGTGACTGTCCTGTGTGTGATGTGTCCTCCTGCTGTCAGTATAAGAGGAAGTGCACAGTGACTGTCCTGTATGTGATGTGTCCTCCTGCAGTCAGTATAAGAGGAAGTGCACAGTGATTGTCCTGTGTGTGATGTGTCCTCCTGCAGTCAGTATCATAGGAAGTGCACAGTGACTCTCCTGTGTGTGATGTGTCCTCCTGCAGTCAGTATAAGAGGAAGTGCACAGTGACTGTCCTGTATGTGATGTGTCCTCCTGCAGTCAGTATAAGAGGAAGTGCACAGTGACTGTCCTGTGTGTGATGTGTCCTCCTGCAGGCGGTATAAGAGGAAGTGCACAGTGACTGTCCTGTGTGTGATGTGTCCTCCTGCAGTCAGTATCATAGGAAGTGTACAGTGACTATCCTGTGTGTGATGTGTCCTCCTGCAGTCAGTATAAGAGGAAGTGCACAGTGACTGTCCTGTGTGTGATGTGTCCTCCTGCAGTCAGTA
The DNA here is from genome assembly GCF_028390025.1 of Pseudophryne corroboree. NCBI lineage: Eukaryota > Metazoa > Chordata > Amphibia > Anura > Myobatrachidae > Pseudophryne > Pseudophryne corroboree. The sequence continues at coordinate 55,057,308 of NC_086446.1, read as the reverse complement.
TAAGAGGAAGTGCACAGTGGCTGTCCTGTGTGAGATGTGTCCTCCTGCAGTCAGTATAAGAGGAAGTGCACAGTAACTGTCCTGTGTGTGATGTATCCTTCTGCAGTCAGTATAAGAGGAAGTGCACAGTGACTGTCCTGTGTGTGATGTGTCCTCCTGCAGTCAGTATAAGAGGAAGTGCACAGTGACTGTCCTGTGTGTGATGTGTCCTCCTGCAGTCAGTATAAGAGGAAGTGCACAGTGACTGTCCTGTGTGTGATGTGTCCTCCTGCAGTCAGTATAAGAGGAAGTGCACAGTGACTGTCCTGTGTGTGATGTGTCCTCCTGCAGTCAGTATAAGAGGAAGTGCACAGTAACTGTCCTGTGTGTGATGTGTCCTCCTGCAGTCAGTATAAGAGGAAGTGCACAGTGACTGTCCTGTGTGTGATGTGTCCTCCTGCAGTCAGTATAAGAGGAAGTGCACAGTGACTGTCCTGTGTGGGATGTGTCCTCCTGCAGTCAGTATAACAGGAAGTGCACAGTGACTGTCCTGTGTGTGATGTGTCCTCCTGCAGTCAGTATAAGAGGAAGTGCACAGTGACTGTTCTGTGTGTGATGTGTCCTCCTGCAGTCAGTATAAGAGGTAGTGCACAGTGACTGTCCTGTGTGTGTGATGTGTCCTCCTGCAGTCAGTATAAGAGGAAGTGCACAGTGACTGTCCTGTGTGTGTGATGTGTCCTCCTGCAGTCAGTATAAGAGGAAGTGCACAGTGACTGTCCTGTGTGTGATGTGTCCTCCTGCAGTCAGTATAAGAGGAAGTCCACAGTGACTGTCCTGTGTGTGTGATGTGTCCTCCTGCAGTCAGTATAAGAGGAAGTGCACAGTGACTGTCCTGTGTGTGATGTGTCCTCCTGCAGTCAGTATAAGAGGAAGTGCACAGTGACTGTCCTGTGTGTGATGTGTCCTCCTGCAGTCAGTATAAGAGGAAGTGCACAGTGACTGTCCTGTGTGTGATGTGTCCTCCTGCAGTCAGTATAAGAGGAAGTGCACAGTAACTGTCCTGTGTGTGATGTGTCCTCCTGCAGTCAGTATAAGAGGAAGTGCACAGTGGCTGTCCTGTGTGTGATGTGTCCTCCTGCAGTCAGTATAGGAGGAAGTGCACAGTGACTGTCCTGTGTGTGATGTGTCCTCCTGCAGTCAGTATAAGAGGTAGTGCACAGTGACTGTCCTGTGTGTGTGATGTGTCCTGCAGTCAGTATAAGAGGAAGTGCACAGTGACTGTCCTGTGTGTGATGTGTCCTCCTGCAGTCAGTATAAGAGGAAGTGCACAGTGACTGTCCTGTGTGTGATGTGTCCTCCTGCAGTCAGTATAAGAGGAAGTGCACAGTGACTGTCCTGTGTGTGATGTGTCCTCCTGCAGTCAGTATAAGAGGAAGTGCACAGGGACTGTCCTGTGTGTGATGTGTCCTCCTGCAGTCAGTATAAGAGGAAGTGCACAGTGACTGTCCTGTGTGTGATGTGTCCTCCTGCAGTCAGTATAAGAGGAAGTGCACAGTGACTGTCCTGTGTGTGATGTGTCCTCCTGCAGTCAGTATAAGAGGAAATGTACAGTGACTGTCCTGTATGTGATGTGTCCTCCTCCAGTCAGTATAAGAGGAAGTGCACGGTGACTGTCCTGTGTGTGATGTGTCCTCCTGCAGTCAGTATAAGAGGAAGTGCACAGTGACTGTCCTGTGTGTGATGTGTCCTCCTGCAGTCAGTATAAGAGGAAGAGCACAGTGACCGTCCTATGTGTGATGTGTCCTCCTGCAGTCAGTATAAGAGGAAGTGCACAGTGACTGTCCTGTGTGTGATGTGTCCTCCTGCAGTCAGTATAAGAGGAAGTGCACAGTGACTGTCCTGTGTGTGATGTGTCCTCCTCCAGTCAGTATAAGAGGAAGTGCACAGTGACTGTCCTGTGTGTGATGTGTCCTCCTGCAGTCAGTATAAGAGGAAGTACACAGTGACTGTCCTGTGTGTGACGTGTCCTCCTGCAGTCAGTATAAGAGGAAGTGCACAGTGACCTGTGTGTGATGTGTCCTCCTGCAGTCAGTATAAGAGGAAGTGCACAGTGACTGTCCTGTGTGATGTGTCCTCCTCCAGTCAGTATAAGAGGAAGTGCACAGTGACTGTCCTGTGTGTGTGATGTGTCCTCCTGCAGTCAGTATAAGAGGAAGTGCACAGTGACTGTCCTGTGTGTGTGATGTGTCCTCCTGCAGTCAGTATAAGAGGAAGTGCACAGTGACTGTCCTGTGTGTGATGTGTCCTCCTGCAGTCAGTATAAGAGGAAGTCCACAGTGACTGTCCTGTGTGTGTGATGTGTCCTCCTGCAGTCAGTATAAGAGGAAGTGCACAGTGACTGTCCTGTGTGTGATGTGTCCTCCTGCAGTCAGTATAAGAGGAAGTGCACAGTGACTGTCCTGTGTGTGATGTGTCCTCCTGCAGTCAGTATAAGAGGAAGTGCACAGTGACTGTCCTGTGTGTGATGTGTCCTCCTGCAGTCAGTATAAGAGGAAGTGCACAGTAACTGTCCTGTGTGTGATGTGTCCTCCTGCAGTCAGTATAAGAGGAAGTGCACAGTGACTGTCCTGTGTGTGATGTGTCCTCCTGCAGTCAGTATAGGAGGAAGTGCACAGTGACTTTCCTGTGTGTGATGTGTCCTCCTGCAGTCAGTATAAGAGGTAGTGCACAGTGACTGTCCTGTGTGTGTGATGTGTCCTGCAGTCAGTATAAGAGGAAGTGCACAGTGACTGTCCTGTGTGTGATGTGTCCTCCTGCAGTCAGTATAAGAGGAAGTGCACAGTGACTGTCCTGTGTGTGATGTGTCCTCCTGCAGTCAGTATAAGAGGAAGTGCACAGTGACTGTCCTGTGTGTGATGTGTCCTCCTGCAGTCAGTATAAGAGGAAGTGCACAGGGACTGTCCTGTGTGTGATGTGTCCTCCTGCAGTCAGTATAAGAGGAAGTGCACAGTGACTGTCCTGTGTGTGATGTGTCCTCCTGCAGTCAGTATAAGAGGAAGTGCACAGTGACTGTCCTGTGTGTGATGTGTCCTCCTGCAGTCAGTATAAGAGGAAATGTACAGTGACTGTCCTGTATGTGATGTGTCCTCCTCCAGTCAGTATAAGAGGAAGTGCACGGTGACTGTCCTGTGTGTGATGTGTCCTCCTGCAGTCAGTATAAGAGGAAGTGCACAGTGACTGTCCTGTGTGTGATGTGTCCTCCTGCAGTCAGTATAAGAGGAAGAGCACAGTGACCGTCCTATGTGTGATGTGTCCTCCTGCAGTCAGTATAAGAGGAAGTGCACAGTGACTGTCCTGTGTGTGATGTGTCCTCCTGCAGTCAGTATAAGAGGAAGTGCACAGTGACTGTCCTGTGTGTGATGTGTCCTCCTCCAGTCAGTATAAGAGGAAGTGCACAGTGACTGTCCTGTGTGTGATGTGTCCTCCTGCAGTCAGTATAAGAGGAAGTGCACAGTGACTGTCCTGTGTGTGACGTGTCCTCCTGCAGTCAGTATAAGAGGAAGTGCACAGTGACCTGTGTGTGATGTGTCCTCCTGCAGTCAGTATAAGAGGAAGTGCACAGTGACTGTCCTGTGTGTGATGTGTCCTCCTCCAGTCAGTATAAGAGGAAGTGCACAGTGACTGTCCTGTGTGTGATGTGTCCTTCTGCAATCAGTATAAGAGGAAGTGCACAGTGACTGTCCTGTGTGTGATGTGTCCTCTTGCAGTCAGTATAAGAGGAAGTGCACAGTGACTGTTCTGTGTGTGATGTGACCTCCTGCAGTCAGTATAAGAGGAAGTGCACAGTGACTGTCCTGTGTGTGATGTGTCTTTCTGCAATCAGTATAAGAGGAAGTGCACAGTGACTGTCCTGTGTGTGTGATGTGTCCTCCTCCAGTCAGTATAAGAGGAAGTGCACAGTGACTGTCCTGTGTGTGATGTGTCCTCCTCCAGTCAGTATAAGAGGAAGTGCACAGTGACTGTCCTGTGTGTGATGTGTCCTCCTGCAGTCAGTATAAGAGGAAGTGCACAGTGACTGTCCTGTGTGTGATGTGTCCTCTTGCAGTCAGTATAAGAGGAAGTGCACAGTGACTGTTCTGTGTGTGATGTGACCTCCTGCAGTCAGTATAAGAGGAAGTGCACAGTGACTGTCCTGTGTGTGATGTGTCCTTCTGCAATCAGTATAAGAGGAAGTGCACAGTGACTGTCCTGTGTGTGATGTGTCCTCCTGCAGTCAGTATAAGAGGAAGTGCACAGTGACTGTCCTGTGTGTGATGTGTCCTCCTGCAGTCAGTATAAGAGGAAGTGCACAGTGACTGTTCTGTGTGTGATGTGTCCTCCTGCAGTCAGTATAAGAGGAAGTGCGCAGTGACTGTCCTGTGTGTGATGTGTCCTCCTGCAGTCAGTATAAGAGGAAGTGCACAGTGACTGCACTGTGTGTGACGTGTCCTCCTGCAGTCAGTATAATTGGAAGTGCACTATGATTTTCCTGATTGAAGTAATTGAAGTGACATTTATAGGCACCTGCAGCATACTTGTCTACTTTTGAAAAAGCATTTCAGGGAGATTGTGAAAGTAACACCTGTCAGCGCAGACGTGTACTGTACATCTGAGAGGCGTGTCATGAAAATGACTTGCATCCAAATGTAAATGAGCCCCAAAGTTAGTAAGATCTACTTGTTGAAGAAAAGACTCTTATATTTTGCAGGATTTGTTTGTGTATTGTATTTTACAAGAGGTTCCATATACTGTAAGTGGCCACAAGAAACCTTTAAAATGCATGTAGCCATATGGATCATTGTGTCTTATAACCAATATAGGGAAATGGCACTGATGATACCATTTAAATGTATGTATCTATGATTTCTTTTTTTTTTTTTCAGGGAGATTGAGGGACCACTCAGGGAGTGAGGGAGATTGCTACTATTTCAAGGAGTCTCCTGCAGAATGAGGGAGGGTAGGCAACTATGACTTGCAGGTTCTGCCTAAACACTACCAAGACTATTCCAACTTCCTCTCCATTCTTCTTTACAGTCATAAAGACGGAATGTGCTCACTGCTGATACATGCATGATTCCATGAGATGATTTACTCGTGTGTATATAAGCACAAGTAGGTCACATGACAGAACTCCCAATTATCTGTGCAACTTACTGGAACTCACCATGATGTATCACTTGCTGTTGGAGAGACTCTGCAGGACCCATAAGATTTATCAGCCTGAGGACCTGTATGGTCACATCCAGAGCTGCTTCCTTTCCATAACTTTTTATGAGCAATTTTTTTGTGGTAATATAATCAGCCTTCTCCAGATGCCCACATGGGATGGAGGCTCGCCCTCCATCAGAGAAATCAGACAACTTGTCCTTAAATCGTTTGAAGTCATCATGTGTCAGATCTGCCAAAGCCTCATACAGAATGTCTCCAGGTGTCCTGCTCCCCTCACACTGAGCACCTGGGGAAAACAGAGTAACATCCTATAACTTTTATACAGAGATGCATCTTCACCACTGAGATTATCTTGCTATGTTCTAATGAAATGTTATTAGTTAGTAAGAAAAACCCTTACTACTCTAGCTGTCCACATTGCCTTATCTTCTTGGCTTTCTTCTGTGTATTTCAGCCATGTCTTTATATCATCAGTAGATATGTTTATTGTGTGGTGCTCCAGAATACAACACTCAGCACACAGTGTAGCGACCACATCAGGGCCATCTCTGATCTTAGTGGAAATATACATCTGTACCTGCTAATATAAATACAGGACTGAAAAGCACTGAAGAAAACAGAAAAGAAGCCCCTAAATGAGAGACAAATCCTTTTAATAATAATACACCAAATAAGTGTAATCAGGAATGAGTAATGTTCAAAACATTTTGGTGTAAGCCATTGAATATAGGGAAACTGTATATTAGTATTTAGTCAGGGGCGTTTCTACAGAGGAGGGGTCCTGTGTGCACCTCCGGGTGGGCCCCCTCCTCTGTACGGCGCTGTAGACTCCGGCATTGTGCCGGAGTCAACTGCGCATGCGCAGGTCTCCGGAAACATGGCGCCCGCCATGATCCGGAGACCAATTTGGCTACCGCGCATGTGCGCCGACCATTTTGGTGCCGAGTTCCACCATGATTGCAGCTCCCGGTGCTGGACTCCGGAAAGGTAAGTATTAAAAAGGGTGCAATGGGTGCAGTGTGGCCCCCCCCTGGACCCAGGGGCCCATGTGCACCACACCCATTGCACCCATTATAGAAACGCCAATGGTCAGAGTATATAAAATATCACATACTGCAGGTTAGGTAATCTGTGGCCCTCTGGCTGTAGCGGAGCAGGGTGCATGCTGGGATTAATAGCTTTATAACATTAGCTTCACAACAGCGGGGGAGTCACAGATTGTAAGCGACACATATATACACTCTGGTCGACAATTTATTATATACAGTACATATGGCAGAAAGTTTGCTGGGTTTAATGGACAGATGTTACAGTCATCTTTGTATAAGACGCAGTAGCAGATTTACCACAAGGTAACCAAAGTGGCTGTTTAGGGGCCTGATTGTCCCAGGGTGCCCGACGACAAGGCAATATAAAGGGCATTTCCAGTGGACCGCTTGCTCCAATGAAATTGTCCAAGAGCTGGACTGACTGAATACTCCTGGCAGCCTGTCATTGACTAGACAGCTTTTGGGTGCCGGCTCCAGTGCAGGCCTGTGAGCCAAATTCAGACCTGATCACTATTGTGCGATTTCGCATGAAAGGTGATTATCGAACGCATGCGTATGGATCACAATGCTCAGGCGCAAAGCCAAACTGCAAAGGAATTGTGCACAAATTTTGATTGCTAGGTGTATGCAGGCTGATTGACAGGAAGCGGGTGATTGGGGGGTGGTAACTGCCCGTTTTCTGGGAGTGTCAGGAAAAATGCAGGTGTTCCCAAGTGTTTTCAGGGCGGGTGTGTGACGTCAGCTCTGGCCCCAATCACCCTGTTTGTATCACACTGTAGGAGTAAGTCCTGGACTACGCATAGACTGCACAGACTGGAAAAATCATTCGATATTGAGTGATTTGCGAACTGATTTGCAGATGTCTGCTGTCTGGTGAAGTTTTCACACGGTGTACGCATGCATTCACACACTTGCACGGGGGGGGAGGGGTTCACTCTCTATGGGCGGCGGGTATCTGATTGCAGACCTCTGCAGAGGAGCGATCAGGTCTGAATTAGGCCCTTGTGTCTCCAGACCTGCAGTATTGTATGTGTGACTGATCACGACGTGTGTATGACGTCATACATGCAGAGAGAGGAGCTGGGACATGCACAGGTGTAAACATGATGTCTTCTAATGTACTTTATCACTGTATTTTATTCATTTTGTATAACATCCACCTACTTCAAATTCGAATCAGTGTGTGTGAGTGGGGGGGGGATGGGGGGTGGTCAGCATGCTTACCGACATTCTGACTGCTCTCTGCGGGAGAGAGCATCTAGGTCGGCTCAGAGGGAGGGCAGGGGAGGCTGTGAAGTAGAGGATGGGGTGGGACGGGGGCAGGATGGGGGTGCATCAAGGGTGGGGCGGGGGCGGAGCAAGGGTGTGGGCACGATGACATCTCCTTTAAGCCACGCCCCGCTCTGTAATGCCGCGATCACCGGCATTACACTGCAGGGGGCGTGGCTATGAGGACGCGATTCAGCAAGAATCGCGTCATCAACTGCCCGGACAGCCGACTTTACACACTAAGTGGGCGGACAGGCAGGGGGGCCTTGCCTGCTCTTCCGGGGGGGCCAGGAGGGTCACCCGATTTTTGGGAGCCTCCCGCCCATTCCGGGAGAGTGTTATGCACACCAGTGCCTGCAGGAATGTACTGGTGTCTGAACAGAGAGGGGTGCAAAACAAATGAACTCACAGACAGACTGGGAAATATGACATTACGTACACAGAAGGTGATAGGGTAACAAAATAAACACAAAGTGAACAGAGAAGCCCAAAGGCTAAGAAACTGGGTGTCTCCCTAGTATTAGGAATGCTCAGATGGAAAGAAGCGAGATGTTGTGATTTAATACGTAGAGAACCCGAAATGCTGTTGCTAAGGGCAACAGCAAAACCCTAAAGGGTTACCAACGGGTGTGGCAGTAAACTCCTTGGTCAGAGATGGAATAATAGACACAAGGAGAGTCTCCACAATCCTAGTCCTCACTTGCAGTGCACTGGATCAGCTTACTGCCACTAAACTGACACCTGAACACCTTGCACAGTGAGAAAGGATTTTGGCAGGCAAGTCTGAGAATACAGCCGCAAACTTGCTAGGTTCACAGAGTATCAAAAGAACCCCAGCAGGTTAAACGACTGACTCCAGTCTTACTGCTAGGTCTGGATTGGCAGAGTGTAGTACCAAATCCCAAGGCCTATTTGCAGTAAGCAACAAACAAATACAAAGTTACACAGTACTAGCTAACTTTCAGGAACTGACTAACCAACAAAGATTCAGCAGCATCTGCCTAACCTGAGAAGAGGGTTTATATAGCTGGTGCTGTCCACGCCCCACTCAGACCTCACAGACTGTAAGTACAAAAACCAGCACCGGATCCCCTGCCGTGCACAGAGCCTGTAACCACTGCACAGCAAAAGACCCGAACCGGAGTATCAGCTGCGCTCAGGTTACTCCGCTAGTCTCCCGGTTGCCATGACGACGTGGCAGCACAGGGCAGGAGACCCTAACAGTACCCCCCCCCCCCCTGTCTGACGAGGGGTCAAAGAACCCCTACCACCGGGTTTATCAGGGAATTGCGAGAAGAAAGAGCGTATCAGTCTGGGGGCATGAAGATCACAACTGCGCACCCACGACCGCTCCTCCGGGCCATACCCCTTCCAGTGCACCAAAAATGACAGCCGACCCCGAACCATCTTGGAGTCAAGAATCCTTTCAACAACAAACTCCCTCTGGCCACGTATCAGAAGAGGTGAAGGTCTTCCACTGGAAGAAGGATTACTAATCGCCAGTTTTAAAAGGGAACAATGAAATGTTTTATTGATACCCAAAGAACGGGGCAGATCTAACCGTGGGTCTAACTTATGAGATGGCTGTCTCAACTTCAAATTCTTGGTAGACAACCAGACAAAGTCTCCTAATTTGAAGCTGCAGGGTCTTTTCCGCTTATCAAAAGCCCTTTTGGTCACTAATGACACAGACACAAGGGCTTTCTTCACTTTCCTCCAAATACCTCTAAGGACCGAAACCACAGAGGAACCACCAGGAGTGGAATCCAAGGGGTCAAAAGAATTAGCCTTAGGATGATGCCCATACACACAAAGGAAGGTAGAGATCCCTGTAGCAGAGTGAGCCGCGTTGTTATAGGCAAACTCCGCCATGGACAGATGAGCAACCCAGTCAGTCTGACACTTGGAGACATAACACCTGAGGAACTGCTCCAAGGACTGGTTCACCCTTTCAGTCTGCCCATCAGAGTGGATATAATGGGCCAACAGGAACCCCTCTAGGAGTCTTATTTCGGGCACAGATGTCACATGCCCGAACCCACTGATCCACATCCTTAGCCACCGAGGGCCACCATACCGCCCTAGAAGGCAACTCATGAGTTCTGGCAATACCCGGGTGACCTGCCGACTTCTTGGCATGGAATTCCAGGAACACTCGCTGTCTTAACCTAGGAGGCACAAACAAAAGTCCTACCGGAAGGTCTGGAGGAGCCTGCTCCTGTACTCTAAGGACTAATGACAAGAGGTCCTGGGTAATGCCCACTTTAATACATGATGGGGACACAATGGGCAATGGCTCCTCGGTGGTCTGCTGGATTGGAGCAAAACTCCGCAAGAGCGCATCAGCCTTAATGTTTTTTGACCCAGGGCGATATGTTATCAAAAAATTAAAGCGAGCAAAAAACAAAGCCCATCGTGCCTGCCTGGCATTGAGGCGCTTCGCTGACTCTAAATATGCCAAATTCTTATGGTCGGTGAGAATTGAGACCACAAACTTAGCCCCCTCAAGCCAGTGTCTCCACTTCTCGAGTGCATCCTTAATAGCCATCAATTCCCGGTTACCCACGTCATAATTCATCTCGGCAGGCGAAAATTTACGGGAAAAGTAAGCACAGGGATGAAGGCGATTATCAGACACTCCCATCTGAGAGAGCACTGCCCCAATACCCATCTCAGAGGCATCCACCTCCACCACAAAAGGACGCTCTGGATCTGGGTGTCGCAGCACCTTGGCCGAGACAAATGCCCTTTTGAGACGGGCAAAAGCCGCTTTAGCCTCACAAGACCAGTGAGCAACATCCGCCCCTTTCTTAGTGAGTGCCACCAAGGGCGCCACTATAGACGAAAATCCAGCGATAAATCGTCTATAAAAATTCGCAAAGCCCAGGAAACGCTGAAGCGTCTTCAAACTAGTGGGCTGCACCCAATCCAGTACTGCCTGTACCTTGGAACCCTCCATTTGGAAACCTTCTGGGGAGATAATATATCCTAGAAATGCGATTTGCTGAACTTCAAATTCGCACTTCTCCAGATTCGCCCCAAGCCGGTGGTCTCTGAGTTTCTGGAGGACTAAGCGTACATGCTTCCGATGTTCCTCCAGGGAATGGGAGAAGATTAGGATGTCATCTAAGTATACAACTAAGAATCTATCCAAATATTCCCTGAGCACATCATTCATGAAATCCTGGAAGACTGCCGGGGCATTACAGAGCCCAAAAGGCATCACCACATATTCATAATACCCTGAGTGGGTATTAAAGGCAGTCTTCCATTCATCCCCCTCTCTTATTCGGATTAGATTGTTCGCACCGCGTAGGTCAATCTTAGAAAAAATGGTGGCAGTACGAAGCTGGTCAAACAAGACCGAAATGAGAGGCAGTGGGTATGAGTTTTTAATCGTGACACGGTTCAATTCCCTGAAGTCGATGCAGGGTCGAAACGAACCGTCCTTTTTACCCACGAAGAAGAACCCCGACCCAACTGGAGACTGTGAAGGTCTGATAAATCCCTTAGCCAAGTTCTCCTGAATGTACTCTGCCATAGCCTGAGTCTCAGGACTTGACAGGGAGTACAACCTGCTCTTGGGATGCTTAGCATTTGGCAACAAATCAATGGCACAGTCATAGGGGCGATGGGGAGGTAGTACCTCTGCAACTTTTTTGGAGAACACGTCCGCAAAATCTGCATAACACCCTGGCAATCCTGGCAAACTTAGCTGCGAGAGTCTGACTGGAAGTCTCAAGCAACTCCTGAAACAATCAGTACCCCAACTAAGAATCTCCCCAGAGACCCAGTCAAATTGAGGATTGTGGGCCCTTAACCAGGGTAACCCCAACACCAATGGGGCAAAAGTACAGACAGTCACATAAAAGGACAATTTTTCAGAGTATGTGGCTCCAATAAACAAAGAAATCTGGCTAGTGCAAGAGGTAATTTTACCTTGGGATAATGGTTCCCCGTTTAACCCACAAATCTCAATTTCCGATGCCAAGGGTACTAAGGGAACAGAGTGTTTCAGGGCGAATTGGCGGTCCATAAAAACCCCGTCGGCCCCACTGTCCACAAAGGCCTCAGTCTTGACAGTTTGGCCGAGGACCTTCAAGGTCACCGGAATGATAAAAGTCTTCTTGGGAAATTCTGACTTCTGGCCTGACAGGATATCTCCCATCACCCTCAGGCCCTGAAGTTTTCTGGGCATGATACTACCACATGACCTTTATTCCCACAGTACAAACACAAGCCCTGCTGTCTCCTCCGCGTCTTCTCACGCGAGGAGAGGCAGGTAGCCCCAATCTGCATAGGCTCCTCGGAATATTCCTCAGAGTCTGAGGTTCCCTTGGGGAAAAAGGAAACTGCGGTCTCCCTTTCAAGCCTACGCTCTCTCAGCCGTCTATCCACCCGGATGGATAACTGCATGAGCTGATCTAAGCTATCAGGCGAGGGATATTGTACCAGTTGGTCCTTTATCTGGTCAGAAAGGCCCCTTCGGTACTGGTTTCTCAGGGCTGGGTCATTCCACTGGGTATCATGAGCCAACCTCCGAAACTCCGTACTATAAACCTCAGATGGCCATCGCCCTGGCTTAAGGACCGTAATCTGAGCCTCGGCTGAAGCCATCTTGTCAGGGTCATCATACAAAATGCCCAGTGCCGTAAAAAAAGCATCAACGCTTTTAAGCGACGGACAGTCAGGCTACAAGGAGACCCAGACCTGTGGGTCTCCTTGTAGCAAGGAAATCACCATGCCCACCCGCTGAATCTCCGACCCAGAAGACTGGGGCCTAAGCCTGAAATATAGCTTACAGCTCTCCTTGAAACAAAAGAACTGCGAGCGATCTCCAGAAAAATGATCCAGGAGATTTACTTTCGGCTCCTTAACCCCTGAACTTGCCACTGCTGCTGCGGGAGCTCCGCTAGCGGCCTGCGGGGTATTCATTTTAATGGACATCTCATTAAATTGTCGAGTCAGGAGCTGCACCTGATCGACCACCTGTTGCAAAATATTTTGAGGGGTATGCTCCATATTCCCAAAAAATTTCAACAGGAGTAAGGCTGCTGAATATGTTACGCACACCAGTGCTAACAGGAGTATACCGGTGTATGAACAGAGAGGGATGCGAAGCAAACGAACTCACAGACAGTATAACATAACATACACAGGAGGTGATGGAATAACTAATAAACACAAAGTGAACGGAGAAGCCCAAAGGCTCAGGAACTGGGTGTCTCCCTAGTGTCAGGAATGCTCAGATGGAATAGAGCGGACAATGAAGCGAGATGTAGTGATTTAACATGTGGAGCACCCGAAATTATGTTGCTAAGAGCAACAGAAAAAACCCCAAAGGGTGTGGGAATAAACTCCTTGGTCAGAGATAGAAATATAGACACAAGGAGAGTATCCACAATCCTAACCTCCACTTGCAGGGCACAGGTTCAGCTTACTGCCACTAAACTGACACCTGGACGCCCTGCACAGTGAGGGAGGATTAAGCAGGCAGGTCTGAGAGTGCAGCCGCAAACCTGCTGGGTTCACAGAATAGCAAAAGAACCCCAGCAGGTTAAACAACTGACTCCAGTCTTACTGCTAGGTCCGGATTGGCAGAATGAAGTACCGAATCCCAAGGTTATTTGCAGTAAGCAACAAGTAAATACAAAGTCACACAGTACTAGCTAACTCTCTGGAACTGACTAACAAACAAAGATTCAGCAGCATTTGCCTAGCCTGAGAGGATGGTTTATATAGCAAGTGCTATCCACGCCCCACTCAGACCTCACAGACTGTGAGCACAAAACCAGCGCCGGATTCCCTGCCGTGCACAGAGCCTGTAACCACTGCACAGTAAAAACCCGGACCGGAGTATCAGCTGTGCTCAGGTTACTTCGCTAACACTTGCCTCCCGGTTGCCATGGCGACGTGGCAGCACAGAGCAGGAGATCCTAACAGGCTCATCAAAAATTATTTGGAAAGAAGCTATAAAGTCAGTGGAACTGGAGACTAGTGGGTCAGAATGTTCCCACAACTGAGTTACCCAACCCAATGCTGAACCCTCGAGCAGGGAAATTATGTACGCCACTTTGGAACGATACATAGGGAAATTATGTGAGAGCAGTTCAAAGTATACCTTGCACTGGCTTAAGAACCCGCACAATGGGGGTGATTCCGAGTTGTTCGCTCGCTAGCAGATTTTAGCAGCATTGCACACGCTAGGTCGCTGCCCTCTGGGAGTGAATCTTAGCTTTGCAGAATTTTCGAACAAAAGATTTGCAGAATTGCGAATTAATAATTTTTAGCAGTTTCTGAGTAGCTCCAGACCTACTCACAATTAGCTCCAGACCTACTCACGATTAGCGTTAACTTGAAATGACCAACAATGTTTTGAATCTCCGTTATAGCAGGGTAGGAAGCTGGAGACGTGACCTAACCGCTGCGAAGGCTGGGCGCCACTGGAAACTACTACTGGAGTGGGAAGTGGAGTGATGACCGGAACCACCGAAGCCAAACTTGCTTGTATTTGATCCAGATGACCAGACAACTCCTGGAGATACTGCATCACCTGACCATGTGCCACCTCCTGACTCTGTATACAGGAAGCCAAACTCTGGATGGCGCTTGCCTCCACGTTTCGATCCTCAGAGTCCACTTGGCCTGAGTATTCTGTCACAGACCTGGTTGGGAGAGTTGGGTACCGTATATACTCGAGTACAGGTTGAGTATCCCATATCCAAATATTCCAAAATACGTAATATTCCGAAATACAGACTTTTTGGAGTGAGAGTGAGATAGTGAAACCTTTGTTTTTGATGGCTCAATGTACACAAACTTTGTTTAATACACAAAGTTATTATTATATTGTATTAAATGACCTTCAGGCTGTGTGTATAAGGTATATATGAAACATAAATGAATTGTGTGAATGTAGACACACTTTGTTTAATGCACAAAGTTATAAAAAATATTGGCTAAAATGACCTTCAGGCTGTGTATAAGGTGTATATGTAACATAAATGTATTCTGTGCTTAGATTTAGGTCCCATCACCTTCATATCTCATTATGGTATGCAATTATTCCAAAATACGGAAAAATCCCATAACCAAAATACCTCTGGTCCCAAGCATTTTGGATAAGGGATACTCAACCTGTATAAGCTGAGTTTTTCAGCACATTTTTTGTGCTTAAAAAGCCCCCCCTCAGATTATACTCAAGTGATGCTCCAGGACCAGGGCCGGTGCCACCTTTAGCCAGCTTTAGTCAGCTGCCTATGAGCTCTGTCCCTTGAAGGGCGGCACTGAAGGAAAAAAAATAATGAAAAGCTGTGTGCTGCACTCAGTGTGAAGAATCTGTCTGGCTGGGGCCGGAGCCGCATGTACGGAACCTGTCCCCGTCTTCCCCACCTGCGCCGCTCTCACTTCCCCCTTCCCCGTCCCAATGACCGGGTAGATCTTCTCCCCCTGCCGGGATCTCAAACCTTGAAGGAAGCCACTGGAGTCCGAGGCCACGACCGGAGGGGTGGCACCTTTACCCACGGCGACAATGGCTGAACTGATTTATCCCCTCTCCCAGCCAGCCCTGACTGGCCCAAGCTCTGCAGCCACTACCGAGTGCATACTTTCAACCACGGTCAGTGCTGACAGGCCATAGGTTCTGAAGCAGCTGCGCCTCTCTAGTGCCTGAGAGGTGTCAGCTGCCACAATAACAAGCCAAACAGTACTGTGTGAAAGAAAAAAAGTATATATATATATATATATATATATACTGTACATAGCTGGAGTGAAATATTGCCTTTCGCATCAACGTGCTCGCTGTGTGAAGGGATGTGTACAGCTAGAGCTGCATTTCCCACCCTAGGCTTATACTCGAGTCAATAAGTTTTCCCAGTTTTTGGGGGTACAATTAGGTGCCTCGGCTTATATTTGGGTCAACTTATACTCGAGTATATACGGTACTCTGGGATTTTTCCGATGGTCGGGAAGAGGAACTTTAGCTGGGTCAAATAAAGATGGCCGGATATAGGTCTTCTTCATGCTGATTATAGGAATCTAATGCTTGAGAATGATGCCAAAGTACACTAAATGGAAGAAATAAGGTGATGACTCAGTAACGATGCTGAAGAATACTGTATGCAGAGATGCGTGATGACTTGTGAGCGATGCTGAAGAACACTGAATGAAGAAATGAGAGATGACTTGTGAACGATGCTGAAGAACAAACTGTAATGCCGGAAGCACTGGAGCTCAGAGAGCTGGGAGACACACTGTGATGCTGGAAGCATTGGAGCTCAGAGAGCTGGGAGACACTGTGATGCTGGAAGCACTGGAGCTCAGAGAGCTGGGAGACACACTGATGCTGGAAGCACTGGAGCTCAGAGAGCTGGGAGACACTGTGATGCTGGAAGCACTGGAGCTTAGAGAGCTGAGAGACACACTGTGATGCTGGAAGCACTGGAGCTCAGAGAGCTGGGAGTCACACTGATGCTGGAAGCACTGGAGCTCAGAGAGCTGGGAGACACACTGTGATGCTGGAAGCACTGGAGCTCAGAGAGCTGGGAGACACACTGTGATGCTGGAAGCACTGGAGCTCAGAGAGCTGGGAGTCACACTGTGATGCTGGAAGCACTGGAGCTCAGAGAGCTGGGAGACACACTGTGATGCTGGAAGCACTGGAGCTCAGAGAGCTGGGAGTCACACTGTGATGCTGGAAGCACTGGAGCTCAGAGAGCTGGGAGACACACTGTGATGCTGGAAGCATTGGAGCTCAGAGAGCTGGGAGACACTGTGATGCTGGAAGCACTGGAGCTCAGAGAGCTGGGAGACACACTGTGATGCTGGAAGCACTGGAGCTCAGAGCTGGGAGACACACTGTGATGCTGGAAGCACTGGAGCTCAGAGAGATGGGAGACACACTGTGATGCTGGAAGCACTGGAGCTCAGAGAGCTGGGAGACACTGTGATGCTGGAAGCACTGGAACTCAGAGATCTGGGAGACACACTATGATGTTGGCAGCACTGGAACTCAGAGAGCTGCAGCGTGAGCCTGGGGGTAACTAGAGCAGCGATGATACTCAGGCGCCTGGGCTTTGCCCGGCGTCTCCTTTTAAACTCCCTGCTCTCCGCTCACTGGCGGTGGGAGCTGTGATTGCATCCTTGGCCCACAGCACCCACGTATATCCTGGTCGCAAAGGCTGTGCCCACGGACATGGGGACTCCGGAGGCAGTGCCAGCTGCACAACGGGACCCGGAGCACGCTGGGAGGAAGCTTCCCCAGAGACCCAGCGCACACGAGGGTTAAGCACAATGGTTGCCAACCTGAGCCTATGACAGGGGACCTGTTACAATCAGTTAGGGAAGTGGTGTAATAATGGGGTATGGGGACCTGCTACAGTCAGCGAGTGAGGGTGTAATAATGGGGAATGGGGACCGGCTACAGTCAGTGAGGGAAGTGGTGTGATAATGGGGTATATGGACCTGCTACAGTCAGTGAGGGAAGTGGTGTGATAATGGGGTATATGGACCTGCTACAGTCAGTGAGGGAAGAGGTGTAATAATGGGGTATGGGGATCTGCTACAGTCAGTGAGGGAAGTGGTGTAATAATGGGGTATGGAGACCTCCTATAGTCAGTGAGGGAAGTGGTGTAATAATGGCGTATGGGGACCTGCTACAGTCAGTGAGGGAAGTGGTATAATAATGGGGTATGGGGACCTGCTACAGTCAGTGAGGTAAGTGGTGTAATAATGGGGTATGAGGACCTGCTACAGTCAGTGAGTAAGGGTGTAATAATGGGGAATGGGGACCGGCTATAGTCAGTGAGGGAAGTGGTGTAATAATGGGGTATATGGACCTGCTACAGTCAGTGAGGGAAGTGGTGTAATAATGAGGTATGGGGACCTGCTACAGTCAGTGAGGGAAGTGGTGTAATAATGGGGTATGGGGACCTGCTACGGTCAGTGAGGTAAGTGGTGTAATAATGAGGTATGGGGACCTGCTACAGTCAGTGAGGGAAGTGGTGTAATAATGGGGTATGGAGACCTGCTACAGTCAGTGAGGGAAGTGGTGTAATAATGAGGTATGGGGACCTGCTACAGTCAGTGAGGGAAGTGGTGTAATAATGGGGTATGGGGACCTGCTACGGTCAGTGAGGAAAGTGGTATAATAATGGGGTATGGAGACCTGCTACAGTCAGTGAGGGAAGTGGTGTAATAATGGGGTATGGGGACCTGCTACAAAACATTCAGTGAGGGGAGCACTGATCTAAATTAGAGGTGAGGTGACATGATGTAATCAGTGAAGGCGGAAATTAATATACTGTAATAGAATATAAGGGGGAAATGCAACAAGTAATGTAAGTGGCATAACTCAGGAATGAAAATATACGTCTATGTATTTTATGAGGGAGGGGGCCCTAAATCGGTATCATGCTTTGGGCCCCATAAGGTCTAAATCTACCTCTGGGGAGATGCATCAAATCTACTATAGAGGACAAAGGGAAAAGTTGCCCATTTCAAACAATTAGATTGTAGCTGTCATTTTGTATGTCCAAGATAAATGATAGAAGCTGATTGGTTGCTATGGGTGATTTCTCCTTTTGTACTCTTTAGAAGTTTTGATACATCTCCCTCTAATTCCCACAACAGTTCCATGGCAGAACTTCTATTTATTATGTAATCAAATGCTCTTACTGCTAATGATAATGTATCTGTCACTTGCCTTTTGATGAATAGCTGCCCATCATGCAGGAGACAGTCTGATTCTACTCTGTATTTCCTAGTAGGGAATAAAAAGCAGCTTCATCAGGATAAATAACAATTACTGTGATATACAGTGCATCCGGAAAGTATTCACAGCGCTTCACTTTTTCCACATTTTGTTATGTTACAGCCTTATTCTAAAATGGAACAAATTATTTTTTCCCTCAAAAGTCTACACACAATACCCCATAATGACAATGTGAAAACAGTTTTTTTTGAGATTTTTGCTAATTTTAAAAAAATAAAAAACTATGGAAGAAGTTCGGAACCATCAGGACTCTTCCTGGAGTTGGACGGCCATCTCAACTGAGTGATCAGAGGAGAAGGGCCCTAGTCAGGGAGGTGACCAAGAACCCAATGGTCACTCTGTCAGAGCTATAGCATCCCTCTGTGGAGAGAGGAGAACCTTCCAGAAGGATAACCATCTCTGCAGCAATCCACCAATCAGGCCTGTATGGTAGCGTGGCCATACGGAAGCCACTCCTTAGTAAAAAGCACATGGCAGCTCACCTGGAGTTTGCCAAAATGCACCTGAAGGACTCTCAGACCATGAGAAACAAAATCCTTTGGTCTGATGAGACACAGATTGAACTCTTTGGCGTGAATGTCAGGCATCATGTTTGGAGGAAACCAGGCACTGCTCATCACCAGGCCAATACCATCCCTACAGTGAAGCATGGTGGTGGCAGCATCATGTTGTGGGGACGTTTTTCAGTGGCAGGAACTGGGAGACTAGTCAGGATAAAGGGAAAGATGAATGCAGCAATTCGCAGAGACATCCTGGATAAAAACCTGCTCCAGATAGCTCTTGACCTCGTACTGGGACGATGGTTCATCTTTCAGCAGGACAACGACCATAAGCACACAGCCAAGATATCAAAGGAGTGGCTTCAGGAAAACTTTGTGAATGTCCTTGAGTGGCCCTGCCAGCGCCCAGACTTTAATATGATTAAACATGTCTGGAGAGATCTGAAAATGGCTGTGCACGGACGCTTCCCATCCAACCTGATGGAGCTTGAGAGGTGCTGCAAAGAGAAATGGGCGAAACTGCCCAAAGATAGCAGGAGGTGTCTATTACATGCACATAGCTCCTGCTGCAGTAGTGATCTGACCTGTCTCCTAGGACGGAGCATCAGGTCTCTCACCCACCATCGGGCAGCTTGCCACACTCATGGTGCCATGCAAGCCACCCATCTCAGAGGACAGCAAATCTCTGTCCTATGACTGAGATCCCTGGCCTCTTCCCTCCCACTAAGAGGTGACGACATGCCTCCATTTTCCCAAACAGATCTCGTCACTGCCCCCGGACTGCTGTAGACTGTTAATCAATGACAGTCTGCTTCCATCCCGCTACCTTAATCGCAGGACCCATTGGCGCTTGCACAGAACGGGTCATGAGCATACCGATAATCAGTACTTTGCTGCATGAGAAGCAGCATCAACTGGTCCTGAATGAGGTCACTGTGGATAGAACTTTAGCAGTCTGTAATTCCAGTAAGATGACCAATAGCGATTGCCTGGCAGATATCAGTGTCAGTATAGTGGACGGCGCTGTGCTCCACCTCCCCCCATCTTCTCATTGTATTGAATTCTCAGGCTGCTGGCTAGTATCAGCTGTATTCTTACCCCAGCCGGGACTTGCAGGGAAGGAGAGATGGTTCCTTTGTGTCAGGGAGGACGGAAGGCGCAACCACTTTTTTAGCACTGGCAGTGGGCAGCAAAGTGCAAGACAGGTGTTCCTCACCAGAGGGTCATGAAGGAGTCCAATAGGGTGACCCTAACGCAGTGGTCAGGGAACAGAGGTAAATTACCCCAAATGGGGTAAAAATGAAATTCCTAGGGGTAATGGATGGTCGCGCTGCTGAGACACAGCCACGTCCAGCACCGGCCGGCTCGCGATGTGATGTGCTGACATTACACCGCACTCCCTCCTGCACGCCCTGTGCTGTGCTCCTGGACGCCCTGTGCTGTGTTCCTGGCCACATTATGATGTGCTGACATCACACCGTGCTCCCTCCTGCCCAGCCTGCGCTGTGCACCTGGCCACAGTGTGACGTGCTGACATCACACCGCGCTCCCTCCTGCCCAGCCTGCGCTGTGCTCCTGGCTGCCCTGTGCTGTGTTCCTGGGCGTGGTGTGACATGCTGATGTCACACCGTGCTCCCTCACGCCCGCCCATCCTGCGCTGTCCTGTTCTCCAGCCCATGGCCCGCCAACCCACACACACAGAGAACTTGAAGTGTTCTGTGGCTGACCGCTGACGGACTTCCGCAGGATCAGACAGTGGCCCAAATAACAGTAGGAAATTCCCACTGACATTACTGAGTTGAGGATGTGACCAACAGTCTCCTAAAAGTCGTGTGTGTGTGTGTGTGTGTGTGTGTGTGTGTGTGTGTGTGTGTGTGTGTGTGTGTGTCTCATCCATCTTTCTTACATTCATTCTGGTGTTTTGGGGAGAAAGTGGGAATTAACCCAATCATTGCCAAAAAATAATTGACTAAAATAATAAAGAATAATAATTATCTATCTATCTATCTATCTATCTATCTATCTATCTATCTATCTATCTATCTATCTATCTATCTATACACACACACACACACACACACACACACACACATATATATATATATATATATGGAGACAGGTGCAATCTGTGGATACCGGAAAGCAGGCACGGCACTCCCGGATAGCTGAAAAAAGCAATACTGTACTTCAACCAACGTTTCAGGACAATGTACCCCGTCTTCAGGAAGTAAACAAACAAATACAGTGACATGAACTAACCTTATACCCCGGTGTAGCCTCCCGCCGCTGGTGTCGAAGATGGGTCACGTGGTGTGGGACAGAATGCGGTGCATCGAATTGACATCAGTCGCACAAATTGCCCGGCGTTGCCATATCAGTGCTAAACGCTCTCCCTCTCCGATCGCCAGCGTGGGTGCTCTAAAACTTAAAAACAATACACTGGTCAAAAAAAATAAAAAAATTCTGAATCAGCTATATAAATACAGAATATACTGTATATGCAAATAAAGTGGATTAGTACAAACTACCACAAAGGTCATGAAAAATTTGAATATATTATAGAAAAACTATCATATGCTACTATAAAATAGATCCAGCACATACAACTGATAAATATAGATATATGCATCAATCAACTAAGAAAATAATACTAATAAATAAGTATATATTCATAACAGGGGCTCATAATTAATATTATATGAACGCATTCCAAGTAATGCGTTCATTAAGGCCCATGGGTGAAACTGTTCCAAGTCTAAAAATCCAAGATGCTTCTTTCTTTGCTTTATTTATATATATATATATATATATATATATATATATATATATATATATATATATCATACTTGCCTACCTGACCCTCTCCATGAGGGAGAAAATGCTCTATTCCTGGACTTTCCTGGTAATGTATGATTGCCATCACCTGTGGTGAAACACCTTTCTTATCAATTACCCAGCTCACCACAGGTGATGGCAATCATACATTACCAGGAAAGTCCAGGAATAGAGCATTTTCTCCCTCATGGAGAGGGTCAGGTAGGCAAGTATGATATATATGTATATGGTTTTGTACATACAATATAAAATTACAGGAATTAGAAATTATCCTTATATCTCTCATCTCTTATCACCCCAAAGTTATAACACCCCTGAAGAAGTCCTCGTGATGAAACAAGTAAGGTTCACCAATCTACAACACTGTGTCTCTCTATGCGTACTGTCTCACCCAGAGCTCACACCTTTATGTTAAGGTGAGGGTGGGCCATACTAACTAGAGATGAGCGCCTGAAATTTTTCGGGTTTTGTGTTTTGGTTTTGGGTTCGGTTCCGCGGACGTGTTTTGGGTTCGACCGCGTTTTGGCAAAACCTCACCGAATTTTTTTGTCGGATTCGGGTGTGTTTTGGATTCGGGTGGTTTTTTCAAAAAACACTAAAAAACAGCTTAAATCATAGAATTTGGGGGTCATTTTGATCCCAAAGTATTATTAACCTCAAAAACCATAATTTACACTTATTTTCAGTCTATTCTGAATACCTCACACCTCACAATATTATTTTTAGTCCTAAAATTTGCACCGAGGTCGCTGTGTGAGTAAGATAAGCGACCCTAGTGGCCGACACAAACACCGGGCCCATCTAGGAGTGACACTGCAGTGTCACGCAGGATGTCCCTTCCAAAAAACCCTCCCCAAACAGCACATGACGCAAAGAAAAAAAGAGGCGCAATGAGGTAGCTGACTGTGTGAGTAAGATAAGCGACCCTAGTGGCCGACACAAACACCGGGCCCATTTAGGAGTGGCACTGCAGTGTCACGCATGATGTCCCTTCCAAAAAACCCTCCCCAAACAGCACATGACGCAAAGAAAAAAAGAGGCGCAATGAGGTAGCTGTGTGAGTAAGATTAGCGACCCTAGTGGCCGACACAAACACCGGGCCCATCTAGGAGTGGCACTGCAGTGTCACGCAGGATGGCCCTTCCAAAAAACCCTCCCCAAACAGCACATGACGCAAAGAAAAAAAGAGGCGCAATGAGGTAGCTGTGTGAGTAAGATTAGCGACCCTAGTGGCCGACACAAACACCGGGCCCATCTAGGAGTGGCACTGCAGTGTCACGCAGGATGTCCCTTCCAAAAAACCCTCCCCAAACAGCACATGACGCAAAGAAAAAAAGAGGCACAATGAGGTAGCTGTGTGAGTAAGATTAGCGACCCTAGTGGCCGACACAAACACCGGGCCCATCTAGGAGTGGCACTGCAGTGTCACGCAGGATGTCCCTTCCAAAAAACCCTCCCCAAACAGCACATGACGCAAAGAAAAAAAGAGGCGCAATGAGGTAGCTGTGTGAGTAAGATTAGCGACCCTAGTGGCCGACACAAACACCGGGCCCATCTAGGAGTGGCACTGCAGTGTCACGCAGGATGTCCCTTCCAAAAAACCCTCCCCAAACAGCACATGACGCAAAGAAAAAAAGAGGCGCAATGAGGTAGCTGTGTGAGTAAGATTAGCGACCCTAGTGGCCGACACAAACACCGGGCCCATCTAGGAGTGGCACTGCAGTGTCACGCAGGATGTCCCTTCCAAAAAACCCTCCCTAAACAGCACATGACGCAAAGAAAAAAAGAGGCGCAATGAGGTAGCTGTGTGAGTAAGATTAGCGACCCTAGTGGCCGACACAAACACCGGGCCCATCTAGGAGTGGCACTGCAGTGTCACGCAGGATGTCCCTTCCAAAAAACCCTCCCCAAACAGCACATGACGCAAAGAAAAAGAAAAGAAAAAAGAGGTGCAAGATGGAATTGTCCTTGGGCCCTCCCACCCACCCTTATGTTGTATAAACAGGACATGCACACTTTAACCAACCCATCATTTCAGTGACAGGGTCTGCCACACGACTGTGACTGAAATGACGGGTTGGTTTGGACCCCCACCAAAAAAGAAGCAATTAATCTCTCCTTGCACAAACTGGCTATACAGAGGCAAGATGTCCACCTCATCATCATCCTCCGATATATCACCGTGTACATCCCCCTCCTCACAGATTATCAATTCGTCCCCACTGGAATCCACCATCTCAGCTCCCTGTGTACTTTGTGGAGGCAATTGCTGCTGGTCAATGTCTCCGCGGAGGAATTGATTATAATTCATTTTAATGAACATCATCTTCTCCACATTTTCTGGATGTAACCTTGTACGCCGATTGCTGACAAGGTGAGCGGCGGCACTAAACACTCTTTCGGAGTACACACTTGTGGGAGGGCAACTTAGGTAGAATAAAGCCAGTTTGTGCAAGGGCCTCCAAATTGCCTCTTTTTCCTGCCAGTATAAGTACGGACTGTGTGACGTGCCTACTTGGATGCGGTCACTCATATAATCCTCCACCATTCTTTCAATGGTGAGAGAATCATATGCAGTGACAGTAGACGACATGTCCGTAATCGTTGTCAGGTCCTTCAGTCCGGACCAGATGTCAGCATCAGCAGTCGCTCCAGACTGCCCTGCATCACCGCCAGCGGGTGGGCTCGGAATTCTGAGCCTTTTCCTCGCACCCCCAGTTGCGGGAGAATGTGAAGGAGGAGATGTTGACAGGTCGCGTTCCGCTTGACTTGACAATTTTCTCACCAGCAGGTCTTTCAACCCCAGCAGACTTGTGTCTGCCGGAAAGAGAGATCCAAGGTAGGCTTTAAATCTAGGATCGAGCACGGTGGCCAAAATGTAGTGCTCTGATTTCAACAGATTGACCACCCGTGAATCCTTGTTAAGCGAATTAAGGGCTCCATCCACAAGTCCCACATGCCTAGCGGAATCGCTCCGTGTTAGCTCCTCCTTCAATGTCTCCAGCTTCTTCTGCAAAAGCCTGATGAGGGGAATGACCTGACTCAGGCTGGCAGTGTCTGAACTGACTTCACGTGTGGCAAGTTCAAAGGGCATCAGAACCTTGCACAACGTTGAAATCATTCTCCACTGCGCTTGAGACAGGTGCATTCCACCTCCTATATCGTGCTGAATTGTATAGGCTTGAATGGCCTTTTGCTGCTCCTCCAACCTCTGAAGCATATAGAGGGTTGAATTCCACCTCGTTACCACTTCTTGCTTCAGATGATGGCAGGGCAGGTTCAGTAGTTTTTGGTGGTGCTCCAGTCTTCTGTACGTGGTGCCTGTACGCCGAAAGTGTCCCGCAATTCTTCCGGCCACCGACAGCATCTCTTGCACGCCCCTGTCGTTTTTTAAATAATTCTGCACCACCAAATTCAAGGTATGTGCAAAACATGGGACGTGCTGGAATTTGCCCATATTTAATGCACACACAATATTGCTGGCGTTGTCCGATGCCACAAATCCACAGTAGAGTCCAATTGGGGTAAGCCATTCCGCGATGATCTTCCTCAGTTGCCGTAAGAGGTTTTCAGCTGTGTGCGTATTCTGGAAACCGGTGATACAAAGCGTAGCCTGCCTAGGAAAGAGTTGGCATTTGCGAGATGCTGCTACTGGTGCCGCCGCTGCTGTTCTTGCGGCGGGAGTCCATACATCTACCCAGTGGGCTGTCACAGTCATATAGTCCTGACCCTGCCCTGCTCCACTTGTCCACATGTCCGTGGTTAAGTGGACATTGGGTACAGCTGCATTTTTTAGGACACTGGTGACTCTTATTCTGAGGTCTGTGTAAATTTTCGGTATCGCCTGCCTAGAGAAATGGAACCTAGATGGTATTTGGTACCGGGGACACAGTACCTCCAACAAGTCTCTAGTTGGCTCTGCAGTAATGATGGATAACGGAAACACGGTTCTCACCACCCAGGATGCCAAGGCCTCAGTTATCCACTTTGCAGTAGGATGACTGCTGTGATATTTCATCTTCCTCGCAAAGGACTGTTGGACAGTCAATTGCTTGGTGGAAGTAGTAAAAGTGGTCTTACGACTTCCCCTCTGGGATGACCATCGACTCCCAGCAGCAACAACAGCAGCGCCAGCAGCAGTAGGCGTTACACACAAGGATGCATCGGAGGAATCCCAGGCAGGAGAGGAATCGTCAGAATTGCCAGTGACATGGCCTGCAGGACTATTCGCATTCCTGGGGAAGGAGGAAATTGACACTGAGGGAGTTGGTGGGGTGGTTTGCGTGAGCTTGGTTACAAGAGGAAGGGATTTACTGGTCAGTGGACTGCTTCCGCTGTCACCCAAAGTTTTTGAACTTGTCACTGACTTATTATGAATGCGCTGCAGGTGACGTATAAGGGAGGATGTTCCAAGGTGGTTAACGTCCTTACCCCTACTTATTACAGCTTGACAAAGGGAACACACGGCTTGACACCTGTTGTCCGCATTTCTGTTGAAATACCTCCACACCGAAGAGCTGATTTTTTTTGGTATTTTCACCTGGCATGTCAACGGCCATATTCCTCCCACGGACAACAGGTGTCTCCCCGGGTGCCTGACTTAAACAAACCACCTCACCATCAGAATCCTCCTGGTCAATTTCCTCCCCAGCGCCAGCAACACCCATATCCTCCTCATCCTGGTGTACTTCAACACTGACATCTTCAATCTGACTATCAGGAACTGGACTGCGGGTGCTCCTTCCAGCACTTGCAGGGGGCGTGCAAATGGTGGAAGGCGCATGCTCTTCACGTCCAGTGTTGGGAAGGTCAGGCATCGCAACCGACACAATTGGACTCTCCTTGTGGATTTGGGATTTCGAAGAATGCACAGTTCTTTGCTGTGCTGCTTTTGCCAGCTTGAGTCTTTTCATTTTTCTAGCGAGAGGCTGAGTGCTTCCATCCTCATGTGAAGCTGAACCACTAGCCATGAACATAGGCCAGGGCCTCAGCCGTTCCTTGCCACTCCGTGTCGTAAATGGCATATTGGCAAGTTTACGCTTCTCATCCGACAATTTTATTTTAGGTTTTGGAGTCCTTTTTTTTATGATATTTGGTGTTTTGGATTTGACATGCTCTGTACTATGACATTGGGCATCGGCCTTGGCAGACGACGTTGCTGGCATTTCATCGTCTCGGCCATGACTAGTGGCAGCAGCTTCAGCACGAGGTGGAAGTGGATCTTGATCTTTCCCTAATTTTGGAACCTCAACATTTTTGTTCTCCATATTTTAATAGGCACAACTAAAAGGCACCTCAGGTAAACAATGGAGATGGATACTAGTATACAATTATGGACTGCCTGCCGAGTGCAGACACAGAGGTAGCCACAGCCGTGAACTACCGTACTGTACTGTGTCTGCAGCTAATATAGACTGGTTGATAAAGAGAAGATGTCTATGTAACTATGTATGTATATAGAAGACTGAAAAAAACCCACGGTTAGGTGGTATACAATTATGGACGGACTGCCTGCCGAGTGCAGACACAGAGGTAGCCACAGCCGTGAACTACCGTACTGTACTGTGTCTGCAGCTAATATAGACTTGTTGATAAAGAGAAGATGTCTATGTAACTATGTATGTATAAAGAAGAATGAAAAAAAACCACGGTTAGGTGGTATACAATTATGGACGGACTGCCTGCCGAGTGCAGACACAGAGGTAGCCACAGCCGTGAACTACCGTACTGTACTGTGTCTGCAGCTAATATAGACTGGTTGATAAAGAGAAGATGTCTATGTAACTATGTATGTATAAAGAAGACTGAAAAAAAACCACGGTTAGGTGGTATACAATTATGGACGGACTGCCTGCCGAGTGCAGACACAGAGGTAGCCACAGCCGTGAACTACCGTACTGTACTGTGTCTGCAGCTAATATAGACTGGTTGATAAAGAGAAGATGTCTATGTAACTATGTATGTATAAAGAAGAATTAAAAAAAACCACGGTTAGGTGGTATACAATTATGGACGGACTGCCTGCCGAGTGCAGACACAGAGGTAGCCACAGCCGTGAACTACCATACTGTACTGTGTCTGCAGCTAATATAGACTGGTTGATAAAGAGAAGATGTCTATGTAACTATGTATGTATAAAGAAGACTGAAAAAAAACCACGGTTAGGTGGTATACAATTATGGACGGACTGCCTGCCGATTGCAGACACAGAGGTAGCCACAGCCGTGAACTACCGTACTGTACTGTGTCTGCAGCTAATATAGACTGGTTGATAAAGAGAAGATGTCTATGTAACTATGTATGTATAAAGAAGACTGAAAAAAAACCACGGTTAGGTGGTATACAATTATGGACGGACTGCCTGCCGAGTGCAGACACAGAGGTAGCCACAGCCGTGAACTACCGTACTGTACTGTGTCTGCAGCTAATATAGACTGGTTGATAAAGAGAAGATGTCTATGTAACTATGTATGTATAAAGAAGAATGAAAAAAAAACCACGGTTAGGTGGTATTACAATTATGGACGGACTGCCTGCCAAGTGCAGAGACACAGAGGTAGCCACAGCCGTGAACTACCGTACTGTGTCTGCTGCGACTGGATGATAAATGATATAAAAAATATATATATATCACTACTGCAGCCGGACAGGTATATATTATATATTATATAATGACCTTTGAAAAAGCTGCTAGCTGAACGCAGCGAAACGCGTTAGGTTAACAAGGGACCCTGAGCTGACGACTATCGACTGGAAGGCCGAACCATCCCCCATCCTAATTCCGGATTGCGACATAAAGTTGGAGGACACAAATAGCAGATTGGACCGATTGATTCAACCTTCCGCATTGCATGAGGAGCTCGCCATTCAAGATCTTGGAGCACTAATTCCTCTAGCGGACACTGCCACTCCACGGGACACTGCTTACCTCCCATTGAATATTTATACCGGATACAGAACCATTTGGGGGAACTATTTGGAACGGACTCTTCCACTAAAATATACTCACAGCTCTGATCATTGGGTAACCCCTTTTTCAATATTATCATCCATATTGTATGGTTTTATCTATTTTGTTTTATGTTGCATGCATTTTACGATCTAATTATCACAAAAGCACAGTGATATTATATATCTCTATATATCTTTTAATAAATTGTATTAATTATATACAAGAGGATTACATTGTCAGTTCATCAAAATAGCGCAGCCTTTCTTCTTTTTTATTGTATATCTATTTGTGGGGGTGACTCCCCGTATCTAGGCAGCAGCTTGGTGAAACACCTTGTCCCCTGAGCGCCCGAATACCCTTGGGTAACCACTCCTCACATTATATAATGACGGACCTGCTGGACACTGTCTGTCAGCAGAATGAGTTTTATTTTTATAGAATAAAAAAAAAACAACACACAAGTGAAGTCACACGACGAGTGTTTAACTTTTTCAGGCAATCACAATATAAGTATACTACTAACTATACTGGTGGTCAGTGTTGTCAGGTCACTGGTCAGTCACACTGGCAGTGGCACTCCTGCAGCAAAAGTGTGCACTGTTTAATTTTAATATAATATTATGTACTCCTGGCTCCTGCTATAACCTATAACTGGCACTGCAGTGCTCCCCAGTCTCCCCCACAATTATAAGATGTGTGAGCTGAGCAGTCAGACAGATATATAATATATAGATGATGCAGCACACTGGCCTGAGCCTGAGCAGTGCACTGCACACAGATATGGTATGTGACTGACTGAGTCACTGTGTGTATCGCTTTTTTCAGGCAGAGAACGGATATATTAAATAAACTGCACTGTGTGTCTGGTGGTCACTCACTATATAATATATTATGTACTCCTGGCTCCTGCTATAACCTATAACTGGCACTGCAGTAGTGCTCCCCAGTCTCCCCCACAATTATAAGCTGTGTGAGCTGAGCAGTCAGACAGATATATATAATATTATATATAGATAATAGATGATGCAGCACACTGGCCTGAGCCTGAGCAGTGCACACAGATATGGTATGTGACTGAGTCACTGTGTGTATCGCTTTTTTCAGGCAGAGAACGGATTATAAACTGCACTGTCCTCACTAGTAAACTCTCTCCACTCAGTCTCTACACTTCTACAGTAACAGTACTCCTCCTAGTCAGCTCCAGTAAATCTCTCTCAGTCTCTTATAATCTAAATGGAGAGGACGCCAGCCACGTCCTCTCCCTATCAATCTCAATGCACGTGTGAAAATGGCAGCGACGCGCGGCTCCTTATATAGAATCCGAGTCTCGCGAGAATCCGACAGCGTCATGATGACGTTCGGGCGCGCTCGGGTTAACCGAGCAAGGCGGGAGGATCCGAGTCTGCTCGGATCCGTGGAAAAAACCATGAAGTTCTGGCGGGTTCGGATTCAGAGAAACCGAACCCGCTCATCTCTAATACTAACATCTATGAATAGATTGACATGCTTGCTGTATTTTTGGTGTAAGACAAATCTTTTATACATGTTTTAAAAAATACATTGTATGAATAAAATATTGTCTGATCATTATTATTTTTTGGGGTGATTCTTTGGTGAGAGGGTCCATTTCAGGTGTCCTGACTCCATTCAATCATCAAAGATTCTTGGTACTTTCAATCAGTCTACATCTTCAGTTCTGAAGTGAATTCAGTATTGTATACACTAGCTCACTGGAATATTTGTTTATATATATATATATATATATATATATATATACGTCCGTCCTTACATTCAGCTCCCTCTGTGTAGGAAACACCCTGCGTTCCACGGGTGCCCGCACTTCCGGGTTCTGCGTTCCACCGGTGCACGTCACTTCCTGTGACGAGTCCCAACAATACACAGTGTTTACGGCCGTTGCCGCGGCGACCGGGTGCAATGAAAACATAGGTCTCAACCCACATAACAATGCCCCTTAAGTCAATGCTGCACAAGGCCACTAATAACATTACAACTCAACATTGCACCTAGGGGACACTGCTTAGGGGTGATCACAACTATGGTATATCGGCATGCAGTAGTGAATCACCTGTATATTTCAACTCAACCTGTCCTAATTAATAACATAGGGTCAGGTGCAGACATTCTCATATAGCTCCCGAATATTCCTTTGGGTGACCTCAAGCAATACTATAAACGTTAAGTGATGTGCCATATAGGCATATCATTTCAAGCTGCATACGCAGACCCGAGTCACCCCATGGTCCCACATACAGAAAAAAAGAACAAATCATTCAATAATGTAAACATATATATATACGCATATACAGAACACAAAATAATAAAAATAGAAAAGAAAAAATATACATGAAAAAATTAGAGATGAGCGGGTTCGGTTCCTCTGAATCCGAACCCGCACGAACTTCATGTTTTTTTTCACGGGTCCGAGCAGACTCGGATCCTCCCGCCTTGCTCGGTTAACCCGAGCGCGCCCGAACGTCATCATGACGCTGTCGGATTCTCGCGAGACTCGGATTCTATATAAGGAGCCGCGCGTCGCCGCCATTTTCACACGTGCATTGAGATTGATAGGGAGAGGACGTGGCTGGCGTCCTCTCCGTTTAGATTAGGAGAGAGAGAGAGAGATTGACCTGAGGCTGATACTGTAGAAGAGAGTGCAGAGTTTAGTGACTGACCACAGTGACCACCAGACAGTGCAGTTGTTTTATTTAATATATCCGTTCCCTGCCTGAAAAAAACGATACACACAGTGACTCAGTCACATACCATATCTGTGTGCACTGCTCAGCCCAGTGTGCTGCATCATCTATGTATATATTATATATCCGACTGTGCTCAGCTCACACAGCTTATAATTGTGGGGGAGACTGGGGAGCACTGCAGTGCCAGTTATAGGTTATAGCAGGAGCCAGGAGTACATAATATTATATTAAAATTAAACAGTGCACACTTTTGCTGCAGGAGTGCCACTGCCAGTGTGACTGACCAGTGACCTGACCACACTGACCACCAGTATAGTTAGTAGTATACTTATATTGTGATTGCCTGAAAAAGTTAAACACTCGTCGTGTGACTTCACTTGTGTGGTGTTTTTTTTTTATTCTATAAAAAACTCATTCTGCTGACAGACAGTGTCCAGCAGGTCCGTCATTATATAATATATATACCTGTCCGGCTGCAGTAGTGATATATATATATTTTTTATATCATTATTTATCATCCAGTCGCAGCAGACACAGTACGGTAGTTCACGGCTGTAGCTACCTCTGTGTCGGCACTCGGCAGTCCATCCATAATTGTATACCACCTACCCGTGGTTTTTTTTCTTTCTTCTTTACACATACATACTACTACATCTCTTTATCAACCAGTCTATATTAGCAGCAGACACAGTACAGTACGGTAGTTCACGGCTGTGGCTACCTCTGTGTCGGCACTCGGCAGTCCATCCATAATTGTATACCACCTACCCGTGGTTTTTTTTTCTTTCTTCTTTATACATACATACTACTACATCTCTTTATCAACCAGTCTATATTAGCAGCAGACACAGTACAGTACGGTAGTTCACGGCTGTGGCTACCTCTGTGTCGGCACTCGGCAGTCCATCCATAATTGTATACCACCTACCCGTGGTTTTTTTTTCTTTCTTCTTTATACATACATACTATGACATCTCTTTATCAACCAGTCTATATTAGCAGCAGACACAGTACAGTATGGTAGTTCACGGCTGTGGCTACCTCTGTGTCGGCACTCGGCAGTCAATCCATAATTGTATACCACCTACCTGTAGTTTTTTTTTCTTTCTTGTTTATACATACATACTACGACATCTCTTTATCAACCAGTCTATATTAGCAGCAGACACAGTACAGTACGGTAGTTCACGGCTGTGGCTACCTCTGTGTCGGCACTCGGCAGTCCGTCCATAATTGTATACCACCTAACCGTGGTTTTTTTTTCTTTCTTCTTTATACATACATACTACGACATCTCTTTATCAACCAGTCTATATTAGCAGCAGACACAGTACAGTACGGTAGTTCACGGCTGTGGCTACCTCTGTGTCGGCACTCGGCAGTCCGTCCATAATTGTATACCACCTAACCGTGGTTTTTTTTTCTTTCTTCTTTATACATACATACTACGACATCTCTTTATCAACCAGTCTATATTAGCAGCAGACACAGTACAGTACGGTAGTTCACGGCTGTGGCTACCTCTGTGTCGGCACTCGGCAGTCCGTCCATAATTGTATACCACCTAACCGTGGTTTTTTTTTCTTTCTTCTTTATACATACATACTACGACATCTCTTTATCAACCAGTCTATATTAGCAGCAGACACAGTACAGTACGGTAGTTCACGGCTGTGGCTACCTCTGTGTCTGCACTCGGCAGTCCGTCCATAATTGTATACTAGTATCCATCTCCATTGTTTACCTGAGGTGCCTTTTAGTTGTGCCTATTAAAATATGGAGAACAAAAATGTTGAGGTTCCAAAATTAGGGAAAGATCAAGATCCACTTCCACCTCGTGCTGAAGCTGCTGCCACTAGTCATGGCCGAGACGATGAAATGCCAGCAACGTCGTCTGCCAAGGCCGATGCCCAATGTCATAGTACAGAGCATGTCAAATCCAAAACACCAAATATCAGAAAAAAAAGGACTCCAAAACCTAAAATAAAATTGTCGGAGGAGAAGCGTAAACTTGCCAATATGCCATTTACCACACGGAGTGGCAAGGAACGGCTGAGGCCCTGGCCTATGTTCATGGCTAGTGGTTCAGCTTCACATGAGGATGGAAGCAATCAGCCTCTCGCTAGAAAAATGAAAAGACTCAAGCTGGCAAAAGCAGCACAGCAAAGAACTGTGCATTCTTCGAAATCCCAAATCCACAAGGAGAGTCCAATTGTGTCGGTTGCGATGCCTGACCTTCCCAACACTGGACGTGAAGAGCATGCGCCTTCCACCATTTGCACGCCCCCTGCAAGTGCTGGAAGGAGCACCCGCAGTCCAGTTCCTGATAGTCAGATTGAAGATGTCAGTGTTGAAGTACACCAGGATGAGGAGGATATGGGTGTTGCTGGCGCTGGGGAGGAAATTGACCAGGAGGATTCTGATGGTGAGGTGGTTTGTTTAAGTCAGGCACCCGGGGAGACACCTGTTGTCCGTGGGAGGAATATGGCCGTTGACATGCCAGGTGAAAATACCAAAAAAATCAGCTCTTCGGGGTGGAGGTATTTCAACAGAAATGCGGACAACAGGTGTCAAGCCGTGTGTTCCCTTTGTCAAGCTGTAATAAGTAGGGGTAAGGACGTTAACCACCTTGGAACATCCTCCCTTATATGTCACCTGCAGCGCATTCATAATAAGTCAGTGACAAGTTCAAAAACTTTGGGTGACAGCGGAAGCAGTCCACTGACCAGTAAATCCCTTCCTCTTGTAACCAAGCTCACGCAAACCACCCCACCAACTCCCTCAGTGTCAATTTCCTCCTTCCCCAGGAATGCCAATAGTCCTGCAGGCCATGTCACTGGCAATTCTGACGATTCCTCTCCTGCCTGGGATTCCTCCGATGCATCCTTGCGTGTAACGCCTACTGCTGCTGGCGCTGCTGTTGTTGCTGCTGGGAGTCGATGGTCATCCCAGAGGGGAAGTCGTAAGACCACTTTTACTACTTCCACCAAGCAATTGACTGTCCAACAGTCCTTTGCGAGGAAGATGAAATATCACAGCAGTCATCCTACTGCAAAGCGGATAACTGAGGCCTTGGCATCCTGGGTGGTGAGAACCGTGGTTCCGGTATCCATCATTACTGCAGAGCCAACTAGAGACTTGTTGGAGGTACTGTGTCTCCGGTACCAAATACCATCTAGGTTCCATTTCTCTAGGCAGGCGATACCGAAAATTTACACAGACCTCAGAAAAAGAGTCACAAGTGTCCTAAAAAATGCAGCTGTACCCAATGTCCACTTAACCACGGACATGTGGACAAGTGGAGCAGGGCAGGGTCAGGACTATATGACTGTGACAGCCCACTGGGTAGATGTATGGACTCCCGCCGCAAAAACAGCAGCGGCGGCACCAGTAGCAGCATCTCGCAAACGCCAACTCTTTCCTAGGCAGGCTAGGCTTTGTATCACCGGTTTCCAGAATACGCACACAGCTGAAAACCTCTTACGGCAACTGAGGAAGATCATCGCGGAATGGCTTACCCCAATTGGACTCTCCTGTGGATTTGTGGCATCGGACAACGCCAGCAATATTGTGTGTGCATTAAATATGGGCAAATTCCAGCACGTCCCATGTTTTGCACATACCTTGAATTTGGTGGTGCAGAATTATTTAAAAAACGACAGGGGCGTGCAAGAGATGCTGTCGGTGGCCAGAAGAATTGCGGGACACTTTCGGCGTACAGGCACCACGTACAGAAGACTGGAGCACCACCAAAAACTACTGAACCTGCCCTGCCATCATCTGAAGCAAAAAGTGGTAACGAGGTGGAATTCAACCCTCTATATGCTTCAGAGGTTGGAGGAGCAGCAAAAGGCCATTCAAGCCTATACAATTGAGCACGATATAGGAGGTGGAATGCACCTGTCTCAAGCGCAGTGGAGAATGATTTCAACGTTGTGCAAGGTTCTGATGCCCTTTGAACTTGCCACACGTGAAGTCAGTTCAGACACTGCCAGCCTGAGTCAGGTCATTCCCCTCATCAGGCTTTTGCTGAAGAAGCTGGAGACATTGAAGGAGGAGCTAAAACAGAGCGATTCCGCTAGGCATGTGGGACTTGTGGATGGAGCCCTTAATTCGCTTAACAAGGATTCACGGGTGGTCAATCTGTTGAAATCAGAGCACTACATTTTGGCCACCATGCTCGATCCTAGATTTAAAGCCTACCTTGGATCTCTCTTTCCGGCAGACACAAGTCTGCTGGGGTTGAAAGACCTGCTGGTGAGAAAATTGTCAAGTCAAGCGGAACGCGACCTGTCAACATCTCCTCCTTCACATTCTCCCGCAACTGGGGGTGCGAGGAAAAGGCTCAGAATTCCGAGCCCACCCGCTGGCGGTGATGTAGGGCAGTCTGGAGCGACTGCTGATGCTGACATCTGGTCCGGACTGAAGGACCTGACAACGATTACTGACATGTCGTCTACTGTCACTGCATATGATTCTCTCACCATTGAAAGAATGGTGGAGGATTATATGAGTGACCGCATCCAAGTAGGCACGTCACACAGTCCGTACTTATACTGGCAGGAAAAAGAGGCAATTTGGAGGCCCTTGCACAAACTGGCTTTATTCTACCTAAGTTGCCCTCCCACAAGTGTGTACTCCGAAAGAGTGTTTAGTGCCGCCGCTCACCTTGTCAGCAATCGGCGTACGAGGTTACATCCAGAAAATGTGGAGAAGATGATGTTCATTAAAATGAATTATAATCAATTCCTCCGCGGAGACATTGACCAGCAGCAATTGCCTCCACAAAGTACACAGGGAGCTGACATGGTGGATTCCAGTGGGGACGAATTGATAATCTGTGAGGAGGGGGATGTACACGGTGATATATCGGAGGATGATGATGAGGTGGACATCTTGCCTCTGTAGAGCCAGTTTGTGCAAGGAGAGATTAATTGCTTCTTTTTTGGGGGGGGTCCAAACCAACCCGTCATATCAGTCACAGTCGTGTGGCAGACCCTGTCACTGAAATGATGGGTTGGTTAAAGTGTGCATGTCCTGTTTTGTTTATACAACATAAGGGTGGGTGGGAGGGCCCAAGGACAATTCCATCTTGCACCTCTTTTTTCTTTTATTTTTCTTTGCGTCATGTGCTGTTTGGGGAGGGTTTTTTGGAAGGGCCATCCTACGTGACACTGCAGTGCCACTCCTAGATGGGCCCGGTGTTTGTGTCGGCCACTAGGGTCGCTAATCTTACTCACACAGCTACCTCATTGCGCCTCTTTTTTTCTTTGCGTCATGTGCTGTTTGGGGAGGGTTTTTTGGAAGGGCCATCCTGCGTGACACTGCAGTGCCACTCCTAGATGGGCCCGGTGTTTGTGTCGGCCACTAGGGTCGCTAATCTTACTCACACAGCAGCTACCTCATTGCGCCTCTTTTTTTCTTTGCGTCATGTGCTGTTTGGGGAGGGTTTTTTGGAAGGGCCATCCTGCGTTACACTGCAGTGCCACTCCTAGATGGGCCCGGTGTTTGTGTCGGCCACTAGGGTCGCTAATCTTACTCACACAGCAGCTACCTCATTGCGCCTCTTTTTTTCTTTGCGTCATGTGCTGTTTGGGGAGGGTTTTTTGGAAGGGCCATCCTGCGTGACACTGCAGTGCCACTCCTAGATGGGCCCGGTGTTTGTGTCGGCCACTAGGGTCGCTAATCTTACCCACACAGCTACCTCATTGCGCCTCTTTTTTTCTTTGCGTCATGTGCTGTTTGGGGAGGGTTTTTTGGAAGGGCCATCCTGCGTGACACTGCAGTGCCACTCCTAGATGGGCCCGGTGTTTGTGTCGGCCACTAGGGTCGCTAATCTTACTCACACAGCTACCTCATTGCGCCTCTTTTTTTCTTTGCGTCATGTGCTGTTTGGGGAGGGTTTTTTGGAAGGGCCATCCTGCGTGACACTGCAGTGCCACTCCTAGATGGGCCCGGTGTTTGTGTCGGCCACTAGGGTCGCTAATCTTACTCACACAGCTACCTCATTGCGCCTCTTTTTTTCTTTGCGTCATGTGCTGTTTGGGGAGGGTTTTTTGGAAGGGCCATCCTGCGTGACACTGCAGTGCCACTCCTAGATGGGCCCGGTGTTTGTGTCGGCCACTAGGGTCGCTAATCTTACTCACACAGCTACCTCATTGCGCCTCTTTTTTTCTTTGCGTCATGTGCTGTTTGGGGAGAGTTTTTTGGAAGGGCCATCCTGCGTGACACTGCAGTGCCACTCCTAGATGGGCCCGGTGTTTGTGTCGGCCACTAGGGTCGCTAATCTTACTCACACAGCTACCTCATTGCGCCTCTTTTTTTCTTTGCGTCATGTGCTGTTTGGGGAGGGTTTTTTGGAAGGGCCATCCTGCGTGACACTGCAGTGCCACTCCTAGATGGGCCCGGTGTTTGTGTCGGCCACTAGGGTCGCTAATCTTACTCACACAGCTACCTCATTGCGCCTCTTTTTTTCTTTGCGTCATGTGCTGTTTGGGGAGGGTTTTTTGGAAGGGCCATCCTGCGTGACACTGCAGTGCCACTCCTAGATGTGCCCGGTGTTTGTGTCGGCCACTAGGGTCGCTAATCTTACTCACACAGCTACCTCATTGCGCCTCTTTTTTTCTTTGCGTCATGTGCTGTTTGGGGAGAGTTTTTTGGAAGGGCCATCCTGCGTGACACTGCAGTGCCACTCCTAGATGGGCCCGGTGTTTGTGTCGGCCACTAGGGTCGCTAATCTTACTCACACAGTTACCTCATTGCGCCTCTTTTTTTCTTTGCGTCATGTGCTGTTTGGGGAGGGTTTTGTGGAAGGGCCATCCTGCGTGACACTGCAGTGCCACTCCTAGATGGGCCCGGTGTTTGTGTCGGCCACTAGGGTCGCTAATCTTACCCACACAGCTACCTCATTGCGCCTCTTTTTTTCTTTGCGTCATGTGCTGTTTGGGGAGGGTTTTTTGGAAGGGCCATCCTGCGTGACACTGCAGTGCCACTCCTAGATGGGCCCGGTGTTTGTGTCGGCCACTAGGGTCGCTAATCTTACCCACACAGCTACCTCATTGCGCCTCTTTTTTTCTTTGCGTCATGTGCTGTTTGGGGAGGGTTTTTTGGAAGGGCCATCCTGCGTGACACTGCAGTGCCACTCCTAGATGGGCCCGGTGTTTGTGTCGGCCACTAGGGTCGCTAATCTTACTCACACAGCTACCTCATTGCGCCTCTTTTTTTCTTTGCGTCATGTGCTGTTTGGGGAGGGTTTTTTGGAAGGGCCATCCTGCGTGACACTGCAGTGCCACTCCTAGATGGGCCCGGTGTTTGTGTCGGCCACTAGGGTCGCTAATCTTACTCACACAGCTACCTCATTGCGCCTCTTTTTTTCTTTGCGTCATGTGCTGTTTGGGGAGGGTTTTTTGGAAGGGACATCCTGCGTGACACTGCAGTGCCACTCCTAGATGGGCCCGGTGTTTGTGTCGGCCACTAGGGTCGCTTATCTTACTCACACAGCGACCTCGGTGCAAATTTTAGGACTAAAAATAATATTGTGAGGTGTGAGGTATTCAGAATAGACTGAAAATGAGTGTAAATTATGGTTTTTGAGGTTAATAATACTTTGGGATCAAAATGACCC
This sequence comes from Pseudophryne corroboree, assembly GCF_028390025.1. Taxonomy (NCBI): domain Eukaryota; kingdom Metazoa; phylum Chordata; class Amphibia; order Anura; family Myobatrachidae; genus Pseudophryne; species Pseudophryne corroboree. The sequence goes on along the minus strand of NC_086446.1, from coordinate 55,018,401 downwards.
CCAAATTCTATGATTTAAGCTGTTTTTTAGTGTTTTTTGAAAAAAACACCCGAATCCAAAACACACCCGAATCCGACAAAAAAAATTCGGTGAGGTTTTGCCAAAACGCGGTCGAACCCAAAACACGGCCGCGGAACCGAACCCAAAACCAAAACACAAAACCCGAAAAATTTCAGGCGCTCATCTCTAGAAAAAATTCAGTGTTATACCCAACTGATTGTTGGATTTATTAATGCCCTGTACCATGTTTCCACCATCATAAAAAGCATCTATAATTTATGTTTTCATTAAGTCCCTTCGTTGACTTAGTGTCCAACTTGAAAATCCATCTTGACTTGACCTTTGGAGTAACTGTCGACCTCAATCACCGCCCCTAGAGTTCTTAGGGATATGATCAATGATCATGCTTCTAAGAGATGACAGTTGGTGTCCATGCATCAAAAAATTATGCGCCACAGGTTTATCGCTGTTCTTATTTATCATAGCTTGTCTAATTGACAGTCGGTGGTTCGCCATTCTCTCACGAAATGAAGTGACAGTCTTGCCCACATAATAAAGGCCGCATGGGCACATTAATATGTATACGACATGATCAGTTGTACATGTGACATGTGTTTAATAGCAATTTTCTTGCCCGTATGTGGGTGAGAGAAAATTCTTCCTGTCAACATACTATTGCATGTTGTACATCCAAGACATCGGAAGCTCCCTACTTTTTTGGGATTCAACCACGTTGATTTTGGTGTAAGTTCAAAGTTTTTGATCGGTTTCATCAGTAGTTGCTTAAGGTTTGGGCCCCTGGCAAACGAGATTAAAGGCTTTTTCTCTATGCTTTACCAGTATTAACTGCTGATGTGGATAATGATTGGCTTGCCAAACTAAGCACCCAACTATCAACATACAAAAGGGACCTCATTAAATTTAAAAAAGAAAACTTTTTGAAAGTGGAAAAAGACTATGACAACCATCAAGTTTATCGCTGGCTTTCAGGTAACAACAGTAATGATAACAGACAACCACTCTTCAGACGGCGTAGATATCCTCAGACCAGACTGGACACAGACACATCCGCTGAGTACTCCAGTACTGGCAGCGAATAGGAGCGCACAGGCGCACTTCGCAAAAATCCAAAAAATCCTTCCATCCCTTTAGGGGTTATAACTCGTACAAAGGCCCCAAAAAAGGTGGCCGTACCCGACGAGGAGGACAGTACAAACGTCTCAGCTTGTGGAAGGAAACCACCCGTAACAGGGAAAAATAAATAATCTTCAATTTATCTAGTTTTGACCTGACGGACAGTGAAACCAGTGTACTCGCAAAAGGATTGTCCTTTGTACCGTCTACCAACTTTGACAAACTTAACTGGCAGGTCGAAACCCATCAACTACAGCGCAAACTAAAACTCAAAGAATTTTTCTTTAACAAACCTGTGGATCAAGCATGCACAATCCCTGATAAATTGTGGAAATTTAAGGAATCTTCCACGTTTGAACCTCTTTCAAATAACTCTAGTATTAAGACATATATGAGAGTCTTAGATCAGGAAGTCAGAACACATGTCAACTCTGATGGTCCGACATACTCTAATCTCTCTAAATCCGAGCAGCAGGCTTTAAGATCATTAATTCAAAATGACCAATTGATAATTTGCCCCGCTGACAAAGGGGGCGCAATTGTGCTGCAAGACCTTCAGGACTATATTGCAGAGATCCAATGCCAATTGGATGAACCAAACACATATAGCCTACTGAGGAATAACCCTATGTTATGCACACCAGTGCCTGCAGGAAAGTACTGGTGTCAGAACTGTTATGCACTCCAGTGTCTGCAGGAATGTACTGGTGTTTGAACTGTTATGCAAAACAAATGGACTCACAGACAAACTGGGGAATATGACATAACGTACACAGAAGGTGATAGGGTAACAAAATACACACAAAGTGAACAGAGAAGCCCAGAGGCTAAGGAACTGGGTATCTCCCTTGTATTAGAACTGCTAAGATGGAAAAAGCAAGATGTTGTGTTTTAATACGTAGAGAACCCGAAATGCTGTTGCTAAGGGCAACAGCAAAACCCTAAAGGTTTACCAACGGGTGTGGCAGTAAACTCCTTGGTCAGAGATGGAATGATAGACACAAGGAGAGCCCCCACAATCCTAATTCTCACTTGCAGTGCACAGGTTTTAGCTTACTGCCACTAAACTGGCCCCTGACACCTAGCACAGTGAGACAGGATTAGACAGGCAAGTCTTAGAATACAGCCGCAAACTTGCTAAGTTCACAGAGTAGTAACAGAACCCCAGCAAGCTAAATGACTGACTCCAGTCTTACTGCTAGGTCTGGATTGGCAGAGTGTAATACCAAATCCCCAGGCCTATTTGCAGTAAGCAACAAACAAATACAAAGCTACACAGTACTGGCTAACTTTCATGAACTGACTAACCAACAAAGATTCAGCAGCATCTGCTTACCCTGAAAAGAGGCCTTATAAAGCAGGTGCTGTCCACGCCCCACTCAGACCTCACAGACTGTGAGCACAAAAACCAGCACCGGATCCCCTGCCGTGCACAGAGCCTATAACCACTGCACAGCAAAAGACCCGAACCGGAGTATCAGCTGCGCTCAGGTTACTCCACTAGCACTTGTCTCCCGGTTGCCATGACGACGTGGCAGCACAGGGCAGGAGACCCTAACAGTACCCCCCCTCTGACGAGGGGTCAAAGAACCCCTACCACCGGGTTTATCGGGGAAATGCGAGAAGAAAGAGCGTATCAGTCTGGGGGCATGAAGATCACAACTGCGCACCCACGACCGCTCCTCCGGGCCATACCCCTTCCAGTGCACCAAAAATGACAGCCGACCCCGAACCACCTTGGAGTCAAGAATCCTTTCAACAACAAACTCCCTCTGGCCACGTATCAGAAGAGGGGAAGGTCTTCCACTGGAAGAAGGATTACTAATCGCCCGTTTTAAAAGGGAACAATGAAATGTTTTATTGATACCCAAAGAACGGGGCAGATCTAACTGAAATGCCACCGGATTGATAACCCTGGTGATCTTATAAGGGCCGATGAACCGGGGCCCTAACTTATGAGATGGCTGTCTCAACTTCAAATTCTTGGTAGACAACCAGACGAAGTCTCCTAATTTGAAGCTGCAGGGTCTTTTCCGCTTATCAAAAACCCTTTTGGTCACTAATGACACAGACACAAGGGCTTTCTTCACTTTCCGCCAAATACCTCTAAGGACCGAAACCACAGAGGAACCACCAGGCGTGGAGTCCAGGGGGTCAAAAGAATTGGCCTTAGGATGATGCCCATACACACAAAGGAAGGGAGAGATCCCTGTAGCAGAGTGAGCCGCGTTGTTATAGGCAAACTCCGCCATGGACAGATGAGCAACCCAGTCAGTCTGACACTTGGAGACATAACACCTGAGGAACTGCTCCAAGGACTGGTTCACCATTTCAGTCTGCCCATTAGACTGCGGATGGTAGCCTGACGACAAGCTGACAAAAATCTGGAGATCGGAACAAAATGCCCTCCAGAATTTGGCCACAAACTGGGATCCGCGGTCAGAGACCACATCAAGTGGCAACCCGTGGAGACGCACAACATGCAGCATAAATAATTCAGACAGGCGTCTGGCTGATGGCAGCCCAACCAGTGGAACGAAGTGCGCCATCTTCGAAAACCTGTCAACGACAACCCAGATGGCTGTCATCCCCGAGGATTTGGGCAAGTCCACCACAAAATCAATTGAAATGTGGGTCCATGGCTTAGATGGGATAGAGAGTGGATGTAATGGGCCAACAGGAACCCCTCTAGGAGTCTTATTTCGGGCACAGATGTCACATGCCCGAACCCACTGATCCACATCCTTAGCCACCGAGGGCCATCACACCGCCCTAGATAGCAACTCCCGAGTTCTGGCAATACCCGGGTGACCTGCCGACTTCTTGGCATGGAATTCCAGGAACACTCGCTGTCTTAACCTAGGAGGCACAAACAAAAGACCTACCGGAAAGTCTGGAGGAGCCTGCTCCTGTGCTCTAAGGACTAATGATAAGAGGTCCTGGGTAATGCCCACTTTAATACATGATGGGGAAACAATGGGCAACGGCTCCTCGGTGGTCTCCTGGATTGGAGCAAAACTCCGCGAGAGCGCATCAGCCTTGATGTTTTTTGACCCAGGGCGATATGTTATCAAAAAATTAAAGCGAGCAAAAAACAAAGCCCATCGTGCCTGCCTGGCATTGAGACGCTTCGCTGACTCTAAATATGCCAGATTCTTATGGTCAGTGAGAATTGAGACCACAAACTTAGTCCCCTCAAGCCAGTGTCTCCACTCCTCGAGTGCATCCTTAATAGCCAACAATTCCCGGTTACCCACGTCATAATTCATCTCGGCAGGCGAAAATTTACGGGAAAAGTAAGCACAGGGATGAAGGCGATTATCAGACACTCCCATCTGAGAAAGCACTGCCCCAATACCCATCTCAGAGGCATCCACCTCCACCACAAAAGGACGCTCTGGATCTGGGTGTCGCAGCACCTTGGCCGAAACAAATGCCCTTTTGAGACGGGCAAAAGACGCTTTAGCCTCACAAGACCAGTGAGCAACATCCGCCCCTCTCTTAGTGAGTGCCACCAAGGGCGCCACTATAGACGAAAATCCAGCGATAAATCGTCTATAAAAATTTGCAAAGCCCAGGAAACGCTGAAGTGCCTTCAAACTAGTGGGCTGCACCCAATCCAGGACTGCCTGTACCTTGGAACCCTCCATTTGGAAACCTTCTGGGGAGATAATATATCCTAGAAATGCGATTTGCTGAACTTCAAATTCGCACTTCTCCAGCTTCGCCCCAAGCCGGTGGTCTCTGAGTTTCTGGAGGACTAAGCGTACATGCTTCCGATGTTCCTCCAGGGAATGGGAGAAGATTAGGATGTCATCTAAGTATACAACTAAGAATCTATCCAAATATTCCCTGAGCACATCATTCATGAAATCCTGGAAGACTGCCGGGGCATTACAGAGCCCAAAAGGCATCACCAAATATTCATAATGCCCTGAGTGGGTATTAAAGGCAGTCTTCCATTTATCCCCCTCTCTTATTCGGATTAGATTGTACGCACCGCGTAGGTCAATCTTAGAAAAAATGGTGGCAGTACGAAGCTGGTCAAACAAGACCGAAATGAGAGGCAGTGGGTATGAGTTTTTAATCGTGATACGGTTCAATTCCCTGAAGTCGATGCAGGGTCGCAACGAACCGCCTTTTTTACCCACGAAGAAGAACCCCGACCCAACTGGAGACTGTGAAGGTCTGATAAATCCCTTAGCCAAGTTCTCCTGAATGTACTCTGCCATAGCCTGAGTCTCAGGACGTGACAGGGAGTACAACCTGCTCTTGGGAAGCTTAGCATTTGGCAACAAATCAATGGCACAGTCATAGGGGCGATGGGGAGGTAGTACCTCTGCAACTTTTTTGGAGAACACGTCCGCAAAATCTGCATAACACCCTGGCAATCCTGGCAAACTTAGCTGCGAGAGCCTGACTGGAAGGCTCAAGCAACTCCTGAAACAATCAGTACCCCAACTAAGAATCTCCCCAGAGACCCAGTCAAATTGAGGATTGTGGGCCCTTAACCAGGGTAACCCCAACACCAATGGGGCAAAAGTACAGACAGTCACATAAAAGGACAATTTTTCAGAGTGTGTGGCTCCAATAAACAAAGAAATCTGGCTAGTGCAAGAGGTAATTTTACCTTGGGATAATGGTTCCCCGTTTAACCCACAAATCTCAATTTCCGATGCCAAGGGTACTAAGGGAACAGAGTGTTTCAGGGCGAATTGGCGGTCCATAAAAACCCCGTCGGCCCCACTGTCCACAAAGGCCTCAGTCTTGACAGTTTGACCGAGGATCTTCAAGGTCACCGGAATGATAAAAGTCTTCTTGGGAAATTCTGACTTCTGGCCTGACAGGATATTTCCCATCACCCTCAGGCCCTGAAGTTTTCCGGCTTTTCTGGGCATGATACTACCACATGACCTTTATTCCCACAGTACAAACACAACCCCTGCTGTCTCCTCCGCGTCTTCTCACGCGAGGAGAGGCGGGTAGCCCCAATCTGCATAGGCTCCTCAGAAAATTTCTCAGAGTCTGAGGTTCCCTTGGGAAGGAAGGAAATCTCAGTCTCCCTTTCAAGCCTACGCTCTCTCAGCCGTCTATCCACCCGGATGGATAACTGCATGAGCTGATCCAAGCTATCAGGCAAGGGATATTGTACCAGTTGGTCCTTTATCTGGTTAGAAAGACCTCTTCGGTACTGGTGTCTCAGGGCTGGGTCATTCCACTGGGTATCATGGGCCAACCTCCGAAACTCCGTACAGTAAACCTCAACTGGCCTTCGCCCTTGCTTAAGGATCGAAATCTGAGCCTCGGCTGAGGCCGTCTTGTCAGGGTCATCATACAACATGCCCAGTGCCGTAAAAAAAGCATCAACACTTTTAAGCGACGGACAGTCAGGCTGCAACCCATATGCCCAGACCTGTAGGGCTCCTTGTAGCAAGGAAATCACTATGCCCACCCGCTGAATCTCCGACCCAGAAGACTGAGGCCTAAGCCGGAAGTATAGCTTGCAGCTCTCCTTGAAACAAAAGAACTGCGAGCGATCTCCAGAAAAACGATCCGGGAGATTTACTTTCGGCTCCTTAACCCCTGCAGGTGCTGCTGCTGCGGGAGCTCTGCCAGCAGCCTAGGAGGTGTGCATTTTAATGGACAAATCATTAAATTGTCGAGTCAGGACCTGCACCTGATCGACCACCTGTTGCAACGTATTTTGAGGGGTATGCTCCATATTCCCACAAAATTTCAACAGGAGTATTAGGCTGCTGAATATGTTATGCACACCAGTGCCTGCAGGAAAGTACTGGTGTCAGAACTGTTATGCACTCCAGTGTCTGCAGGAATGTACTGGTGTTTGAACTGTTATGCAAAACAAATGGACTCACAGACAAACTGGGGAATATGACATAACGTACACAGAAGGTGATAGGGTAACAAAATACACACAAAGTGAACAGAGAAGCCCAGAGGCTAAGGAACTGGGTATCTCCCTTGTATTAGAACTGCTAAGATGGAAAAAGCAAGATGTTGTGTTTTAATACGTAGAGAACCCGAAATGCTGTTGCTAAGGGCAACAGCAAAACCCTAAAGGGTTACCAACGGGTGTGGCAGTAAACTCCTTGGTCAGAGATGGAATGATAGACACAAGGAGAGCCCCCACAATGCTAATTCTCACTTGCAGTGCACAGGTTTTATCTTACTGCCACTAAACTGGCCCCTGACACCTAGCACAGTGAAACAGGGGGTTTGAGTTTGCCTGCACTGCTGCAATTGATTTCATTAAATCATGTTGAGCCAACAGTATCAGAATATCATGAATTAATTACAATGAAGCAAAAGATTTCTATATATGTTGGCGGTGCGACCCCAGAGGTATTAAATATGATTATAGAAACAGAAACTGGTCCCTCCAAAGAAATGGGGAACCAAAGAGAAAAAGCCTCTTTGTGGGTGCACTCTTTCAGAAAAAATATATATATATATATTTTTCAATATTTATTGTATAAAAAATTATACTTTATTTCGACAATTAAAAAATGATGTGTATAGAAAAAAGGGCAAAAAATACCTATTGGTATAACCCTATAGAACAGACAGATAAGGTACAAAGGTGATTATATCTCATATAATAAGCTCCTCCAAAGTAACAATATATCTCAGCAAATTCTTTGTAAAAGTTTGTAGCAACCCCTGTATACAGTAGTGTGTTTTAGAGTGAGGGCAATAATACCAAAACTCTTGACACGGGATGCGATTTAATAAAATCTGAAATGGAGGAGAGTTGATTAATTAAATGCTAGGCGAAAATTTATGTGCTGATAAATTAAGTAGGCAAAGAGGATTATATAGCAATAGTATGCTTATTACTGTCCTTGTAAAGTATTACACAGTGATATTAAATGTTACACAGTAAGTGTCAGAAGTAACGAGTCCCACAGTAGGAAACTGTAACTGACAATCATTAAATGAGAAACTTTATTTGTATCAGTTTATCTCGCTAATGCATACACCAAATTCTATCTGCTACATCAGGTGTAACAAATATTGATTTTCACTGCAAAGAGAATTATACTGGAAAACAAAAACTGGTATATTAATTGATTAACATTTGACCTTGTAATAATCAGAGGTGAGTATTGAAAAGTACCCGTGCCGTTAGTCCGCTAACTTCTGCTGCCTTCCCATGTGTGAAATAGTGTCACAGTGAATGGGAGGTGAGAGAGTCAGCGGCCGGAGCGGGTATGAAGGAAGACAGTGGCGTTACTTGCTGTTGTCGGGAAACGGAGAGGGGTTATCCTGGTAACAATATTGTCATTGCAGGAAGGAACCCACTCCCGTCCCGCAATGAGTGCGCGCCGAAATACCTCTGAAAATGAGAGGATCCTGCTGTTGTAGCCCCCGTTGATGTTCTTGCTTAAGAAGCGTGTACGGAGTTTTGCCTACGAGTCCGGGTCCGTGAGCGTACACGGGATTCCCGGAAAGGACGTCACGATGACGTCAGAGTGTTTAGAGAAGCGGACGTACGTTTCACCATAGCTGGGCTTGTTCACCTTTAGTCCTATTGTGGTTCCTGCCATCCTCTACCTATATACTGGCTATATCCAATCAGAATTGAAGCTGCATAAATTACGATTTAATTAGAATTGCAGCAGGAACATCTGATTTTGGTGCTAATTGAAGGCATGGATAATTAAAATTATAGTATACTAGTATTTATAGATCTATTAGAGCTAATCAAAGGACAGGGGAAAAAAAGGGGGGGTGGTAGTGAATTGGAGTTTTGTGGCATAATGTTTAGAAGGTTAAAAATGTAACAATGAATGAACTAATGGCTAATTGCCAATTAACCAGGCTTGGTCGTTGTAATGATTATTACGTATCATGGGTCAATTGGGAAAGAAGAAAAATGGACTGATTGCTAATAATAAAAAATTCTTTTTTTGAGCAAAAAGGGGATTGATAAGGAATAATAATTAAATAAGGAAAAAAAAGGGTTAATAATCAAGATAATGTGATTGAAAAATATTTAAGGAAAAAATGGTTTAAGAGGAAATGTTAGAAAGAATGATTGAAAAATTGATAGAGAATTGATAGAAAAATTGATAATGTTGAGAGAGGGGAGAAAGAGGAAATGTTTAATTATAAAATAAATTATAATAAAGTAGAAATATATAATATAAAATTATAATGTATATAAATAATAATATAAATATATATATAATATAAATATATATAATACAATATATATAATATGATATGAAAGGGGGGAAATTATTGATATAAAGATACTGTAAAGAAAGTGTTAAAGAATTGTGTATACCCATGTGCACATATATATGTATGCCAAAGCAGGTACATATAGTAGTGGTTGATCCTAAAGGGAAAAATTATAAACATGGGATTATTGTAATATAGAAAATTTATTGAATGATTATATACAGTTGAATACCGGGTAATAATTGGGAATAACACTAATGTGGTTGGTAGGTAATTTACAGTATTGTATTTATTTATTTATATATGAAAACCAATTTCTATCCAATGTATATGTTGATACATGAAATTGCTGTTTCGTATGAAGTTACTTTAGGAGGTTAAAAAAGCTCCATAATGTATATTTTCATTTAGTCCCCTTGGTGAGAGAGATCCAAGTCTGAAAATCCATTTGCTCTCTTTTTTCAAGAGCTCCTTATTGAGATCTCCACCCCTCAGACCCAGAAGTACTTTTTCTAAACCAAAGATCTTTAAATCGTCTGAGGAACCATGATGTACCTTATGGAAATGCTTTGCCACCGTAGTCAGGGGTTTGAGTTTTTTGGTATCAGATTCAAAATTCCTAATTGTCCCTATATGTTCTACTGCTCGTTGCTTGAGCATTCTTGAGGTCATTCCCACATAGTAAATATGGCAAGGGCAAGTTATACAATAGATGACATTCTTTGTCTTGCAATTAAAAAAATCCACTATGGGTCGAGATAGACCATATTTGTCCATGATTGAATCCTTGCGTAATATGTGTCTACAGACCTTACAATTGCCACATGGAAAACTGCCTCTCATGGTTGCTTGTTTCGGAGGTCTAGCTTCAAAATGACTTTGAACTAGTCTATCCTTGAGGCTTGCCGACCTTCGCCAGCTCATCTGTACTTGATCCTTCAGTATTTTATCCAAATCAGTGTCTGTGTGTAACACTGGCCAGAAAATATTGAACACTGAAGATAATCTCATGATTATCAATTTATCAGAACATATATTAACAGATGTTCATAGCAAAGTTCTGTCAAAGGGTCTTACCTTTGCTCCTAATACGAAATTTGACAGGTTTCAATGGGATAAGGACCTACATTTGTTTGGCAGAAAATTATTGTTAGCTAAATTTCATGCTAATAAAAACTGTTCTGCTATCCCTTTGACTCCTGAAGAAACAAACAATCCAGAGGCCGCAAGGGATTGGGGGACTCAAGAGACTCTACTTTCTGAAGAAGAATTAGTGGCATTATCCATTCTTGAAGAATTACAGGACACCAGGGAAGCAGAATCCGAAGGGGAAACTAAGAGACCAACTTGCAAAAGGAAATCTAATTTTTTTCCACAGGACAACATATGCCCGGAGGTGAGGGTTTTACAAATCTGGTCTCAAAAGATCTGGATGGATTACATCAAAAACATAAGGGGGCCTTACATCATAACTTAAAAAGTATTGAAAGAAGAGCCCTCAATGAGATCGAATCCTGGAAGGACATAGAAATCAAACAATCCGATAAAGGAGGAAACGTCGTCCTATGGCCTAAAAATATGTATGTTAAGGAAGCTCTTAGGCAACTTAATGATAAAAACTGTTATAAAAAAACGCTTTTTAATCCTACAGACAACTTTCAGGCATTATATACTAGGCTCATTGAGAACGCATGGAAAGATAACATCATTACCAAATCAGAATTTCAATTCTTGAAAATTAATCATCCAAAAATACCAACCTTCTACCTCTTACCCAAGACACATAAAAGTATTACCAAACCTCCAGGTAGACCTATAGTGTCTGTTATCGGAGGCCTTCTTGAACAGGCAAGTGTCTTCATAGATGTACAACTCAGACATCACGTAACTACTCTCCCTTCGTATGTCCAAGACACCACGGATGTCCTACAGAAAATTCAGGGCATCAGGTTGGATGACACTCATCTCCTTGTCAGTATGGATGTAGAGTCACTCTACACCTCAATTGACCACCAAAAAGGCCTAGAAGCGATTCGATACTTTATGGAAATGGAAGGATTAACGGACTTTCACTCATTTATCTTGGACCTGTTGCATTTTGTCCTACATTACAATTACTTCATTTTTGACAATAAATTTTACATAAAAACAAGGGGGACAGCGATGGGAGCATCCTGTGCACCCACGTATGCAAATTTATTTTTAGGCTGGTGGGAACGGGAAGTGGTGTTTCAGGAGAGAAATGATCATCATACCAGGAGGATTCTATTATGGCTTCGCTATATAGATGACATACTACTCATATGGGAAGGTGACAAGGAATCTTTGGAGTCTTTTGTACAGGACTTACACGTCAATGATTTAAACCTCAAATTCACAATTGAAGTCAGTAAGAATAAGATCTCTTTTCTGGACCTTACCATCTTCCGAGATCAAGACAATTTTGTCGGTACGGAATTGTTCAGGAAACCTACGGCTACTAACTCCATACTTCACCACTCCAGTTCCCATTTCCCGCCTACGGTCAAAAATATCCCCAAAGGGGAGTTCCTTAGGCTCAAAAGGAACTGCTCCGATGAGAAAACCTTTAAAGAAAAAAGTCTAGAATTATCAAATAGACTACGAAGTAGGGGATACAGCAACAGGTCCATTAAGAAGGCACAAAGAGATATAAGACATACCAGCAGAGACTCGCTAATTTTCAAAAATAAAAACGAAAAAGCCTCACCTCAAGACACTGAGATTCGCTTTGTGGGAAATTTTTGTGCAGAGTGGAGTGAAATTAAGAGCATCATCCAAAAACACTGGCCAGTGTTACACACAGACACTGATTTGGATAAAATACTGAAGGATCAAGTACAGATGAGCTGGCGAAGGTCGGCAAGCCTCAAGGATAGACTAGTTCAAAGTCATTTTGAAGCTAGACCTCCGAAACAAGCCACCATGAGAGGCAGTTTTCCATGTGGCAATTGTAAGGTCTGTAGACACATATTACGCAAGGATTCAATCATGGACAAATATGGTCTATCTCGACCCATAGTGGATTTTTTTAATTGCAAGACAAAGAATGTCATCTATTGTATAACTTGCCCTTGCCATATTTACTATGTGGGAATGACCTCAAGAATGCTCAAGCAACGAGCATTAGAACATATAGGGACAATTAGGAATTTTGAATCTGATACCAAAAAACTCAAACCCCTGACTACGGTGGCAAAGCATTTCCATAAGGTACATCATGGTTCCTCAGACGATTTAAAGATCTTTGGTTTAGAAAAAGTACTTCTGGGTCTGAGGGGTGGAGATCTCAATAAGGAGCTCTTGAAAAAAGAGAGCAAATGGATTTTCAGACTTGGATCTCTCTCACCAAGGGGACTAAATGAAAATATACATTATGAAGCTTTTTTAACCTACTAAAGTAACTTCATACGAAACAGCAATTTCATGTATCAACATATACATTGGATAGAAATTGGTTTTCATATATAAATAAATAAATACAATACTGTAAATTACCTACCAACCACATTAGTGTTATTCCCAATTATTACCCGGTATTCAACTGTATATAATCATTCAATAAATTTTCTATATTACAATAATCCCATGTTTATAATTTTTCCCTTTAGGATCAACCACTACTATATGTACCTGCTTTGGCATACATATATATGTGCACATGGGTATACACAATTCTTTAACAATTTCTTTACAGTATCTTTATATCAATAATTTCCCCCCTTTCATATCATATTATATATATTGTATTATATATATTTATATTATATATATATTTATATTATTATTTATATACATTATAATTTTATATTATATATTTCTACTTTATTATAATTTATTTTATAATTAAACATTTCCTCTTTCTCCCCTCCCTCAACATTATCAATTTTTCTATCAATTCTCTATCAATTTTTCAATCATTCTTTCTAACATTTCCTCTTAAACCATTTTTTCCTTAAATATTTTTCAATCACATTATCTTGATTATTAACCCTTTTTTTCCTTATTTAATTATTATTCCTTATCAATCCCCTTTTTGCTCAAAAAAAGAATTTTTTATTATTAGCAATCAGTCCATTTTTCTTCTTTCCCAATTGACCCATGATACGTAATAATCATTACAACGACCAAGCCTGGTTAATTGGCAATTAGCCATTAGTTCATTCATTGTTACATTTTTAACCTTCTAAACATTATCCCACAAAACTCCAATTCACTACCACCCCCCCCTTTTTTCCCCCTGTCCTTTGATTAGCTCTAATAGATCTATAAATACTAGTATACTATAATTTTAATTATCCATGCCTTCAATTAGCACCAAAATCAGATGTTCCTGCTGCAATTCTAATTAAATCGTAATTTATGCAGCTTCAATTCTGATTGGATATAGCCAGTATATAGGTAGAGGATGGCAGGAACCACAATAGGACTAAAGGTGAACAAGCCCGGCTAGGGTGAAACGTACGTCCGCTTCTCTAAACACTCTGACGTCATCGTGACGTCCTTTCCGGGAATCCCGTGTACGCTCACGGACCCGGACTCGTAGGCAAAACTCCGTACATGCTTCTTAAGCAAGAACATCAACGGGGGCTACAACAGCAGGATCCTCTCATTTTCAGAGGTATTTCGGCGCGCACTCATTGCGGGACGGGAGTGGGTTCCTTCCTGCAATGACAATATTGTTACCAGGATAACCCCTCTCCGTTTCCCGACAACAGCAAGTAACGCCACTGTCTTCCTTCATACCCGCTCCGGCCGCTGACTCTCTCACCTCCCATTCACTGTGACACTATTTCACACATGGGAAGGCAGCAGAAGTTAGCGGACTAACGGCACGGGTACTATTCAATACTCACCTCTGATTATTACAAGGTCAAATGTTAATCAATTAATATACCAGTTTTTGTTTTCCAGTATAATTCTCTTTGCAGTGAAAATCAATATTTGTTACACCTGATGTAGCAGATAGAATTTGGTGTACGCATTAGCGAGATAAACTGATACAAATACAGTTTATCATTTAATGATTGTCAGTTACAGTTTCCTACTGTGGGACTCGTTACTTCTGACACTTACTGTGTAACATTTAATATCACTGTGTAATACTTTACAAGGACAGTAATAAGCATACTATTGCTATATAATCATCTTTGCCTACTTAATTTATCAGCACATAAATTTTCGCCTAGCATTTAATTAATCAACTCTCCTCCATTTCAGATTTTATTAAATCGCATCCCGTGTCAAGAGTTTTGGTATTATTGCCCTCACTCTAAAACACACTACTGTATACAGGGGTTGCTACAAACTTTTACAAAGAATTTGCTGAGATATATTGTTACTTTGGAGGAGCTTATTATATGAGATAGAATCACCTTTGTACCTTATCTGTCTGTTCTATAGGGTTATACCAATAGGTATTTTTTGCCCTTTTTTCTATACACATCATTTTTTAATTGTCGAAATAAAGTATAATTTTTTATACAATAAATATTGAAAAATATATATATATATTTTTTCTGAAAGAGTGCACCCACAAAGAGGCTTTTTCTCTTTGGTTCCCCATTTCTTTGCAGGGACCAGTTTCTGTTTCTATAACCTAGCACAGTGAGACAGGATTAGACAGGCAAGTCTTAGAATACAGTGCAAACTTGCTAAGTTCACAGAGTAGTAACAGAACCCCAGCAAGCTAAACGACTGACTCCAGTCTTACTGCTAGGTCTGGATTGGCAGAGTGTAATACCAAATCCCCAGGCCTATTTGCAGTAAGCAACAAACAAATACAAAGCTACACAGTACTGGCTAACTTTCATGAACTGACTAACCAACAAAGATTCAGCAGCATCTGCTTACCCTGAAAAGAGGCCTTATAAAGCAGGTGCTGTCCACGCCCCACTCAGACCTCATAGACTGTGAGCACAAAAACCAGCACCGGATCCCCTGCCGTGCACAGAGCCTATAACCACTGCACAGCAAAAGACCCGAACCGGAGTATCAGCTGCGCTCAGGTTACTCCACTAGCACTTGTCTCCCGGTTGCCATGACGACGTGGCAGCACAGGGCAGGAGACCCTAACACCCTACTCAGCAATACCAACAAGAATTGAGATCAGCATTACTACAGGCACAAGATGCCAAAATCATCACGGAAGAGACATACGAGCTACTACTACCGATGCACCCTGTGGTTCCTGTGCTGTACACGGTACCAAAAATTCACAAAGGATTATCTCCCCCTCCAGGGAGACCCATTGTGTTGGCAAGAGGCTCCTTATTTCAGCCGACAGCAGTACTGTTGGATTCTATACTACAACCATATGTTACAGCACATCCTCGAAGCCTTCTAGACACTATAATGCTTCTTAACAAACTAAAAGCCATTGATTCTCTTCCTACAGATGTATGGTTGGTGACGGCGGACGTCACAAGTCTGTATACTGTTATATCTCATTAAGAAGGCCTCTCTGCAGTAAAGACAGTATTACAAAGAGAAAGTCCATTCGACGCACAACAGACTAACATTCTGATACATCTATTAGAACTTGTACTAACAAGAAATTTCTTTCTATTTAACAACAAGTATTATCTCCAAGAACGGGGTTGTGCTATGGGTTCAGCGGTGGCACCCACCTATGCCAACCTATACATGCTCCATGTAGAGGAAGATATTTTCTTTAAAAAACCAGAAGTGGCAGAGCATATAATATTTTATTCCAGATTCATTGACAATCTGCTACTACTGTGGAAAGGTCCTAAGGAATTACTGGAAACAGTAATTTCTGAACACAACAGGTCTGATAGTCCAGTAAAATTAACTGTAAAAATGGACACACAAAGCATAGATTTTTTAGATGTCCGTATCTCAGTAGTTGATTCTTCTATCATCACAACGGTATACACCAAGGACATTGATCGGAATTCCTATCTGCATTGGAACAGTTGCCATCCAAGAAGCCTTAAAGCCGGCCTTCCATACTCACAAATGCTGAGAATATTTAGAATTAACAGTGACCGTCAGATGGCTTCCCTACAAATGGATGAACTCATAGCACGCTTCGTACAAAGGGGTTATTGTCTGAAGAATCTACAAAGTACTAAGCAGAAAGTTCTTCTTATGGATAGGGAAACTCTTCTTCACCTGAAAGAAAGAACAACTACCAATAATAAACTTCCCTGGGTCACTACGTATAAGGCGTCCTCTGAGAGCACCATGAAAGTTGCCAAGAAACACTGGCACTTAATTAAACTGGATCAACATCTACCTTTGAAACAGGTTGATCTCATGCCTTGCTACAAGAGAGCTAGGAATCTACGGGATCTTTTGGTGAAATCGGATATTTCTGAACTAACCAAATCTCCTAGCAGCAGCTTTTTGATGCCCCAGAAAAAGGGTTGCTTTAGGTGTACCTGTGTCACGTGTAATTACATGATTACAGGTAACACATTCTGTCACCCCCATCTGGGTACCAAATTTTTCATCAAGCATCATCTGACATGTGAGACCACACACACAGTATATCTTATAGTGTGTCCGTGTGGCTTACTATATGTGGGTAAAACCACACGGAAATACAAAGAACGCATGACTGCCCATAGATCCTCAATTAGATTAGCTCTACAAAAAGGCAGCAGCGACCAACCGGTCGCCCGTCACTTCATATTAGCCAAACATGCCTTAACGACCATAAGATACCGAATGATAGACCACATACCCCCTTCGCTTAGAGGGGGAGATCGTGGTAAGGTTCTCTTGAGATGTGAATCGAGATGGATTCACAAATTGGACACAGTAACTCCCAGGGGTCTAAATGATATGGTACCTCTTTCCTGTTTTTCTTAAATTACTTAAATTTCTTAATATTATTAATGTAGATCCCTTTATTAATCCACATTATTTTATAGTTTCATCCCATAGCGATCTCTGTCTCTCATTTTTTCATTTCTTCATTTCTCCTCGTTGTGATCATTTCTTTTAAGTGATCACATTTAACAAATGCTTATAATATAGCACATGTATAGATACTTTTGATATAACCAAATGTTGAAGATTAACCCCACTATTAATGCTGCCTAATATGTGAATGATGACTAGCTCCGTTCTTGTTGTTATGGTTACATAGTTACCAGGAAGTGTGTAATCATTGGTTTAGTTTTCAGCCTGTTTCTATGGTTACATGACACTGGACGTGCATCGCCGCATACGCGATGACGTCACCAGACCGCGCCACAGCTGACGGGAGATTGCCGCCCGACGGATCCCGGCGGTAGGCGGTCCCCCGCTCGGGCCCGCGCATCTTGCACAGTGGTGAGGGTATATAAGGTGAGTGAACTTCTATGTATGTTTGTGTGTCCTGACGAAAATTTAATAAATTGAAACGTTGACTGTCATGAGGGCTTGCTTCGCCTAATTACCGGAGTCCTGAGTGCCGTACATTCTTACACTAGAATCACCCTCTTGCACCTGAGGGCCAAGTAAGGGCACCGGACCAAGCTATTTGAGCACACCAGAGAGTGCCGGATGATTGCATAATATTATATATATATATATATATATATATATTAGAGATGAGCGGGTTCGGTTTGTCGAGATCCGAACCCCCCGAACTTCACCTGTTTTACACGGTTCCGAGGCAGCCTCGGATCTTCCCGTCTTGCTCGGTTAACCCGAACGCACCCGAACGTCATCATCCCGCAGTCGGATTCTCACGAGATTCGTATTCTATATAAAGAGCCGCACGTTGCCGCCATATTCACTTGTGCATTGGAGATTGAACTGAGAGGACGTGGCTGCGTTCTCTCCCTGAAAAGATCTGTATCTGTGCACAGTGTGCTGCAAATATCTGTGCTCAGTGTGCTGCAAATATCTGTGCTCAGTGTGCTGAAAATATCTACGTTCTCTGCCTAAAAATGTTCCATATCTGTGCTCAGTGTGCTGCATATATCTGTGCTCAGTGTGCTGCATTGTGGGGACCACCAGTATATAATTATAGTAGTAGAGTACAGTAGGCCATTGCTGTATCTTGCAGCTCTGTGTCAAGTATACTATCCATATCTGTGCTTCATTATTGTGAGCAGTATATAGTAGTACAGTGCAGCATTTTAGTGACCAGCAGTATACATATAGTACAGTACAGTAGGCCATTGCTGTATCTTGCAGCTCTGTGCCACTTCTAGTATCCTGATCAGTGCTCAATATCTGCTGCATTGTAGTGACCAGCATGTATACTGTACTGCGCGACGAGTGTTATACACCTGGTGATTTTATACATCCTATAATCTGTACTGAGTGATGTGTGAGATACACCTGGGGATTATACACCCTATATACTGTACTGTGCGGTGTGTGATACACCTGGTGATTATACATCCTGTAATCTGTACTGTGCGGTGTGTGATACACCTGGTGATGATTATACACCCTATATACTGTACTGAGCGATGTGTGAGATACACCTGGAGATTATACACCCTGTATACTGTACTGTGCAGCGTGTGATACACCTGGTGATGATTATACACCATATATACTGTACTGAGCGATGTGTGAGATACACCTGGGGATTATACACCCTGTATACAGTACTGTGCAGCGTGTGATACACCTGGTGATGATTATACACCATATATACTGTACTGAGCGATGTGTGAGATACACCTGCGGATTATACACCCTATATACTGTACTGAGCGATGTGTGAGATACACCTGGGGATTATACACCCTGTATACTGTACTGTGCAGCGTGTGATACACCTGGTGATGATTATACACCCTATACACTGTACTGAGCGAAGTGTGAGATACACCTGGGGATTATACACCCTATATACTTCACTGAGCGATGTGTGATATACACCTGGGGATTATACACCCTACATACTGCTTTGAGCGATGTGTGAGATACACCTGGGGATTATACACCATATATACTGTACTGAGCGATGTGTGAGATACACCTGGGGATTATACACCATATATACTGTACTGAGCGATGTGTGAGATACACCTGGGAATTATACACCATATATACTGTACTGAGCGATGTGTGAGATACACCTGGGGATGATACACCCTGTATACTGTACTGTGCGGCGTGTGATACACCTGGTGATGATTATACACCCTATATACTGTACTGAGCGATGTGTGAGATACACCGGGGATTATACACCCTACATACTGTACTGAGCGATGTTTGAGATACACCTGGGGATTATACACTCTATGTAATGTACTGAGCGATGTGTGAGATACACCTGGGGATTATACACCCTATATACTGTACTGAGCGATATGTGAGATACAACTGGGGATTTTACACCCTATTTACTGTACTGTGCGATGTGTGTGATACACCTGGTAATTAATGATACACCCTGTAAGTGTATACTGTACTGTGCGACGTGTGTTATACACCTGGTGATTATACATCCTGTAATCTATACTGATCGATGTGTGAGATACACCTGGTAATATCTGTGCTCAGTATCTGCATTGTGGTGACCACCAGTATATTATAGTAGTACAGTACAGTAGGCCATTGCTGTATCTTGCAGCTCCGTGTCAGACTCAGTTCTAGTATCCTGATCAGTGCTCAATATCTGCTGCATTGTTGGGACCAGTATATAGTAGTATAGTGCAGCATTGTGGTGACCACCAGTATATAGTAGTACAGTACAGTAGGCCATTGCTGTATCTTGCTGCACCGTGTCACTTCGAGTATCCTGATCAGTGCTTAATATCTGTGCTCAGTGTCAGTGCTGCATTGTAGTGACCAGTATACTACAGTACAATAGTCCAGTGCTGTTCTCGCTGCTCTGTGTCAGTTCTCCGTAGTATCATCAGTGATAAGTATAATCAGTTCTCAGTATAATCAGTGCGCTGTTAGACGTGTGCCCATTTTCGGCCATTAGTGCAGTGGGATTTAGACAATTGATGAAGTTATTGTGTCCCCGGTACAAAATCCCATCTAGATTCCCCTTCACTAGGCAGGCGATAGTGAGATTTTACCAATTAATATCAGTGATTTATAATTATTAATTACAGTGATGTTGCCAAATAATTCCAGGAATTTGTAATTTTCTTCCAGTGATTTGGACCAATAATACCATTGATTAGAACAAATAATTCCTGTGATATTGAGGTGTTTGTGTCGCTTAGCTTAGCCATCCAGCGACCACAGTGCACCTCTTTTTCTCTTTTCTTTGCATCATGTGCAGTTTGGGGCCAATTTTTTTAAGTGCCATCCTGTCTGACACTGCAGTGCCACTCCTAGATGGGCCAGGTGTTTGTGCCAGCCACTTGGGTCACTTAGCTTAGTCATCCAGCGACCTCGGTGCAAATTTTAGGACTAAAAATAATATTGTGAGGTGTGAGGTGTTTAGAATAGACTGGAAATGAGTGAAAATATTAGTTATTGAGGTTAATAATACTATAGGATCAAAATGACCCCCAAATTCTATGATTTAAGCTGTTTTTGAGGGTTTTTTTGTAAAAAAACACCCGAATCCAAAACACACCCGAATCCGACAAACTTTCAGGAAGGTTTTGTCAAAACGCGTCCGAATCCAAAACACGGCTGCGGAACCGAATCCAAAACCAAAACACAAAACCCGAAAAATTTCCGTTGCACATCTCTAATATATATATATATATATATATATATATATACACACACACACATTATATACAGTATACTGTATATATACATACACATCTAAACACACGTGATTTAAAGCTGGGCATGTTCAAGTGAGTAATTTTTTAGTTTAATTTTACTACAGTATCAATAATGATGACACTGTAACCGTGTGATCATCTGTATGAACATCCAGGCACACATACTCACCACAGCCTGGGACTTGGACAGCGGCTGTGGGCTGCTGCTGTGCGGGGCCTCTGATACAGAGTGCCCAGCTAATAGCAGTTTTCCTGCTGGGATGTGGTTGTCCGGCTCTTCGGCACAGAGGGAAGGGACCATAGGGAAAGGCCGGCAACCCAGCAGAGCTTCATGCACCTCACACCCGGCAGAGTATTAAGCGCGTCACACCTGCCAGAGCGTCATGGGCAATATACAGTGGGGACTGGTCCAGACCAAGTGTCAAGGTAACTGGGGATGGGGAGGGGGGGGAGGGGCAGTTAGTGCGGCCTGGCACTTGTTATTTGTAATTTGTGGGCAGCTACAGTTTAGTGTTTAAAAAGCATTATTAGGTGCTGCGATACATTTTTTCTGCCCCATATCCTTGGAGCCCCCCTAGACCTCGGGGCTCACTACTGGTGTCCCCTTTGAGCCCTCACTGGGCCTGCTACGCTGCCCCACCTGTGCCCACTGACACCATGCATACCCACCTGTGTCCCCACCCTGTGTACACTGGTAGTGTACTATGCATCCCCACCCGTGCCCACTGACAGCATGCAGTCCCACCTGTGCCCCCACCCTGTGTACACTGGTAATATGCAGCCACACCTGTGTACACTGACACCATGCAGTCCCACCTGTGCCCCCACCCTGTGTACACTGGTACTATGCATCCCCATCTGTGCCCACTGACACCATGCAGTCCCACCTGTGCCCCCACCCTGTGTACACTGGTAATATGCAGCCACACACGTGCCCACTGACACCATGCAGTCCCACCTGTGCCCCCACCCTGTGTACACTGGTAATATGCAGCCACACACGTGCCCACTGACACCATACAGTCCCACCTGTGCCCCCACCCTGTGTACACTGGTAATATGCAGCCACACCTGTGTACACTGATACCATGCAGTCCCACCTGTGCCCCCACCCTGTGTACACTGGTACTATGCATCCCCATCTGTGCCCACTGACACCATGCAGTTCCACCTGTGCCCCCACCCTGTGTACACTGGTAATATGCAGCCACACCTGTGTACACTGACACCATGCAGTCCCACCTGTGCCCCCACCCTGTGTACACTGGTAATATGCAGCCACACCTGTGTACACTGACACCATGCAGTCCCACCTGTGCCTCCACCCTGTGTACACTGGTAATATGCAGCCACACACGTGCCCACTGACACCATACAGTCCCACCTGTGCCCCCACCCTGTGTACACTGGTAATATGCAGCCACACACGTGCCCACTGACACCATGCATCTCCCCTGTGCCACTACTGTTTAAACTCTTTCTCTGCACATATATACTGAGCAAATTGCTTATTTTATTATGATTTAGATTTAGGTTCTTGATGTTATTTACATAACGCTCTGTATGGGCCCTATGCACGCAAAGGCTAATATGATTAATAAATACAAATGGTTATAAAAGCTGACACTCACCTGTGGAGGAGGAGGTGGCCACACCCATCACGCAGCAGGTAATGCGATCTTACATCTCCTAGAAGGAAATAAAATGCAGATTATTACACATAAATCTGGGATACTTTCCATAGGTTTCGTTATTACTGAGCTATTGCTATATATATACTAGAGATGTGCGGCGGGCAGTTTTTGTGTTTTGGTTTTGGAACTGGATCCCCGCTCGTGCTTTGGATCTGCATTTGTTTCGCCAAAACCACCCGTTCGGGTTTTGGTTTTGGTTTTGGATCTGGATGATTTTTGGAAAAAAACACACTAAAACAGCTTAAATCATAGAATTTGGGGGTCATTTTGATCCCATAGTATTATTAACCTCAATAACATTAATTTCCACTAATTTCCAGTCTATTCTGAACACCTCACACCTCACAATATTGTTTTTAGGCCAAAAGGTTGCACCAAGGTCACTGGATGACTAAACTTAAGGGGGGTACACACGGAGAGATCCGTGCTTAAAATCTAAGCAATCTTGCTAAATTGCTTAGAATTTAAGCACGGATCTGCCGTGTGTATGCCCTCCAGCAATAGCGATGCGCGAGGCTATTGCTGGTGCTAGATTGATCCTGCATGCAGGCTCAATCTAGCGGGTCGCTCACTTCACCGTTGTGTGAAGTGAGTGGCCTCCCGTCGGCTTTCCCCCTCGCTCAGCAGATCGAGCTGTGCTGAGCGGGGTGAGAGATGTGTGCTGAGCGGTCTGTGTTAAGATCGCTCAGCACACATCTCTCCCGTGAGTACCCCCTTAAGCTACACAAGTGGGCGGCACAAACACTTGGCTCATCTAGGAGTGGCACTGCAGTGTCAGACAGGATGGCACTTTTAAAAACTAGGCCCCAAAGAGCACATAATGCAAAGAAGAAAAAGAGGTGCAATTGGGTTGCTGGATGCCAAAGCTAAGCGACCTAAGTGGGCGGCACAAACACTTGACCCATCTAGGAGTGGCACTGCAGTATCAGACAGGATTGCTCTTTTAAAAACTAGGCCTCAAAGAGCACATAATGCAAAGAAGAAAAAGAGGTGCAATGAGGTAGCTGGATGACTAAGCTAAGCGACACAAGTGGGCGTCATAACCGCCTGGCCCATCTAGGAGTGGCACTGAAGTGTCAGACAAGAAAGCAGTTTTAAATACTAGGCCCCAAAGAGCACATAATGCAAAGAAGAAAAGAGGTGCAATGAGGTCGCTGAATGACTAAGCTAAGCGACACAAGTGGGCGGCACAAACACTTGGCTCATCTAGAAGTGGCTCTGCAGTGTCAGACAGGATGTCAGTTTTGAAAACTAGGCCCCAAAAGAGCACATAATGCAAAGAAGAAAAATAGGTGCAGGATGGAATTGTCCTTGGGCCTTCCCACCCACCCTTATGTTGTATAAACAGGACATGCACACTTTAACAAACCAATCATTTCAGTGACAGATTCTGCCACACAACTGTGGCTGAAATAATTGGTTTGTTTGGGCCCTCATCAAAAAAGAAGCAATTAATCTTTCCTTGCACAAACTGGCTCTACAGTGTCAAGATGTCGTCAGCAGCCTCAGATCCCCCCTCCCCCTTCAGTGTTTACATCCTCACAGAGAAATAATATTCAAACAAACAAAACCACATCATTTAGGTGTCAGTGGACTGCTTGTGCTATTACCCAAAGTTTCTGAACTTGACAATGTGGGTCATTCCGAGTTGATCGCTCGCTAGCTACTTTTAGCAGCCGTGAAAATGCAAAGTCGCTGCCCACTGGGTGTATTTTCGCTTTGCTGGAGTGTAAATGCCTGTGCAGCCGCGCAGCAGCAAACCCATTTTATGCAGAACAAGACCAGCCGTGTAGTTACTTATTCTGTGCGATGATTGCTGCAAGAAAAGTTCCCAGAATTGACGTCAGATACCCACCCTGCAAACGCTAGGCCACGCCTGTGTTTTTCCAAACACTCCCAGAAAATGGTCAGTTGACACCCAGAAATTCCCACTTCCTGTCAATCTCCTTGCGCTCGCCAGTGCGACTGGAAGCGTCACTAGAACCTGTGCAAAACCACAAAGCTCTTTGTACTCATATGACGCGCCTATGCAGATTAGCCCCATTCTGCCATGATTGCTGCGCAGCAAAAACCCGTAGTGAGCGAGCAACTCGGAATGACCCCCAATGACTTAGGATGAAAGCGCTGCAGGTGACGTATAAGGAAGGATGTACCTAGGTGATTAACTTCCTTACTCCTACTTATTATGGATTGACAAAGGCAACAGATGACTTGACACCTGTTCTGCGGATTTGTGGAGAAATAATTCCACACCGAAGAGGTGGCTTTTTTGGTATTCTGCCCAGGCATGACAATGGGCTTTTTCATCCCATGGACAACAACTGTCTCCACTGGAGCCGTATTCAAACAAACCACATCACCATCAGAATCCTCATCGTCAACTTCCTCCGCAGCGCCAGCTACACTCATATCCTCCTCATCCTGGTGTACTTCTACAGTGACATCCTCAATCTCAATATCAGCAACTGGACTGGCGGTGCTCCTTCCAGCACTTTCATGGTGCGTGCAAATAGTGGTTGGAGCTTTCTCTTTCCATACAGTGTTGTGAAGGTCAGGCCTAGACATCGCAACCGCAGACAGTGCTAGCACCCCTGTATTTTCACAACACCCCTGTAATTTTACAGCATACAAGACAGGGCCAGTGTACCTTGATTTTCACTGCACCCTGGAATTATTACAGCATACAAGACAGGGCCAGTGTACATTGATTTTCATGACCCTAGAATTATTACAGCATACAAGACAGGGCCAGTGTACATTGATTTTCATGACCCTAGAATTATTACAGCATACAAGACAGGGCCAGTGTACATTGATTTTCACTGCACCCTGGAATTATTACCACATACAAGACAGGGCCAGTGTACATTGATTTTCATGACCCTAGAATTATTACAGTATTCAAGACAGGGCCAGTGTACATTGATTTTCATGACCCTAGAATTATTACAGCATACAAGACAGGGCCAGTGTACATTGATTTTCACTGCACCCTGGAATTATTACCACATACAAGACAGGGCCAGTGTACATTGATTTTCATGACCCTAGAATTATTACCACATACAAGACAGGGCCAGTGTACATTGATTTTCATGACCCTAGAATTATTACAGCATACAAGACAGAGCCAGTGTACATTGGTTTTCACTCCACCCTAGAATTATTACAGCATACAAGACAGGGCCAGTGTACATTAATTTTCACTGCACCCTAGAATAATTACAGCATACAAGACAGGGCCAGTGCACATTGATTTTCATTGCACCCTAGAATTATTAAAGCATACAAGACAGGACCAATGTACATTGATTGTCACTGCTCCCTAGAATAATTACAGCACACAAGACAGGGCCAGTGTACATTGATTTTCACTGCACCCTAGAATAATTACAGCATACAAGACAGGGCCAGTGTACATTGATTTTCACTGCACCCCTGAAGTTTTATAACATACAGAGCCAGTGTAATGTTATTTGACCAGCAACAACCCTATATTTTACAGCATACAGCAGTGTGCTTTTCATTTTTAACAACTGCACCCCTGAATTTTTACAACATACAGAGCCAGTGTAATGTTATTTAAACAGCAACACCCCTATATTTTACAGCATACAGCAGTGTGTTTTTCATTTTTAACTACTGCACCCCTGAATTTTTGTAGCATACAGAGCCAGTGTAATGTTATTTAAACAGCAACACCCCTATATTTTACAGTATACAGCAGTATGCTTTTAATTTTTAACAACTGCACCCCTGAATTTTTAAGCAAACAGAGCCAGTGTAATGTTATTTAAACAGCAACACCCCTATATTTTACAGCATACAGCAGTGTGTTTTTAATTTTTAACAACTGCACCCCTGAATTGTTATAGCATACAGGGCCAGTGTAATGTTATTTAAACAGCAACACCCCTATATTGTACAGCATACAGCAGTGTGCTTTTAATTTTTAACAACTGCACCCCTGAATTTTTACAACATACAGGGTCAGCAGCACCCCTATATTTTCCAGCATACAGGAGGACAGCGCCCCTGCAGCCTGTACAACACAGTGACAGCCAGGACAGCAATACCCATGTACACCTGCAGCACATGAAACACCAGTGACAGCCAGAACAGCCAGGACAGCACCCCTAACACAGCACAGGTACACCACAGTGACAGGACAGCACCCCTACAGAGCACACACTAACTCCACCCAATGCCACCACCCAAAAAGAGAGACAGAGGTCTGTATCCCCCCTCTCCAAGTCCAGAGTGAAAATGGCTGTGACGCGCTGCTGTTTATATGGGATACAGATCCCGTGAGAATCCAACAGTGGGATGTTGACGTTTTGCGTCATTCTGGTTTCCAAGTCTGGCGGGAAGTCCCAAGCCGGGCTCAGAACCGAGCTTGGAACAAGAAGTTTAGGCAGTTCGGTTCTCAGGGAACCGAAACCTGCTCATCTCTACTTTATACACATCAGCCACAGAGCAATGAGGATGAATTACCGGTAACCTTTCTATAATGTTTCAATTAAAGGACACCTGTGTCACTTCTGTTGCTGTGACCTACACATCCCAGCATACAATGCCACTGTTTTAGTATGCTCTAACTTAAAAAGCATGGCAAGGCATGCTGGGATGTGTAGTTCCATAGCAGCTGGAGTGCCACAGATTTCTTACGCTTGATTTAGAAAATAGTTAAGAAAACTGTTATATCTAATGAGTCTTACCTGAGGAGTTACAGACATGAGATAATGCAACCAGCTTTGAAATTACTCCGTTGATTGCAGATGTGTGATAAATATGTCAGGAGGAAACTCAAGAATATACAGAAAAGAAAACAAAAGCTACCAATGACACAGACGTGCAGGAGAGAAATAAAAGAGGAAACACACTAAGAATCCTAAACTGCACCCAGAGGAAGAAGGTAACAGTTGTTTCCTGATGTTTGCAGAACTAACACATGATGACAGAGCAGCACAATATCCAGGTCAGGGGGTTCTACAATGCATTCCTCCTCACTGATCTTTCCTGTGTACTGCCATTAGTGTACTGTGACACACATACTGTATAATGCATTCCTCCTCACTGATCTTTCCTGTGTACTGCCATTAGTGTACTGTGACACACATACTATATAATGCATTCCTCCTCACTGATCTTTCCTGTGTACTGCCATTAGTGTACTGTGACACACATACTGTACACTGCATTCCTCCTCACTCATACTCTGCTATATACTAGTGATGAGCGGGTTCGGTTCCTCGGAATCCGAACCCCCCTGAACTTCACCCAGTTTACACAGTTCCGAGGCAGACTCGGATACTCCCGCCTTGTTTGGTTAACCCGAGCGCGCACAAACGTCATCATCCCGCTGTCGGATTCTAGCGAGATTCGTATTCTATATAAGGAGCCGCGCGTCGCCGCCATTTTCACTCATGCATTGGAGATGATAGGGAGAGGACGTGCAGCGTTCTCTCAGTTTCTGTGTTCAGTGTGCTGCAAATATCTGTGCTCAGTGTGCTGCAAATATCTGGGCTCAGTGTGCTGAAAATATCTACGTTCTCTGCATGAAAAAAGCTCCATATCTGTGCTGCACTGTAGTATATAGTAGGAGGACAGTGCAGAATTTTGCTGACCAGCGACCACCAGTATCATATAGCAGTACGGTACAGTAGTCCACTGCTCTACAAACCTCTGTGTATTCAATTATACTATCCATCCATACCTGTGGTGCATTTTAGTTGTGCGCAGTATATATAGTAAGAGGACAGTGCAGAATTTTGCAGACCACCAGTATGTAATATATAGCAGTATGGTACAGTAGGCCCCTGCTCTACCTACCTCTGTGTCGTCAAGTATACTATCCATCCATACCTGTGGTGCATTTTAGTTGTGCGCAGGACAGTGCAGAATTTTGCTGACCGCCAGTATATAATATATAGCAGTACGGTACAGTAGTCCACTGCTCTACCTACCTCTGTGTCGTCAAGTATACTATCCATCCATACCTGTGGTGCATTTTAGTTATGCGCAGTATACATAGTAGGAGGACAGTGCAGAATTTTGCTGACCACCAGTATATAATATATAGCAGTACGGTACAGTAGGCCACTGCTCTACCTACCTCTGTGTCGTCAAGGATACTATCCATCCATACCTGTGGTGCATTTTAGTTGTGCGCAGTATATATAGTAGGAGGACAGTGTAGAATTTTGCTGACCACCAGTATATAATATATAGCAGTACGGTACTGTAGGCCACTGCTCTATCTACCTCTGTGTCATCAAGTATGCTATCCATCCATACCTGTGGTGCATTTTAGTTGTGCGCAGTATATATAGTAGGTGGACAGTGCAGAATTTTGCTGACCACCAGTATATAATATATAGCAGTACGGTACAGTAGTCTGCTGCTCTATCTACCTCTGTGTCATCAAGTATGCTATCCATCCTTACCTGTGGTGCAGTTTAGTTGTGCGCAGTATATATAGTAGGAGAACAGTGCAGAATTTTGCTGACCACCAGTATATACTATATAGCAGTATGGTATAGTAGGCCACTACTCTACCTACCTTTGTGTCGTCAAGTATACTATACATCCATACCTGTGGTGCATTTTAGTTGTGCGCAGTATATATGGTAGGAGGACAGTGCAGAATTTTGCTGACCACCAGTATATAATATATAGCAGTATGGTACAGTAGGCCACTGCTGTACCTCTGTGTTATCAAGTATACAACAAAAGTTCAATAAAACTACCCAAAAATCTAAATTAAAAGCGTCTGATGAGAAGCGTAAACTTGCCAATATGCCATTTATGACACGGAGTGGAAAGGAACTGCTGAGCCCCTGGCCTATATTCATAGCTAGTGGTTCAGAGTCACATGAGGATGGAAGCACTCATCCTCTCGCTAGAAAACTGCAGTGCCACTCCTAGATGGGCCAGGTGTTTGTGACGGCCACTTGGGTCGCTTAGCTTAGCCACACAGCTACCTCATTGCACCTCTTTCTTTCTTTGCATCATGTGCTGTTTGGGGACTGTTTTTTTAAATCTGCCATCCTGTCTGACACTGCTGTGCCACTCCGAGATGGGCCAGGTGTTTGTGTCGGCCACTTGGGTCGCTTTGCTTAGTCACACAGCTACCTCATTGCACCTATTTTTTCCTTTGCATCATGTGCTGTTTGGGGATTATTTTTTAAATCTGCCCTCCTGTCTGACATTGCATTGCCACTCATAGAAGGGCCAGGTGTTTGTGTCGGCCACTTGGGTCGCTTAGCTTAGTCACACAGCTACCTCATTGCACCTCTTTTTTTCTTTGCATCATGTGCTGTTTGGGGACTATTTTTTTAAAGTACCATCCTGTCTGACACTGCAGTGCCACTCCTAGATGGGCCAAGTGTTTGTGTCGGCCACTAAGATCGCTTAGTTTAGCCATCCAGCGACCTTGACTCATCTCTTTTTTTCTTTGCATCATGTGCGGTTTGGGGACTATTTTTTAAAATCTGCTATCCTGTCTGACATTGCAGTGCCATTCCTAGATGGGCCAGGTGTTTGTGTCGGCCACTTGGGTCGCTTAGCTTAGCCATTCAGCGACCTTGGCTCATCTTTTTTTTCTTTGCATCATCTGCTGTTTGGGGACTATTTTTTTAAATCTGCCATCCTGTATGACACTGCCGTGCCACTCCTAGATGGGCCAGGTGTTTGTGTCGGCCACTTGGGTCGCTTAGCTTAGTCACACAGCTACCTCATTGCACCTCTTTTTTCTTTGCATCATGTGCTGTTTGGGGACTATTTTTTTAAATCTGCCATCCTGTCCGACACTGCAGTGCCACTCCTAGATGTGCCAGTTGTTTGTGTTGGCCACTTGGGTCGCTTAGCTTAGTCACACAGCTACCTCATTGCACCTCTTTTTTTCTTTGCATCATGTGCTGTTTGGGGACTATTTTTTTAAAGTGCCATCCTATCTGACACTGCAGTGCCACTCCTAGATGGGCCAGGTGTTGTGTCAGCCACTTGGGTCGCTTAGCTTAGCCATCCAGCGACCTTGGTGCACCTCTTTTTTTCTTTGCATCATGTGCTGTTTGGGGACTAATTTTTTAAAGTGCCATCCTGTCTGACACTGCAGTGCCACTCCTAGATGGGCCAGGTGTTTGTGTCGGCCACTTGGATCACTTAGCTTAGCCATGCAGCGACCTTGGCTCATCTTTTTTTTTCTTTGCATCACGTGCTGTTTGGGGACAATTTTTTTAAATCTGACAACCTGTCTGACACTGCCGTGTCACTACTAGATGGGCCAGGTGTTTGTGTCGGCCACTTTAGTCGCTTAGCTTAGTCACACAGCTACCTCATTGCACCTCTTTTTTCTTTGCATCCTGTGCTGTTTGTGAACTATTCTTTTAAGTCTGCCATACTGTCTAACACTGCAGTGACACTCCTAGATGGGCCAAGTGTTTGTGTCGGCCACTTGGGTCGCTTAGCTTAGTCACATAGCTACCTCATTGCACCTCTTTTTTCCTTTGCATCATGTGCTGTTTGGGGAATATTTTTTTAAAGTGCCATCCTGTCTGACACTGCAGTGCCACTCCTAGATGGGCCAGGTGTTTGTGTCGGCCACTTGGATCGCTTAGCTTAGCCATACAGCGACCTTGGCTCATCTCTTTTTTTCTTTGCATCATGTGCTGTTTGGGGACTATTTTTTTTAATCTGCCATCCTGTCTGACACTGCAGTGCCACTACTAGATGGGCCAGGTGTTTGTGTCGGCCACTTGGGTCGCTTACCTTTGTCACACAGCTACCTCATTGCACTTCTTTTTTTCTTTGCATCCTGTGCTGTTTGGGGACTATTTTTTAAATCTGCCATCCTGTCTGACACTGCAGTGACACTCCTAGATGGGCCAGGTGTTTGTGTCGGACACTTGGGTCGCTTAGCTTAGTCACACAGCTTCCTCACTGCACCTCTTTTTTTCTTTGCATCATGTGCTGTTTGGGGACTATTTTTTTAAATCTGCCATCCTGTCTGACACTGCAGTGCCACTCCTAGATGGGCCAGGTGTTTGTGACGGCCACTTGGGTTGCTTAGCTTAGCCATCCAGCGACCTCGGTGCAAATTTTAGGACTAAAAATAATATTGTGAGGTGTGAATAGTCTGGAAATGAGTGGAAATTATGGTTATTGAGGTTAATAATACTATGGTATCCAAATGACCCCCAAATTCTATGATTTAAGCTGTTTTTGAGGAGTTTTTGTAAAAAAAAAACACCCGAATCCAAAACACACCCAAATCCGCCAATAAAATTTCAGGGAAGTTTTGCCAAAATGCTTTCAAATCCAAAACACCGCCGCGGAACCGAATCCAAAACCAAAACACAAAACCCGAAAAATTTCCGGTGCACATCACTATAAACAATGATGATCTTTGTACCCGTACGCAGTTTTACCATTTTTTTAAATGATCGCTGCGCAGCGAACAACTGCAGCTAGCGATCAACTCGGAATGACCCCCTAAGACAGTAGAGCAATTTAAACATGAATGGGATAGACATAAGGATAGTCTTACATAGAAATAAGGATCAAATGGGGTTTTCAATAAGATTATGGTAAATAAGGGGCTTGTGACAAGTGACAAGTGACTTGTGAGGACTTTTAATACTTTTTATATATTTTTGTAAATTAAAACACTTCTTTTGTGTGGATATCCGTCTGTTGGATCTGATTTGGAGACTTCTATTGAAAACCAAAACACGCTGAGGGGAAAAAGATACCTTTACAGGCAATCGTGACAGAAAGTTAATTTGACTTTCACAACTGTCAATATATCAGTGAATGTGTCGTTTGGTGTGGATAGACCGTTGAAATTTATGCGTTGATAAAGATACCTTTATGGATATGCGTGAAGGAAATAACCTGTAAGTGTATTTTCAGGGAGAGACAGCACAGTAGACTATTGAAATTACGTGGGAACATCCCTGTTTTCCCTTTTTGTTATAAATATATAGCGCTAGTTCCTGGTACAATCTTTCTTTTTGTGTAAAAAATTGTCAATACAACAGAACTTTGGATGAAAAGACATTCCAGATTTTACAATACAATACTTGCTTGAGGCAGGGTGGACTCCACACTTTTATGACACCATGAGGTATATTTACTAAGCTCCCGATTTTGACCGATTTGCTGTTTTTTCTTCAAAGTGTCATCTCGGGAATTTACTAAACTAAAATCTTGGCAGTAATGAGGGCATTCATATATTTTTGGAAGTCAAAGAAAAAAAAACCGAATGAATACACCATCGGTCAAATACGCCTGTTATTTCATACAACTCGGTAATTTACTAAAAATTCTATTTCACAAACACTGCCGGCAATAGCCAAACACTGCCATGAAAAAATACAATTTGTAAAAAGAAAAGCAGTTTTAAAATAGACCTGCTTTTTTTTACCGTGTTCTGATAGTCATGCACGGATCCATGAGATCTGTGCATGTTTATAAGTGGGAAGGGGGTGTGAAAGAGTTAAAAAAATTAAAAAAATAATGCGTGGGTTCCCCCTCCTAAGCAAAACCAGCCTCGGGCTCTTTGAGCCGGTCCTGGTTGTAAAAATATGGAGGAAAAAATGACTGGGGTTCCCCCATATTTAAACAACCAGTAGCGGGCTCTGCATCCGGTCCTGGTGCAAAAAATACGGGGGACAAAAAACGTAGAGGTCCCCCGTATTTTTTGAACCAGCACCGGGCTCCACTAGTCAGAGAGATAATGCCACAGCCGGGGGACACTTTTATATCGGTCCCTGCAGCCCTGGTATTAAATCACTAACTAGTCACCCCTGGCCGGGGTACCCTGGATGAGTGGGGACCCCTTAAATCAAGGGGTCCCCCCCTCCAGCCACCCAAGGGCCAGGGGTGAAGCCCAAGGCTGTCCCCCCATCCAAGGGCTGCGGATGGGGGGCTGATAGCCATGTGTAAAAACAACAATTTTTGGGGGGGAGCAGTACTACAAGTCCCAGCAAGCCTCCCCCACAAGCTGGTACTTGGAGAACTACAAGTACCAGCATGCAGTGGCAAAACAGGCCCGCTGGTACCTGTAGTACTACAACAAAAAAATACCCAAATAAAAACAGAACTCACACACCTTCAAAGTAAAACTTTATTACATACAAGCACACCTACATACACACATACTTACCTATGTTCACACGAGGGTCGGTCCTCTTCTCCAAGTAGAATTCATGGGGTACCTGTAAATAAAATTATACTCACACAATCCTGTGTACATCGGTCCTCTTCTCAGCTTGTAATCCACCTACTTGGCAAAAAAACAAACCAAAAAACCCGAACCACGCACTGAAAGGGGCCCCATGTTTACACATGGGCTTTCCCCGACAGCCTAGACCCCCGTGACTCCTGTCACAGACGGTCCCTTCAGCCAATCAGGGAGCGCCACGTTGTGGCACTCTCCTGATTGACTGTGCGCTCCTGAGCTGTCATTCAGGCAGCGCACGGCAGAGATACAATTTAGCGCCTATGCGCTCCATTGTATCCAAAGGTGGGAACTTTGCGGTCAGCGGTTGACCGTGAGTAACCTCATCGCTGACTGCAAAGTTCCCACCATTGGATACAATGGAGCGCATAGGCGCTACGTTGTATCTCTGCCGTGCGCTGCCTGACTGACAGCCCAGGAGCGCACAGCCAATCTGGAGAGTGCCACATAGGTAAGTATGTGTGTATGTAGGTGTGCTTGTATGTAATAAAGTTTTACTTTCAAGGTGTGTGAGTTCTGTTTTTATTTGGGTATTTGTTTTGTAGTAGTACTACAGGTACCAATGTGCCCATTTTTCCACCGCATGCTGGTACTTGTGGTTCTCCAAGTACCAGCTTGCGGGGGAGGATTGCTGGGACTTGTAGTACTGCTACAAAAAACAATATTCTTATTTTTACACATGGCTATCAGCCCCCCCATCCGCAGCCCTTGGATGGGGGGACAGCCTCAGGCTTCACCCCTGGCCCTTGGGTGGCTGGGGGGGGACCCCTTGATTTAAGGGGTCCCCACTCCTCCAGGGAACCCCGGCCAGGGGTGACTAGTTAGTGATTTAATGCCAGGGCCGCAGGGACCGATATAAAAGTGTCCCCCGGCTGTGGCATTATCTCTCTGACTAGTGGAGCCCGGTGCTGGTACAAAAAATATGGGGGACCCCTACATTTTTTGTCCCCTGTATTTTTTGCACCAGGAACGGATGCAGAGCCCAGTGCTGGTTGTTTAAATATGGGGAACCCAGTCATTTTTCCCCCTTATTTTTACAACCAGGACCGGCTTAAAGAGCCCGAGGCTGGTTTTGCTTAGGAGGGGGGACCCCACGCATTTTTTTTTAAATTTTAACTCTTTAAACAATTTTTAAGGTACACAATGAAGCCCTGCATGGATCTCACAGATCCGGCTGAGATTCATTGTGTTAATGTTGCCAGTGTTTTACTAATCACTCACGTAAAACACTGCCTGACATTACGAATTACATCGACATTGGAAAAAATTAAAATGCAGAATATGACAACATAGTAAATGAGGCGTAAAAAATTCAAAAAGTTGCAAATTCACACATACGATGTAATTCATGTTTAATCTCCCTCCAAATTGACACATATATGAATTTTAGTAAATATACCCCCATGCCTCCGTGAACAGGACATGATAGCCCAGTTCAATGTTTGTTTCTTAAACTTTGGAATCTGGCAAACCTATAATTATCTTTTGCACTGAGAACTATGAGAATATGATAGTTTGAATTGGTAAAATATAGGATAAAAAGAGGCAGGTCTGTTAGAAAGAAGTCAGTCAGGAGGAGAAGTCATGAAGTAGAGAACATGCGGGAGGAAAGGATCTGTAACTTGCAAGTATACATTTCATGTTAGTAATTGAAACTGTGAAACTTATGTCATGTTGTTTTATGTTATATAACTAAGGAAGCATAGATACCGTAGATAATATTAGTATATATATATTTATATATCATCCTGATGAAAATGTTTTTCTAACATTGAAACGTTGATATCAGACTTGCGTCTGCCTCTTCATTTTACGCCGTGAGTGCCGCCGTTATTCCGGACCTATATATATATATATATATATCTATCACTACTGTGTATATCTTATACTTTACGATTTGTTCTGCCTGTAAATAAATAATCCTATTAAAAGAGTGGTAATATTCAAGCTTGAGCTCTCTTTAAGGAATCTTGGCTTCAGAATTTCATAAGTCATATGTATAAGGTCTGCATATATTTATCAGTAACTTTGTAAACCTGACATAATATATTTGCAGATATATATGATAAATGCATATTCATTAAAATATATCCATATATTAATAACTATATACGATATATTAAATATTAATATTCATAAACATGATGCCATAGATCAATATTGGCAACCACGAAGGGACTTGTTATTACTGAATCTGATTATCTGATTATAATATTTATACGGAGTAGCAGATGCTATAAACTGGCTACCAAATCTGCAGAATCACAGTGGGGATGTATCTATGAAAATTTATTACCATTGTGTAATGTTATCTTGTATTATGTATAACCTAGGATAAATGTCTTAGCGAAATATATGTTATTTTAACTAATATAATATGTATTAGGAAGCAGCACCAAGGGCTGTAAGCCGGCTGGCAGTTTACAAGATCACAGTGGAATAGGTTACAAGTGAGAACTTTAGAATATAAAGGCCTAGAATAAAAATAATAGGTGCACAGTGGAAATGAGTATTTCCAAATAAATACATATATGTACCAGTTATTAGAGTTTAACCTTAAGACACCGGTCAATCTCAAAGAGAGGATACAGTGAGTACTGAAAACAATATATCAATTTAGCATTGTGAAATTATTACAATGTTAAATTTGCAAAAATTTGCAGTAACATTATGAAAAATGCGCAGAACTGCGGCTTTAAAAGCTAAACAGAAATATAAAGAAGAATCTGGTTTTCATCTTCGTAAGACGTGCCTGATCATTAATGCAAAAATGCATTCATTATTTAAGTCAAAAGCAAAAAGTCTGACAGTTTGTAATCAAATTGTCAAGATCTCTCATGAAGAGATAACAACACCCAGCAAACAAGCTGAGGAAGAAACACCAAACAGGAATAGTGTTGAGGTATGTGAAATTCTGTACACAGAGTTTACAGAAGTCAGAAATGACTTAATCAGTCAATATCCTAAAATTAATGAAAGTTACATGTTGCAGGACTGCATCAATCTGCAGCGCATGGAGTCTGATATGGTCACACAGACAGCAAGCAGAACAGCCTCTTTCGTAAAGGAAGAAATTAACAATGTGCATGATTTATCCATCTTTACAGAGCACATTAATGAAAAGGAGGTAACAATAGATGTCCCCTATACTGTTTCTAGTAAGGGGGAGATCATTGTAACTCAGATTATGTGTTCTACTGAATGCACTTTCAGAGTTCCCAATGTGAATGAAGAATTTGTTATGCCCTTAGGCAAAGGTGAATTGTCAGCAGACTTAAACACTGATAGCTGCAGTACAGTGCACACAGGGGTGGAAAAGTTCTCCATGTTGAAAAATCCAATGGTAACCAGAGTTGCAAACCCTGAAATGTATTCACCTGGAAACATGTTTAAAGGGAAAATACATGAAATTAATTCAGGAATGCATGTTTACAAAGTTCCCAAACTTTTGTAACCCCCACACAACACTCAGAGACATCTAGTGATGGTGCAAATGTTTGCAGGCTCTCAGAGAGACCACATGCAGAGTGTCATTCTGCAAACCACACACCAATTAACAATAACAAAAAGGATCACCAGGATGAAAATGTTTTTATGCACTGGTGCCATAACCATTTTATTACAGGTGTGGAAAGACAGAAAGCCTTGGGACCTACAAAACATATTTGGCAAAGTCTAACAAGTTTATCTCCCCACACGAGTATTTTTCAGGAGTTACAAGATGCTTCAAGACCAAGAGGTCACACTGAACAGCAAATTATGCTATTGAAGAAACCCCCTTGCAAGGGAGTATGGTCACAAGTGAAGATGGTGGTTTAATTCCTTTACCTGTTAGATCCAATGTAGCCATTGTTTGCTTTGATGTTCAAACAGCCACAGTTTCCAAATTGAACCTGCATCATATCTGCAGCAACAATTATGCTGTCATTGACATACAATGTGACAGGAAAGATTGGAATAGGCCAGAAACAATTGTTTGTTATTCAACCATTAAAGACACATTTGTAAATTCTGTACCTGATAACAAAACAGCAGATAGGACAGAATGCATAGCAAGCAATACTGAATCAGTATGTAAATAGCCATGATATTTATTGCATGTCTTTTTGTTTGAATTGTAGTAAACCCGGCAACCTGTATACAGAATGGTGCAAGACTCCAATTTACAAGGGAAAAGGTGTCCATTAACCCTTTCTTCGCTGCAATCCAGCAAAATCTACATAGCAGCCCTAAAGACTGACATATGGACAAATCAAAATTTTTTCTAGTTTCACAAGAAAGGGGAAGGTTTTCATTAACCCTTTCATCACAGTAATCATTACTTGTCTTTCAAACTACATGTACACACCCACAACAGTGTACAATACATCTAATCACTGTGATTATGCAGAACTGTCTCATCCCTTCATTTACCTTTATTCAGATGCATGTAAATATTTGTCTGATATATATGTTATATCGTTGTATTATACCTTGTAAATATTTTATGCTTTTTATATTACACAGTAAATATTACTGTATCTATGCTTCCTTTGTAAAAGCTTCAAAAATAATTCAATATCTAATATAGGATGGCATACCCCATTGTAACAAATTGGGCCAAGATTATTAAGAGGGGTGATTAATTCTCTTAATACAGACTGCACAAAGAGAATTAATTATAGCATAACAGGGTCACTTTATATGCACATGGCTGCATATAAAATAATACTAGATGGAATTAGATATATTTAAAGTAATTCCTAAATGATATTTAATTTCTGTTTGAAGCTAAATTATATTCATTTATTGTATTGATACGATGTTGCTATATACACATCAAAAGCATTTTAAATAGCATTATTAGTCAAAACATAGGTAGAATAGGAAACACCTTTATATGGGTTAAACTGGTATAGGGTTATTTTAGTATTGAGATGTATAAAATAGGTACAAGGTAGAAAAAGGAGATTTAAGACTGAATGGTAATTTATTCAGTGAGGAAATACAGTAAACAGAGTAAGTGTACTACTCGCAGCCATTTGTGGTACTATTGCCCGAAGACAAGTAAAACCGACTATTAACAAGCAAGGAAAGATAGGGAAAAAAAGAGACTGGTTCATATATGCCTGTTCTATTCAACATCACAACCTGTTTGTGCAAAGCAATATGGATACTTGTCACAACTGCGGCATTGGATAAACATTTAAAGGTCGCACAAGGCTAAAGACTTTATTACTGAGGGTCGTCACAAGTACTGAATGTTCAAGACACAGCATTTGACGTACACAGCCCTCTGCCTCAAACAGCAAATGGCAAGCAAAGGAGCAGCTGCTATTAAGAATTCTACTTCTACTGCTTTCATACTGCAAACGCAAGGCGTCTCCAATGGCAAGCAAACCACGCAGGTGACCGACTTCTCCCAGTAAATTGCTACAGCCAAAAACAGCAAAAATGTCCAAACATATTGATCCAGATACAGAGCTAAGGTCTACAATCGGGCTATGATATTCCTAATGTCTATAGAAATTAGTTTTCCTCATGAATACTGAATAAAAACCTCAGTCTAGTCTGCTTTAGTTAAAAATAAAGGAAAAAAGGAAAATAAGGTTAGGTAAGGCAAGAATTTTTAGAGATTTTTAAAATCACAATGGTTATTATTATTACACTTATGGTTTATATTATGGTTACAACAAAAGTTATGTTTTGAAATGTATTTGGAAGCAATTACACTAGTTTAATGTGTGGCCAATCAAAATAATTTCTCATGGCCACAAGGGGGTGAGTGTTGCCATATAGGTAATTGTCCGCACTCAGTATAATATTAGGGCAATATGTATTGTCTGAATTAAAATATAATTCATTATAAATAAGGTGATGTAACTATAGTGAATAGTATAGTGGGTATATATATTATCGTAAGGTATAACTTAAATAGGTTTGAATGTATTAGTCTTATGTTTTGAGAATTTAATAGCATGTATATATTTGTGGTTTTAATGCAAGATTATGGATCATTAGGTAAGAGACAGGTTTTCTCTGTGTAAGCCCTATAGCCAGAATACACAATACATTGAGCATCACACAAATTCATGCCTTCCATGCCATTATTCATATCTGTATTAATCAAAGGATTAACGTCTGATCTGCACTATACCACTTGATCTGGCCCGGCCAGGCTCACCTAACCCAGAGAGGTCGGGCGCCCGCTGAGATTTTGTTTTTGGCAGGCGCCTGGCTCCTTCTCACCAGCAGCCAGAGGCAGGAGCTCACTCTGAGCTCCGGCTTCTGGCTCAGATAGTGTACATGTGTGGCGCTCCCATAGTTCCGAGGAGTGGGAGGCCAGGTGGAGGGCAGCAGTCTGGAAACAGGAGCAGGGCTGGTGAGTATTGTGTTTTTTTTTTCTTTTAACGTGTGTGTGTGTAAGCGGCGCTACTAGGAGGCATATCTAATGGGGCATAACTACAGGGGGGCATATTTAATGGGGCATAACAGCTGACTGGAGGCATAGCTAATGTAGCATAACAACTGACTGGGGTCATATATAATGGGGCATATCAACTGACTGAGGACATATCTAATGGATCATAACAACTGACTGGGGGCATATCTAATGAGGAATTACAACTGACTGGGAGTATATCTACTGGGGCATAACAAGTTACTGGGGGTATATCTACTGGGGTATAACAACTGAATGGGGGCAGGCTAATTTTAAGTTGATAATTTTTTTATGGCCCTCAAAGGATTTTATAAATATCCAAATTGCCCTTGGTAGAAAAAAGGTTCCCCACCCCTGATTTAGAGTGAGCACATTATGCCTGACTAATCAAAGTTTACCTGCATGGAATATGATATGTAGGTATATGTATACTGTATACTTGATTCACAGCAAATAAATAATTATAACTTTGTGGATAAAGTCAATAGGTAACCTAGCTCAGACCTCATAATGTGTAAACAGATACTGGTATGCACAGGGTGTGTTGGAATTCATAGTTAAGATCCCAATCAAAGCTCAAAATGCCTTTGGCAATTATAAAAGTAGCTGGTCAATTGTCCAAGTATAGGTCAGATCATGGGTCATAAAACAGTAGATTAAATTAACTTCTACAAGAAGAGATCACATTTATTGATAAACATGGTCTGAACCACTTCAGGCAGAGTGGGTGAAGTTGGGCATGTCACGTTTTATGGCACCATGCCTGCTTGAGCAGAACAATCCAACTTGGAGCAGAGCATGTTTTATGACACCATGGAATTTAAATGGAAAACCTATAATTATCTATTCCACTAGAAACAATGGGGATATACTAGTTTGAATTGGTAGAATATAAGATAAAAGGAAGACCTGTTAGCTAGAGAGTTAGAAGGAGAGGAAGAAGGAAGGAGAGTCAGAAGAAGTCATGGAGAAAAGGCAGAAGGAATGATCCTTGGGATGGCAATCATGTACTTGCAAGTATACCCTTTATGTTAGTAATTGAAACTGTTTGTGAAACTCATGTCATGTTGTTTTATGTTATAGAACTAAGGAAGCATAGATAAATATTAG
Source organism: Pseudophryne corroboree (assembly GCF_028390025.1). Classification (NCBI taxonomy): domain Eukaryota; kingdom Metazoa; phylum Chordata; class Amphibia; order Anura; family Myobatrachidae; genus Pseudophryne; species Pseudophryne corroboree. Next base: position 54,976,896 of record NC_086446.1, on the reverse strand, counting down.
TATATATATATATATATATATATATATATATATATATCACCACTGTGTATATCTTATTCTGTATGATTTGATCTGCCTGTACATAACTAATCATATAAAAGGAGCCGTAATGTTCAAGTTTGAACTCTCTTTAAGGAATCTTAACTTCATAATTTCATATGTATAAGGACTGCATATATTTATCAGCCACTTAGTTTGTAATCCTGACATAATATATTTGCAGATATATATGTTTAACGCATATTAATTAAAATATCTCCGTATATTAAATACCATATATGATATATTAAATATTAATATTCATAAATATGATTCCATAAATCAATAGGCTGTGGGGGGGACATTTAGGGTAAGGGACTAGATTAAATTGCACACACAATAGTAATAATGCCTTTTAGATACAGTATATTGCACACACAGTAGTAATATCCCATGCACATTTAGAAGCACTGCCACTGTGCCACACAGTAGTGCCCTGTCACCGCCTCCCCCACACTATCCACCCATATGCTGCAGCAGCAGCACTCACCTGTGGAGCCGCCAGTAATGTTACTTGTTGTCCCTCATTGGCTGGCCATCACCACCTCCTGTGCATTCCTCCGCCAGCCGCAGCCATGATCGCGGCAACGTTAACTGAAGCTTCTGCACATGCGCAGAAGCTCAGTGAAGCATTTAAAAAATGGCCACTGTCACTGCATCTGCGCATGTGCAGCAGCTCTGATGGTGGCCATTTTTTAAATGCTTCACTGAGCTTCTGCGCATGTGCAGAAGCTTCACTTAATGGCAATGCTGCCGCGAGCTACGAGGTTGATGTACAACAAATCAATCTTTGACAAAGGTTAAATCCGAAACGCGTTAAGCGTGACTGTGTCTGTATCCTGACAATCTCCTGCAGACCTCTTGTACACTGCCTGGAAGGGTGAGCCGTGGGTAACCGGGACTCTGACTTATATGCTGTAATTACCATCTCAAGGGATCCAGTGTGGGTGTCTTCTTGGGAAATGCAGGATAACGTCATGTGATATGCTTTTTTCTTTTATCTATCATGTGAGTGCAATTGTCTGAAAATAAATACCCATATGTGTAAGGGATTACTGCACTAGTGATCTTCTTTCTTGCATGTGTGTCGGAGGCAACTTGGACACACATTTTGCAGGCTGAAGGAGACAATTGGTTTGCTGGTCCTTTTGGAGTCTTTTCTGGGAAAGTCCTTGACTATAAAGAAACCACGATGTGCCTTAAACCTCTGGGATCTTTGTGAATGCAATGTGTTAAAGCACAATGGTGGTCATTCCGAGTTGTTCGCTCTGTAAATATTTTCGCATTGCAGCGATTTTCCGCTTAGTGCGCATGCGCAATGTCCGCAGTGCGACTGCGCCAAGTAAATTTGCTATGCAGTTAGGAATTTTACTCACGGCTTTTTTATCGCTCTGGCGATCGTAATGTGATTGACAGGAAGTGGGTGTTTCTGGGCGGAAACTGGCCGTTTCTGGGAGTGTGTGAAAAAACGCTACAGTTTCTGGGAAAAACGCGGGAGTGGCCGGAGAAACGGAGGAGTGTCTGGGCGAACGCTGGGTGTGTTTGTGACGTCAAACCAGGAACGACAAGCACTGAACTGATCGCAGATGCCGAGTAAGTCTGGAGCTACTCAGAAACTGCTAAGAAGTGTGTAATCGCAATATTGCGAATACGTCGTTCGCAATTTTAAGAAGCTAAGATTCACTCCCAGTAGACGGCAGCTTAGCGTGAGTAAATCTGCTAAAAGCAGCTTGCGAGCGAACAACTCGGAATGAGGGCCAATATATCGAATATTTATGAAAAGGATCTCTACACTATTGTGTTTCTTTTCTGTTTTATATGTGTGTAATTTGATGCTTTTGCCTTTGGGCGAACACAAAAACACAAATTCCACAGGTTATGACCTTGAAGAAATCAGTCATTTCAGTGTGACATGTTAAATTTGGAGGGCGCCAAAGTGGAGTATATTGCTTTGTAAAACAATCCTATGTACAGCAAAATGCTGTAGCTGACTTTAATAACGTGTGCTAGGAAAACATTTTGCTCCTTGATATAAGATATATATAATTTCACTGTTAGATAGCCATTTATTAGGTAATGATTATTAATATGTGACTTCTATCTGAGAGATTTAATTCACGATGACAGGTATGATACTGGTACATTATACACCAAATAGTGAAAACATTGTATAAAGTATCAAATCCTATATAGTGAGGATTTATTGATATCTTACAAATTACCTCTCACATATAGTGTCAGGTATGTTGGTAAATTACGTCTCATACATAGTATCATATCGAGTATGGCTATAGTCTACCTCTCACATATAGTGTCAGGTGTGTTACGCATTTAAATATGCTATTCCAATAGACATCTTATATGTTTAGTGTCCTAGCAGGTTTAAATTTCCCACTCATTAGTATCAGAATCACCTGTAGGTATCTCACTTATTAGTGTCAGACTCGGGTATAATCCTAGGATATAGAGAGGAGACAAATCTCCAGTGGTATGCCAGTCCCACTCTCCCGGCACTTATATATACCGTATATTAAATTATTTTTTTATGTATAAATACAACCAGTATAGGCAAACAGCAGCGTATGTTTTGAGACTTGGTTAGGGTCTCTAGCATAAACTAAATGAAAAAAGATCTATAAAACATTGCGCTTTAAAATGTATAAGTATAAAGATATCAATGTAACAATAAGAATTAGTTTTGAAGAAATGGCTGTGAAGTGGTCAGAAATGAGGTTGGGAGACTGTTTATGGATAATAAGAAAAATACATTTTATTTTATACCAAATAATCCACCATGTGGAGAATAAAATAAACATATGTATAGTTTTAGGAAAGCATCAGTTTAGTTAATAAATTCCAAAATACATGGTTGGCTGTTACACCAACTCTAATTTAAAAGCTGTGGTATAATTAGATGAATACTCTTAGGAAACAATGAATATCAGTAATTGCACTCCTTTGTACGATCCACACAAATATGAGTGATGGCTTTAGGTGCCGGCGTCCCGGCCACAGTTTTTAATTCAGTGTGAACTGAAGACCGCTGCCTGTAAATCTCACATATGTGAATAGGTCGTCTCTCCTTTCCCGGTGGTGAGGCTATCACCGCCACGGGCGTGATGTAGCGTATGTCCGTGTAACGGATAGGATCAAGGGACTCACCCGTTTCTAGATATTCACTGCCGTCTCCCCTCTCCCGGTGGTGAGGCCGTCACCGCCCCGGGTGATGTAATCGGAGGGTTCCTGGTTATTACCCGCAGGGATCTCGCCGTCTGCACGATGCAGCGTGATGATATTTAGCTGACAGGCTGACAGGTGGGTTAATAGCAACGGTAATGCAGGAAGGAGCCCTTTGATGATGATAGGCAGCGGAGCCTCTGCAAGCTATTTTCCAAAGCCAAACAAGTTCTGTCGTGGAGGACCAGTTCACTGCTGATTATTCAATGGTGTCAACGCGTTTCGTCCCACAATGCCTTGGGACTTCCTCAGGAAGTCCCCAGATCTTTTTTCAGGTATAATCCCACAAGGTGTGATATTGTCTGCTCCCCTAATTCAGTGCCTGGAGATCTCTTACCTTTTAGTGTCAGACCCAGGTAGGTGGATGTCACTAATAAATTGGTTTTCTTCCTCCCCTTTTAATTGGAATTCCAGATCACACTTATGTGTCATAAATGTGTATCTTACCTGTCACCACAAACATATTAGTCACATTTAGTATGTCACCATAATTTATATTGACTCCTCATAATGGTAGTTTTATAACTGTAAGTATATCTATGGTTTACTGTATCAAATGTTCATATCTCAGTTGTTAACCATACAGCTTCATGATCTCAAAATATTGTTGTTCACTTCACAGTGTTGTTATAATCCTCATCATAATATATGGCTTCCTAATCCCATCAAATGGTAGTATAGTAGATCCTGTAACATCTAATGGGAACAGTAAGGATCTTAATGTATATAATCCTGTAAGCACTATGAGAAACGGTGTAACGACACAGTGTTTGCTATTAAGCAATATATAAAGCATGTAGAATATAAATATTTGGTAGTAATAAATATTAGTCCCAGATCAGTAAAGCTTCTATGTAGCTCATGAAATACAGTGTGTACCATGACATGACCTGCTGTGCAGTAAATTCATGTACAAGCTATCAGATACTGTCCTATAATATGACGTATAGAGGATAAGTATACATACGGTCTAATAATGTTACACCACTGAGAATCCACAATATATTGCAAATTATGAAGGTAATAACACTTATAGTGATATCATGTAAGTTGTCTAATGCAGCCAGTTCCGTTGTGCACCTATGATATAAGACGGGTGCAAAGGGCATCAATTTATGTTTTCACACACTACGGGGAATGATGCAATCTAATATTATTCTATATTATCCATATGTAAGACATAACATATCCAGCGGTATCCCACTGTGTGAAAGGAGTGCACGAACGGTCTCATAAGCCGTTAGGATTCTATAATAAATAGTATATATAATAAATAATATATAGCATGTCTCCAGTTACTGTGATGATAACAATTATTATCCTCTATTCAGGGTGTAATTATACAGTCTAATGTTGTACTGTACTATCCGTATGTTAGACACAGTTTGTCCGGCAGTGAGTCCGCCATGTCTGATGAGTGTCCAAACGGTCTAATGAACTGATACGTTTTTATGACAGAGACATATACAACATATCTCCAACTGCTGTAGTAATGGCAATTGTATATTCCCTATTCAAGGGGGTATATTTACTAATAATCGTGTTTTTGCCGTTTTTAAGGGTGTTTGATCTCGAACGGTATCGGGTGCATTTTACTGCAACTTTTTTAATCCTGATACGGTCATTTACTAAGCTGCCGAGTCTTCCACATTCGTATTTTCTGATGTCGAATTGAATCGTAATGCCGGGCAGTGTTTTACGGGAGTGATTAGTAAAACACTCCCTGACAAAACACAATGAATCCTGGCCGGATTTGTGAGATCCGTGCAGGGCTACATTGTGTGCATTGTGAGCAGTGCAGAATGGGTTTAAAACTGAAAAAAAAAATGCGTGGGGTTCCCTCTCCTAAGCATAACCAGCCTCGGGCTCTTCGAGCTGGTCCTGGTTGTAAAAATACAGGAAAAAAATTGACAGGGGATCCCCCATATTTTAACAACTAGCACTGGGTTCTGAGCCTGGTGTAAATAATATGGGGGACAAAAGACGTAGGGGTACCCCATATTTTTCACACCAGCACCGGGATCCACTAGTCAGGGAGATAATGCCACAGCCGGGAGACACTTTTATATTTGTCCCTGGCATTAAATCACCAACTAGGCACCCTTGCCGGGGTACCCTGGAGGAGTGGGGACCCATTAAATCAAGTGGTGCCCCCTACAGCCACCCAGGGGCCAGGGGTTAAGCCTGCGGCTTTCCCCCATCCAAGGGCGGCGGATGGGGGGCTGATAGTCATAGTGTAAAAAAAAGAATATTGGCCCTCATTCCGAGTTGATCGCTCTGTATTTTTCATCGCATCGCAGTGAAATTCCGCTTAGTACGCATGCGCAATGTTCGCACTGCGACTGCGCCAAGTAATTTTGCTAAGAAGATAGGATTTTTACTCACGGCTTTTTCTTCGCTCCGGCGATCGTAGTGTGATTGACACAGCGTTTTATGGGCGTGAGGATGGAAACGCTACCGTTTCCGGAAAAAACGCAGGAGTGGCCGGAGAAACGGGGGAGTGTCTGAGCGAACGCTGGGTGTGTTTATGACGTCAAACCAGGAACGACAAGCACTGAACTGATAGCACAGGCAGAGTAAGTGTGGAGCTACTCTAAAACTGCTAAGTAGTTTGTGATCGCAATATTGCGAATACTTCGTTCGCAATTTTAAGATGCTAAGATACACTCCCAGTAGGCGGCGGCTTAGCGTGAGCAACTCTGCTAAATTCGCCTTGCGACCGATCAACTCGGAATGAGGGCCCTTGTTTTTTGTAGCAGAACTACAAGTCCCAGCAAGCCTCACCCGCAAGCTGTTACTTGGAGAACCACAAGTACCAGCATGCGGGGGGGAAACGGGCCATCTGGTACCTGTTCTACTACAAAAAAAAACAAATAAAAACAAAAAACACACACCTTGATAGTAAAATTTTATTAAACATACATGCATACTTACACACATACATACTTACCTATGTTGACACGAAGCAGTCCGTCCTCTTCTCCAGTAGAAACCATGGGGTACCTGTAAATAAAATTATACTCACAACAATCCAGTGTAGATCAGTCCTCTTCTGTTTGTAATCCACGGACTTGGCAAAATAAAAAAATGGGTTACCTGGACCACGCACTGAAAGGGGATCCATGTTTACACATGGGACCCCTTTCCCCGACTGGCGGGACCTGCCGTGAGTGTTGTTAAAGAGGATCTCTTCAGCCAATCAGGGAGCGCCACGTCATGGCACTCTCCTGATTGGCTGTGCACTCCTGTCAGTCAGGCTGCGCACTGAAGATACACTGTAGCACATAGGTGCTCCATTGTATCCAATGGTAGGAACTTTGCGGTCTGCGGTAGACTACGAGGGTAAGTGGGGCCAACAACAAGAGTGACCCCCTTAATCTCACGGTCTAGAGCAGACCGCAAAGTTTTTATTTGGGTATTTATTTTGTAGTGGAACTACAGGTACCAGCTGGCCCATTTCCGCCCGCATGCTGGTACTTGTGGTTCTCCTGTTAAAGCTAAATATTTATCTTATATAAAACCCTTTATGAGGCCTAAGAACACTGTACGCTATTTATGTATGGAGTACCGTAAGGGTACGCACGTTGCGTAACAATCGCTTAGCCGTAGTCGAGACGCTCAAGCGTCAAGTTCGCTCACGGCCAAGAGATCACAGGCGGGCACGCTATTGGCTGCCGACTAACGTAATGATTCGCTATAGCGTAGCGGACGCTCGGGACCACAAGGAGATCACCAGCGGTGCTGACGCTCACAATGTTAAACCTTTATATCTAAACCATAAACAGTGTATTATGCAGTAAAACCTTAGTGTAGTGATAGAGTGTAGATGCAACAAAGTATAACCTTATTAACTTAAAAGCTGTTCGAGCGTCACCGACGCTCTGAGAATACTTAACACTATAAGAAATACACAGATACCGTGCTTAGGGTCCAACGCCTTATATATATATTATGAATGATATACTTGCCAAAGAATTAATACAATACAAGTCATACACTACAATATAACATAGACTACCTAACCAGATAACTACACAGGAAATACAATACAATTACGTTTTAAGGGAAAATAAGAGAGAAAGAGGAGAAGAGAGAGAGAGAGAGAAATGGCTCACAATAACAATAAGATCAATATGATTGCGGAGAAAACTTACGCACAAGGGTAAACGATCGCATGCGCCTCGATATCCAGCTCCCGATTATCAGCAATGAGAACCGTTGAAGAGAGTGAGCTGGATATGGTCGGCTTGTCTATTTATGCCCCACACACAATACAATTCAATGGTCCCTACAATCTCATTGTTCATTGGACACAGGAATTCGGCTTCGCATTATAACAAAAGGTCATAGGTTCATTCATACAGGTGGGCTGTGGCTACTTCCAACTGCTCAGGTGGGTGGGATACTGGGTTTCCCGCCGCATGGCTAAGTAAGAGCAAATAATAGTAAATGGACATAAACTTCTTATGTCCATAACTATTCGCACGAGCGATTAATCCGCTCCAAACCAACACCGGAATATTGCTAATTAAATACTCTTCCGATGGATACTAAACACCACTGTATGACCCCTGTTGGACCCTTCGTACAATACAAAGAGGGATCTCTCTGTCCAGGAACATGCTATATTAACTAAACTTTCAGAATCTATCAAAGGGACCATGATCTACAAAATACATTATATAGTGAAAATATGTAACGATTGAGTCGCACGCTACGATCACATAAACTCTACCATAAATGCGTACATCGTGCGCCTGCGGGTGCACGCGACAGCGAGTATGCGCATGCACGGGAGAGCGTACGCATGCGCAGTACGGACCTGTATGAGGTGCAAATATGGTAGTGTGCATAGAGATATTTTTCTGACTTTGACAGTCCACCCTTTGGCAGTCGACAATAACTGCCACCTTCTAAAACATTTCAAAAAGAGAAAAATATATAACAGGGGTTAATACATTTCCATGGTTGGGTAAGGGAGGAGAGAGGAGAAGGTGTGAAGAGGATATGACCTAGTCAGATAGCAGAAGCATGTGTGTATGAATCCATGTTTGGGGGGTCATGTATCATCGTGCCGTACGTGTTGTACATCAAGCTTCGAGGTATTGCGAAGTATACATTTGAATTCCTTCTTATCCCGTATTAAGGGTCTGTGGATGGGCTGTCAAACTCTAACGAGCTCTTTTCGGCTGTGGTTGTAACAAAAATGGGGGAGCACATTTTAGTTGATGATACATGAATGGGGAGATATGTGATTGCTGATATATGTGCCTGTATTCCCTATCGACTATGTGTGTCATTACCTGAGGGTTGTAGAAATGAAGATAAAGAACACTTATGGTAAATGCTGTGGTATTCTATGTCAGGTTAATGTACATTTGTCGGTTGAAGTCTTGTTCGGTGTCTGTTGGTTGCTGTCTTCTTTGTGCTTTTGCCCATAAGGTGCGAGCAAAAGCTTTGTCAATGTCCATAGATTTACAAAAGTGTTGGGCTAGCGTAATTTTAAAATTTCTAGGGAAACTGGGGATCTATGGCATAGTTCATCAAATATCTGTGTATAAGGTTGTCAAAACTTCTTCTTTAATCCATCTGTTGTCTGTATATTAACTCATCAAATTCCTCGTCCAAGTGGGTCTCTTTACCTTGGAGGAAAATGGAAAAACAGGTGAAAGAAACGGACCGTATAATCGCATTTTCATTACATCATTGTTTCTACCGTTGGGTCATAAATCAAATCCATTGGAATTACAGTTTCCTCACTCCTCAGACTCATTACCCTAGTACTATGTTTGCACTTCATTAAAGCCTGACCGCATCTAAATATCAAGCCAATTGATATGACAACACCTAAGATACATAGAAGAAACTTCCCAACATCCATTATGACTCCTTGAGCCCATTCTCCTAAACCAGAGAACCAATTTCGCGGGTTCAACCATGACACCCAACCAAAACAGAAAAGTGAGGTGTTTCCCAAGCGCTGTTCTATATATATGAAAGTCTTTCCATTGGGCTTCAACCCCAGGTATCCTTGGGAAAAGACAAAAAAGAAAAACACCAAACGCACAAATACGTCCTATGTGTATAAATTCTTCTCAACTCTTTATGGTAAGTTGTAGAAATCCACCACTGACCTTGAAACAAGGCCCTATGTTCACATAAAGGTATCTTTCTGGAACTTCACTCTAAGTATATCCAGGTGTATTTATATTCAGCTCTACTTGACTTATTGGTATATAGCTCACCTCCAATCAGCGCCCTATGTTCACCAAAAGGTATCTTTATTCCATGGATCCACCGTAATATAGAATCCTGCTCATGATTTTTGTAGTCCCCGGCAAGGAAAAGTTCATGTACTTCGTGTATTGTAAAATTAATTTATTAAAAAAAGAATAAAATTCATAAACACATAACCCACTAATAGCGACTGGACCATATACCACTTCACAGCCCTCAGATGGAAATAGAGGGAAAAAAACTCTTTAAAGTGGAAAATGAAAAACCACAATTAAGCAGCATATCAACTATTCCACCAATAAAAATTTCCAGTGAGTGGCAATGTTAAGTCTGGGGTTAGTGACTGTAATCTCACCTACGCGTTTCGGAACTAGTGTTCCTTCCTCAGGATGTGAAGTGATAATGGCCCTGCCGGTGCCCTTTTATCCCCCACAGTACAGTCACATGTTCTAAACAGACCAATAGAATTAGTTGTGATCTAAACAACCTTTTCTGTTAATATTATCTCCATACATTGATAAGAGTATAAAACATACAATACACATTCATAACTTGGAGCTGGTAATTGTTCCCGATAATATTTAGTATCCACACAAAAAATAGAATTTTATAAATTGGTTACAACAAAAATATATAGCGCATTCTTGGATTGGAGTCTTATCCACTATATAAGTGATAGACAGATCCCAATCCCTGCATTGTCCGTGTAGTATATTCATTGTGTCCAAACTCCCATCATCCTCTCCTTCTGGGTCACGTGGTATTGTGGGATAGTGTGTCCTCCACCGTTGACACCCGCTACCATGGCAACCGCACGTCCGCTCTCCATGCAATCAACCTCGCGGCTGATCTCCGTCATTCCGGAAGTGCGTCATCACCCACTTCCTGTTGCTGGAACGCAAACAGGAAGTATCCAATTGCCGCTGTGGAACGCATATGTTTTCAATAAGCAACTCCGCTTCCCCGTTCCGTATTCACAGATGATGGTCAATAATGAGGATGATTGTCTTGATTTAAAGGATATTCAATCGTTCCAATCCCAAAAGTGTATAGATCGTATCATAGAGGAAAATAAAACAAGGAGTAAGTGAATACATATGATAACGATCCACATATCTAGTGATCTATATAACATATATTTTTATAGTTTTAAACAACCGGACAAATATCTATATCCATATACAGCATGAACAGGAAGGATTTTTTTTCCACATAAAACTAAAACTCATCATAAAAACCATTTGGTTTCAAAATCCACATTTAATCCTCTAGGTACCAAAATTTGTAGCTCATAGATTTTTTTCATTTCTGATCGTGCCAATTTAGATTCTCCATTATTTTGACGCCAATCCGACGATATATTGGCAATACCACAGAAACTTACAAGATGTTCTATTTTGCAGTCAACTTATAGATGCCTCAACATACAAAAAACTTAGAGGCAACCCTAGTAAAAATGTAGAGGAAAAACTGAATACCTTCTTAGCACTATATTTATCGAGGGGCATTATTACAGAAGAAGAAAAGTCTTTTATTAATATCAGTGATCCATCAATACCTGTATTATATATTCTTCCAAAGGTCCATAAGAACAAAGAAGCCCCTCCGGGACGCCCTATAGTAGCAGGAACCAATGCCTGTTTATCCAATTTATCTCAATATATAGACCACATACTTCAACCTATTGTAAAATCTACTAAATCTTACTTAAGGGACACTATTAGTGTCATCAATAAAGTTATGACAATAGATTGGAGACCGGGCTTTCTATTGGTGACTGCGGACGTCACGTCCTTGTACACGATTATAGACCATGTACAGGGACTGTTGGCTACTGAATATTTCTTGGGGTTACATAATATTAACAACACCAAAAAGGAGTGTGTTCTGGAAGGTATAGCTCTTATTTTAAAAAACAACTTTTTTTGGGTTAATGAATCATTTTATCTGCAGTTGACGGGTACCGCCATGGGCACCAAACTGGCACCAAGTTATGCCAATCTTTTCATGGCACACTGGGAGGAATTTAATGTATGGAGTGGCCATGACCTTGGTGCCAGTCTGGTGTCCTGGAGTAGATATATAGATGATATATTGTTCATATGGGAGGGGGGGAGAGATACATTGAATGAGTTCTGCACCCATTTGAATAACAATCAAAACAATATCAAATTGACGTTTAACATTAGTGAGGAACAAGTTAGTTTCTTAGATCTATGCATCTACATAGAAAATGGAAATATTAAGACTAGGAACCATGTAAAAACAACAGATTGTAATTCCTATATAGATTATAGTAGCAATCACCATAACAATTGGTTACGCAGTATACCAGCGGGCCAATTTCAACGCATAAGACGCAATTGTACGGATTTAAATACATATCATCAACAGGCACAATTACTACAGACTCAGTTTAAGGAAAAAGGTTACGAGGACGACTCTGTGAAAAAAGCTATGGAAAATAGTGCCTTGTTATCCCGTACAGACAATTTAAAAGGAAAAACAAAAAAAACCTAAACCAAGGAACTCCGTTCCATTTATCACTGAGTATAATAGTCAATTTAGACAGATCGAAAGTATTTTTAGAAAACATTGGTGCATATTAGAAAGAGACCCCTTGTTAAGTGATTATGTGGAGAAAAACCTGCCTTTATATATCGTAAGGCGAGAAATATTAAAGATCAGATTGTGAAAAGTGTAACATCCGTAGGGAAAAGAAATACTAGGATAACATCAAAGGGATTTTATCATTGTGGGATGTGTATTATGTGCAGAACATGTAAGAGCACAGAAAGTAAAATCAGTATGTATAAGTCCACACAGACGAATACTTCATATCCCATTAAGGACTTCATTACTTGCAATACTAGTAACTGTATTTATTTGCTAGAATGTTCTTGCAGGGCCCAATACGTAGGACGTACTACACGTCCTCTAAAAGTTCGTATGGCAGAACATATACGAAATATAAAAAAGGGTTTAGAAAGCCATAATGTATCTGCTCATTTTAAAATAAAACATGACTGCAAAATAGAACATCTTGTAAGTTTCTGTGGTATTGCCAATATATCGTCGGATTGGCGTCAAAATAATGGAAAATCTAAATTGGCACGATCAGAAATGAAAAAAATCTACGAGCTACAAACTTTGGTACCTAGAGGATTAAATGTGGATTTTGAAACCAAATGGTTTTTATGATGAGTTTTAGTTTTATGTGGAAAAAAAATCCTTCCTGTTCATGCTGTATATGGATATAGATATTTGTCCGGTTGTTTAAAACTATAAAAATATATGTTATATAGATCACTAGATATGTGGATCGTTATCATATGTATTCACTTACTCCTTGTTTTATTTTCCTCTATGATACAATCTATACACTTTTGGGATTGGAACAATTGAATATCCTTTAAATCAAGACAATCATCCTCATTATTGACTATCATCTGTGAATACGGAACGGGGAAGCAGAGTTACTTATTGAAAACATATGCGTTCCACAGCGGCAATTGGATACTTCCTGTTTGCGTTCCAGCAACAGGAAGTGGGTGATGACGCACTTCCGGAATGACGGAGATCAGCCGCGAGGTTGATTGCATGGAGAGCGGACGTGCGGTTGCCATGGTAGCGGGTGTCAATGGTGGAGGACACACTATCCCACAATACCACGTGACCCAGAAGGAGAGGATGATGGGAGTTTGGACACAATGAATATACTACACGGACAATGCAGGGATTGGGATCTGTCTATCACTTATATAGTGGATAAGACTCCAATCCAAGAATGCGCTATATATTTTTGTTGTAACCAATTTTTAAAATTCTATTTTTTGTGTGGATACTAAATATTATCTGGAACAATTACCAGCTCCAAGTTATGAATGTGTATTAAATGTTTTATACTCTTATCAATGTATGGAGATAATAGTAACGGAAAAGGTTGTTTAGATCACAACTAATTCTATTGGTCTGTTTAGAACATGTGACTGTACTGTGGGGGATAAAAGGGCACCGGCAGGGCCATTATCACTTCACATCCTGAGGAAGGAACACTAGTTCCGAAACGCGTAGGTGAGATTACAGTCACTAACCCCAGACTTAACATTGCCACTCACTGGAAATTTTTATTGGTGGAATAGTTGATATGCTGCTTAATTGTGGTTTTTCATTTTCCACTTTAAAGAGTTTTTTTCCCTCTATTTCCATCTGAGGGCTGTGAAGTGGTATATGGTCCAGTCGCTATTAGTGGGTTATGTGTTTATGAATTTTATTCTTTTTTTAATAAATTAATTTTACAATACACGAAGTACATGAACTTTTCCTTGCCGGGGACTACAAAAATCATGAGCAGGATTCTGTATTACGGTGGATCCATGGAATAAAGATACCTTTTGGTGAACATAGGGCGCTGATTGGAGGTGAGCTATATACCAATAAGTCAAGTAGAGCTGAATATAAATACACCTGGATATACTTAGAGTGAAGTTCCAGAAAGATACCTTTATGTGAACATAGGGCCTTGTTTCAAGGTCAGTGGTGGATTTCTACAACTTACCATAAAGAGTTGAGAAGAATTTATACACATAGGACGTATTTGTGCGTTTGGTGTTTTTCTTTTTTGTCTTTTCCCAAGGATACCTGGGGTTGAAGCCCAATGGAAAGACTTTCATATATATAGAACAGCGCTTGGGAAACACCTCACTTTTCTGTTTTGGTAACTGTGATAAGGAGTGGTGCTCTTGGGGTTGGAACCCGAGCTGCAGTTCTTTTGGGCGCAAGTTATTATTCTTCTTCTTTTTGAATTTCTGTACATTTTTGCACCTATATAATTGTGTCTTGCGACCTGTTTTTATAAAAATCTTATAATGTTTGCACATAGAGCTAATAGACGGATTCAAATTGATAATCTATTTAGGGATGAAGGGGAGATCGTCCTTATGGACGATAATTTAGAAAGTGCTATGTCAAAATTGGAGAAGTTACTCATTAGGGAAAGTAAAATATGGTGGGAGGTGGCTTCCCTAGAGAAATATTGCTCAGAAAACCTCATACCTAGAGGCTTGAAAATTACCAAAGTTCCTTCCTTCCAAAATGAATCCGATCATTTTGTGGGTGAATGGCAAAAGATCTTGGAGTCATGTTCTTTTTCTCTGATGAAATTAATCATAGGGGAAAAGAGTAGAATGTTGAAACAGTTAGAAGAAGAAATAAACAAAATGAGATCTTTGGTGGAACCCTTTTCAGAACTAAAAGATTATAAAGATATGGAGGAGATAATTATCAGAAGAGTGGAGAAAAATGAGAGAGATATAAAAAACAAAAAGTATAAAAAGTTTAAAAGAGATCAGTCTGAAAATGATGGTGGACAGGAGGAGGAACTAGAGGATGATAATGTGAATGAGAGGTCGAACCAGATGAAAAAAGATATAGGTTTGAACAAAGTGAAGAAAACCGAAAAGAGGTTTGTATATGATAGAACCCCAAATGAGAGATATAAAAGGAATAGATGGAGGAATGATAATTATTCTGATGCCAATCATTCCAATGAGAATCATTACCAATTCCAGAAGGAAAATGGGAAAGAATGGGGGCAAAAATATCGTACAGACCCCTATAGAAATGATCGGGAAAATTATAATGGTAGATTTAGAACTAATAATTGGCATAGAAATGGAAATGGGCATAAACAGGAAATTCAAGGAAATTCGAGATATTTTTTAGACAGGAGAACAGAGGGGAATCAACGTTGGCGCTAATACCCCCACCACAGAGAAAACGTGGTAACAGAGGGGGCAAATACAAAAAATATAATTCCAAAAGACGACTTAAACTTAGGGAGCCTAATAAAGATAAAAATACTGAGGTACGACAGAAAGTCCAGGTAGGGCAAATAGAGTATGTAGAAGTAGAGATAGAATCCCAGAAAAAATCTACCAAAATTTATAATTTAAGTAACCATCAACTTACTACTCACGAAAAAAGTGTCCTTGAAAAGGGACTAAAGTTCGCACCATCGAACAGATGTGATAAATTTAATGTATATGTAGATTTGGAGAAATTTATTAGACGTTTGACTTTAAAGAGATTCTTTGAAGAAATCCCCAACAATAAAGATAAAATACATGATGAAGGTATAGTTAAATTCAAGAAAAAGTCTACATTCTACCCTAAGCATAAAAAGGGTCATTTTATAGAAGCATTTGAGACATCTGTTAAAAAATATTTAGAAAGTGTTGTTTTAAAACCTAATAAGAGAATGAATCTTATTAAGGAAGAGCGTGAAGCCATTAGTTCATTACGAGAGAATAGAGAAATCATTATTAAGCCCGCCGATAAGGGCGGGAGTATAGTGGTCATGAATACAGAGGATTATAATACAGAAGTTTATAGGCAACTTAAAGATGCCTCAACATACAAAAAACTTAGAGGCAACCCTAGTAAAAATGTAGAGGAAAAACTGAATACCTTCTTAGCACTATATTTATCGAGGGGCATTATTACAGAAGAAGAAAAGTCTTTTATTAATATCAGTGATCCATCAATACCTGTATTATATATTCTTCCAAAGGTCCATAAGGACAAAGAAGCCCCTCCGGGACGCCCTATAGTAGCAGGAACCAATGCATGTTTATCCAATTTATCTCAATATATAGACCACATACTTCAACCTATTGTAAATCTACTAAATCTTACTTAAGGGACACTATTAGTGTCATCAATAAAGTTATGACAATAGATTGGAGACCGGGCTTTCTATTGGTGACTGCGGACGTCACGTCCTTGTACACGATTATAGACCATGTACAGGGACTGTTGGCTACTGAATATTTCTTGGGGTTACATAATATTAACAACACCAAAAAGGAGTGTGTTCTGGAAGGTATATCTCTTATTTTAAAAAACAACTTTTTTTGGTTTAATGAATCATTTTATCTGCAGTTGACGGGTACCGCCATGGGCACCAGACTGGCACCAAGTTATGCCAATCTTTTCATGGCACACTGGGAGGAATTTAATGTATGGAGTGGCCATGACCTTGGTGCCAGTGTGGTGTCCTGGAGTAGATATATAGATGATATATTGTTCATATGGGGGGGGGAGAGATACATTGAATGAGTTCTGCACCCATTTGAATAACAATCAAAACAATATCAAATTGACGTTTAACATTAGTGAGGAACAAGTTAGTTTCTTAGATCTATGCATCTACATAGAAAATGGAAATATTAAGACTAGGAACCATGTAAAAACAACAGATTGTAATTCCTATATAGATTATAGTAGCAATCACCATAACAATTGGTTACGCAGTATACCAGCGGGCCAATTTCAACGCATAAGACGTAATTGTACGGATTTAAATACATATCATCAACAGGCACAATTACTACAGACTCAGTTTAAGGAAAAAGGTTACGAGGATGACTCTGTGAAAAAAGCTATGGAAAATAGTGCCTTGTTATCCCGTACAGACATTTTAAAAGGAAAAACAAAAAAACCTAAACCAAGGAACTCCGTTCCATTTATCACTGAGTATAATAGTCAATTTAGACAGATCGAAAGTATTTTTAGAAAACATTGGTGCATATTAGAAAGAGACCCCTTGTTAAGTGATTATGTGGAGAAAAACCTGCCTTTATATATCGTAAGGCGAGAAATATTAAAGATCAGATTGTGAAAAGTGTAACATCCGTAGGGAAAAGAACTACTAGGATAACATCAAAGGGATTTTATTGTTGTGGGATGTGTATTATGTGCAGAACATGTAAGAGCACAGAAAGTAAAATCAATATGTATAAGTCCACACAGACGAATACTTCATATCCCATTAAGGACTTCATTACTTGCAATACTAGTAACTGTATTTATTTGCTAGAATGTTCTTGCAGGGCCCAATACGTAGGACGTACTACACGTCATCTAAAAGTTCGTATGGTAGAACATATACGAAATATAAAAAAGGGTTTAGAAAGCCATAATGTATCTGCCCATTTTAAAATAAAACATGACTGCAAAATAGAACATCTTGTAAGTTTCTGTGGTATTGCCAATATATCGTCGGATTGGCGTCAAAATAATGGAGAATCTAAATTGGCACGATCAGAAATGAAAAAAATCTACGAGCTACAAACTTTGGTACCTAGAGGATTAAATGTGGATTTGAAACCAAATGGTTTTTATGATGAGTTTTAGTTTTATGTGGAAAAAAAATCCTTCCTGTTCATGCTGTATATGGATATAGATATTTGTCCGGTTGTTTAAAACTATAAAAATATATGTTATATAGATCACTAGATATGTGGATCGTTATCATATGTATTCACTTACTCCTTGTTTTATTTTCCTCTATGATAGGATCTATACACTTTTGGGATTGGAACAATTGAATATCCTTTAAATCAAGACCATCATCCTCATTATTGACTATCATCTGTGAATACGGAACGGGGAAGCGGAGTTGCTTATTGAAAACATATGCGTTCCACAGCGGCAATTGGATACTTCCTGTTTGCGTTCCAGCAACAGGAAGTGGGTGATGACGCACTTCCGGAATGACGGAGATCAGCCGCGAGGTTGATTGCATGGAGAGCGGACGTGCGGTTGCCATGGTAGCGGGTGTCAACGGTGGAGGACACACTATCCCACAATACCACGTGACCCAGAAGGAGAGGATGATGGGAGTTTGGACACAATGAATATACTACACGGACAATGCAGGGATTGGGATGTCTATCACTTATATAGTGGATAAGACTCCAATCCAAGAATGCGCTATATATTTTTGTTGTAACCAATTTATAAAATTCTATTTTTTGTGTGGATACTAAATATTATCGGGAACAATTACCAGCTCCAAGTTATGAATGTGTATTGTATGTTTTATACTCATCAATGTATGGAGATAATATTAACGGAAAAGGTTGTTTAGATCACAACTAATTCTATTGGTCAGTTTAGAAACATGTGACTGTACTGTGGGGGATAAAAGGGCACCGGCAGGGCCATTATCACTTCACATCCTGAGGAAGGAACACTAGTTCCGAAACGCGTAGGTGAGATTACAGTCACTAACCCCAGACTTAACATTGCCACTCACTGGAAATTTTTATCGGTGGAATAGTTGATATGCTGCTTAATTGTGGTTTTTCATTTTCCACTTTAAAGAGTTTTTTTCCCTCTATTTCCATCTGAGGGCTGTGAAGTGGTATATGATCCAGTCGCTATTAGTGTGTTATGTGTTTTTGAATTTTATTCTTTTTTTAATAAATTAATTTTACAATACACGAAGTACATGAACTTTTCCTTGCCGGGGACTACAAAAATCATGAGCAGGATTCTATATTACGGTGGATCCATGGAATAAAGATACCTTTTGGTGAACATAGGGCGCTGATTGGAGGTGAGCTATATACCAATAAGTCAAGTAGAGCTGAATATAAATACACCTGGATATACTTAGAGTGAAGTTCCAGAAAGATACCTTTATGTGAACATAGGGCCTTGTTTCAAGGTCAGTGGTAGATTTCTACAACTTACCATAAAGAGTTGAGAAGAATTTATACACATAGGACGTATTTGTGCGTTTGGTGTTTTTCTTTTTTGTCTTTTCCCAAGGATACCTGGGGTTGAAGCCCAATGGAAAGACTTTCATATATATAGAACAGCGCTTGGGAAACACCTCACTTTTCTGTTTTGGTAACTGTGATAAGGAGTGGTGCTCTTGGGGTTGGAACCCGAGCTGCAGTTCTTTTGGGCGCAAGTTATTATTATTCTTCTTTTTGAATGACACCCAACCAGTCAGCTCATTACCTACAGCAGCAAGAGTGAGATTGTGTCTCCTGCGAAATTCCCACTTCAGTTGGAGAATATCGTCCATCTTTTGGTCTATGACCTCGACCGGATCCTCGGTGCTATTTGTAATATATGTGCAACATTTCACGCCGTACTGCGTTGCCAGTGTGACACAATATCCGCCTGTCACTGCTGTGAGGTAATTAAGAACCATTCTATGCTGTACCAGTTCTGTTTTATAAGCTTGAAGTTCTCTTCCATAGAAACATAGAAACATAGAAACATAGAATTTGTCGGCAGATAAGAACCACTTGGCCCATCTAGTCTGCCCCCTTTTTTTTTTTTTTATATATTATTTTTTTTTTTTATCACTAACCTTATTTGATCCTTATTTCTTTGTAAGGATATCCTTATGTCTATCCCATGCATGTTTAAATTGCTCTACTGTCTTAGCCTCTACCACCTCTGATGGGAGGCTATTCCACTTGTCCACTACCCTTTCTGTGAAATAATTTTTCCGCAAATTTCCCCTGAACCTCCCCCCCTCCAGTCTCAGTGCATGTCCTCGTGTCCTATTGCTTCTCTTCATTTGGAGAATGTTTCCCTCCTGGACTTTGTTAAAACCCTTCATATATTTGAAAGTTTCTATCATGTCCCCCCTTTCCCTTCTCTGCTCCAAACTATACATATTGAGATTTCTTAGTCTTTCTGGGTATGTTTTGTGATGTAGGCCATGCACCATTTTAGTTGCCCTCCTTTGTACAGTTTCTAATGTATTAATATCCTTTTGAAGATATGGCCTCCAGAACTGAATACAGTATTCTAGATGAGGCCGTACCAATGACCTATACAGTGGCATTATTACTTCTTTCTTTCTGCTGCTGATTCCTCTCCCAATGCAGCCAAGCATCTGACTAGCCTTCCTCATTGCCTTGTTACATTGCTTACCTGCTTTTAAGTCATCTGAAATAGTGACTCCTAGATCCCTTTCCTCCTCAGTAGTTTTCAGTATAGTGCCATTAATACTGTATTTAGCTTTAGGATTTTTGAGACCCAAGTGCATGATTTTGCATTTTTGGGCATTAAACTGTAATTGCCAGACTCTTGACCATTCCTCTAGTCTACTTAGATCCTCAATCATTTGTTTTACCCCACCTGGTGTGTCTACCCTGTTGCATACCTTTGTGTCATCTGCAAAAAGGCATACTTTCCCTTTAATGCCATTTGCAATGTCACCAATAAAGATATTAAAAAGCACTGGTCCAAGTACAGATCCCTGGGGTACTCCACTGGTAACATTTCCCTCCTGTGAATGCACTCCATTTACCACAACTCTCTGTTTTCTATCCTTCAACCAAGATCTTATCCATTCAATAATCCTAATATCCAATCCCAAACTTTCAAGTTTATTTAGCAGTCTGCGATGTGGAACTGTATCAAAAGCCTTACTAAAGTCTAGATAAGCTATATCCATGGCTCCACCTTTATCCATCACTTTAGTCACACAATCAAAAAAGTCAATAAGATTTGTTTGACATGATCTCCCCCCAGTGAATCCATGCTGTTTGGGATCCAGTAAATTGCCGGATTTGAGATGATCTACAACTCTTTCTTTTAAGAGTGTTTCCATCAATTTCCCTACTACTGATGTAAGACTCACTGGTCTGTAGTTGTTTGCCTCTTCCTTGCTTCCACTTTTGTGCAGTGGGACTACGTTTGCTCTTTTCCAGTCCCCTGGAATTTCTCCTGTAGCTAATGACTGGTTGAATAATTCTGTCAATGGTGCTACCAGCACCTCTTTAAGTTCTTTTAGTATCCTTGGATGTATCCCATCTGGCCCCATAGATTTGTCCACTTTCAGCTTTGAGAGTTCTGTTAGGACCTTCTGCTCTGTAAATGTACTTGTTTCATTTTCCTGAATATCCCTGCAACTTAACTGTGGCCCCTTCCCCTCTCTTTCAGTAGTAAATACTGAGCAAAAATAATCATTAAGATGATCTGCTATTAAATTGTCTCCTTCAACAAGACTCCCAGTGTCCGTCTTTAGTTTTATAATTCCGCCTTTTGTTTTTCTCTTTTCGCTTATATACCTAAAAAAAGTTTTGCCTCCTTTACCCACTGACTGGGCCATTTTCTCCTCAGCTTGTGCCTTTGCACATCTGATTACCTTCTTTGCCTCCTTCTGTCTAACAAGATATATTTTTTTGTCTTCATTATTTTGTGTCTGCTTATATTTCCTAAAAGCCATCTTTTTTGCTCTCACAATAGTTGCTACTTCTTTTTCAAACCACACTGGCTTCCTTTTCCTTGTGTTTTTCCTAACAGTTTTGATACAAAGGTCTGTTGCCTTCAATATTGCACATTTGAATGTTTTCCACCTCTCCTGCACTGTTTCCAAGTTCCTCCACTCTGCCAAAGAATCGCTTACACATTTTCCCATCCCTACAAAATCAGCCTTCCTAAAATCCAACACCTTTGTTTTTGTATGGGACGAGTCAGTCTCTGTCTTAATGCTGAACCATACTGCTTGATGATCACTGGATCCGAGGTTTTCACCCACTTTTACGTCCGATAATCTGTCTCCATTTGTAAGTATTAAGTCTAATATTGCGTCTTTCCGAGTGGGCTCCCTCACCAATTGGTGGAGGGAAGCTCCCTGAAGGGAATTTAAAAAGTTTCTACTTCTAGTGGAACTAGCAACAGACACCTCCCAGTTTACATCAGGAAGATTAAAGTCTCCCATGATTATTACCTCTCCTTTTAATGCCATTTTAGTTATGTCCTGCAATAGGTTCTTGTCAAGTTCCTCTTCCTGACCTGGTGGCCTGTATATCACGCCAATACGAATAATCAACTTTTCCCCTGTTTCTATGGTCACCCAAAGGGCCTCAGTTTTTTCTTCAATACTTCCAGTATACCTAAACGTGTCATCATACATTTCAGTGATATTATCTAACAAATTTGCAAGCGCAGAGATGTATCTATAGTTCATCACTCCTCGAGCGGTGCGAGTGAAATCTAGCGCAAGTAGAACCTGATTCCCGGTGGCTTCATGGATCATATCAGAGGCCAAATGCTCTGTCCTCTCTGTCAGTTGCCTTTTAACTACGTGCTCGTAATGGGTATGAGTATACGGAGCTTGGGCACCACGGTGTATATCTTTCATTCTGGCGTGTGATACAGTCATTACCTCAGGCAGTACTTTTCCAATATAACACAATCCTTCAGAGTTCGGGACAAGCCACTTATACGCCTTCCTCCCGCATATGAAATATGCATCATCGGGGAGAACATATGGGACGGAGTAGGACATAACCATATTACACATCTTCCATGTGAAATCTCCTAGCCCTAATTCTCCCATCTGCCTAGTACACGTATCAGTTTGTATGATATGTGCACAGTATCCTGGTGATACCTCTCCAACTCTCGTAATCCTACTTCCTAGGGTATACCTATATCGGAAAGATTTTCCTCTACTGGCTATGTGGCGTATAAGTTCTGTATCTGTCGGCATTCTATCTGCTCTATATGAAAAGTTCATGGTTTGGTTACTCCATGACACTTCCCAATTTCCCGGCTTTCGGGGATTGGTAATGTTAAAACATATTAGGGACCTATCCACATGATATTGGTGGAGCTTCAAACTAGGAGGACTGGAGATATTAAACCTCCTGTCCACCGGTCTCCCACCCTTGAGCTCAAGTACCTCCCCTACCGTTAAAGGAAATGGTACTAACCCTGATTTGCTATGACCTTGAGGTACTTGAGAGCATACCCAACAATCTGTTTGATTTAACACACTACCCACTAAGGAGTGATAGTCACTCAATGGATGCCGGTCCATATGGATATTAAAACTGGATTGGCATTTCTTAATGCACCCATCCTCAACTACATTGTCACAGAGCCTACAGATACAATTTTCTTCAGCTAACAATCCTTCACAATTCCTTCTATTGTCAATGCTGTCGGATCGTTTTCTGATACTCGCCTTTACTTGTTGGTTAAGTTGTTCTTGGAAAACTACTCCTCCATCTTTATCATCAGAACCCATTCCAGAACCTCTCTCAACCTCCATGGTACTCTCGCCGGAACAGACTGCTCTGGTCAACATCATGGTCAACAGGAAAATCCGGATCACAGTCTCTTGGGGCAAGTCCATCTTATAGGAGGAAACGGAGAAGAATGAGAAGGGGGAAAAAATAATTTGAGGGAGAGGGGATGGGAAGTTGGAGAAAAACAATAAAAGGGAACAGGGAATCAACAACTGCTTTTGGTCTTGTGATTTTCAATGCTTCAGGTGCCGCCTCAATCCTCCTGGAACAGACACTCCAGTGATACAACCTCTACCGTCTGTTCCTTATCACGGGACTTCTCTGGATCAGCGACCTTCTTACAGTGGGACGAATGAACCCAAGTCTCTCTCTCAGCAACCTTCAATGCTGTAGTGCTAGTCAATAAGACCTGGTATGGTCCTTCCCATCTGTCAATAAGGCAACCTGAGCGTAGAAAATTCTGTATCATTACATAATCCCCAGGTTCAATGTCATGACAATTACTATCTGGTAAATCAGGAATCACCAACTTCAGATTATCATTTTGATTCCTTAACTGTTTACTCATGTTAATCAAGTATTTTACCGTCACTTCATTGTTACACTTCAAATCATCCTGAGGGTTAATCATAACATGCGGTTGTCGACCAAACAAGATTTCAAAGGGAGACAGATTAAGAGGGGACCTGGGAGTGGTTCTGATGCTGTACAGTACAATGGGTAAAGCTTCTGGCCATGTTAATCCTGTCTCTGCCATAACTTTGCTCAGTTTATTTTTAATAGTGCTGTTCACTCTTTCCACCTTCGCACTCGCCTGTGGACGGTATGGAGTGTGCAGCTTGCTATCAATTCCCATCAACTTACACATTCCTTGAAAGACATCACCTGTAAAATGGGTACCCCTATCACTTTCGATTATTCTAGGGATACCATATCTACATACAAATTCCTGCACAATTTTCTTAGCAGTAAACATAGCGGTATTTGTGGCCGCAGGAAATGCTTCAACCCAATTTGAGAAAACATCTATACAAACAAGTACATATTTCAAATTTCGACAAGGGGGTAATTGAATGAAGTCAATCTGTATTACCTGGAAAGGACCGCCTGCAGGTGGGATATGAGATGGTTCTGTTGGTATTGCCTTTCCGATGTTCTTTCTCAAACAGGTAAGGCATGACATTGCTCTTTTACTCGCATGAGATGAAAATCCTGGGGCGCACCAATATGCTCTTACCAACTTGCACATCCCTTCCTTGCCCAGATGAGTCAGCCCGTGAGCTGCTTCAGCTAAACATGGAAGGTATGCTCTGGGGGCCACTGGTTTACCATGTCCATCCGTCCAGAGTCCTGAGGACTCCTGGCCATATCCTTTTGCTTTCCAGACTGCCTTTTCCTGTGTGGAACACAAATTTTGCATTTCACACAACTTCTGTGTGTTGATGGTATTAAATACCATCAGTTGTGTGGTGTCTGTCTGTCTGGGGGTACCGGCTGCTAACTTAGCAGCTTCGTCTGCTCGGCTGTTACCAAGTGATACGGGGTCCTGGCTATATGTGTGTGCTTTACACTTGATAACAGCCACTCTGTCGGGTTCCTGTATCGCTGTTAGAAGCCTTTTGATGTGAGCTGCATGCGCTACCGGTGTACCAGCTGCCGTCATGAAATTTCTGAGGCGCCATAGGGCTCCGAAATCATGGACTACCCCGAATGCGTATCTAGAGTCGGTGTAGATATTGGCTGACTTACCCTTAGCCAATTCACATGCTCTGGTTAGGGCGACCAGTTCAGCAACCTGGGCTGAGTGAGGTGGGCCTAGCGGTTCTGCTTCTATGGTGCCTTGGTCATCTACGACTGCGTATCCAGTACACAAGTCTCCCGAGTCTGACTGTCTATGACAACTACCGTCCGTGTAGAACGTAAGTTCTACATCTTCCAGTGGGTTGTCACTAATGTCAGGCCTTGCGGTAAAATTTTGGGTCAAATATTCCATACAATCATGTGTGTCTTCCTTTGTATTAAATCCTCCTTCCCCATCACTCTCATCCTCCACCCTTTGTGCCTGTCTAGGCACACCCGGGAGATATGTTGCAGGATTTAATGCACTGCATCTCCTTATGGTGATGTTTACGGGGGCCATTAGTGCCAATTCCCATCTTGTAAACCGTGCTGATGAGACGTGCCTGGTTTGGGCAGAATTTAACAAGGCTGACACTGCATGTGGTGTATGGATTGTGAGGTTGTGACCTAGCACGACATCTTTGCTTTTCGTTACTAGCAATGCTATCGCAGAAACGCTTCGCAAGCATGTGGGGAGGGATCGCGCTACCGTGTCTAGCTGAGCGCTATAATATGCTATTGGCCTGCTGGCATCACCGTGCTTTTGGGTTAGGACTCCTGCCGCGCAACCAGCAGTTTCTGTTCCGTACAGCTCAAAGGGTTTCCCATAGTCTGGCATACCTAATGCTGGTGCCTGCGTTAGGCACTGTTTAAGTCTCTCAAATGCCATTTCAGACTCGTCTTTATGCGAAATCCGATCAGGTTTGTTTGAGGAGACCATCTCCTGCAAAGGTAACGCTAGAATGGAAAATCCTGGGATCCAGTTACGGCAATACCCACACATTCCTAAAAATGTTCTGATCTGTTGCTGGGTTTGTGGCAGAGTCATGTCTCTAATTGCTTGAATTCTATCAGCGGTCAGGTGTCTCAGTCCTTGTGTTAGACAGTGTCCCAAATATTTTACCTTAGTTTGGCATAATTGCAACTTGTCTTTGGAAACTTTGTGTCCTGTGTCTGAAAGATGAAACAGGAGCTGTTTCGTATCCTTCAGGGACGCTTCCAGTGAGTCTGAACACAGCAGTAAATCATCCACATACTGTATCCGTACTGATCCACTCTCTGGTTGAAAAGACTGTAAACAATCATGCAAAGCCTGGGAAAATATACTTGGACTATCTATGAATCCTTGTGGTAATCGAGTCCATGTGTATTGGACTCCTCTGTATGTAAATGCGGACAAATATTGGCTGTCAGGGTGCAGAGGTACCGAAAAGAAAGCGGAGCAGAGGTCAATAACAGTGAAAAATTTCGCAGTGGGAGGGATTTGCATAAGGATGACAGCTGGATTTGGCACTACGGGGAACTGACTCTCAACTATTTTGTTAATCCCCCTTAGATCCTGCACTAGCCTGTAACCCCTCCCCCCACTCTTTTTCACAGGGAAGATGGGACTATTGGCAGTGCTGGACGTTCTTACCAGAATGCCCTGTTGTAGCAAGCGCTCTATTACTGGGTAAACTCCTAACTCCACCTCTGGCTTCAGAGGGTATTGTGGGATTTTTGGAGCTATCCTACCATCTTTTACTTGTACAACTACTGGAGCTACGTTTGCCATTAATCCAGTGTCCTGTCCATCTTTAGTCCAAAGTGACTCTGGTATCTGAGATGTCATCTCTTCTACTTGGGAGGGAGTCCTATTTGTCATAATGGTATGTGACATTAATTTTGATGGGGAGTCTAACATGTCTCGCACTTCCTGAGCGTGATTCTCAGGTATGTCCAAGTATACACCTTCAGGAGTACAATAAATGACGCACCCCATTTTACACAGTAAGTCTCTACCCAGGAGATTGGTCGGTGCCGATGCAGCCAGCAAAAGGAATGCTTGGTATGTAAAGGCCCTATTGTAATCTCGGCTGGTTTGCTAACAGGGTAGTGCTGAACTACTCCTGTTACTCCCATGGCTGGAATTGTCCTACCAGTGGTTCTCATGCCCACTGTCGAATTTATCACTGATTTGGCCGCCCCCGTATCTACAAGAAAGTTTAATGATTTACCAGCTACATTAATTGCAACTTCGGGTTCACTTCCAAGACTTGCAATCAATTTTACTGGCTGCAGATTACAGGTATGGCCACACCCCTATTGGGTATGGTGACCTCCCTGAATCCCGCTGGCAGCAACTACTTGTGAGGGAGTTAGCTGGGAACTACCAGAGGCGTGCCAGTCTTTGTTCGGGGGGTATCTTTTTGTTTCCCCTGTATGTGGCTCATAACTCCGTCTCTGTGGACCCTGATCCCAATGTCGTGTGTCGTGTCGTTGTCTAGGGGGTTGGTATGATCTTTGCGAATTTTTCGCTCTACAGTCTCGTGCTATGTGTCCCTGTTTGTGACAAAAATAACATGTTACCACATTTGACTTACCCACAGGGTTTGGTGATATAAACACAGGCTGTTTTGTGGTCAGGGCCTGTATACTTACTGACATTAACTTATCACCTTGTGACTCCCTGTGTCTTGTGATATTCCGGTCGTGATCAATAGCAGCCTCTCTCAAAGTAGCCACCGACAGACCTCGCCAACATGGTTGTGTGGTCTGTACCCGGGTCTTTAATGCCTCTTTTAAACCATCCATTAGCACAGATACTGCTACTTCTTGATGGTTTGCATTGGTCCTAATGTCCTCTATGCCAGTGTACTTTGCCATTTCTAATAATGCTCGGTGAAAATATTCTGCAGCTGTTTCTGACTCCTTTTGCTTAATGGAAAAATTCTATTCCATTTGGCCACAGCTGGAAAATACTCCTTCAACTGTAAACTTATTCTTTTTACATTATCTTTGTTGTACACATCTGTAAGAGGTACATCCTGATCTAATCCACAGTCAGCTAAAAATTGAGCTGCGTCGACATTGGAGGGTAAACATGCTCTCAGCAATATCTGCCAGTCTTTATTATTGGGCTCTACAGTGTTTCCTAGGTCTCTGATGTACTTTTGGCTAGCAACTAAGTCTTTTCTAGGGTCAGGGAATTCAGACACTATGGTCCTTAATTCCATTCGGGAAAATGGGCTGTACATGGCAATGTTCCTAACAGGAGTGACTCCTGAAGTGTCCGTTTTCCCATTTGGCACTACTATTACCTTAACAGGATTAATTCTAACAACATCATTCTATGTAGATTCTACAGCCTGTGGTGAAATAGTTTCAGCATAGTGTATGGTGCCGTACTTACCCGTTGATACGACTCACCTATCCCTCCGCTAGGGGCCTTTGTTACTAATCTCGGGGGTGGAGCTGTGCCTACTGTTGTCTCCGCTATGGTGGCTGCTAGAGAGAGCGCTGATATTGTTGCCGATTCGTCCTCTTGATCACACTCCTGGGGAAAGTTCAAAACAGGGTACAACTTGCACGGGTTAATACTTGCATGGGTTAACTTATTAACACTTATACAGTTGCTAAGTGTTTGTTTGTCACACCTTAGTGCGTCATTCTCCGCAACCAATTTCTCTCCTGCTATGTATGGTGGCGGCGGTGCCGTGGCTATCAGTTTCTTGATAGGATTCGATCCCGCCGCCAGAGCCAATCCTCTCTGTATTTCACCTTCCTGTTGCCACAGCTGCAAATAATCATAATGCTTGATTCGTCTCTTTGCTGATTTAATGAGACATGTCCTCCTCCTTAAATTCGTTAACACTTCTGGGCTGAAGCTACCTACTTTTGGGAATTTCTCCCCGTCATGTACTGTCATTCTCTCCCATTCATCACATAAAACTTCTGTGTATGACCCGTACTTTTCACACATTACGTACCTTGCCGACCCGACTGGTCGGTTTATAGAATCAACCCGAACCGAGGTTGATCGCCCCCTTCCTGAACAACTGGCCCCCATAATTTGCAGGTGTTGCTTGCTCTACCTCTGACCTCTATATCAGGGTTTTCAGCGAACCCTTACAAAAAACCCAAATATTCAAAGATAGGTTGACGGTAAGGTTTACCGAGCACCTTACTCACTCTGCCCACGCCGACCAATACGACCTGTTCACACTGATATAGTGCTGGCGTACTCGACCCAGGGCCCCTATTAACCTTAGTTTACTGGAAAATGCGAGTGTGATCCGAAGAGCATTAACCCTTTCCAGTAAAGGTGGGGTTGTCAGATAGTTCCTGAGTGACCAGCGAACTTCCCTTTTTGAAAAAATAAAAAATTACACAAATCACGTTAGAATGTACAAATAGCGTTTGTGACCCCTTTACTCTAATGGTACTAGGTCAGATTACTAACTAATGTACAAAATTACGTGCGGTACAATCGTTCAGCACATAAGCAACTAATCTTATGTACGGAGCGACCAACGGAATCGACATTCAGCAGCTGCGAATTCCTTCAGCCTGAGCTTTTATGGCCTATATGGGTGTCGCACCAACCCTTCTTGGTGTTGTTGTTATGCACACCAGTGCCTGCAGGAAAGTACTGGTGTCAGAAATGTTATGCACTCCAGTGTCTGCAGGAATGTACTGGTGTTTAAACTGTTATGCAAAACAAATGGACTAACAGACAAACTGGGGAATATGACATAACGTACACAGAAGGTGATAGGGTAACAAAATACACACAAAGTGAACAGAGAAGCCCAGAGGCTAAGGAACTGGGTATCTCCCTTGTATCAGAACTGCTCAGATGGAAAAAGCAAGATGTTGTGTTTTAATACGTAGAGAACCCGAAATGCTGTTGCTAAGGGCAACAGCAAAACCCTAAAGGGTTACCAACGGGTGTGGCAGTAAACTCCTTGGTCAGAGATGGAATGATAGACACAAGGAGAGTCTCCACAATCCTGATTCTCACTTGCAGTGCACAGGTTTTAGCTTACTGCCACTAAACTGACCCCTGACACCTAGCACAGTGAGACAGGATTAGACAGGCAAGTCTTAGAATACAGCCGCAAACTTGCTAAGTTCACAGAGTAGTAACAGAACCCCAGCAAGCTAAACCACTGACTCCAGTCTTACTGCTAGGTCTGGATTGGCAGAGTGTAATACCAAATCCCCAGGCCTATTTGCAGTAAGCAACAAACAAATACAAAGCTACACAGTACTGGCTAACTTTCATGAACTGACTAACCAACAAAGATTCAGCAGCATCTGCTTACCCTGAAAAGAGGCCTTATAAAGCAGGTGCTGTCCACGCCCCACTCAGACCTCACAGACTGTGAGCACAAAAACCAGCACCGGATCCCCTGCCGTGCACAGAGCCTATAACCACTGCACAGCAAAAGACCCGAACCGGAGTATCAGCTGCGCTCAGGTTACTCCACTAGCACTTGTCTCCCGGTTGCCATGACGACGTGGCAGCACAGGGCAGGAGACCCTAACAGTACCCCCCCTCTGACGAGGGGTCAAAGAACCCCTACCACCGGGTTTATCGGGGAACTGCGAGAAGAAAGAGTCTGGGGGCATGAAGATCACAACTGCGCACCCACGACCGCTCCTCCGGGCCATACCCCTTCCAGTGCACCAAAAATGACAGCCGACCCCGAACCACCTTGGAGTCAAGAATCCTTTCAACAACAAACTCCCTCTGGCCACGTATCAGAAGAGGGGAAGGTCTTCCACTGGAAGAAGGATTACTAATCGCCCGTTTTAAAAGGGAACAATGAAATGTTTTATTGATACCCAAAGAACGGGGCAGATCTAACTGAAATGCCGCCGGATTGATAACCCTGGTGATCTTATAAGGGCCGATGAACCGGGGGCCTAACTTATGAGATGGCTGTCTCAACTTCAAATTCTTGGTAGACAACCAGACGAAGTCTCCTAATTTGAAGCTGCAGGGTCTTTTCCGCTTATCAAAAACCCTTTTGGTCACTAATGACACAGACACAAGGGCTTTCTTTACTTTCCGCCAAATACCTCTAAGGACCGAAACCACAGAGGAACCACCAGGCGTGGAGTCCAGGGGGTCAAAAGAATTGGCCTTAGGCTGATGTCCATACACACAAAGGAAGGGAGAGATCCCTGTAGCAGAGTGAGCCGCGTTGTTATTAGGCAAACTCCGCCACGGACAGATGAGCAACCCAGTCAGTCTGACACTTGGAGACATAACACCTGAGGAACTGCTCCAAGGACTGGTTCACCCTTTCAGTCTGCCCATTAGACTGCGGATGGTAGCCTGACGACAAGCTGACAGAAATCTGGAGATCGGAACAAAATGCCCTCCAGAATTTGGCCACAAACTGGGATCCGCGGTCAGAGACCACATCAAGTGTCAACCAGTGGAGACGCACAACATGCAGCATAAATAATTCAGACAGGCATCTGGCTGATGGCAGCCCAACCAGTGGAACGAAGTGTGCCATCTTCGAAAACCTGTCAACGACAACCCAGATGGCTGTCATCCCCGAGGATTTGGGCAGGTCCACCACAAAATCCATTGAAATGTGGGTCCATGGCTTAGATGGGATAGAGAGTGGATGTAATGGGCCAACAGGAACCCCTCTAGGAGTCTTATTTCGGGCACAGATGTCACATGCCCGAACCCACTGATCCACATCCTTAGCCACCGAGGGCCACCACACCGCCCTAGATAGCAACTCCCGAGTTCTGGCAATACCCGGGTGACCTGCCGACTTCTTGGCATGGAATTCCAGGAACACTCGCTGTCTTAACCTAGGAGGCACAAACAAAAGACCTACCGGAAGGTCTGGAGGAGCCTGCTCCTGTGCTCTAAGGACTAATGATAAGAGGTCCTGGATAATGCCCACTTTAATACATGATGGGGAAACAATGGGCAACGGCTCCTCGGTGGTCTCCTGGATTGGAGCAAAACTCCGCGAGAGCGCATCAGCCTTGATGTTTTTTGACCCAGGGCGATATGTTATCAAAAAATTAAAGCGAGCAAAAAACAAAGCCCATCGTGCCTGCCTGGCATTGAGACGCTTCGCTGACTCTAAATATGCCAGATTCTTATGGTCAGTGAGAATTGAGACCACAAACTTAGCCCCCTCAAGCCAGTGTCTCCACTCCTCGAGTGCATCCTTAATAGCCAACAATTCCCGGTTACCCACGTCATAATTCATCTCGGCAGGTGAAAATTTACGGGAAAAGTAAGCACAGGGATGAAGGCGATTATCAGACACTCCCATCTGAGAAAGCACTGCCCCAATACCCATCTCAGAGGCATCCACCTCCACCACAAAAGGACGCTCTGGATCTGGGTGTCGCAGCACCTTGGCCGAAACAAATGCCCTTTTGAGACGGGCAAAAGCCGCTTTAGCCTCACAAGACCAGTGAGCAACATCCGCCCCTTTCTTAGTGAGTGCCACCAAGGGCGCCACTATAGACGAAAATCCAGCGATAAATCGTCTATAAAAATTCGCAAAGCTCAGGAAACGCTGAAGCGCCTTCAATCCAGGACTGCCTGTACCTTGGAACCCTCCATTTGAAAACCTTCTGGGGAGATAATATATCCTAGAAATGTGATTTGCTGAACTTCAAATTCGCACTTCTCCAGCTTCGCCCCAAGCCGGTGGTCTCTGAGTTTCTGGAGGACTAAGCGTACATGCTTCCGATGTTCCTCCAGGGAATGGGAGAAGATTAGGATGTCATCTAAGTATACAACTAAGAATCTATCCAAATATTCCCTGAGCACATCATTCATGAAATCCTGGAAGACTGCCGGGGCATTACAGAGCCCAAAAGGCATCACCAAATATTCATAATGCCCTGAGTGGGTATTAAAGGCAGTCTTCCATTCATCCCCCTCTCTTATTCGGATTAGATTGTACGCACCGCGTAGGTCAATCTTAGAAAAAATGGTGGCAGTACGAAGCTGGTCAAACAAGACCGAAATGAGAGGCAGTGGGTATGAGTTTTTAATCGTGATACGGTTCAATTCCCTGAAGTCGATGCAGGGTCGCAACGAACCGTCCTTTTTACCTACGAAGAAGAACCCCGACCCAACTGGAGACTGTGAAGGTCTGATAAATCCCTTAGCCAAGTTCTCCTGAATGTACTCTGCCATAGCCTGAGTCTCAGGACGTGACAGGGAGTACAACCTGCTCTTGGGAAGCTTAGCATTTGGCAACAAATCAATGGCACAGTCATAGGGGCGATGGGGAGGTAGTACCTCTGCAACTTTTTTGGAGAACACGTCCGCAAAATCTGCATAACACCCTGGCAATCCTGGCAAACTTAGCTGCGAGAGCCTGACTGGAAGGCTCAAGCAACTCCTGAAACAATCAGTACCCCAACTAAGAATCTCCCCAGAGACCCAGTCAAATTGAGGATTGTAGGCCCTTAACCAGGGTAACCCCAACACCAATGGGGCAAAAGTACAGACAGTCACATAAAAGGACAATTTTTCAGAGTGTGTGGCTCCAATAAACAAAGAAATCTGGCTAGTGCAAGAGGTAATTTTACCTTGGGATAATGGTTCCCCGTTTAACCCACAATCTCAATTTCCGATGCCAAGGGTACTAAGGGAACAGAGTGTTTCAGGGCGAATTGGCGGTCCATAAAAACCCCGTCGGCCCCACTGTCCACAAAGGCCTCAGTCTTGACAGTTTGACCGAGGATCTTCAAGGTCACCGGAATGATAAAAGTCTTCTTGGGAAATTCTGACTTCTGGCCTGACAGGATATTTCCCATCACCCTCAGGCCCTGAAGTTTTCCGGCTTTTCTGGGCATGATACTACCACATGACCTTTATTCCCACAGTACAAACACAACCCCTGCTGTCTCCTCCGCGTCTTCTCACGCGAGGAGAGGCGGGTAGCCCCAATCTGCATAGGCTCCTCAGAAAATTCCTCAGAGTCTGAGGTTCCCTTGGGAAGGAAGGAAATCTCAGTCTCCCTTTCAAGCCTACGCTCTCTCAGCCGTCTATCCACACGGATGGATAACTGCATGAGCTGATCCAAGCTATCAGGCAAGGGATATTGTACCAGTTGGTCCTTTATCTGGTTAGAAAGACCTCTTCGGTACTGGTGTCTCAGGGCTGGGTCATTCCACTGGGTATCATGGGCCAACCTCCGAAACTCCGTACAGTAAACCTCAACTGGCCTTCGCCCTTGCTTAAGGATCGAAATCTGAGCCTCGGCTGAGGCCGTCTTGTCAGGGTCATCATACAACATGCCCAGTGCCGTAAAAAAAGCATCAACACTTTTAAGCGACGGACAGTCAGGCTGCAACCCATATGCCCAGACCTGTGGGTCTCCTTGTAGCAAGGAAATCACTATGCCCACCCGCTGAATCTCCGACCCAGAAGACTGAGGCCTAAGCCGGAAGTATAGCTTGCAGCTCTCCTTGAAAGAAAAGAACTGCGAGCGATCTCCAGAAAAACGATCCGGGAGATTTACTTTCGGCTCCTTAACCCCTGCAGGTGCTGCTGCTGCGGGAGCTCCGCCAGCAGCCTGGGAGGTGTGCATTTTAATGGACAAATCATTAAATTGTCGAGTCAGGACCTGCACCTGATCGACCACCTGTTGCAACGTATTTTGAGGGGTATGCTCCATATTCCCACAAAATTTCAACAGGAGTATTAGGCTGCTGAATATGTTATGCACACCAGTGCCTGCAGGAAAGTACTGGTGTCAGAACTGTTATGCACTCCAGTGTCTGCAGGAATGTACTGGTGTTTGAACTGTTATGCAAAACAAATGGACTAACAGACAAACTGGGGAATATGACATAACGTACACAGAAGGTGATAGGGTAACAAAATACACACAAAGTGAACAGAGAAGCCCAGAGGCTAAGGAACTGGGTATCTCCCTTGTATCAGAACTGCTCAGATGGAAAAAGCAAGATGTTGTGTTTTAATACGTAGAGAACCCGAAATGCTGTTGCTAAGGGCAACAGCAAAACCCTAAAGGGTTACCAACGGGTGTGGCAGTAAACTCCATGGTCAGAGATGGAATGATAGACACAAGGAGAGTCTCCACAATCCTGATTCTCACTTGCAGTGCACAGGTTTTAGCTTACTGCCACTAAACTGACCCCTGACACCTAGCACAGTGAGACAGGATTAGACAGGCAAGTCTTAGAATACAGCCGCAAATTTGCTAAGTTCACAGAGTAGTAACAGAACCCCAGCAAGCTAAACGACTGACTCCAGTCTTACTGCTAGGTCTGGATTGGCAGAGTGTAATACCAAATCCCCAGGCCTATTTGCAGTAAGCAACAAACAAATACAAAGCTACACAGTACTGGCTAACTTTCATGAACTGACTAACCAACAAAGATTCAGCAGCCTCTGCTTACCCTGAACAGAGGCCTTAAAAAGCAGGTGCTGTCCACGCCCCACTCAGACCTCACAGACTGTGAGCACAAAAACCAGCACCGGATCCCCTGCCGTGCACAGAGCCTATAACCACTGCACAGCAAAAGACCCGAACCGGAGTATCAGCTGCGCTTAGGTTACTCCACTAGCACTTGTCTCCCGGTTGCCATGACGACGTGGCAGCACAGGGCAGGAGACCCTAACAGTTGTGCCTTGTCTCTATAGCGGACTTCTTTGTACCTAGACCTCCTGGTCTGTTATATGACCTCCTGGTCTGACCTCCTGGTCTGCTATACCTCCTGGTCCGCTACACTCTAATGCTCAAATTTTATGTTTAACCAGAGATGCCTCCTTAGCCACCGTGCATGTCACTTACACGTATGTACCTTCACGAGAACTCGATGATTTCTGTGGTTCAATCCCCAAAATTGTATAAATTTATGTAAAAGTACTCACTCACCACATGTACACTTTTGTTTCTATTTCTATTTCTGCGCAGAAATTTCTCTTTAGACCAGATGTGTTACAAATTAGGAGAAGGATCTATTAGTCTAAATTTTGGACACTAAAATAGACTTGCGCTATTTATCGCCTTGCGTTATTTATCGCCTTGCCACCTCTTTGCCTGACTAAAATAACACTTATCGTGTGATTTGAGTTACGTGGGCGTACTCAGACGCTCCGTTGCGTAATTTACGCTGCGTGCGTAAGCCTTTGCGTACGCGAGTCTCACCCTTTGTTCGAGACACGTGTATACCAGTCTTTATCCACCGTAACACAACTAACACGTTTATCAATGTAGATGATCCTCGATCGTCTACCGAGCACCACACCAATCTCTCCTTATACCTTTAGGTAGAGTTGCGTGTGCGCTTTACACTTTATCCCTTTATGTATTACTTTTACACTTTAACTTATGAAATAGCGACAAATCTCTCTTAGCACGTTTATCAATTATAAAATGGCAAACAGGAGAGTGATATATGAAAATACACGAATGAAGAAATGCAGATATGCGTGTGTGCGTACGCAAGATAGAAATAAACAGTTTTAAAAGACACTACCGTTTTTGTTCTTACCTCCGGTTCCGGATTCCCTCAGCACTCTTTACTTAAGCGAAGCAGACGCTTATCCCGTCAGCACTGCGAAGAATATGATCTCCCGCCCTTTGCTGATGGATAATGTCTGCTGAAATTACCTAGCAGAGATATGTGAAGGACGGACGAGCCGCCAATTGTTAAAGCTAAATATTTATCTTATATAAAACCCTTTATGAGGTCTAAGAACACTGTACGCTATTTATGTATGGAGTACCGTAAGGGTACGCACGTTGCGTAACAATCGCTTAGCCGTAGTCGAGACGCTCAAGCGTCACGTTCGCTAACGGCCAAGAGATCACAGGCGGGCACGCTATTGGCTGCCGACTAACGTAATGATTCGCTATAGCGTAGCGGACGCTCGGGACCACAAGGAGATCACCAGCGGTGCTGACGCTCACAATGTTAAACCTTTATATCTAAACCATAAACAGTGTATTATGCAGTAAAACCTTAGTGTAGTGATAGAGTGTAGATGCAACACAGTATAACCTTATTAACTTAAAAGCTGTTTGAGCGTCACCGACGCTCTGAGAATACTTAACACTATAAGAAATACACAGATACCGTGCTTAGGGTCCAACGCCTTATATATATATTATGAATGATATACTTGCCAAAGAATTAATACAATACAAGTCATACACTACAATATAACATAGACTACCTAACCAGATAACTACACAGGAAATACAATACAATTACGTTTTAAGGGAAAATAAGAGAGAAAGAGGAGAAGAGAGAGAGAGAGAGAAATGGCTCACAATAACAATAAGATCAATATGATTGCGGAGAAAACTTACGCACAAGGGTAAACGATCGCATGCGCCTCGATATCCAGCTCCCGATTATCAGCAATGAGAACCGTTGAAGAGAGTGAGCTGGATATGGTCGGCTTGTCTATTTATGCCCCACACACAATACAATTCAATGGTCCCTACAATCTCATTGTTCATTGGACACAGGAATTCGGCTTCGCATTATAACAAAAGGTCATAGGTTCATTCATACAGGTGGGCTGTGGCTACTTCCAACTGCTCAGGTGGGTGGGATACTGGGTTTCCCGCCGCATGGCTAAGTAAGAGCAAATAATAGTAAATGGACATAAACTTCTTATGTCCATAACTATTCGCACGAGCGATTAATCCGCTCCAAACCAACACCGGAATATTGCTAATTAAATACTCTTCCGATGGATACTAAACACCACTGTATGACCCCTGTTGGACCCTTCGTACAATACAAAGAGGGATCTCTCTGTCCAGGAACATGCTATATTAACTAAACTTTCAGAATCTATCAAAGGGACCATGATCTACAAAATACATTATATAGTGAAAATATGTAACGATTGAGTCGCACGCTACGATCACATAAACTCTACCGTAAATGCGTACATCGTGCACCTGCGGGTGCACGCGACAGCGAGTATGCGCACGCACGGGAGAGCGTACGCATGCGCAGCACGGACCTGTATGAGGTGCAAATATGGTAGTGTGCATAGAGATATTTTTCTGACTTTGACACTCCAAGTGCCAGCTTGGGGGGAGGCTTGCTGGGACTTGTAGTTCTGCTACAAAAAACAATATTTTTTTTTACACTATGGCTATCAGCCCCCCATCCACCGTCCTTGGATGGGGGGACAGCCTCGGGCTTCACCCCTGGCCCCTGAGAGGCTGGAGGCGGGGGACCCCTTGATTTAAGGGGTCCACACTTCTCCAGGGTACCCCAGCCAGGGGTGACTAGTTGGTGATTTAATGCCAGGGCCGCAGGGACCAATATAAAAGTGTCCCCCGGCTGTGGCATTATCTCTCTGACTAGTGGAGCCTGGTGCTGGTGTGAAAAATACGGGGTACCCCTACGTCTTTTGTCCCCCATATTTTTTACACCAGGACCAGGCGCAGAGCCCGATGCTGGTTGTTAAAATATGGGGGATCCCCTGTCAATTTTAACCTGTATTTTTACAACCAGGACCAGCTCAAAGAGTCCGAGGCTGTTTATGCTTAGGAGGGGGGACCACACGCAATTTTTTATGCAGTTTTTACACTAATCAGACCCTTTCCCATAGATAACCATGCACAGATCTCACTGATCCGTGCATGATTATCCAAACTCGCCTCTAAAAAGCAGGTCTATTTTTTTGCTGCTTTTTTTAAAGAATTGCAAAAAAATACACCCGCAATTGAGCATTCAGAGACTAACATCCAAATACGAATTAATAGTAAATTCCTGTGTTGTTTGAACAAACAGCCGTGTTTGACCGATGGTCTATTCATTCGTATTTCTGAATTTAGCAATGAAAACCATTACGAATTCCACCAACACTGCCGAGATTTGTGCTTGGTAAATTCCTGTGTTCGGACAAACACAAAATTTTAGTAAATATACCCCAAGGTCTCATCATCCAGTCTAGTGTCGTACTGTGTTATCCATATGTCAGACACAGCATAGTCCTCATTACCTAGGTATACATTAATATATACTCAGCTTGATCTCTGTTCTCCCCCATTGTGAAGTTATTGTCACAATCCTGACTGTAGGTTTTATATTTGGTGACTTACCCCTGCCATCTGTCCTGGATCCTGTGTTTTTTCACTCACGGCGTTAAACAGCTTGTCAGCACTGAGATTTCCTGAGTTCTCTGCCTGAGAGGTAATATTTAATTAGCTCCACCTGTGGTGATCTCCTGTGTGAGGCAAAATTCAGTAATCTGAACTTTAGGTCTAAAAGCCAGCATCCTGTGTTTTGCAGAAGTCCAGGCTTCAGTGTTCTCTCGGCCTGCTAGGCCTCATTCTACATCACAGCCTTGGCTAGAGTAGTCACATGACAGTGACTGTTCACTTGACCCAGAGTTGTTCAATCCTCTGCCAGCCTGAGACTCTCTGCATCACCTAATCCTGCTCACCAATCACCAAGGACCAGGAAGTATAAATCTGGAGGCTGAGTTAGAAACTTGGCCAGTTCCTTGTGTCACACACAGCTATGTGTGAGCATTCAAACTGAGCTCCCTAAAGTTGTGATCTCCAGAGCTCCCGTATCCCCGTGCCTCAGTACCTCCATGCTTCCAGTACCTCTGTGCCTCAGTACCTCCATGCCTCAGCATCTCCGTGCCTCAGTGCCTCAGCACCTCTGTGCTTCCAGCACCTCCGTGCCTCAGTACCTCAGTGACTCAGCATCTCCGTGCCTCAGCACCTCCATGCTTCCAGCACCTCCGTGCCTCCAGCACCTCCGTGCCTCAGTACCTCCGTGTCACAGCACCTCCGTGCATCAGTACCTCCGTGCCTCAGTACCTCCGTGCTTCCAGTACCTCCGTGCCACAGTACCTCCGTGCTTCCAGCACCTCTGTACCTCAGTACCTCCGTGCTTCCAGCACCTCCGTGCCTCAGTACCTCCGTGCTTCCAGCACCTACGTGCCTCAGTACCTCTGTGCTACAGCACCTCCGTGCCTCAGTACCTCCGTGCCTCAGCATCTCCGTGCTTCCAGCACCTCCGTGCCTCAGCACCCCAGTGTCTCTACGCACCCCAGTGCCTCTACGCACCCCAGTGCCTCTACGCACCTCAGTGTCTCCAAGCACCTCAGTGTCTCCAAGCACCTCAGTGTCTCCAAGCACCTCAGTGTCCCCAAGCATCTCAGTGTCCCCAAGCATCTCAGTGTCCCCAAGCACCTCAGTGTCCCCAAGCACCTCAGTGTCCCCAAGCATCTCAGTGTCTCCAAGCATCCCGTGCCCTTTAGCACAATTATACCTGGTATTCTTCACTGATTCATCAGTGCCTTTCCAGTTCTGTCTTTCAGGAGACCTTCAGCGTCCACACATGCCTCCTGTCTGCCGACCTAATCCTGCATGAGGAGAACCTAGATTCGGCCATCTCTGCTGCGGTTCCTCTTCCCAGTCACCGGAAGAAACCCAGAGTCCACAACACTCCCAAACCAGGTCAGTGGTAGTATTCATATAATCCTCCAGTCGCCCGCACAGACTTCACTAACACCGGGTTCACAAAACCTCAGTCATGACAGTAGGAACTGGCCACATGGACCCATCCAAAAGTGTTTGTCTGACGCAGGACCTCCTAAGCAATATTGCAGGACGCTTGGAAGGTCTGGAGTCGACTCAGCATCAATTGGCACAGTGTCTGCAGCGGAATTCTTTCTCCAGAGATTCCCTGACCTTCCGCACTAGGACTCCTGACCAACTGCAGAATTTCTACCAGATGTTATTACAGTTACAAGAACTTTTGTCTAGTATTCTTTCTGTGATGCCTGATCTCTTCAGGAATACTACCAAGGTTGTTGATCCAGTTTTGTCCGAACCAATTAATAGAGTCTCTTTCTCTGTGCAAGGAAAAGTTGTTAATCAGAGCTCTCCACGGCCCAAGCTCTCTGAAGCTGAACGTCAGCGGCGTAGGGGTCTACACCTCTGTCTTTACTGTGGAAATTCCGGTCATTTTGTTAAAGACTGTATTCTTCGCAAGCCAGGGAATGGTGACAAATCTCAGTATCATAGTGCTCATGTCTACAAGTCATCCACAGTAGCCGATCCTGCTACTACTGACGGGGGTATCAAGAAGGCTACTCTGAAAGAGACTTAATTTTATGACTGGGGTCCAGTGATTAAAAGCCCTTATTCCAAGTTGGGTGTCCAGAGAATAATATTCAAGCCATTTAGAGTCACAGAGTCCGAGTGTCCAGCCCCAGGAGGGGCGTCTTCAGAGTGTCCAGCCCCAGGAGGGGCGTCTTCAGAGTGTCCAGCCCCAGGAGGGGCGTCTTCAGAGTGTCCAGCCCCAGGAGGGGCGTCTTCAGAGTGTCCAGCCCCAAAGAGACTACAGAGCGCGGCCCAGCCAGAGAGTCTACAGAGCGCTGCCCAGCCAGAGAGTCTACAGAGCGCTGCCCAGCCAGAGAGTCTACAGAGCGCTGCCCAGCCACAGAGTCTACAGAGCGCTGCCCAGCCAGAGAGTCTACAGAGCGCTGCCCAGCCAGAGAGTCTACAGAGCGCTGCCCAGCCAGAGAGTCTACACAGTGCTGCCCAGCTATAGAGTCTACACAGTGCTGCCCAGCCCCGTGAAGTGGGGGCTCTTGCCTCAGCCCAGCCCCGTGAAGTGGGGGCTCTTGCCTCAGCCCAGCCCCGTGAAGTGGGGGCTCTTGCCTCAGCCCAGCCCCGTGAAGTGGGGGCTCTTGCCTCAGCCCAGCCCCGTGAAGTAGGGGCTCTTGCCTCAGCCCAGCCCCGTGAAGTGGGGGCTCTTGCCTCAGCCCAGCCCCGTGAAGTGGGGGCTCTTGCCTCAGCCCAGCCCCATGAAGAAAGGGCTCTTACCTCAGCCCAGCCCCGTGAAGAGGGGGCTCCTGCCTTAGTTCAGCCCCGTGAAGTAAGGGCTCAGCCAGTCCCGGTTCCAGCCGGTCCAGCAATATTCCAGGCTCCACCTGGTCAGTCCGTCCCGGTTCCAGCCGGTCCAGCAATATTCCAGGCCCAGCCTGGTCAGTCCGTCCCGGTTCCAGCCGGTCCAGCAATACTCCAGGCCCAGCCTGGTCAGTCCGTCCCGGTTCCAGCCGGTCCAGCAATACTCCAGGCCCAGCCTGGTCAGTCCGTCCCGGTTCCAGCCGGTCCAGCAATACTCCAGGCCCTGCCTGGTCAGTCCGTCCCGGTTCCAGCCGGTCCAGCAATACTCCAGGCCCTGCCTGGTCAGTCCGTCCAGGTTCCAGCCGGTCCAGCAATACTCCAGGCCCAGCCTGGTCAGTCCGTCACGGTTCCAGCCGGTCCAGCAATACTCCAGGCTCCGCCTGGTCAGTCCGTCCCGGTTCCAGCAATACTTCAGGACCAGCCTGGTCAGTCTCCTTTGGCTCCAGCCACTTCAAGTATCCTCGGATCCAATCCAGTACTACTCGTCCAGCCAAATATTTTTCCAGTTCCAGCCTCTAAGTTTTTTCGTCTGATGGTTTACTACTTATTTATTTTGATGGAGATTTATTGCAATATGCCGCTCTGGTTGAACAATTTCTCTCTCTGATGGAGTCTGATCCTTCAGGTGCAGTAACTCCTTCCAACGTTACTCGATATCTGTTCCTGGCATTCAGAGGAAGAGCTTTGGAGTGGGCCAACATGCTCTTTGAGAGTAATGATCCTGTGTTCCATGACTTATAGAC
Source organism: Pseudophryne corroboree (assembly GCF_028390025.1). Classification (NCBI taxonomy): domain Eukaryota; kingdom Metazoa; phylum Chordata; class Amphibia; order Anura; family Myobatrachidae; genus Pseudophryne; species Pseudophryne corroboree. The sequence continues at coordinate 54,934,248 of NC_086446.1, read as the reverse complement.
TTTTAGTAACGCTGTAGTTAAAGAATTTAGTCCTAAACCTTTGGAATCTGCATCAACGAAGGTCCTAAATTCTTCTGTATGAATTTCTCAAGTTCCTCTAAGATTCAAGATGGGTGTCCGGCGTCCACCCTTGAAGAGGGGGATACTGTCACAATCCTGACTGTAGGTTTTATATTTGGTGACTTACCCCTGCCATCTGTCCTGGATCCTGTGTCTTTTCACTCACGGAGTTAAACAGCTTGTCAGCACTGAGTTTTCCTGAGTTCTCTGCCTGAGAGGTAATAGTTAATTAGCTCCACCTGTGGTGATCTCCTGTGTGAGGCTGAATTCAGTAACCTGAACTTTAGGTCTAAAAGCCAGCATCCTGTGTTTTGCAGAAGTCCAGGCTTCAGTGTTCTCTCGGCCTGCTAGGCCTCATTCTACATCATAGCCTTGGCTAGAGTAGTCACATGACAGTGACTGTTCACATGACCCAGAGTTGTTCAATCCTCTGCCAGCCTGAGACTCTCTGCATCACCTAATCCTGCTCACCAATCACCAAGGACCAGGAAGTATAAATCAGGAGGCTGAGTTAGAAACTTGGCCAGTTCCTTGTGTCACACACAGCTATGTGTGAGCATTCAAACTGAGCTCCCTAAAGTTGTGATCTCCAGAGCTCCCGTATCCCCGTGCCTCAGTACCTCCATGCTTCCAGTACCTCCGTGCCTCAGCAACTCCGTGCCTCAGTGCCTCAGCACCTCCGTGCTTCCAGCACCTCCGTGCCTCAGTACCTCCGTGACTTAGCATCTCCGTGCCTCAGCACCTCCGTGCTTCCAGCACCTCCGTGCCTCAGTACCTCCGTGCCACAGCACCTCCATGCCTTAGTACCTCCGTGCCACAGCACCTCCATGCCTCAGTACCTCTGTGCGTCCAGTACCTCCGTGCTTCCAGCACCTCCGTGCCTCAGTACCTCAGTGCTTCCAGCACCTCCATGCCTCAGTACCTCCGTGCCTCGGTACCTCCGTGCCTCAGTACCTCCGTGCTTCCAGCACCTCCGTGCCTCAGTACCTCCGTGCCTCAGTACCTCCATGCCACAGCACCTCTGTGCCTCAGTACCTCCGTGCCACAGTACCTCCGTGCTTCCAGTACCTCTGTGCCACAGTACCTCCGTGCTTCCAGCACCTCCGTGCCTCAGTACCTCCGTGCTTCCTGCACCTCCGTGCCTCAGCATCTCCGTGCCTCAGCATCTCCGTGCTTCCAGCACCTCCGTGCCTCAGCACCCCAGTGTCTCTACGCACCTCAGTGTCCCCAAGCACCTCAGTGTCCCCAAGCACCTCAGTGTCCCCAAGCATCTCAGTGTCTCCAAGCACCCCGTGCCCTTTAGCACAATTATACCTGGTATTCTTCACTGATTCATCAGTGCCTTTCCAGTTCTATCTTTCAGGAGACCTTCAGCGTCCACACATGCCTCCTGTCTGCCGACCTAATCCTGCATGAGGAGAACCTAGATTCGGCCATCTCTGCTGCGGTTCCTCTTCCCAGTCACCGGAAGAAACCCCGAGTCCACAACACTCCCAAACCAGGTCAGTGGTAGTATTCATATAATCCTCCAGTCGCCCGCACAGACTTCACTAACACCGGGTTCACAAAACCTCAGTCATGACAGTTATCAATTTTCAAGGAATTTTGGTACAAGAGAACAGTAGATTAGAAATTTTTGCTCTACAGTATTTATTTTATATTTACTCATTTGTCTTATGCTCTAATACTCTCAGCAGTAACAGTTCATTAAAGAGAGAATAAGTGAGCACATCATTTAATAACTTTTTAATTCCGCTGATGCCTCCAGTCGTCTGCATGTATGTTTTCCCTGCAATAAATAAAAGTTAAGTTTTAACATATATTTATATCTATTATTCTATAGTGTGCCCCTGACAGACTTAACAGTCTTTTTTGCTTCTTTGCAAAAACCCCCAAAACATAGTTTACCTGAACTACAGTCTGGGAGCACCACCAGTGCTTAAAGTGGTCCTAGAGAGGTGGTGGAACTCACCCCCATCCCCACGGCACCCATGTAACAAGGGTATTGCGTGCGCCGTAAGCGCGTGCTGCAAAAAATGGGCGTGGTCTCAAAAAAGGGGCATGGTACACAATAGTAATAATGCTTACAGTAGTAGCACCCCATAATACACATAATGCCCACAGCAGAAGCGCCTCTTACACAGTGGTAGTGCCCCTTATATAGAGCCCATAGTAGTGGTGCCCCTTATGCAATGCCCGCAATAGCAGTGCCCCTTATGTCCCCAGGAGTGATGCCCCTTATGAAGTGCCCCCTTTACAATGCCCTCATTAGTAGTGCCCCCAGTAGTAATGCCCTTAATGGTAATGCCCTTGTGTAATAATGCCCCAGTAGTAATTTTGCCTGTAGTAATGCCCTCAGTCATTTAGCCCCTGCAGTTATGCCCCCTTGTAGTTTTACCCCCAGTACTAATGCCTCTAAGTAGTAATGCTCCCAGTAGTTTAGCCCCTGTAGCTACGCTCCCAGTAGTAATGCCCCTGTAGTTATACCCCCAGTAGTAATGCCCTGCTGTAGTTTGCCCCAGTACTTAGCACCCTTGTAGTTTGCCCCCAGCAGATGCCCCCCAGTAGTTTGCTCCCAGTAGTAATGTCTCCCAGTAGTTTGCCCCGTAGTAATGTCCCCCAGTAGTTATGCCCCCAGTAGTAATGCCCTCCTGTAGTTTGCCCACTATAGTTAGCCCCCTTGTAGTTTGCCCTCAGCAGATGCCCCCCAGTAGTTTGCACCCAGTAGTAATGTCTCCCAGTAGTTTGCCCCAGTAGTTTGCCCCAGTAGTAATGCCCCCAGTAATTTGCCTCAGTAGATGCCCCTTAGTAGTTTGCCCCACAGTAGTAATGTCCCCAGTAGATGCCCCTCAGTAGTTTGCCCGAGTAGATGCTCCTCAGTAGTTTGCCCCCCAGTAGATTCCCCCTAGTAGTAATGGCCCCAGTAGTTTACCCCCATAGTAATGCCCCCACAGTTGTTTGCCCCCAGTAGGTGCCCCTCAGTAGTTTGCCCCCCAGTAGATGCCGCTACACAAAAAAAAACACAGCAAGCCCCGCAACATGTCCAGCTGCAGCAGTCACCTGGTTGTCCGCTCCTCTGCACTATGGGAGAGATGTCATGACGTCTCTCCCATAGCGCGCACTGACAGAGCTGGAAGCCGGAGCTCAGTACTGAGCTCCTGCCTCCGGCTGCCGCTGTGCAGGGAGACGGGCGCCCGCTGGTAACACAATCTCAGCGGCCGCCCGTCATCTCCCTGCAGTGGTGCCGGGGACACATCGGGTGAGGTGAGCCGAAGGAGGCGGAACTGCGTTCCATCTCCAATTGGAACTGATGGAACGCAGTTCCGCCCCGTTCCGGCTCACTTTAACCCCTGAGCACCACCAACCATTCACAACTGCATTAAAAGCCCTGAGGTCAAGTCAGTAGTCCCACGTTTGTAAATACAATATTAACCAACACACTATTTGTTATTAGCAACTCATTAATCACAATCCGGCCCTGTACAGCGGGGGTAATTCCAAGTTGATCGCAGCAGGATTTTTGTTAGCAATTGGGTAAAACCATGGTGGTCATTCCGAGTTGTTCGCTCGCAAGCTGCTTTTAGCAGCTTTGCACACGCTAAGTCGCCGCCTACTGGAAGTGAATCTTAGCTTCTTAAAATTGCGACCGACGGATTCGCAATATTGCGATTAGACCTCTCTTAGCAGTTTCTGAGTAGCTCCAGACATACTCTGCCAGTGCAATCAGTTCAGTGCTTGTCGTTCCTGGTTTGACGTCACAAACACTCCCAGTGTTCGCCCAGACACTCCCCCGTTTCTCCAGCCACTCCCGCGTTTTTCCCAGAAACTGTAGCGTTTCTGGGAAAAACACCCAAAACACCCATAAAACGGCCAGTTTCCACCCAGAAACACCAACTTCCTGTCAATCACATTACGATCACCAGAACGAAGAAAAAGCCGTGAGTGTAAAATACCTAACTGCATAGCAAATTTACTTGGCGCAGTCGCAGTGCGAACATTGCGCATGCGCAATAAGCGGAAAATCGCTGCGATGCGAAGAAAAATACTGAGCGAACAACTCGGAATGACCACCCATGTGCACTGCAGGGGAGGCAGATATAACATGTGCAGAGAGATTAGATTTGGGTGGGGTGTGTTCAATCTGCTATCTAATTTGCAGTGTAAAAATAAAGCAGCCAGTATTTACCCTGCACAGAAACAAAATAACCCACCCAAATCTAACTCTCTCTGCAAATGTTATATCTGCCCCCCTGCAGTGCACATGGTTTTGCCCAACTGCTAAAAAATGTCCTGCTGCGATCAACTTGGAATTACCCCGAGTCCAAACCCCAAACCCTTGTTTTCTATACATAGGATTGCTCTGATTGTATTACTGAACACTGTGTTATATAACTGTATCAAAACTCATAAGTTTCTCTGAGCAATATGCCAAGATTTTTATATGAGCACAATAGACACATTTTTTGTTATATCTTAATGTATCTATAATATCCATCTATAGGAAATAAATAGTATCACTGAATTATACTAAGACAGAAATTAAAGAAGACAGACACAAAAAAGACGCTCAGTTTTTGAACAATTTATATTTCTTTCTTTCTTTTTCTTTGTAATTCACAGTGTTGTCATACCTTCACATAATCATTTTACATGTTTTTAATATTTCGCATGTAGTCTATTTGTAAGACATGAGACAATATAACATGTCACCAATTTTTTATGTACTAATTAAAAGTGAAAATTTTAAATCTCTAGTGCTACCATAAAACAGATCCTTTTCTCTTAGTTTTCTCCCTTACCCTGTACAACATACTTAATAGAAAGGAGGAGTTCATTTTAATAGAGATGGTTGCGGACCCCTGTGTTTTGGTTTTACCAAAATCGTCATCAGTGTTTTGTTTTTGCTTTCTGGTTTTGACAAAACTACCCTCTAGTGTTTTGGTTTTGGGTCTGTATTCTCATGACTGTGTTTGTCTTTGGAACCGTGAGTGACAGTCCAGGTCTTTTTGGTGTGATAGATGTTCTGTTACCTATAACAGGCTGAATACTGGAATCACTGGGTGGCACTGGAATACTAGACACAAGGGGGTAAATTTACTAAGGTCCCGATTTTGACCGAGATGCCGTTTTTTCGTCAAAGTGTCATCTCGGTCATTTACTAAACTCAAATCACGGCAGTGATCAGGGCATTCGTATTTTTTCGCAAGTAGTTGTAAAAAAATACGAATGAATACACCATCGGTCAAAAAACGCCAGCAAATTAGTAGAACTCGGTCATTTACTAAAAAGTGCAAATCTCCAAAGAGGAAAACACTGCCGTGAAAAATTACAAATTGCAAAAAAGTGCTAAAAAAAGCAGACCTGCTTTTTTGAGCCGTGATTGCATAGGCATGTAGGGATCCATGAGATCCGTGCATGTCTATCAGTGGGAAGGGGTGGGAAAGTTGTTTTTTTCTCCAAAAAAAATGCGTGGGGTCCCCCCTCCTAAGCATAACCAGCCTCGGGCTCTTTGAGCCGATCCTGGTTGCAGAAATATTGGGAAAAAAATGACAGGGGTTCCCCCATATTTAAGCAACCAGCATCGGGCTCTGCGCCTGGTCCTGGTTCCAAAAATACGGGGGACAAAAAGAGTAGGGGTCCCCCGTATTTTTAAAACCAGCACCGGGCTCCACTAGCTGGACAGATAATGCCACAGCCGGGGGTCACTTTTATATAGTGCCCTGCGGCCGTGGCATCAAAAATCCAACTAGTCACCCCTGGCCGGGGTACCCTGGGGGAGTGGGGGCCCTTCAATCAAGGAGACCCCACCCCCAGCCACCCAAGTGCCAGGGGTGAAGCCCGAGGCTGTCCCCCCCCCATCCAATGGGCTGCGGATGGGGGGGGCTGATAGCCTTTTGTCATAGTGAAAAGATATTGTTTTTAGTAGCAGTACTACAAGTCCCAGCAAGCCTCCCCCGCATGCTGGTACTTGGAGAACCACAAGTACCAGCACGTGGCGGAAAAACGGGCCCGCTGGTACCTGTAGTACTATTACTAAAAAAATACCCCAAAAAACACAAGACACACACACCTTGAAAGTATAATTTTATTACATACATACACACAAACATACATACATACTTACCTATGGCCCCACGCAGGTCGGTCCTCTTGTCCAGTAGAATCCAAGGGTACCTGTTGAATAAATTATACTCACGAGATCCAGGGGCCCAGGGTCCTCGTCGCATCCATGTGTAATCCACGTACTTGATTAAAATAACAAAACGCTGACCTGAGCCACGAACTGAAAGGGGACCCATGTTTGCACATGGGTCACCTTTCCCCGAATGCCAGAAACCCACTCTGACTTCTGTCTAAGTGGGTTTCTTCAGCCAATCAGGGAGCGCCACATTGTAGCACTCTCCTGATCGGCTGTGTGCTCCTGTCCTGACTGACAGGCGGCACACAGCAGTGTTACAATGTAGCGCCTATGCGCTACATTGTAACCAATGGTTGGAACTTTCTGCTCAGCGGTGACGTCACTTTAGGTCAACCGAAGGGGTCCCCACTCCCCCAGGGTACCCCGGCCAGGGGTGACTAGTTGGATTTTTGATGCCACGGCCGCAGGGCACTATATAAAAGTGACCCCCGGCTATGGCATTATCTGTCCAGCTAGTGGAGCCCGGTGCTGGTTTTAAAAATACGGGCGACCCCTACTCTTTTTGTCCCCCGTATTTTTGGAACCAGGACCAGGCGCAGAGCCCGATGCTGGTTGCTTAAGTATGGGGGAACCCCTGTCATTTTTCCCCCCATATTTCTGCAACCAGGATCGTCTCAAAGAGCCCGAGGCTGGTTATGCTTAGGAGGGGGGACCCCACGTATTTTTTTTAATGATTTTACATTGTTTAATTTAAAAAAAAAAAAAATGAACCCCATCATGGATCACACAGATCCGGCCGAGATTCATTGTAAAAAAAGTCGGCAGTGTTTTGCTAATCACTGCCGTAAAAATAAAAAAAAAACACGAATGACATCGACATCGGAATAAAAGAAAAACCCGAATACGACAGCTTAGTAAATTAGTCGTAATAAATTCAAAAAGTTGCAGTTTTACACTTTCGATGTCATTCGTGATTGAACTTTGACCTTTTTCCGAAAAATACGAATCTTAGTAAATTTACCCCTAGGATTGAAAGGGAACACTGAACATGGGAATGGAACCAGAATACTGTACACCCGGATTGAACTAGAATACTGGAAGCAGAAGCACTAAGAGATGGAAACCACACTAGGAATCACAATGCAGGATAAATTAACATTGGAGCTCTCTGGAAGCACAGTGCTAGGTTGTAGACATCATTGCACTGGCACCTGTTGCTTGGGTGGGAAGTCCCTTTATACCCCTGGATAGCTAGCGATTAGCTGGTGCAATTTCTGGAATGAATCCTGGCTTCTCATTGGTGGTGCAGAAGTCAGCTGACTGAGACTGTCATGGGGGTACCCAGTGTCAGCAGGAATTGCCGCTGGTGAACAGTGGGGACAATCACTAGGTAAAGAAAGAAATTACGGGCACTGGAAGACATGCGGAAGATGCTGGAAGACTGCTACAGAAGAAGGGACTTTTAAAGTGGAGGCAAGTAAGTCACTTGGTGACTGGGGAAAGCAGCCCAGTTTTGTGAAATGTATTTTAAAAAGAATCAATAGCATCCATTTCCAGTCAATTTTGACCACCTCACAATATTGTTCATCAATATTGGCCAAAGGTTGGCTGGCTAAATGAAGCAACAGAGCTGTGGCACAAACACACGGCAGTTATCTTTATTTAAAAATATGTTGCAAAATGAGTAATGTACCGATTAAAGCACTAACCATTAAAAATGTGTGACTACATAAAAAAGACCATCACCAATGACCCCCCAAAATTGAGCTGATAATGAAAAGAAAAGTGGTGCATGATGCAATGTTCCTTGAGCACTCCCACCTACCCTTATGTTGTATATTAAAAAGGACATGCACGAGTTGGGCGTGGCCTGGCTGGCATCGAGGAAGGTCGGGTATCTGCTGAGCTCCGGCCGGCAATACATTAAAATACACCCCTGTGCTGGATTTGGAAGCCCACCTGCAAGGGAATAGTCCCCTAAGCCTTACCACATCACCCTGCACCCAGAGGAAGAGGCTGCGGAATCGGGGGGGCCCTGCGTTGCCCCCATGCGGATTGCGGCCTACCTCCGCCCCAGAAGCCGGGGCCTCGATTTTGGAGCGGCGCCGGCGATCCGTTAAACCTGGTGCGGCAGCCCTGCGGACTCCCTCCCCCACCTGAAAGGCACTCCCTGACACCTGAGGACTTACCCATCGGGCGCTGGCCCTCACGGGAGACCGGTGACCGGACGATCTGCGGGAGGTGAGGGCTGAGACGAGTGTGGCTGGCGGCCGGCGGCCATCTTGTGGTTGGCGCCGCCCGGCCTTTAGACTCTACCTAGCCGATCCCCGGCCTCTCTGGGTGCCTGCCCTTCAACCCCCGTCTTACACATCATTGCTGGTAAGATCTCTTCCCCCGCTGGCGGGGATCAACGACCGGGGGACCTCCGGAGGTCCTGTATATCACTGATCAGCGGCGGCCATCTTGTGACTGGCTCAGCACCCATCTCACTCCCTGACTGGGGCTGGCTGTAACTAGGGCTCCCTTTTGTGGCGAATACTGGAATAGTCAGCTCACAGCCACTATGCATATATTTCTATAACCCTGCCTGTCCTGCCTGTCATTATATCACACCTTAAAACAACAGGTGTGATGCTTTAACAGCCCTGCCGCCATTTGCTGTGCCCGGAAGCTGCGGACTCGTCGCTGTGGATACCCGGCTCCCGCTGCCTCACCCTGAGCCTCTCGACATATACGACATGCTGCTGTGACGTTCAGGAGTATCACACTGTGACACCTCTAACACGTTGTTTCTGGCAAATCCGATTTGCTACGTCCTGATATGCCTGCTATCTTCATAGCAATGTAACTTTCCAATACCCTCCCGACGCTGATGTGACCTTCATTAAACTACTCACTGCGCCCTACATGGCTTCTACTCTACATATCTATTTCTAGCGACTGCATATGGAGAAATTCCTGGTGTCCACCCCAATGTCCTTGACTGGTCCTATTTCAAGCGTACGCGAGGACACATCCCACAGAAATTCCTCAGACTCCGACTGCTCCACCACCCGATCTAGATCCCAAAGAAAACGCACTAACACTACAACTACTAAACCGCCTAAAATGAAACCCACTGACATTGCTGCGGTTCTTGGACCTCTCTTAGACGAAAAACTGGCGGGCCTTAAAGAAGCTATTGATTCCACCTTGGCCCAGCTGACTCAACACAGTAGCCGTTTGGATGATGTCGAGCAGAGGGTCTCCACATTGGAGGATGATCTACAAGCCGCACAGTCTACTATAAAGACCCAGACCACTGAAATCAAAGGCCTCACTGAAAAACTCGACGACTTGGAAAATCGGAGCTTGCAAAACAACCTGAGGGTGGTGGGCATCCCGGAGTCGGTGAGGGGCCACGCGCTGCTGGACCTTCTATCCAACTGGCGGCCCGACAAATTAGGTATGGACCTTCAGGGTTCACCTCTGGCCATTGAAAGGGCACACAGAATTGGCCCTGATCGCAGAGAATCCGCGGGACGCCCTAGACCTGTTATCTTACGGATTCTAAACTACGCGGATAAAGCCAGGCTCTTAGACCACTACCGAAAGTCAGAGAACCTCCTCTATAAGGGAGAAAGACTGCTCATCTTTCAGGACTTCTCCACTCATGTCGCCAACAAGCGCAGAGAGTTCGCCCCGATTTGCAAGCGATTGTTTGAAGACAACGTCAAGTTCTCACTGTTATACCCTGCTCATCTTCGGGTCTTTGTCATTGGAAAACCATGCTTCTTTGACGATCCGATAGCGGCAAAGGCCCATTTTGCGCACCCTGACACTTGACTGTCCACCCTCACTTGGAGCTTGCATATCTTTATAACCGCTTTAATCAATGGGTCACACAATCTTCGGGATATGATTTAGGCATGCTATTTGCACATGCTGGAGGCTATGCCTCCCATTGTTCTATGTCTGTTAGTTTGATATTTTTATTTGTTTGTTTGTTTGCTCGTTCTGCCTGCTGAGGTAATGTGTCTCGATCCTCCATGGGTTGGCCCCTCCTTGCTCATTGGGACGGGGGGGGGCACCATTTCACCTATACGATTTTGATATTCTGCTTTCCATCTATGGGGGTAGGACAGCCCCACTTTTAGATTTTAATATAGTTTCGTGGAATGTAGAGGGTCTCAAAAGCCCCATTAAACGCAAGAAGGTGACTGCACACCTCTCTCGCCTGTCCCCCCAAGTCGTGTTCCTACAAGAAACACACTGGGTGCATGATTCACCTGTGTCACTAAAAGCCCCCTGGATTGGGGAATGTATATCTGCTCCTTACACCAATAAAACCAGAGGGGTTGCTATACTCTTTCATAGAAATCTTTAATTCTCCATAAGTAAAAAATATATCGACCCAGAGGGCAGATATATCCTCCTAGATGTCTCCATCGACAATGTGATATATACCTTTTTGAATCTATATGCACCCACTGGCTCTAACAATCTCTTCTTTGCAGATATCCTTCAGAGAGTCCTGTCCTGGGGCGGCAAAAATGTAATTTTAGGGGGAGATTTCAACACGGTCGTTGATCCATCCATGGACAGGTCCGGGGTGAGTACCAAAAAATCTCAACTTACCTTACTAGACCCTTGGCGTACACACCATCCCCTTCAACGGGATTATTCTTTTTATTCACACCCGCACTCCACCCACTCTCGCATTGACTATCTATTTCTATCTAAGCACCTTTTCTTTAATGTCACCCACACCTCAATCAAGGACATCATTATTTCAGACCACGCTCCCATCACCCTGTCCCTACATTTATCTCTACCCCATAATATTTCTAAATGTTGGAGATTCCCAGCATATCTCATACATTCAGAGGATTTCTTATTACATCTCAAACATTCCTGGCATAATTATACTACTGATAACTTGGACCAAATTTCTAACACTCCACTCTTTTGGGGTGCCTCTAAGGCAGTCCTTCGAGGCCATATTATTTCCTATGCTAACTCTAAGCGTAAGAAATTCAACACCAAATTGCAGGAACTTAGCGCTGCTCTCACACTCGCATATCGCACCTACAAACAATGCGACAATCGTACCCATAGAGAAACGTACCTCATGGCAAAACAAATCTATGATACCTTTCTCACCGAACAGGCCCAGATCAGCTATGATTACGGCAGAAACAGGTTCCATAGGTGGGGGAACAAGTCTGGCAGACTCTTGGCCAACTTGGTTAGGGGGCCCCGAAACAAAACATGGGTTAACTCGTTGCACAGCTCTGGAGGTGTTCTCTCTGATCCCACTGACATTTGTTCGGCTTTCATGAGGTTCTATAAATCCTTATATACTGCCGACACTGATGATGCAACTAATGGTCAACTATTCCTGGTTGAGGCACAGTTGCCAAGGCTAGAGGTGGAGGAAAGGGACTCGCTGGATGCTCCTATAACTGACGATGAGGTACGGGCCACCATTAAGTCCTTACCCAATGGAAAGAGCCCTGGCCCTGACGGCTTCAGTGCCGAATTTTATAAGATGCTGGATGCCGATATACTCCCTACATTAACACGATTATATAACCACATCCTAACGAAGCCAAGCTTATAGTACTCGCAAAACCAGGTAAAGACCCTGCCCAAGTAGGGTCATACCGCCCCATTTCACTCCTCAATCAGGACTTTAAAATATTGACCAAAATCATAGCTAATAGGTTGCAAGCCTACCTACCCCACCTTATCTCACCCGCGCAGATGGGGTTTGTTAAGGGTAGACAATCCACACGAGGAGTGCGAGCGGCCCTGACTGCGATATCTCACACCCGCTTTAATCAGGCCAAAAACAACATCATTGTAAATTTGGACGCAGAGAAGGCGTTTGATAAAATTGCCTGGCCTCACCTATCCCGAGTACTCGCCCACCAGGGATTCGGCGCAGCGTTTTGCAACTTGGTTCAGACCTTGTACAATAACCCAGTGGCACAGGTCTTAGTCAACAATGTGACATCTCCACCCTTCACGTTGGAAAGAGGCACTAGACAAGGATGCCCCTTATCTCCCCTCCTTTTTGATCTAGCATTAGAACCTCTTATACGCCATATTCTGCTACACCAAAACTATAGGGGCATCGTGGTGGGTACACAGGAATTACGGGTGGTGGCATTTGCAGATGACCTCCTCCTTTTTATGTCAGACCCTCACCATACGATCCCACAGCTGATTGCTGTGATTGATCGTTTCTCCTCTTTTGCAGGATTTTCCATTAATTACAGTAAGTCGGAGGCACTAGCCATATATGGACAGGCGAGACTAGGTTGGGGGACCACTTTTCCCTTTAAATGGGCGAATACACATATTACCTATCTAGGCGTGGCACTCCCTACTCACCCCTGCCACCTGTATAGGCTTAATATCACCCCGGTGCTCCATAAGATTAGAACCGAACTCGGTCTCTGGCAATCCCTCCCCCTTAACATGCTAGGGAGATGTAATCTATTTAAGATGGCCAGCTTCCCAAAACTCCTCTATGTTCTACAGATGACCCCCCTTTTATTATCCAAGTCGGATATATCTTCTCTGAATACCTCTATCTCCAGATACATCTGGGCTGGTAAACGTCCAAGGATTAGCATGAAAAAATTATCCCAGACGGTACCTAGAGGAGGAATTAATTTACCTGATATCAAACAATATAATATTGCATGCCTCCTCCGCATTGCTATGGACTGGCTTGGAGACAATAATTACTACACAGACTCCAGCCTAGACTCTCAACTTTGCGCCCCCTTATCCCTCAGTTATCTTCTCCATGCCAAACCCTCCAAGTTGGCGCTACATATCACCACTAATTCATTACTACTCCCCATAATACAGGCGTGGCAAATGGCGAGGAAATCTCTCAATCTTCAACACCTATACTCACTCTCGATGCCCCTAACCTGGGGTTTCAGGAGGGAGAGGCTCTGCAACCCTTCATTACCTGGCACTCTCTTGGTATCCGCAACCTGCGCAACTTGCTTAATTCCTCTCGCGTCCCGCTGTCTTTCGCAGAGGCACGAGGAAAATATGGCCTGCCCCCTCACCATGAGTTTGCCTACTTCCAGGCAATACATTATCTTAAAAATGTACTTTCTAAATTGACGGGGACTGACTTTCTTAACTCTCTAGATACATTACTCCAATCAACATGCTACTCTATATAAACCATTTATACACGCATCCGTCATGAACTCATTCCTGACACGGACCTTCCAGAGCTGTCCCAATGGTCCTCCCACATTTCAACGGTAACCCCTGAATCCCTCCTCAATCACTTTCAACTCACCCTAAAACTTATCCCTGTAAGCTCTTATCAAGAGATGGCCTATAAAATGCTCCATAGGGCATACATCTCACCTAAACGCCGATCTTTGATGAGCATCTCAGAAGACAGCAAATGCACTAAATGCTCAACGGAGTGGGCCGACCTTTTCCATTGCTTCTGGGACTGTGCTCTGGTGTCACAGTTTTGGCATGGGGTACATCATCATGGAACCACCTCCTTAGGCATATCCTTTAGTTGCACTGTTTCTTGGGCATTGTTTGGGTGTTTGACTGACCAACCAGATATCCCCAGGTCTAACAAAAAATTACTTATGATACTATCTGCGGCTGGCAGGAAGGCAATCCTACAACAATGGATCCACAACATACCTCCTAATCTTTCGATGGTGACCTCTAGATTATTTTTTCTATTCACCATGGACTGGCTGGAGGCCTCTATCCATAAGGAGAGGCTCACCCCTGCCCTGTTCCAATGTTGGGACCCATACATTCTGACACTACCCTTACACACTAAACAAGCCATTGACAAATGCTTTCAATCTACCTCATGGTACCTTCTCCACACTTTAACCCAACCTAACCCCCTGAACATCAGATTTGCCCTCTCTCCTTTCCTTTTTCCGGATCCCTCCTCCACTCCGTTTTATTCTCAATAGTCTACCGGGTTGACTAGAAATATGGACCCTCGATATGGGAAGATTGCTCTGTGGATGGATCGGCTGCCCGTGTCCCATAGCAGGCATTACATGTTAGTTTATTTTCTTCTGTTTTAGATATTATGTATATGTTGAGGGAATTCGAAATACTCTGTCCATATTGGCGGAGAACCGAGGTTTAAATCACCCCTTTTCATCTATAGTCTGATCCGCTTGGAGAACTAAAACATATCCTCAATTCCCTGATATCCTTAGTTATACATGAGTTACCTTTCTTGGAAGGGTATTAAGGTTTTATGTAGAGAAAAGTTTGAAAATTTGTTTTGATCTCTACCAGGTTTTATATGAGACTGAATACTTTATAACCTCCTGTCTTCTGTCTAGAGGCTTATATATAGTGCATATTATGTTGTACAATGCTAACTATATATTCCATTCGATGTATCGAAATACTGTATATCTATTCTGTATGGTGTGAGATTATAATAAAAATAATTTGAAAAAAAAAAAAAAGGACATGCACAATTTTACAAACCAAGCACTTCAGCAGCAGGGGCTGACACTTTTGTGACGGAAGTGCTTGGTATGTTTGGGCCCCTACAAAACAAGCTATCACCAGGCTTAAGGCAGCTAACAGTGTTTTTATGTTAATCATCTTTACACTTGGAAAATACTGCATCATTCTCCTCATCTGACTCCTCACCCACAATAGTGTTAATATCCTCATCACACAATATTAACTCATCTCCACTGAAATCCACCACTACAGAAGTCTCTGAACTTTGATGTAATTGTCGGGAAATGTCTTCCTCATGGAATTTGTAGTTCATTTTTGTGATCGTCATCTTTTGCACAATTTTATGACGTAGTTTTATGCTTGCAGTAGTTGGAGGAGAAACTGAAGCAGGAGACGTCATGTCATGTGCCACTTGAGCTGACAACTTGCTAATAAGGAGCTCTTTGCATCTTATAAGAGCTGTGTCAGTTAGATAGAAAGATATTACATATGCCTTAAACCTGGGATCAAGCGTGATTTCCAAATGTAGTTATCCAATTGCAAGATTTTGACAACCCTTTGGTCCTGGCAAAGAAAATACAGAACTTGATCTACAAGTAGAATATTCTTAGCAGAACTGATTTACTTCACCCTCAGTTTCTTTAGCTGCTTTTCCAATAGTTTAATTAAGCGGATCACATGACTCAGGCTGGCAGTGTCTGAACTGACATCATTGGATTCTTGTTCAAATTGTTTCAGTAGCTTGCATAATATGGAAAGTACTGTACTCTCCACTGTGCTGAACTAAGATATATTCCCCATCTTCTGCCTATGTTACAGCTTGTTGTATACACTTGGTTTTCTTGTTGCTGTTCCTCCATTGCTGAGCATATAATCAGTGGGATTCCACCTGGTTACTACCGCTTGTTTCAGTTGGGGACATAGCAAATTGAACTGTTCTTGCAGCTGCTGTAATCTTTGACATGCAGTTGCTGAAAGGTGAATTTTTTGGGCCAAAGACAGTATCGCCTGCATGCTCCTGTCATTTAAAAAAAGTTCTGTACCACAAAGTTTATTGTGTATACAAAACATAGAAACAAAAAAAGGAGAGGAAAAAGACTATGTTGGGGCACTCTTTATCAAGATATAGACACTAAAACTTAACTTTTAATGGATATATTTAAAATATAGTGACTCAAATATGAAAAAATATTAATAACCTTAGATGTTAATGCATATAAATAATGCTTCTATTATAAGAATATATGAGTAAGACGCCTGGGTGAAAATTATTTATAGTTGCATTAACTGGGAAAAATCTGTCTATAACATCAGACATGTAATATTTTTTATTCCCAGAGGGATAATAACTCAGTTTGTCTTCTCCATGTTAAAGATGCTCAAAAAGAAAGTTTGATATATCAGATTAAAATGTTGCCTATATCGGTCCTTAGACACCTTCTGCTCTATGTTTAGGCGGTGGTGTTACCAAAAGGCTTTTACTTCAATAAATATTGTATTGTTAGATTTTTGCAACAGGCAAGAATCTGTAAATGCGAGATTGCTGGTTTGGTAACGAGATGTGCTATAGATGCAACATTTTCAGCAATCCTGCGATGTAATGACAGTAAGGTATATGAATTCGATAGAAAAAAGATAGGAAAAGGAAGCTGGTAATGTATAAATATAAAGAATGGGTGTCTTTCTTCTGCTGTTCAGCTGGATTGTTTACTGCACCTGGTGTTCACTGCTGGTCCCCCAAACAATTACTGACCAGGCCTGCCACAGATTAGCTTCCAAGATCGGACGAGATCAGGCGTATCCTGTGGAGTATGGCCGTAATCTGCTGAATGAGAGAGTATGACTACCAAAGTGCTTCTGCTGTCCAGATTAGTGGATGAGAGAGCATTTAGAAAATAAGCAAGATATAAATATCTATATAGATAGAGACAGAGATGTAAACTGTATGTCAAAAAACATAAAGGTATCTGACTGGTATTACTGCTGGAACAGCTTCAATCTCTATGGTGTGGCCAACGTTTGTGGCCCACGCTAGTATATTTCTAATAATGAAACATGCAGCCAGAAAAAAGAATCTTATGATTTGGTGCTATCCAGAATTTGAGACAGTGTTAATTTTCTTATTACAAGATAAAGGTTAGCATACAACTCAAATCTCACTGTTGAACTTATACCAATTAGATATCACACTATTTATAAAACAAAGATTTATTTATTTATTTTTGCGTGCTTAAGGAAACTTTTTTTTAAACTGATAAGGTTAATGCATATACCTCCGTTGCAAAAAAAGAGATTTAAATTTAAAGTCCATGACAAAAAACTGTCATCACACTGTAATTTGTTTGTTTGCACAAAAAAATTAGAGCATGTAGTTAAAGAGCTGGCAAATCAAAGAGATAAATAAATGTAAATATTGTAGCCCAAACGAGCGCTTACTAAACCGAATATATCCCTTTTGTGGGTGTGGGCTGCGCGGTCCCACCAGGTCCCACTGACCAAACGGCCCATTTCACCTATGTATAGGCTTGCTCACCAGTGGCAGGCCTGGTCAGTAATTGTTTGGGGGACCAGCAGTGAACACCAGGTGCAGTAAACAATCCAGCTGAACAGCAGAAGAAAGACACCCATTCTTTATATTTATACTTTACCAACTTCCTTTTCCTATCTTTTTTCTATCGAATTCATGTACCTTACTGTCATTACATCGCAGGATTGCTGAAAATGTTGCATCTATAGCACATCTCGTTACCAAACCAGCAATCTCGCATTTACAGATTCTTGCCTGTTGCAAAAATCTAACAATACAATATTTATTGAAGTAAAAGCCTTTTGGTAACACCACCGCCTAAACATAGAGCAGAAGGTGTCTAAGGACCGATATAGGCAACATTTTAATCTGATATATCAAACTTTCTTTTTGAGCATCTATAACATGGAGAAGACAAACTGAGTTATTATCCCTCTGGGAATAAAAAATATTACATGTCTGATGTTATAGACAGATTTTTCCCAGTTAATGCACAAACTATAAATAATTTTCACCCAGGCGTCTTACTCATATATTCTTATAATAGAAGCATTATTTATATGCATTAATATCTTAGGTTATTAATATTTTTTCATATTTGAGTCACTATATTTTAAATATATCCATTAAAAGTTAAGTTTTAGTGTCTATATCTTGATAAAGAGTGCCGCAACATAGAGTCTTTCTCCTCTCCTTTTTTTGTTGCTTAAACTTACTGACTCTGGGAGCACCACCGACGTGCAATTGGTTGAGTACACTCAGTGTACATTATCAGGGTAAAGTCAGTTACGGACTAAGATCCATTATTGGTCAATGTCTGTAAGAATAACCTGTTGTGGAACTATCTCCATTAGATTAAGTATACAAAACATAGGATATGTTCAAATTCACTCAGTTGTAATTCTCTTCTACTAGTACTTGCATTATTAGAAATGTCCAATCTTGAGTAAAGTGCTAGCGGTATAAGCCATTTTGCTATGAGATCCCTGAGTTTTTCAAACAGTGTGACACCAGTACTGTATGTCTCTTAGTGAAGCTGGTGATACAGAGAGTAACCTGCCTGTGAATGAGCTGGCATTATGTGTTAGATACTGCTGCTGAAGGCAATACACCCTCCCAGTGGGCTGTCACAGTCATATACTCTTTAGTTTGGCTAGTACCACTTGTCCACACATCTGTAGTTAAGTAGACTGTGTGTACAATGGCATTTTGTAGGCCAAGAATTATTTTTTTTTTAACCTCCCAGTACCAGTGAGGAATTGCTGTTCTGGTAAAATGGAGATTTCATTTGATAGTGGTGACACAGGACCTAAATGAACTGTATAAAACCAGATGCTTTAATGGTGGCTATTGGATACAGCTCTAATACTTGCATAGCCATCATGACTTTAGTGTTCTGCTGTGCAACTGGATGGCAGCTGGCATACTTGCTTCCTCTTGCAAAGGATTGTTTCACATTTGTTGTTTGAAACTACTAGTTTTCTTGGTCCCCTTCTGAGTCAAATATTGTCAGGATTTGGGTAAAAATTATTCCACACAAAAGATGTGAATTTTCTGTCTATTCCCCGGTATGACAGTGGCCTTCTTTATATTAGAGCAGTGGTTCCCAAACTGTGTGCCGTGTCACCCTGGGGTGCCACGGGACACTTGTAGGGGTACCTTGGATTGGTGGCCCAGGACCAATTAAAATGATTTATGGTCAATGCAATAGAGAAAACCAATGCTGTGGCTGCTAATCATAAAATATGTGAACAATATTAGGGGGCGTGGCCTGACCGGGTTAGAGGACAGCAGCATTTCTGCAAAGCTCCCACCTCACATCTAATAAAAGTGCATCTTTTCCTTACTGCAGCCTTGTGCGTGTGCTCCCTGCCCTGACCCCTTTACCTCCTGCCACTGGTGGTCAGCTCGGCAAAGCGATGCGGAGGCGGGAGACGCTACTAGAGTTCTCTGCGGGTTGCTGCCTTCGCCTCCTGTCGAGCCAGGGACTCGATTTCTGCGGCTGCCCGGCGGCTGAGCTCCACGCCGGAGATCGCGGGGAAACAGAACCGCGGGCGCCCCTGCCTTTCCATCCAGCAGCCTCGCAGCACCTGTCTCCCCGTCAGGGGCCCAGCGGATTCCACTGAAACACAGGGCAGCTAGCCCTGCATCACAACAAGGGAGGTCAGAGTTTTATAGAGCTGTGGAACACTCATTCTGGAGTTTGATGCTGCGGCAGCCATTTTACATCTAACTATCAAGCTCTCCCCAGCATTTAAACATCATACCTGCCTCACTCTATCCCATACCCTTTATCACTCTCCCTCCTGGTGCTGGTTTCTCTCCTTGGCAGTGTTGTGGGATATCAAAAACCTCACATTGGAATTGCAAGAGCATATATCACTGGCTGGACTTACACCTCAGTTTAATATATTACTATAATCCTTATCACTGTATCTGCAGTACCCCTGTGCACCCGGTCTGTTGCTACCTGTGGATTTTATCATCATCAAATCCTCCCCCATATTTCCTGTGATTTCTATATCTGTAAAACTGAATATCTCAATTGCAGACCCTGTGATTTTCAGTATATTGTGGAGGAACCTGCGGTGCTGCTGGTCAGCCCACAGTCCTTTGCTACAATATGAATTGAGATTCCTATTTGCTCTGCCAGGGATGCATTCACAGGAAAACTCATCCACAAGTTTTGATATGTAAATGTGCTTATGTAATGCGCTGATAGCCTTCCTCTCAGGCCTCAGTTTGATCAATTAGACAGCGTCACTACAACTCTGACACTTGCCTCTTTGGTCCAAGCTACTGCTTATATGGAAAAATACCTCACGTCCTCTGCATCCACGCAGCCTCTTCAACAACACCAGAAGAATTGTAGAGCTGACGCAAATATATCTTCTGACACAGACACTATGGCTTTGTCTACAGCTGCCAAAAAGTCAGTAGCTCCTCCAGACTCCTATGTTACCTACAATGATGTGGTGGAGGCAATCAAGGCGACCATGGGGCCATTATTATCACAAGCAGTATCGGATATCACCACGCAATTAAACCGACTCACTCATCGTGTTGAAGAAACGGAACACAGGGTCGGCACCTTGTTTCAAGATGTTTCACATCTTACTCGTGTAGTTCCCAAACTGGAGAAGGACAACTATCATCTCTGGAATAAGGTAGACGACCTGGATAATCGGTCAAGAAGAAATAACATTTGCCTCGTGGGTCTTCCAGAATCAGTAAAGGGCCCAGCATTAGCCCACTTTGTGCGTTCTACCCTACCGACCATTTTGGGGGTTGAAGCTGAATGCCGTGACCTCGTCATAGAAAGAGTTCACAGAGTGGGTCACCAGTCGTCCTCTACTGCTAACTGCCCACGGGTTCTCCTTTTTCGTTGTCTCAACTATTTACATAAACAGACATTGTGGTCGGACTCCCGCAACAAGAACCCTATTTTATGGGAATCAGCTAGGCTATACCTCTTCCAAGACTTTTTATCTCGAGCACGAAAGGCCTTCTCTCCCATATGCTCCCGTTTGGTTGCTGACCACCGAAAATTCACTTTGATGTATCCGGCCAGACTTCCACTATTCGATGGAACATCTTACAAAGATTTCAATACCCCCGCTGATGCTGAAGCCTTCTTGGCTGAAGCTGGTAGTGCTTCATCTAAAGCAGACATTACTGACCCTCCTTCTACCGCTCACTAATCTACACAGTGTTCAGAATAGATTACTCCACTACTCCTCCTCATGGCTCTTGCTCACTGAACATGATTAGGCTTATGTTGGTATCTAAATACATGTTCAACAGCTATTGATGTTATTTCCTAACTATGTTTGAGGCCAGCACAATTTATCTTTGTTATAATATGCTTATTAAGGCTTTTGAAGCGCATTGTACTTTATTGGTTTACTTATATATTACCTATCCTTCTTCTAAGGATGTTGAAATTATTTGTTCTGCTTTGCATATGTTATCTGTCATTTTTCCCCTGTCTGTCTGTTTGTCTTTTTCCTCCTGTTCTTTCCCCCTCCCCCCTTCCCTTTCTCTTTTTGATTGACAGGTTGAGTCGGGATGTTCCTTTCTGGTCCTTGTTTGACACCCCCATCACGTAAATGTAGGTACGTGGAATGTGGGAGGGATCAACTCCCCAGCTAAAAGACGTAAGATACTTACTTATATCTCCAAGATGAAACTAGACATTGTTTGCCTTCAGGAGACACATTTAACTCATTCTGAATCACTGAAGTTGCAGATATTGGGTTGGAAATTATTAGCAGCTGCTCCATTCAATTCCAAATCACGTGAAGTAGTCATTCTAGTCAAAAAATCCTTACCCATCTCTATCTCTGCTTCAGTGATCGTTCCTGAAGGTCGTTATCTGATTGTAGAAATTTTACTCAATAAGTCTCCTTATGTCTTATGTACGATCTATGCTCCGAATGTCTATAGGAAATCCTTCTTTTCCAACGTACTTGCCAAATTTTTACCTTATAGCTCTAGCCCTCTCATCTTATTAGGAGATTTTAATCTTATCTCCTCTCCTATACTAGACAAATCCACCCCACAAAAATCTCACTCCTTCCTCCCAAAATTAGGGATCCCAGCCCTTTCTGAACAACTCTGCTTGGTTGATGTTTGGCGTGCAATGCATCTGACCGACAAGGACTATACGTGCCTGTCGGTGGCACATCAAACTCTTTCTCGCATTGATTATATTTTATTAGCTACCTCCTTATTTCCCACAATACATGATGCTTCCATTGAACCTATAGGTTTGTCGGACCATGCACTAGTCTGGATTACACTGCAGACCACAATAGATAAAGGCACTTTTAGACTCTGGAAATTTCCTAATTATCTGTCTCAATCCATAACATTTCGCCAGAAAATAGAGGCCGCATGGATGGACTTTAAGCATACTAATTTGGATTGTGAGTCCTCAAATCCTTCTTTATTTTGGCAAACGGATAAGGCATTCCTTCGAGGTGTCATTATCTCATATGTCGCGGCTGAGAACAAACGTTTAGCCACATCTTATTTGGATTTACAATCCAAGTTGACTGAGTCTTATTAAGCATATAAATCTGCCCCTTCACCATCTAATAAACTGGCTTATACCACAGCAAAAGTTCACTTTGATGAATATTTTAAACTTAAAAGCGAACGATCACTTTTCACTAACTACAAATTCCATAAATTTGGTAACAAGACAGGACGCCTTCTTTCCAATCTTCTAAGAGGCTCGCAGCCACAAATGCTAGTTCACCCCCTCCGCCGTGAAGATGGCTCCTTAACAAACTCGAGTGACCAGATCACTGATGTTATGAAATCTTTTTACGAAAAAATATATTCTGACCCTCATCACGACAATCCTCCCTTACTTACTAATGACTCTTCTCATTCTTGGACATTTCCATCCCTTCCACAGTTCCCTGAGGAATTTTCACATATATTGGAGGCCCCTATCTCCATTGACGAAGTCACGAAAGCTATTCGATATTCCAAACCCCTAAAAGCACCTGGTCCGGATGGCCTAACAGCAGAATTACCGTATTTGCCGGCGTATAAGACGACTGGGCGTATAAGACGACCCCCAACATTTCCATTCAAAATATAGAGTTTGTTATATACTCGCTGTATAAGACTACCCCCTTCCACACACCAAATAAAACGTAAAAGAACATCAGATTTGTGACATACTGTACATTATGACCTGATAAGAGATTTGGATACGGAGTATTTATCAAGGTATGCATAAGAAGGGGGGAGGGGGCGAGGAGAAAGTTGTAAACTGTATAAAAGTATACCCCTGTGTGAATTTATTGTTACCGGTTTCACATGAGTGCCATTAGTATTAGTATTAGTGACATTACAGTACCTGTTATTGTCACCATTGTACGGCCACAACGCGACTGCAGTGCCTCCGTCCAGTCCCTGCATCTCCCTGTAATTGGCACTAGTGACCCGCTGCGGCCGCACTGGATACCGCGCGATACTGGATGGTATGCAGTGATCACGCTGATCCAAAAAAAAAGTGGGTCCAAGGGACCCCTCACTTTCGAAAAATTGGGGTCCTACCGTTGTTTTTCTGGGTCCCATCGGAATAAAGGTTCTTATTAATCTTAATCTTGTTTGGACATTACAAAAGTTTTGCAAGGTGGGGGGATGGGGTGACAGTGCTGCTGTGCTGTGTAGCATGCAGGACACCCTGCACCAGAGCTGTAAGTAGACATTTTGGTGCCCTAGGCATAAAGTGAATTGGTGTTCCACCTGCGAGATAGCAAAAGGGTAGGCAGTGCGCGCCGAAGGCGCGCTGCAAAATTTAAGGGGCGTGGCTTCATGGGGAAGGGGCGTGACTACATAATAGTGCCAATTCACATTACACCACACAGAAGTGCCGCTTATACACATTGCACCAGGTAGAGCACGTTATACACAATGCGCCCGGTAGTGCATGTTATATACATTGCACCAGGTAGAGCACATATAAACATTGCACCAGGTAAAGCAAATATAAACACTGCACAAGGTAGAGCACGTTATACACAATGCGCCAGGTAGAGCACGTTATACACATTGCGCCAGGTAGAACACTTAGACACACTGCACCAGGTAAAGCACATATAAAACATTGCACCAGGTAGAGCACGTTATACACATTGCGCCGGGCAGAGCACGTTATACACATTGCGCCGGGTGGAGCACGTTACACACAATGTGCCGGGCAGAGCACGTTATACACATTGCGCCGATTAGAGCACGTTATACACATTGCGCCGGGCAGAGCACGTTACACACAATGCGCCGGTCAGAGCACGTTATACACATTGCGCCGGGTAGAGCACGTTATACACATTGCGCCGGGCAGAGCGCGTTACACACAATGCGCCGGGTAGAGCACGTTATACACATTGCAGCAGGTAGTGCACATTATATGCATTGCGCCGGGCAGAGCACGTTACACACAATGCGCCGGGTAGAGCACGTTATACACATTGCAGCAGGTAGAGCACATTATATACATTGCGCCGGGCAGAGCACGTTACACACAATGCGCCGGGTAGAGCACGTTATACACATTGCAGCAGGTAGAGCACGTTACACACAATGTGCCAGGTAGAGCACGTTATACACATTGCGCCAGGTAGAGCACGTTATACACATTGCACCAGGTGACCACTTAGGCACATTGTAGCCACCATCTTGGACCCCCAGTTGTCGTCCCCAGACACAGTGATCACGGGTGTCAGTGGAGGGGGTGTCAGATGGATGTGTGTATAATGGGCAGTGTGAACACGTTGTGGGGAGTGTGTATGATTGGCACTGTGTGAGTGTGTATAATGGGCAATGTGTGGGTATTGGGGGTGTGTATGATGGGCACTGTATGGTTGGTGGGGTGCATGTGATGGCACTGTGTGGCTATGGAGGGTGTATGGAGGGTGTGGGTATTTGGGAGTGGGGTAACTATGCTGGCCAATGTGTGCATTTGTGTTGGTGTATGCTGGGCACTGCCCCCACCCCCAGTGTTTGAATCATTAGCTGCTGCCATCCCAATTGCCCATATGTTTATAACTAACATGAATCCTCCATGCCAGGTGCTGCTTGAAATTCTTCTCTTCAGATCCTTACTGCTGTGGGCGAGATGTAGTAACCTCTTCTACAGCAATAACAGGCTTTCTCTGCGGCCACCCGTCTCCTCCCCGTCCCAGCCCTGCTATTCGCTTCTACCCCCCACCGCCGCGGCCACTCAGGACTCAGCGTTGTAAGTGCCGCGCCGAGCCTTGGAATCCACCGGCGCATGACCCCGCATCCTGAGTGGCCACGGCGGTGAGGGGGGAGAAGTGAATAGCAGCGGTTGGATGGGGAGGAGACGGGTGGCTGCAGAGAGAGCCTGTTAATGCTGCAGTTCGGGCCGCCATCTGAGTACGGGTGCCGGCGCTGCATACAGGAGTAAAAGGAACCAACAGCTCCTCCTCCCCGTCTACTAGTCCTCCCGGAAGCCCGGCTATTGGAGGTGTTTGAGAGGGAGACCTCGGTGTATACATGTGATTGGCCGCTGGACCTAAAAGGCACCACAGGATTGGCCGCTGGACCCAGAGACATCAATGAAGCCACAAGATTGGCAGCGGGACCCGCGGAGAGATCAAAGGAGCTACAGGACGGCCTAAAACGGAGCGCGTCCCCAGGGACGCACTCATTTTGTAAAAGCGAGTCCCCGATCCTCATTATGGGGTAAAATACGCGCTATAGCGCGTTTTTGCGATCACTGGTATGTAGAATGAGGTGGGCGGGCATCGGGAGGCCACTATGGGCACCGGGCGAGTATCGGAAGGCCACTATGGCAGCTATGTCTATCCCAACTGAAGTGCACCCGGCGTATAAGACGACCCCCCACTTGGAGGCATGTTTTTCAGGGCAAAAAAGTAGTCTTATACGCCAGCAAATACTGTATATAAGATTTTACTACCTAGGTTTGGGGAAAATTTCCCTGCAGGGCAAGGTCTCTTCTGTAAATCCGCCTGCTTCATCAGGGAAACGTCCTCGAATAGCCTACTCCAAATAACGACTACCCCGTAAGCATGGAGGCATCGGCTTCCCTGATCTAACTTTATATTCTAATGCTATATTTTTTTGTTAAATTAGTGACTGGTTACTCGACACTAGTTCTTACACAGATTGTCATCTGGA
The DNA here is from genome assembly GCF_028390025.1 of Pseudophryne corroboree. NCBI lineage: Eukaryota > Metazoa > Chordata > Amphibia > Anura > Myobatrachidae > Pseudophryne > Pseudophryne corroboree. The sequence goes on along the minus strand of NC_086446.1, from coordinate 54,908,350 downwards.
TTCTGCCTTATTCTCACCCTATTCTCCAAATGCCCTGTTGCACTCTAAATTGTCTGATGTTCCGACTGTCATTAAAAATAATCCCTTATTTATGGACACATACCGATCCTGGATTATAATAAATAGGACATTTCATACTAATCTTCGCTATTCCCTGTACACGTCACGGTGGGGGAACCCTGCTTTCCCCCCTTCTTTGTCTAACGTCTCTTTTCTTCAGTGGAAGGAAAAGGGCTTGGCCTCGATAGCAAAAGTATTTGACCCTGGTGGCAATTTATTCTCGTTCACCGATCTCCAATCCAGATATTCTATCCCATCTCATCATTTTTATATGTATCTCCAAACACATCACTATGGCCCTCATTCCGAGTTGATCGGTCGCAAGGCGAATTTAGCAGAGTTACACACGCTAAGCCTACGCCTACTGGGAGTGTATCTTAGCATCTTAAAATTGCGAACGATGTATTCGCAATATTGCGATCACAAACTACTTAGCAGTTTTAGAGTAGCTCCACACTTACTCTGCCTGTGCGATCAGTTCAGTGCTTGTCGTTCCTGGTTTGACGTCATAAACACTCCCAGCGTTCGCTCAGACACTCCCCCGTTTCTCCGGCCACTCCTGCGTTTTTTCCGGAAACGGTAGCGTTTTCATCCACACGCCCCTAAAACGCTGTGTTTCCGCCCAGTAACACCCATTTCCTGTCAATCGCACTACGATCGCCGGAGCGAAGAAAAAGCCGTGAGTAAAAATACTATCTTCATTGTAAAATTACTTGGCGCAGTCGCAGTGCGAATATTGCGCATGCGTACTAAGCGGATTTTCACTGCGATGCGATGAAAAAGAACGAGCGAACAACTCGGAATGAGGGCCTATATTCAATCCCTTCCCACTCCTTCGACCACAGATAATGTGATGTCAACATTTGCTTCGCTTCTCAAACTTATCTCCTCTGTACCATACAAAATTAGTTTATTGTATGAACCCCTAGCTTCCATTTCAGCCTCATCCCATTGGGAATCTTCACTACAGAAAGGGTCCATAGACGTCCCGGGTGTCACGATCCGGGTATCTGGACGCCATTACTTACCCTTCAGATGCCTCCTAAGGCTGGCTCAGCGTTCCAGGACCGGATTCCGCTGTTCCTGAGTTTCCACATGCAGAATGTCAGAGTGGTGATTTCATCAGCCGCGGCCTCCGCTGTGCCCGCGTGGTTAAATGTGCGCTTGTCAGTCTGGCGTCTCCTGTCTCCTGTGGCCGGCGTCGCCATTACTGTTTCAATTCTCACATGGATTACAAACCAAAGTTCCCTCCAAGTGTCTGCATGGGCGCAGCCATCTTGGATTTTGTCATCGGATCATTTCCACCAATCTGCTGTCTGTATTGTTGATTTGCATAATTGGTTGTTGAGTTGGGTGCACTATGTCAATTTTGTTGAATTGATTATCAGAGTTAAAACGTAGCTTTTATTGCTTCTATTAATATTTAGAGGGTCCTTGTCATGGGACACATACAGCAAAATATAGAGGTTAAAAATATGACATATACAAACATATACGTGGTGAAGAAAAAGTTAAGTGAGAAAGATTCTAAAAAGTGGGATCACCACAATGACTCCTGCAACTCGTATAATTGATTTCTGTGTGAAGCATGAACCACTTGGGACAGCCTCGTTAAAGCTGCCCGTACAGCGAAACATGCATGTCGGCTCTCTAGTGGGCCACCACACTCCTTAAAAGTTTAAAGCAATGTTGTATATGTGTATTAGCTAATATTAAACCCATACGCACCAGCACTGAATTGAAAGCAGTTATAGCTATTAGGATCTGCAGAGCAAGCTGGGTGCGGGAGGTTAGGAAACAATGTGATTACCACTTTAGATAACAGCTGACAGGACTACCTAGGGCTTTTTTACGTATCAGAGGAACCAATCATTGTTTGATAAAACAGCACATTTGTTATGTAGTAATCAATCCATCTGTAGAAATGCAGGAAAAGTAGATGCTAATTTATAGATACATTTCATTTGTCCTCAGTAACAAATTGCACGTGTGAGAAAGGAAGTATTTATTGGTCTGATTTAAAGCATACTAGTGGGGGAGAACCTCATTACCTGATTAGATCTTGAAACAAGGTAGCATTGTTAATAATAAAGTAGCACAGCACAGCACTTCTTGCAGACACGTCTTTCTGTGCTCAGCAACAACTGCACCATTTAGAATCCTACTACAGGGATTAGAAACTAAACAGCAGTATTTGGATTTAAGCCACACTGTAGCCCAGAGGACAGCATAGCCAGTGGCAGTCTGATTAATGGGGATACTCCATATCATATATTGATTAGAACACAACCCCAATATTTGCTATACAACATATATGATCTCTGTAGAGGGCACTATCATAAAGTGCATATATCAATTACTCTTACAATAGTAATACTCTCATCAGCCTTTCAAAAGGTTTATATATATCTGACCTGCAAAGGCAACAGAGTGGTACACACATGTAATGCAAGCAATTAGCTTTTACAATAATGATGCATAAGTGTGACCAACAAAGAGAATAGTGTATCGCACACTGACAGAGCAAAAAAATCCCAGTTATCAAGGACTACTGTAACACTTGATATACCAGTGCAGCTGTATACTATAAAGCTTTACTCTACCCTGTGAACGTGCATTGCAACAATTGTTGCTTCTATGTAATACAGCATAAGGGCATTTAGCAACATCCTATAACAGTTGGATTGAAGTGGATACAATATGTACCCACATTAAGAAATATTTTCTAACCTCAGTTCTTAGTTAGGGGAAGGTGTCCCTTATGTGAATACTAAGTGAGTAGATTCACAGTGGTCAGAATCTATTCACAGTCAATATGTCAGGACAGACATTGATACAGTATAACTAGGAGCATTCATACCCTATTTAGTTTCTGTCCCAAGTGGTTCATGCTTCACACAGAAATCAATTATACGAGTTGCAGGAGTCATTGTGGTGATCCCACTTTTTAGAATCTTTCTCACTTAACTTTCTTTTCTTCACCACGTATATGTTTGTATATGTCATATTTTTAACCTCTATATTTTGCTGTATGTGTCCCATGACAAGGACCCTCTAAATATTAATAGAAGCAATAAAAGCTACGTTTTAACTCTGATAATCAATTCAACAAAATTGACATAGTGCACCCAACTCAACAACCACTTTTCTAGCCTTTTTGTATACGTTGTTATTTCTTGGTTGTAATAGGGTCGCACCCCCAAAGAGGCCTAAAGTCTAATATAAGACACACGTACAATGGGGTTTTATAAATCCATTAAACTTTCAAGTTAGATTAGCAAGTGTGCAGATGTATCTCTCTTTTTCTTCCCCTGATTTGCATAATTGCCTAGCCAACCCCTTCCTTGCTGCAGGTATAAGTAAGCTGTGCCTGAGCAAGGAAGGCGTCAGTGCTTTGGTTGTCTAACCTAGTTCCAGTTTGTCTCTCTCCTGTGGTTGTCTTCCAGGTTCCAGCTCCTGTCTCCAGACTTCTGCTATAGAGACCCGCACCAGCATTCCATCTGCGGTGTAGACGGACTCTCCGATCCATTCTGGACTCACCTGTTTCCAGTTACAACAATCACCTGCTTCCAGCCCAGCTTCCAGCAGTGTACAGCTTCTCTTAAAGGGCCGGTGTCCTTTCTGCAGTTTACCACTCTCCACCGGTATTATTATTTCACCGCTCTCAAACTCCAAACTTCATTTCATCGCTCTCAAGTTCGTTTATTATTTAACTGGTTCCAGCCAGTATCCACTCCGTACCAACAACAGTCTGGTTCCAGCCAGTATCCACAGCAGCCGTTTTATCTTCAGCAGCCCAGCCTTTCCTGGAACACCAGCTGGTACGATCCTGGGTTCTCTACATTGCTACAGTCAGGCCTGGTAAGGACTTTCCAACTAGAAGATTATAAGAACTGTCTCACACTACCAGTGCCTGTGGCCCTTGCCACCCTGTAGTACCCAGGAATTGTATTTATCCTCTGTTGACTTTTATGTTTCCTTTACTGCTGCTGTGTTACGGAGTTTGTCATAATAAACATCATTGACTTTTATCCTGGTTGTCGTGGTCACGCCTTCGGGCAGTTATTCTACATGTTACTTACATGTCTAGGGGTCTGATACAACCTCCCAGGTTCCGTTACATCTCAGCCCCTACAACTGAGGCTGCTTCCCGTCAGCTCAGGCCCTCAGTTGTGACAGTAAGCACTGACCTAATGAATCCAGCCGGAGACCAGGATCAAGCGGCCAGGCCGATGCAAGAACTGGCAGCCCGACTTGAACATCAGGAGGCTGCACAGGGCCACATCATCCGCTGTCTCCAGGATCTCTCTACACGGCTGGATGGGATTCAAACGACCCTCCGTGGACCTGGCACGTCCGGTGCGTCCACTACAGTGACACCAGCTGTAACCCCGCCCACCTTACCCATTTCCAGTCCACATCTTCATCTTCCAACGCCAGCAAAATTTGATGGATCTCCAAGGTTCTGCAGGGGATTTCTCAATCAATGTGAAATCCACTTTGAGCTTCTACCTGGCAATTTCTTCAGTGACCGTACCAAAATTGCCTATATCATCTCCCTTCTCAGTGGCTCAGCCCTTGACTGGGCATCACCTTTATGGGAGAAGTCTGATCCCCTGCTATCCTCCTATACTGACTTTGTAGCTACATTCAGGCGCATCTTCGACGAGCCAGGCCGGATAACATCTGCTTCATCTGAGATTCTCCGTTTACGCCAGGGAACACGTACTGTGGGACAGTATCTTATACAGTTTAAAATCCTGGCATCCGAACTGGCATGGAACGACGAGGCCCTGTATGCTGCATTCTGGCATGGCTTATCAGAACGCATCAAGGATGAGTTAGCTACCAGAGACTTGCCCTCTAAGTTGGATGAGCTAATTTCTCTTTGCACGAAGGTTGATCTACGTTTCAGAGAGAGAGCAACCGAGCGAGGAAGATCATCTACTCCTAAATCTTCTGCTCCTCCTCCTCGTCAACCATCTCCATCCAAGGATGAGCCTATGCAAATTAGTCATTCCCGTCTATCTCCCGCTGAGCGCCGAAGACGTCTCTCTGAGTCTCTCTGTCTCTACTGTGCAGCTCCGTCGCACACTATCAATGCCTGTCCCAAACGTCCGGGAAACTCCAGATCCTAGCTCGCCAAGGAGAGGGCCGGCTAGGAGTAATGATCTCCTCTCCATCTCCTCATGACTGTAACCTCCCAGTGTCGCTCCAAATTGCTCAACGTTACAGGAACGTCATTGCCCTCCTTGATTCCGGAGCAGCTGGGAATTTCATAACCGAAGCTTATGTTAAACGGTGGTCCCTACCCACCGAGAGACTGTCCTCGCCCATCTCTTTGACTGCTGTGGATGGCAGCAAGATTTTTGACGCAGTAATTTCCTTAAGGACTCTTCCAGTTCGTCTGAGAGTGGGAGTTCTTCATTCTGAGTATATTTCTTTTTTAGTGATTCCAAGAGCCACACATCCAGTGGTTTTAGGCCTTCCATGGCTCCGTCTCCACAACCCATCAATTGACTGGACGACTACGCAAATACTGGCATGGGGTCCCTCCTGTGCTGAGACTTGTTTAGCCAAAGTTCTTCCTGTTTGTTCTTCCTTCCCCAGGTCATCTGATGTTCCGCCTCCTCCATATCAAGACTTCACGGACGTGTTCAGTAAAGCCTCTGCTGATATCCTTCCTCCTCATAGAGAATGGGACTGCCCAATCGACCTCATTCCAGGGAAGGTACCACCGTGAGGCCGAACTTATCCGTTGTCTCTGCCTGAGACACACTCCATGGAAGAGTACATCAAAGAGAACCTGGCGAAGGGTTTCATCCGACCATCTTCTTCTCCAGCCGGCGCAGGCTTCTTCTTCGTTAAGAAGAAAGACGGTGGTCTGTGTCCGTGCATCGACTACAGAGGTCTGAACGACATTACCGTCAAGAACCGATACCCTTTACTCCTGATTACCGAGCTCTTTGATAGAGTTAGTGGTGCAACCATTTTCACAAAGCTGGACTTGAGGGGTGCCTACAATCTCATCCGAATCCGTGAGGATGACGAGTGGAAGACCGCCTTTAACACCCGTGACGGACATTATGAGTACCTCGTCATGCCCTTCGGATTGAGCAACGCTCCAGCAGTCTTCCAGCACTTCGTGAATGAGATTTTCAGGGACATCTTGTACCGCCATGTCGTGGTTTATCTAGACGACATCCTCATCTTTGCTAATAATCTCGAAGATCATCGTTTCTGGGTAAAAGAGGTTCTTTCCCGTCTCTGTGTCAATCACCTCTATTGTAAATTGGAGAAGTGTGTGTTTGAAGTTAAAACCATTCCGTTTCTAGGTTACATGGTGTCCGGTTCCGGACTAGAGATGGATCCTGAGAAACTCCAAGCAATCCAGAATTGGCCTATACCCTTAAGCCTCAAAGGGGTCCAGAGGTTCTTAGGGTTCGCCAATTATTATAGAAAATTTATACGAGACTTTTCCACCATTGTGGCGCCTATCACTGCATTAACCAAGAAAGGTGCTAATCCGTCCAAGTGGTCCGAGGAAGCTACACAGGCCTTTCACCTTCTGAAGCAACGGTTCATCTCTGCACCAGTTCTGAAACAGCCCGACACCGACTCTCGTTTTATCTTAGAGGTAGATGCCTCCTCCATTGGAGTAGGAGCAGTGTTATCCCAGAGGGCCAAAGATGGACATCTACATCCTTGCAGTTTCTTCTCCCGGAAGTTCTCCCCAGCTGAGCGCAACTATGCCATTGGCAATCAGGAGTTGCTAGCCATCAAGCTCGCTCTGGAGGAGTGGAGATACCTGTTGGAGGGAGCTTCCCACTCAATCACCATACTTACCGACCACAAAAATCTTTTATATCTCAAAGGCGCACAATGTCTGAATCCTCGTCAGGCCAGATGGGCACTTTTCTTCTCTAGGTTTGACTTTAAACTCCAGTTCTGTCCGGGTTCTCAGAATCGTAAGGCCGATGCCCTTTCCCGTTCATGGGAGCAAGAAAATGAGTCCGAGTCTGCAGACAAGCATCCTATTATTAATCCGTTGGCATTCTCCACGGTAGGGATGGACTCTACGCCTCCACCAGGGAAAAGTTTTGTTAAGCCAGTTCTAAGGAAGAAGCTCATGCATTGGGCCCATGCTTCCCGTTTTGCTGGACATACAGGCTGTCAGGAATCGACTCACCAAGCTGACATCTGTCCGCCGCTGCGGACTCCGTCCTGGGTCCCTGCGTTCATCTGTCATCCGTGTCTCTGCCATCAGACGCCATCCTGGGCCTGGGAGCGCTCCTGTGACAGCGGGCGTGTAGCACGCCGCGTTCCCGCTAGGCCGCGGCATGGGCGCCGCCATGACAGTCTCCAGCACTCAGCATACGGCGGCCAATCCGGTGCTTGGCCGCACCCACTTTTCCTCACTCCACCAATGACTGTGTACCAAGGGGTATATAAGAAGCTGCAGAATCAGTCTGCAGGGATCCTGGACTTTGTGTCACTCCTGCGACTCATGTGAAAGGATCTGGTTCCTGTTTCCTTTGTGTACCTGGATACCTACCTGCTGTTCCGTGTTCCTGGCTTTCTACCTGAGACTTTGTACTCCTGGTTACCTTACACAGCTCCGTGGAACTTCAAGCCCCAGCAATACCTGCATCCATCTACAGGCTTCACACTCATCACCATCTCTGTGTGCTTCAGCCTAGCAGTAGAGACTGACTCCAGGTGTGTTCCATCTCTCCACCTGTGATACAGCTTGCTTGCTGTCAGTGCTTCATCACCTGCACTGTGGACATAGTCAGACTCCTGCCTCTGCTACCAGGTTTGCCATACAACATCACTCTGCTAAAAGTTTCATGTTTTAATCTGCTCTGGTTCCCATACCAGATTACTCACTACCAAGTTATCACTCATCTGTTATCATCTCTACCGGTTATTATTTCATCAAGTCATCATTCATTTGTTACCATAGACTTTCAGCTATTACGCTGTACAACTGACACTTGCATTATTACTGTTATTTTCTGCTGCCGTTTTGTGAACCATCTGTTAAATAAATACCATTGCGCTCATGCGCAGAAACATCATCCAGCCTCCTCGTTTTCTCCCATCCACTGACCCACTAGCGCCCCCTCCGGGGACACAGACAAAACCTAATCTGACAGTAAGTCCAGGATCGATGGACTCGGATGGTGGACGGAGTGTGGGGTCAGAGGCCTTGCAAAATCTGGTCTCCCGTCTGGATGGTCAAGAGGCTGCGCAGCAGCAGATGTTCCAATTCCTGCAAGGGATGTCCTCCCGGATAGATACACTACAGCAATCCCTGCCTAGTGTACACACTTCTTCAGTTCCTGTTACTCCAGCACCTGCCAGTACTGTGAGTTCTCCTATGCCGGCTGCATCAGCTCCAGTGTCACGTCTGCACCTGCCTGTGCCAAGCAAGTATGATGGCAGTCCAAAGTTATGTCGCGGGTTTCTTAACCAATGTGAAATCCAGTTTGAATTGTTGTCACATAATTTCCCCACGTCTAGATCCAAGGTTGCCTACATCATCTCTCTACTCTCCGGATCTGCTTTGAGTTGGGTGTCTCCTTTGTGGGAACGTGCCGACCCTCTGATTAACAACTATGCAGGATTCGTGTCAACCTTCAGACGGATCTTTGACGAGCCTGGTCGTGCAACATCAGCTTCGGCAGACCTGATCCAACTTCGTCAAGGTACCCGAAGTATGGGACAATATGTCATCCAGTTCCAGACGTTGGCCGCAGAGATTCAGTGGAACAACCAAGCCCTGGTAGCAGCTTTCTGGCATGGACTTTCAGATCGGATCAAGGACGAACTGGCGACCCGTGATCTTCCTGAGCAGTTGTCTGATCTAATTTCCTTGTGTATCAAGTTGGACTCTCGCATCCGCGAACGCAATAATGAACGTGCCCGGAGTGAGCCACGCAGATTAAGGATGATACCTTCCGTACAGTTCCAGTCTCCACCTTCTGATGAGCCTATGCAAATAAATAGGTCCCGCCTAACTCCTGAGGAGCGGTCAAGAAGGATGCGTGAGAGACTATGTCTTTATTGTGCGGCTGCAGGTCACCAGATTAACTCCTGCACAGTGCGTTCGGGAAACGCCAGATCCTGACTTGTAAAGGAGGAGTCAAGTTGGGATCTTCTAGTCAAACTCCTTCTAATCAAGATCTTATCCTTCCTGTGACTTTAGAGACTTCAGTTGGGCTTCAATCTGCATCTGCTTTAGTGGACTGTGGAGCTGCAGGAAACTTCATCACCCAAGCTGCGGTAAATAAATTTTGCTTGCCTGTATGTGAACTTTCTTACCCAGTCTACATTACCGCCGTGGATGGTAGCCGAATCTCCAAGGGGAATATCTCTCACCAAACTGCACCAGTGGTTTTGGGAGTTGGGTTCTTACACTCTAAATTAATTAAGTTCTTAGTCATTCCTCAAGCCACCCAAGAGATCGTTTTGGGCATGCCCTGGCTCCAGCTACACAATCCACAGATTGACTGGTCAACGCTACAACTCTCTTCTTGGGGTTCACATTGCCATCAGTTCTGTTTAGCCCAAGTTTGTCCTATCAAGTCTACTGAAGTAAAAACACAGTCAAGTCTTCCTGCGGCTTATCAAGATTTCTCTGACGTCTTCAGTGAAAAAGCCGCTGATGTCCTGCCGCCCCATAGAGAATGGGATTGTCCCATCGATCTCCTTCCCGGCAAGAAGCCACCTAGGGGGCGTACCTACCCATTATCTGTTCCCGAAACGGAAGCGATGAGCGACTACATCAGGGAAAATTTACAGAAGGGATTCATCCGCCCTTCATCATCACCCGCTGGTGCAGGCTTCTTCTTTGTTAAAAAGAAGGATGGAGGACTGCGTCCATGCATTGACTACCGGGGTCTCAATGACATTACCATTAAAAATAGTTACCCATTACCACTCATCACCGAATTATTTGACAGAGTTAAAGGAGCCCGCATCTTCACCAAGTTAGATCTCCGCGGTGCCTACAACCTCATCAGAATCCGGAGTGGTGATGAGTGGAAGACAGCTTTTAACACTCGAGATGGTCATTATGAGTACCTGGTAATGCCATTCGGGTTGAGTAATGCCCCAGCAGTGTTCCAGCACTTTGTGAACGAAATCTTCCGTGATGTTCTGTATAAATACCTTGTAGTTTATCTGGATGATATCCTCATCTTCTCCCAAGATCTTCCCTCTCATCGTCTACAAGTCCGTGAAGTCCTCCGACGTCTTCGTGAGAACCGGCTCTACGGTAAACTATCCAAGTGTACCTTTGAAGTTTCCTCTATACCCTTCCTGGGATATATAATTTCCGGATCGGATCTTCAGATGGACCCGACAAAATTGGAAGCCATTGCCAATTGGTCCATTCCAAATTCTCTCAAGTCTATTCAGCGATTCCTGGGATTTGCCAACTACTATAGGAAATTTATTCGGGGATTCTCCACTCTCATCGCTCCTATTACCAACTTAACTCGGAAAGGGGCAAACCATTCCAACTGGCCTGAAGAGGCTTTAGCGGCCTTCCAGAAGATCAAGCTGGCCTTTATGTCTGCTCCAGTTCTGTCCCAACCAGATGTAGACAGACCATTCGAGTTGCAGGTGGATGCCTCTACAGTTGGAGTTGGAGCTGTTCTCTCCCAGAAGGGAACTGATGGGAAGACCCACCCCTGTGGATTCTATTCTCGTAAATTCCTCCCTGCAGAAGCTAACTATTCCATTGGAGATCAAGAACTACTGGCGATTAAGCTGGCCCTCGAGGAATGGAGGTATCTCCTGGAAGGGGCCAAACATCCGTTCAACATCTACACGGATCATAAAAATCTGCTATATTTAAAGGCAGCCCAGTGCCTTAATCCTCGCCAGTCCAGGTGGGCTATGTTTTTCTCACGTTTTAACTTTAAGCTTCATTTCCGTCCAGGTTCGCAGAATGTTAAAGCTGACCCGATCTATGGAATCCGAAGAGGAAACGCCTGACTCAGTTCCACATTCCATCCTGAGTCCTGTGGTATTTGCTGCATCTCAAGTCTCCCCAGCTCCTCCTCCTGGTAAGACTTTTGTTTCCTCAGAACTCCGTCCCAAGTTGCTGTCTTGGGCCCATCAATCCAAGTTCACTGGTCATCCCGGGGTTCTGAAAACCTTCAAGTTCCTCTCTGAGACATACTGGTGGCCAAAGATGAAAGCTGACATCAAGGATTTCGTGGCATCCTGTCCTAAGTGTGTGCAGCACAAGACTCCTCGTCAGTCTCCAGCAGGTCAGTTACAACCATTGTCTGTTCCTAGTCGCCCCTGGTCACACCTGTCCATGGACTTTATCTCCGACCTTCCTCCTTCTCAAGGATACAATACCATCTGGGTTGTAGTGGACAGATTTACCAAGATGGCCCATTTTGTTCCTCTCCAGGGTCTCCCTTCTGCCCCAAAACTTGCCCAAATCTTCCTACGGGAGATTTTCCGCTTACATGGTCTACCCTCGGAAATAATATCTGACAGAGGTGTACAGTTTGTAGCGAGGTTTTGGAGGGCTCTCTGTTCTGCCATGCAAGTTAAACTGAAGTTCTCGTCATCTTACCACCCGCAGACGAATGGGCAGACAGAAAGGGTAAATCAAGAACTAGAGACATTTTTAAGATTGTATGTTTCATCTTCCCAGGATGACTGGTTTGATCTGCTCCCATGGGCCGAGTTTGCCCATAACTTCCGCTACCACACTGCTACTGAGACAACTCCGTTCTTTGCAGTGTATGGACAACATCCTCGTGTCCCAGACTTCCAAGAACTCCCTCACATGGATGTTCCTGCTGCCACTTCTGCTCTAAGTCAGTTTTCTTCCATCTGGAGGAAGATCCACACTTCTCTCAAAAAGGCCTCCAGCCGGTATAAACACTTTGCTGATCGCAAAAGACGTGCAGTTCCTAGCTTGAAACCTGGGGACAAGGTTTGGCTGTCTACCCGGAACCTCCGTCTTAGGGTCCCGTCTATGAAATTTGCACCACGTTTCATTGGCCCCTTTCCTGTCGAAAGAGTCATCAACCCTGTGGCCTACAAGCTGAAGTTACCACCTTCTCTGCGAATACCTAATGCTTTTCATGTTTCTCTCCTCAGACCTTTAGTCCTGAATCGTTTCCAAAGAGCTCTTCCTGTTGGCCCCAAAATTCGAACTCAGCGGGGCGTGGAGTTCGAGATTGGCAAGATTCTGGATTCCCGTTGCCGGTATGGACGACTTCAATACCTTGTCGATTGGTCCGGCTATGGCCCAGAGGAGAGAAGTTGGGTAAATTCGTTGGATGTCCATGCTCCAAGGTTGGTCCGTGTCTTCCATAACACTCATCCTTCCAAGCCACGTGGGTGTTCGGTGCCCACCCTTAAAGGGGGGGGTACTGTCAGGAATCGACTCACCAAGCTGACATCTGTCCGCCGCTGCGGACTCCGTCCTGGGTCCCTGCATTCATCTGTCATCCGTGTCTCTGCCATCAGACGCCATCCTGGGCCTGGGAGCGCTCCTGTGACAGCGGGCGTGTAGCACGCCGCGTTCCCGCTAGGCCGCGGCATGGGCGCCGCCATGACAGTCTCCAGCACTCAGCATACGGCGGCCAATCCGGTGCTTGGCCGCACCCACTTTTCCTCACTCCACCAATGACTGTGTACCAAGGGGTATATAAGAAGCTGCAGGATCAGTCTGCAGGGATCCTGGACTTTGTGTCACTCCTGCGACTCATGTGAAAGGATCTGGTTCCTGTTTCCTTTGTGTACCTGGATACCTACCTGCTGTTCCGTGTTCCTGGCTTTCTACCTGAGACTTTGTACTCCTGGTTACCTTACACAGCTCCGTGGAACTTCAAGCCCCAGCAATACCTGCATCCATCTACAGGCTTCACACTCATCACCATCTCTGTGTGCTTCAGCCTAGCAGTAGAGACTGACTCCAGGTGTGTTCCATCTCTCCACCTGTGATACAGCTTGCTTGCTGTCAGTGCTTCATCACCTGCACTGTGGACATAGTCAGACTCCTGCCTCTGCTACCAGGTTTGCCATACAACATCACTCTGCTAAAAGTTTCATGTTTTAATCTGCTCTGGTTCCCATACCAGATTACTCACTACCAAGTTATCACTCATCTGTTATCATCTCTACCGGTTATTATTTCATCAAGTCATCATTCATTTGTTACCATAGACTTTCAGCTATTACGCTGTACAACTGACACTTGCATTATTACTGTTATTTTCTGCTGCCGTTTTGTGAACCATCTGTTAAATAAATACCATTGCGCTCATGCGCAGAAACATCATCCAGCCTCCTCGTTTTCTCCCATCCACTGACCCACTAGCGCCCCCTCCGGGGACACAGACAAAACCTAATCTGACACAGGCATTCAGAAAACCCTTGAATTTATTTCTAGGTCCTACTGGTGGCCAACTCTGAAGAAGGACGTTATGGAATTTATTGCCTCCTGCCCAAAGTGTGCCCAACACAAAGACTCCCGCCAGTCGCCTGCGGGGCAACTGGTTCCATTATCTGTTCCCCGTCGACCTTGGACCCATTTGTCGATGGACTTTGTTTCCGATCTACCTATCTGCAACAAGTTTAATACCATTTGGGTGGTAGTTGACCGGTTCACTAAGATGGCACATTTCATTCCTCTCACCGGTCTTCCGTCAGCTTCCAAGTTGGCTCAAGTGTTTATACAAGAGATCTTCCGACTTCACGGTCTTCCTGAAGAGATCATCTCGGATCGTGGAGTACAATTTGTAGCCAAATTTTGGCGAAGTTTGTGTCAAGCCCTCCAAGTCAAGTTAAAGTTTTCCACGGCTTACCATCCTCAGACCAATGGTCAAACCGAGAGGGTGAATCAGGACTTGGAGGTCTTCCTCCGTATATATGTGTCTTCCTCTCAAGATGACTGGGTTCAACTCCTTCCTTGGGCCGAGTTCAGCCACAACAATCAATACCATTCCTCATCTTCTTCTACACCATTCTTCATTAATTATGGATTCCACCCTAAAGTCCCAGAATTCCAACCGCTTCCCGCATCTTCTGTTCCAGCAGTGGATGTCACCTTGCGTCAGTTTTCAAATAACTGGAGGAACGTCCGCGCAGCCCTGCTTAAAGCCTCATTCAGGTATAAGAAGTTTGCCGATAGGAAGCGTAGAGCGGTTCCTGCTCTCAAGGTGGGTGATCGTGTGTGGCTGTCCACGAAGAATTTGAGGTTGAGAGTTCCCAGCATGAAATTTGCACCTCGCTACATCGGACCCTTCAAGATTGAACAAGTCATCAATCCTGTTGCCTACAGGTTACAGTTACCATCCTTCTTGAAAATACCCAGGACATTTCATGTTTCTTTGTTGAAACCGCTGATCCTGAATCGGTTTCATTCCGCACTTCCTCCAGCTCCCAAAGTTCAGACTCAATGGGGAGTCGAGTACGAGGTGGCCAAGATTTTGGACTCACGTTTCCGTTACGGTCAGTTACAATACCTCATTGACTGGAAGGGCTATGGTCCTGAAGAACGCTCTTGGACCAATGCCTCAGACGTCCATGCTCCTGCCTTGGTCCGAAATTTCCACGCAAAGTTTCCTTTAAAGCCTAAGAAGTGTCCTGGGGCCACTCCTAAAGGGGGGGGTGCTGTCACGATCCGGGTATCTGGACGCCATTACTTACCCTTCAGATGCCTCCTAAGGCTGGCTCAGCGTTCCAGGACCGGATTCCGCTGTTCCTGAGTTTCCACATGCAGAATGTCAGAGTGGTGATTTCATCAGCCGCGGCCTCCGCTGTGCCCGCGTGGTTAAATGTGCGCTTGTCAGTCTGGCGTCTCCTGTCTCCTGTGGCCGGCGTCGCCATTACTGTTTCAATTCTCACATGGATTACAAACCAAAGTTCCCTCCAAGTGTCTGCATGGGCGCAGCCATCTTGGATTTTGTCATCGGATCATTTCCACCAATCTGCTGTCTGTATTGTTGATTTGCATAATTGCCTAGCCAACCCCTTCCTTGCTGCAGGTATAAGTAAGCTGTGCCTGAGCAAGGAAGGCGTCAGTGCTTTGGTTGTCTAACCTAGTTCCAGTTTGTCTCTCTCCTGTGGTTGTCTTCCAGGTTCCAGCTCCTGTCTCCAGACTTCTGCTATAGAGACCCGCACCAGCATTCCATCTGCGGTGTAGCCTGACTCTCCGATCCATTCTGGACTCACCTGTTTCCAGTTACAACAATCACCTGCTTCCAGCCCAGCTTCCAGCAGTGTACAGCTTCTCTTAAAGGGCCGGTGTCCTTTCTGCAGTTTACCACTCTCCACCGGTATTATTATTTCACCGCTCTCAAACTCCAAACTTCATTTCATCGCTCTCAAGTTCGTTTATTATTGAACTGGTTCCAGCCAGTATCCACTCCGTACCAACAACAGTCTGGTTCCAGCCAGTATCCACAGCAGCCGTTTTATCTTCAGCAGCCCAGCTTTTCCTGGAACACCAGCTGGTACGATCCTGGGTTCTCTCCATTGCTACAGTCAGGCCTGGTAAGGACTTTCCAACTAGAAGATTATAAGAACTGTCTCACACTACCAGTGCCTGTGGCCCTTGCCACCCTGTAGTACCCAGGAATTGTATTTATCCTCTGTTGACTTTTATGTTTCCTTTACTGCTGCTGTGTTACGGAGTTTGTCATAATAAACATCATTGACTTTTATCCTGGTTGTCGTGGTCACGCCTTCGGGCAGTTATTCTACATGTTACTTACATGTCTAGGGGTCTGATACAACCTCCCAGGTTCCGTTACATCTCAGCCCCTACAACTGAGGCTGCCTCCCGTCAGCTCAGGCCCTCAGTTGTGACACCGGGTATCCAACTATTATCAGACCTACTTTCTCAATATGAAACTTCTCTAAAATTTTTGAAATCATCTTATTTACAGGAAGTCCATATTAGAATGATACATAGAGCATATATCTCCCCCGCTCAAAGGAGATACATGACAACCCTTGAAACCGGGCCCTGCATTAAATGCTCAATGTCTCATGCCACATCTATTCATTGCGTGTGGGAATGTGGTAAAATAAAAAAATTCTGGAATAAGCTGATCTACCTGATCAACTCCATGTTCTCTACCACCGTACTCCCTGACCCTCTAGCATGTCTATGTGGAAATTTCAAAAACTGGGACTTAGGCCCAAACAAGAAAGAAAAACTCAGTTTGCTAATCACAATTGTCACGGTTGCAAAAAAGATCATTCTTATCCATTGGACTCAACACTCCGCTCCCTCCATATCAGAAGTCAAACACAAATTGTTACAAATATTATATTACGATAGACGCACTACTATGCCTGATATTGAACATGGAGTTGAAAAATGTTATCGTAAATGGGAATATTTTATTAATATATTAGACGAGCATTCGCAGAATCATATTCTTCAATTATTTGAAAACACTTCATGGAACTTACTTAGGAGACTTTCTAATGACGCAGGACCTTCGTCCTAGGTTGACAATATATCTACTTAGATTTCGTCTGACGACACTAATCTGTCAGGATAGAACACCGGACTTAGAATGATTTATTTTCCCTCTCCACCTCTTTCCCATCCCCACTTCCCCTCTATGTGTTCGATGTCCCCCCCGATTTTTATTTGGTCTTGTATTGTTTAGTTATGTTCTCACAAGTGTCCAAAATTGGTTGCGACATTTCGTCATCTGTCAAGTAATCTTCTTTTTCTTGTACATTGTTATAACTGGTACATTATGCTCTGACTGAAGTGTATTTAGGGAAGACCTTCTTTCCTTAACTATTGTGAGATACTGTATGAATGTACAATACTTTCTAGTCCTCTGTTTTATTACTGGACTTTCTATATGCTTTGTGTGGCTCATCTAGTGCATTAATTTGAATTGTCCAATATCTGTTTCAAAATTTCAATAAAATATATTTAAAAATAAAATAAAATATGTGGACAAATAGAAGCAAATACTGTCCTTCACCACATAATTTAACTTATGGATGACACACAAACACAATTTACTTTATTTAATATTTCTTTCTAAATGTCTTAATAAGCTTTTGTCCTGGAGGTGGCGTGAAAAAAATTCTGATACTCTAGGGCGCCGTAATTCCAAAAAGTAGGGAACCACTGTATTAGAGGAAAGAACTGCTGCCACTGGTGGCTGACTTACTTTAACACAATCAACATCATCATATCCTGGCAATCAAACCAGCTTATCTCTAGTCACTAATGATGGAGAAACCTTGTCTTGGGACATTCTCCAGTTTTCCTTGTTTGACAGCTCAGTCAGAGAGTATTCCCTGCAGGTGAGGAGCAGCTTGCAGTAGCATATCTCTTTGTCTTTCTACATATAAGGACTGATCATCTGACAGGATAAAAAAAGCAAACAACAGGAGGTGGAAGCCAAGAGGAGTAAAGCAAGTGGTTGTCCCATGGGCCCAATTCATGTTTATATGGATGGTCAATGGTCATTCCTATGCATGATGAAACAAAGTGCCCAGGGTGTGATCTGTGAGTATTACAACCCAAATGTAATATTCTGGGATGCTGACAATGTCACACCTGGGTAAAGTGAGTAAAGAGATGAGAAATTGTGCAGGGTTTATGTGACAGTCCCGAATTTTCTCGAATTACTTTATATCCAACCACCACCCTGTCCTCACTTCCCACAGATCCCAAGCTTTCAATCCTCTCCCTTCATATGTCATTTTAATGCCCTAGACTCTGCTACATTTTTCTCCTACTAACCCCTATCACAAGTATGATATGGGCAGACCCCTTGTTTACCCATATCATACTTGTACAACTGCTCACACACCTTGGCCTCATTCAGTCTCCCGCATTCTAAAAGCCAACACTTGCACTTCAAAGTGAACTGGTGAAAATGCTTATGAATTGCCAAAAGGCCCATGGACAAAGACTCGCACTCTTGCTGAATTCCTTCAGAGGACATAAATGGCCAGCTCTGTTAGGGCAAAGAAATGCATTAGTTCCTCACTTCTTTCCCCCACAAAGTGGGACCCTACAGCTTTTACTTTCACACTACTAATTGCATATTCTGGCAGGAGCCAGCGATATCCATACAGCCACCACTGATATCACATACAGAACTGTTTTCAGTTGCTGCCAGAGTTGATCCTGGGTCTTGCCTCTCTGACCACTGCACACCTAGTCCGTCAGGAGCTGTGGACATCACCCAACTGCTGTTGATTGTCCCAGCAAGACTGCTTCATTACTGCTGCTCAGGACCTACATGCAGGTCTCATCTCCTGCCAGCCAGCCATCACACTGCATGATTCTGGTGAGCTGCAACTTCAGTTCTCCGGTTTAAGACCCCAGTCTTGTTTTCCTCATGGAGTGACCCACTAATAGATGGATTTCCATATATATTGAAACATATCTACAGCCACAAATGGTGGTTACTACAGGCAACTACCATTTAAGCCCGCCACATCTGTGTCTACAATCTGCAGTTACCAAGGATAACCACCAGAACAAATCTGTTATTTGTGTGTGAGTACTAGCTAGCCAGTCAAGGCTCTGATTAACCAATTCATACATATGTTATTAACATTATAAGGAGGCAGACTTACAATTCCGGGATTGCATGGATTGGCACACAGACACCGGAGCTCCGCTGACCCCCCCCCCCCACCACGCAAACGGCATCTTTTAACGGCTGTTACCAGCCTCTAACTCCGCTAGCACCTCACTGCAGATGACGCGACCCTCCATGGATCGCTTTGTCACCTCTTCCTTCCAGCCTGGACTACCTGCACCCTGCCAGGAGAAGCGCCGCTCTGACAGGAACATGGCGCCGGAGAGTGGCACGGATGCAGCAGCCCCTCATCTAAAAAGACAGCTGCTGGCTGAGCTATCTGACTCTTCCCATAAGGTATTCCGCTCCTTTGACTCCCCTGTTACCTATGGGAACGTAGTAGAAGCGATACGGTCCACTATGGCACCGCTCCTCTCCCAAGCAGTCACTGATATCTCTGCTCAGTTGAAAGCTCTCACATACAGGGTGACACAGGATGAGAACCAATTGGGTGCTACTTTACATGAGGTTGCTGATATTCACCACAGCTTTAAGGAACTCACATCCGATAACTACCAAATAGGGAACAAACTGGACGATATCGAAAATCGTTCGAGGCGACATAACATACGCCTGGTTGGGTTACCTGAATCAATTAAAGGGCCATCTGTTGCTCATTTTGTCAGAAATACATTGCCTGATCTTTTGGGAATCACTCAAGAATGTCAGGTTCTGGTGATTGAACGGGCACACCGTGTGGGACTTGCCCCGACCCAACTAGACCGAGACCACGAGTTATGCTGTTCAGATATCTAAATTACTTGCACAAAATTGCGTTTTGGTCAGCATCCCGCCGTATTAAAGATTTGCAGTGGGAAGGCAACAAATTGTATATTTTCCAGGACTACTCAGTGGAATTAACCAGGGCCCGCAAAGCCTTCTCCCCTATATGCTCTAAGCTTGTGAATGAGGGTCGCAAATTTAGCTTGCTCTACCCAGCACGTCTTCAGATTTATGACGGTTCCTCCCACAAGGACTTTCTCTCTCCAGAAACGCTGAGTGCTACCTTCGCGATCTCCATCAAGACACTACGGCTGACATTAGTGAACCCGTGTCGGTGCCCCCTGATCTTCTTGGATGACTCCCTACATTTTCTTTGTATGAACGACACCTCTTCCTTTCTACCATGCTCACATTTATTCTTCTACAGTTATTTTATTATATTTCATGTTCAGTAGGCCATCTGCATTCCTTAATGGACACCATGACTCTTGTTGTTCTTATTATGGTATTTATATCTATGGTCTTCATAGAACTAACAGTTTCTTTTTGTTCAGGTTAATACTTTACCTTAATACGATTACCTCTTCCGCAGGTATTGTTCTTCTAATGTTTCATTATTGACTAGCTGGTGGTAGTAATTACTATATATTACTGATTCTTTAGTTCGCTGGGGCAGGTGGGCTCCCTCCCATGCTCCTGCTGATTGTTTGTAATATCCACTTTTCTATTGAAATGTTGTTATTGTTACCACGGAAGCCCAAGGACTATTTCACCCTTTGCATATTACTTATCTGTCATTTTCTCTTTCAGAGACCATTAATGGACCCTGATTATCTGATGTGTATTGTGTTTTTTCTCATGTTATATGTGTGTCTGTCTCCTTTCCTCCCCCCTCTTTCTCTTTTTGTTTTTCTTACAAGGATTATGCCCAGAGAGTTGAGTGGTTCTCTCACCCCTTTTGCTGCATAATGTCTACTGTGAAGGTGAGAACATGGAACGTGGGAGGCTTCAACTCTCCAGCTAAGAGAAGAAGGGTACTTCTTTATCTTACTGAACAGAATGTTGAAATTGCACTCCTCCAGGAAACCTACCTAATCCCCTCAGAGGTGACTAAATTGGCCATACTAGGCTGGACAGTGCTAGCCTCCAGTCCTTATTCCTCCAAAGCTCGGGGTGTGGTGATTTTAATTAAATGATCTGTCCCCCACACTGTGATACAGGTTGTTAATGACCTGGGATTCCGTTATGTTATTGCCTCCCTGACGATAAAAACAAACCACTGACTATTGGGAATATCTACGCCCATACAATTTATTCCAAATCCTTTTTTCAAAAACTGATCACCCTTCTTACCCCTCATCTAAATTCTCCTATTATTATTGGTGGAGACTTTAATTTCTATCATCCCTATTTCTTGATAAATCTACCACCCCTCCTTCTACTCACTCACTCCCCAAACTCAGAGTTCCTCTTTTTTCAGATCAGCTCCAACTCGTTGATATTTGGTGGGCTCATCACCCCACTGACAGGGACTACACGTGCCTATCGACTGACAATTCTACCCTATCATGCAGATTACATACTCATTTCTCACTCTTTATTTCCTTCTGTGAACGACTCTTCCATTGAATCAATTGTCATCTCAGATCACGTCGTAGTGACAGCCAACCACACTGGAAGCTTCTTCCCCTACACCTAGATTATGGAAATTCCCCTCATACCTAGGCAACTCCCCTGACTTACTTCTGTTTGCATTTGGATTCTGCTTGGAAGGAATATGAGCAATATAATAGATCTCATCTTGACTCTGATCCAATGTTATTCTGGATGACTGCGAAGACTGTTCTTAGAGGTGACATTATCTCCTTCGTTGCACATTCCAAATGTCAATACACTTCCAGATACTTATCACTTCAATCGGCCCTCACCCTTAGCTTCCAACAATATAAACGCTGCCAGACTTCTAATAATAAACAATCCTATCTCCAATCTAAATTACACTTTGAAGAATATATGGGATCTATGGGTGATCGCCATCTGTTTTCTGTCAATTATCGATTCCATAAATTTGGCAATAAAACTGGGAAATTACTCACTAATCTCCTTAAGGGTTTTCGTCCACCTGCAGTGGTTCATCCTCTCTGCAAAGCCCCTAACACCCTCACTACCTAAGATCTGGAAATTACAGATATTCTTGGTAGTTTCTATAGTTAATTGTATTTGGACCCTCCTCCTCCTATCCAACACCCCCATCCAGCTCTTCTATTCCTCCACTCTTCTGGGACTCCATTCTCTCACCTCAGTAATCCCCCATTGACGCTGATTCTCTTATAACTCCCGTTTCCCTTGATGAAGGGGAAAGGACCATACGCCACACTAAATCTAATAAGGCCCCTGGCCCTGATGGCTTTAGTGGAGACTTTTACAAGATCTTACTTCGCCACAGTGGACCGACTCTGGTCAAGGCTCTTAACTCTCTAATGTCTTCACTTATTGCCCCATCTCACTTTAATTCCGCTACTCTTAAATTATTACCCAAACCCGACAAAGATTTATCACTAAACAGAAGGAGAAAAGAGAAGGCTCTTGTGTGGGCGCACTCATTAAGAGCCTTCTCTTTTCTCCTTCTGTTTATGCATGTATTTCTGGCTCTGGGCGCACCCCCAAACTGGACACTGTACTAAAGATTTACTAAAAAATTGTCCAATTTTTGTTTTTTTGTGATCAAAAAATTTAATATAGACCGGTGCCGGGTCGCCCTCTTTTGTTACAAAGATTTATCACTCCCAGAATCATATCGCCCTATATCTTTATTAAATTTAGACTACAAACTACTCACGAAAATACTAGCAGATAGATTGTAACCTCTGATGTCCTTCTTAATTCACCCAGACCAATTGGGATTTATTACTGCCCGCCACTCTGAAATTAACATTCGTTGAGTTCTTTCTGCTGTCTCGATCTCAGATACCTCCCCTTGGCTTCCAATGTGCTACTATCCATCGACGCCGAAAAGGCATTTGATCATGTTGATTGGCAACATCTATTTACCACTTTGGATAAATTTGGCTTCCCCTCTCAATTCATATCCATGATCAAATGCCTGTATTATAATGCTAAATCCCAAATTTCTTGCAATGGCTTTTTGTCACTCCCCTTCGAAATAAAAAAAGGCACCAGACAGGGATGCCCCTTATCACCTCTTTTATTTGCCTTGGCTCATGAGCCTTTAGCCATAGCCCACCGATCTTCCCCCACGTTAACTGGGAAAAAAAATCGGCAATAAGGAAATTAAAGTGTCATTGTTTGCCGACGACATGTTATTATTTATTTCTGACCCTCAATGTTCCATTCCTGCTATTTTGGATCTAATCCACTCTTTTGGCTCCATAGCGGGTTACTGCATCAATATTTCTAAATCTGAACTTCTATGTTTTGGTACTTCTCACTCCACCTTAACCTCTTTCCTCTCTTCTCTGCCATTTCGCTCCTCTCAAACCTCTATTAAATATCTAGGAATCCAAATACCGTCCACTTTATCGCAACTCTATTCACTAAACTTTACACCCGTCATCGCTAAGATTTCTGCTCTACTCACGGGATGGATACTTCTACCGACATCTCTACTGGGCAGAATTGCAGTTATACAAAGTATTATATTTCCGAAAAAAATGTATGTGATGCAAAAACACCCGATTTGTCTAACCACTCATGACTTGGGGTCTTTGCAAAGATTGATGACTTCTTTCTTGTGGATAGGGAAGAAACCAAAAAAATTAGCACTCTCTAAACTTATATCCCCTCGCATGGGACTACCTGACTTGTTCATATACTCACATTCGATTATGTTTCGCTACATCACTGACTGGCTGGCTAATAAGTCCACTTTTACAGATATATGTGTAGATGAAGCCTTATTTCACCCATTTTTTCCTGCTGCCTTACTACTCACACCACCCAATCTCATTCCCTCCCCGATAAAGACACATATCTTATTTAAAGATATATACCTGACTTGGCGGTTGGTTAATAGGCAGCTAAATAGGAATCTATTATATGCATCTTGTATACCACTATGGGGCAACCCCGCTTTCCCGCCGTCCACCTCTAATACCATGTTTCGACTTTGGAGAGTTAAGGGACTGTCTGACTCCACTAAGGTTTTTGACCCTGGTGGCAACTTTGTTCAATTTACTAACCTCGTTACCATGTATGACATCCCACATAAACATTTCTTTATGTATCTCCTATTGCGACATTACCTTTCTTCTCTTACCTGGTTGGCACCTTCACACACTTTCACTCCGCTTACTGACTCATTGCGACCATTATTGGTGTTCAGCACACAGAAAGTGTACCGCATTAGCTTACTATACTCTCTCCTCACTAAGTGTACTTCCAAGAAGCGAAGGGAAGATGTTAGACTAAAATGGGATATTGACATAAACTATTCCCCCCAACCTGGTTATATGAATGCTCAATTTATTCAAGCCCTGAAAGCTCTTCAATAATCTTACTTACAAGAGGTTCATGTTAGAACACTTCACAGGGCATGTATTTCCCCAGCACAATATGCTCATTTTAACCCGACCAACTCTACTGAATGTATTAAATGTCACTGTGTTACTGCCTCCTTTTTACACTGCATGTGGCACTGTCCATATATACGCCGCTTCTGGTACAAGATTCTTAATTATATCAAACGCATCTTCAAATTCTCTGCTACGATTGACCCCTCTGCTTGTCTACTAGCCGATTCTACGAGCTGGGAGCTTGGCTTGAATAGACGTGTTTTCACTCTAATACTCAAAGTGATAGTCACGATTGCAACGAAAATTATACTGACCCATTGGCTATCTCGCACTTCACCTTCGCTCGCTGAAGTACACCAAAAGATGTTACAACTTATGTATTTTGATAGGAAAACTGCTTTATATAATATCACCACTGGAGCGGTTACATTTCATAAGAAAAAGGTCTTATATACTATCTTTTAACCAGCTAACCCAGGATTCTGTTTTTGCATTGTGCGACCATGCTGAATATTCTCTCCAAAGGAAGATCTCCCTTACTCCCACGTAAACTCACCTCCAAATGTTAATCATTGACTGAATATGTTAGCAATCTTATGACTCTCTCTCTCTCTCTCTTATTTTCTTACCTCTTATTTTAATACTTCTCCCCCCCCCCCTACTTTCCCCTTGTCTGTGTCTCAGTTTCCTTTCCCCCTATTTTAAATCTTTCAGTTACATTTCCGATATCGCTTGTTTTTGGGTATGTTAGATTACTTGTTCCACTATGTCTGTATGCTGATATTTGGGCGGACCTACTTTTACTGTGTGGAACCTTCTGGAATTTCACTTTCATTTATTATGTGATACCGATCCCATGTTCTGATTTATTTACAGTGTTTCCTTATTCAAAATTCAATAAATAGAATTTACAAAAAAAAAGATTGTGCTACTGTGTGGTGTATTTTTAATTGGGGGTACTACTATGTGACCCCGCTGCATCTTTGTGAGATCAATGTCTCTTTTTAAAGTATGGTAAGTGGACCACTAATTTTATGGTTTTGCAGGGAGGTGCCAAAAACACTAGCACTGGCCCTGGCTCAGCTTAATGTGAGGAAAGGGGCGGCGGGGGAGGGGGGGGGGGGGGTAGATGGCGGGGTAAATGAGTTCCACCATCTCTCCAGGATCACTTTAAGCCCTGACACTGGGAGTGAGTACACTCTGGGTAATGGTTATAAAACACCCCTGCATATGAATGAGACCCCATAGAGCAGTGATGGGGAACCTTGGCACTCCAGCTGTTGTTGAACTACAGATCCCATGCTGGGATGTGTAGTTCAACAACAGCTGGGGTACCAAGGGTCCCCATCACTGCCATATAGCCTCCTACTGAGATCTTCTGCAATTAACAATAACCCATTCTTCCCAGAAAGTGTTATACACTCACTGGTACTTACGCTGTCATTTCTGTAAGCTCAGGCAGTAGGAGCTCATTAAATACAATAGTGATCTCAAGGTATTTGCTGGGGAAAATACAATACACTGAAAGGGTAGAAGTAGCTGGTAGAAGAAGAACCAGTATGAGCAGCGATAATTGCAGGTCGACAGGTCAAAAGGTCAACATGAGTTTTTTAATGTTTTTTTTTGTGTCATTTTCTTCATAGAGTGACCGGGAACCCCAATTAGTGCACCGTGTCCCCTCGCATGGCTCGCTTCGCTCGCCATGCTTCGGGCAAGGTGCCTCGCTCCGCTGCCGCTGCACTCGGCACAGATTACCGTTCCCAATTGCAGTCCACGTGGATCGTTAACTATGAAACGGTTCAAAAAAATAAAAAAATTGTGAAAAATGCATGTCGACCTTTTGACCGGTCAACCTAGAACATGTCGACCTAGAGACCCTGTCAACCTAGAAACCCTGTCGACCTAGTTACTGTCGACCAATAGTGGTCGACCTAGACATTGTCGACCTAGTTTTTGTCGACTTAGAGACCGGATCCCGGAGAAAGGGGTTCCTCCATTTTAAATATGTTAGGCACACTGGATAATCCTGATTATGGTTGTCATAAACTGGTTGTTTTCTTGTATATTTGACTCTCCCATTTCCAATTCCGTGACTACTGTAATTTCATACAGTATAGCTATATGTTGATAACTGTTATACATTTTTGGCTCCATGTTAAAATTCTGTCTGCTTATTGTGTCTTTGTTTCAATTATAACATTGAAAAAAATACATTTATTTTAAATGCTATATCCTTGGATATCTTTTACAGTTAGAAATTTATCTAATCCATTTTTAAACGTATTGACCGAGTCCGCCATTACCACCTTCTCTGGCAAAGAATTCCAGATCCTTACTGCTCTTACTGTGAAGAACCCCTTCCTTGGTTGGGTATGGAATTTTCCCTCCTCTAACCTCAGTTGGTGTCCGCATGTCCTGTGTAGAGATCGCTCAATAAACAAATCACCTGTTAGCTCCATATACTGTCCCTTTATATATTAATAATTTTTCTTCCTAGACGCCTTTTTTCAAGTGTAAACAAATTTTACCTAGTAAGCCTTTCCTTATAATCCAGTGCCTCTAACCCCTTTATCAATTTTGTAGCTCACCTCTGAACCCTTTCAAGTTCCAAGATATCTTTTTTTATAGTTAGGTGCCCAGAACTGTACACAATATTCCAGCTGTGGCAGCACCAATGATTTATACAGTGGCAGGATTACACTTTCATCCCTTGTCTCAATTCCCAGTTTTATGCATGTTAACACCTTATTTTAAAAAACAAAACAAAAACACAGACAGCGCTAGCAGATTTCTTATTAAAATACTAATTTATTTATTTATTCTATTATCATTTAACTTTAAATAAATAACATTCTCATCTCTAAGACTAATTGCTTGCAATTATAAAATTTGTCTAAAATAATGGCCTAATAAATGAAACAATCACAGCATAATTAGTGATAACTGAGGAAGCCGCCGATGCCGATAGGCGGAGAAACGCTTCTTTTCTACCTGTCATACCTGTGATCGCCGCGCCGCGAGATGGCTGTTGTGCTGGGAAGGAACCTATGGTCTCCGGATAAGGCTTTGGTTAAAGGTATTTAGCACCAGAAGCCGGGAGCTTGGTAAAACGAAACCCAGGAGTGATCGTGGTAAAGATGGAATTTTAACATGGCCATGTTTTAAATGTCTGCCAAAACACTTTATTAACTCTGCTGCTTTGAGATAAGTTAGTATGCATGCATGTCTAAACAACTAATCAATTATTAACCGATTGTGGTTGTGCACAAAATCAACATTGATTCTACTGGAGAAAGGAAACAGTTATTTGAATATCCCCACGTTATATGAACTGTTGGAAACAAATAGTATCAATATACAACTTGGTTTTAAACCAGTGATTCTTCTGTTACAAAAGTGTCAATGAAGTACAAATTCCTATTTGGAGTGGAATAGAGACATGTTAACATCTGAACTATAGGTGGTATACTTTGTATCATTGAAGTAAACACTAAGCTGTTACATTCTATAATATCCAAGTGAAACAGTGTGAGGTGATTGATTAGAGCTTGTTACTCTGTGCAGTAAGGGAATATTAAGTGGCTATAGAGAGCTGAGTATTATCACTAATTATGCTGTGATTGTTTCATTTATTAGGCCATTATTTTAGACAAATTTTATAATTGCAAGCAATTAGTCTTAGAGATGAGAATGTTATTTATTTAAAGTTAAATGATAATAGAATAAATAAATAAATGAGTATTTTAATAAGAAATCTGCTAGCGCTGTCTGTGTTTTTTTTTTTTGGTGGTAACTATCTTTTGCAGGGGGTGGAGAGGTCCCACTGTTTTACAGTGAGCTACATGCAGATTTTATTCTTGGTACATATACGTTTATTTTAATTAGATTCAATTATCAGGTTAGCGCCAGAGGACTACTTGATTGTAGGTACTCTGTTTCTGTAACACCTTATTTGCCTTTGTTGCTGCAGTTTGACATTGGGGACTGCTACTAAGTCTATTATCAATAAGCACCCCCAAAGCTTTTTCTATTACTGTTTTCCCTACATTCTCTCCATTTAATTTGTAGGTTGCATGATTATTTTTAGTCCCAAAGTGCAAGCCTTAACATTTACTGTAAACCTCATTCTCCATTTAGCTGCCCAAACTTCCAGTTTAAATAAGTCATTCTGTAGGGACTCTAAATCCTTGTCTGAGCTAATTAACCAACATACATAGTTTAGTATCATCTGCAAAAATTGACACTGTGCTTTCCAGATCTACTCCTAGGCCATTAATAAATATATTGAACAGCAATTTCCTGAGTACTGTCCCTTGCGTTGTTCCACAGTGGCCCAGTTGGAGAAAATCCCATTAACCACAACTCGCTTTTCCCTGTTATACAGCCAATTACTTACCCAAGTACAAATAGTGTTTCCTAGGCCGAGCTCTCTTAGTTTGAAAATCAGCCTCTTGTGAGGCACTGTATCAAAGGCTTTAGCAAAATCTAAGCAGACCACATCGACTGCATTTTCCTGGTCAAGATTATTGCTCACTTTATCATAGAAGCTAATTAAGTTAGTTTGGCATGACCTGTCCCTCACAAAATCATGCTGATTCCTATTAATAACATTGGAGGTATCCAAGTAGTCCTGTACGCTATACCTTAATATTCCTTCCAATATTTTCCACACTATAGATATCAAACTAAACAGTCTATAGTTACTGGGATGAGTTTTGATACACTTTTTAAATATTGAGATTGCCTCTGCAATATGCCAGTTCTTTGGTATCATGCCCGTTTTAATAAAATTATAGAAAATCAAATATAAAGGCCTTGCTAGTTCTGAGTTAAGCTCCATAAGAACCCTTGGGTGAAGTCCATCTGGACCAGGAGATTTATTAATCTTAATTTTGTTTAGTCGCTCACGGACTACTTCCTCACTCAAACAAGTACTCAGCAATAGTACATTATCATTATTTATGTTATTCAATACTTCCACCACCTAGTCCTGTCTAGTAAACACTGATGAAAAACATTTGTTCAATATTTCTGCATTTTGTTTGTCGTTATTAATCAATACTCCTAACTCTCCTTTAAAGGTCCTATATTCTCTTTTTTTTACTTTTTACCGTATATATATATATATATATATATATATATATATATATATATTTCAAAAAAGCTGCGGCACTCAAGGTCTTAAGAAAAGTCAAGTGTATTTAAATAGTCAGAAAAAAATCCATAGACGTTTCGGGGACTCAAACCCCTTTGTCAAGATGTGTACAAGTGTGCACATCTTGACAAAGGGGTTTGAGTCCCCGAAACGTCAATGGATTTTTTTCTGACTATATAAGTACACTTGACTTTTCTTAAGACCTTGAGTGCCGCAGCTTTTTTGAAAGATATTGGAATTTATACTGAAGGCACCAGGGCAACGTCTGGATTTAAAACAGAGTGCTGGGCTGACATTGTCGTGTATATATATATATATATATATATATATACTTAAAAAGCTTTTCAGGGTTTGTTTTACTCTCCTTAGCGATTTGCTTTTCATATTCTATATTAGCTGCTCTGATTTATTTTTTGCATTTCTTCTTACATTCCTTGTAGTATTGGAATGACTGCGCCTTCCCATCTGATTTAAACGCTTTGAAAGAGCCTCTTTTTATCCATTTCTTCCTTATCCTTCTTATTTAGCCACATCGTTGTGTACGTAGACCTCCTGTGTTTGCTGCCCATGGGAATGAATTTCTGAGTATATTTATCGAGCAAAATTTTAAAAGCTTCCCACAGTTCAGCAGTGTTCTTACCATGAAACAAAGTTTACCAATCAATGTCCTTTACTGCTTGTTTCAGCATGTCAAAATTAGCTTTTCTAAAGTTATAAATCTTTGTTGAACCCTTATAGTGATGCTTTTGAAAACTAATATTGAATGTGACCATATTATGATCGCTGTTTCCCAAGGTCTCCCCTACTTTTGTATTTGATATTATCTCCACATTATTAGTTAGTACTAGGTCCAGTACAGTCTTGATTCTAGTAGGCTCCTCAATTATTTGAGAGTAGTAGTGATCTTTTAGAATTTAGAACCTGTTTGCCCTATCTGTAGATATAAGAATAATTTTCCTGTTATGTTGACACTCAGTTCGTAGGTTTACAGGTGGGGCTTTATGATGCCCAGCAGTCTTTTAGTCTCCTGCAGCCAAAGACTTCACCTATAGCAGCCGCCTTTCCAGGGTGGATTAGGTCCTCCCCATATTCAGATGCCCCCATATTTTATGTATATACAAGGTGACTATCGGTGGCTGTGCAGGGGTAAGTGCAGTACGGTGAGACGTCACCTGACACAACCTTACTACTGTGCTAAGACACAGACTGAGGGATATATGAGAAATGCATGTATGTACAACAATGCACAGGTTGGAATATGAACAATATAAATCACTAAACACATGCAACAATGCATAAGATGTAATAAGCAACTTAATAAATATTAAAGCAACAATGCCCAAGGATGTTATAAGCAACTATACTGTAAATACAGGCAACAATGCACAAGATGGATATAATAAAAAAATGCAGGCAAGTCTGGGCCTCTGTGGAAACTCCACACCAAAACCTGAATGCAATGCCCGCTGGATAAGATAAAGAAGTCAGACAGGCAGGGTCTTGGAATCACAGGCTAGACAGGTTCTAACAAAATCAGGAACTATCACCAGCAATTTGGGAGTCAGCAGGAAGTGCATTAATACAGGCTACCAGTGCCGTTTCTAGCGGCGGGCGAGCCGTGCAACCGCACGGGGCGCCCGCCGCGGCACTTTGTGACTACTCCTCTCCTCCCTCTCTCTCCCCCCGAGCTCTCCTGCTTTGCGGAATGACGCGTTTGTGTCGTGACGTCACGATGCAAATGCGTCATTCCGCGAAGCCCCGCCCCCCCGAGCAGGAGCGCTCGGCAGGGGGAGAGAGAGGGAGGAGAGGACTGGAGATAACCATCGAAGGAGGAGGCGGCCGGCGCGCGGGACCCGAAGAGCGGCAAGTTGTAAGTATTTTCTCTCTCTCTCTCTCTCTCTCTCTCCCACTCTCCCTCCCCCCCCCACTTGACACCTGCCGCACTGTGTAAAATGGGGATACCTGCCGCACTGTATAAAATGGGGATACCTGCCGCACTGTGTAAAATGGGGGCACCTGCCGCACTGTGTAAAATGGGGGCGCCTGCCGCACTGTGTAAAATGGGGATACCTGCCGCACTGTATAAAATGGGGATACCTGCCGCACTGTGTAATATGGGGATACCTGCCGCACTGTATAAAATGGGGATACCTGCCGCACTGTGTAAAATGGGGGCACCTGCCGCACTGTTTAAAATGGGGGCGCCTGCCGCACTGTGTAAAATGGGGATACCTGCCGCACTGTATAAAATGGGGATACCTGCCGCACTGTGTAAAATAGGGGGCACCTGCCGCACTGTGTAAAATTGGGGCACCTGCCGCACTGTGTAAAATGGGGATACCTGCCGCACTGTATAAAATGGGGATACCTGCCGCACTGTGTAAAATGGGGATACCTGCCTGTCGCACTTTGTAAATGGGGACACCTGCCTGCCGCGCTGTGTAATATGGGGACACTTGCCTGGTGTAATGTGTAAAAAGGAGACTTTTTTATTTTTATTTTTTCCCCCTGTGGTGGGTGCGATATCAGACGAGGCCACGCCCACTGTAATGAGACCACACCCATTTTAATCAGACCACACAGCCTTGTCGGGAGCGCGCGCGCCTAAGGCGCGCGCATGCTTTTTTTCTGGCTATATGGGGGGGGGGCACGCAATTTTTTTTTATAGCAATGGGGGGGGGGCGCATTTTGAAATCTCGCACTGGGAGCCAAATTGTCTAGAAATGGCCCTGCAGGCTACCCCCAATCAGGATCCTAATGACTAAGTAAGTACAGCTGCCCTGCTGCATGTATCTATCTCCTAAGTAACTGAGAACAGTGTCTGCCTGTGCTGTCCCCATTGTTAGGAGTCTGGTGGCTCCTAGTGCCCGGCATAAGCCTGTTGTTAGGTGCTGGACAGGGACCAGGAGACCTTTCGCATGGCTCATCACTTCATCAACTTCCAGCTGTTGCCAGGCGCCGGGCAGGAGGCACGGCATCCCAACACCTAGGCAAAGGCCGGGATGAGTGCTAACAGTTCTTAGGGAATGTAGTAACTACAAACAGAAATGGCAGGCATGTGCAGACCATGGGACCAGGACAACGATACCCATGGAACAAACCAGGCAGCAGCACTGAGTTATAAGCTGTCACTGGCGTTGGACATGCAGCACTGCTCAGTTAATAACAGAAGTAAGAACCAATCTGCAGCAGTGAAGAGGACCAGCCTCTCTAATGAGATACTCACATTAGCTACACAAAGGCATGTACAGCCAAACTCTGGCTGTCAAGTTAATCTACATCCAGTGTGCCCTACAGCCACCAAGCACTTTGGTCGTTCAGTAGTAAGTGAGCCCAACGACCATTGCAGCAGAGTGATGCGGTGTCCTGGCTGCCTAGCAACAGCTGGAACCTGTTGAAGTGATGAGTCATGCTGGCAACTTATAGCAGTACTCCCCCTGCCACCTTGAGGAGGGGTTAAGGAACCCCTATAATCTTACTTATTAGGAAGCTGCTTGAAAATTTCTCTTTTGAGATTATTTGCATGTACTATACATGCCTTCAGGGTATCCATGATCTTTCTTCAGTACCGTATCCTTTCCAATGCACCAAGAAATGAAGTAAACCTTGTAAAAAAATGTAATTAAGGATTTACTCAGTAACATATTCTTGATGTCCTTGAACTAACACTGGAGATGTCTTCCTAGAAACTCTTGGAATCTTGAAATGAATACAGACTTAAAAAGAGAACAATGGCAAGTATTGGAAATCTTCAAGGACCTGGGTAATTTTTGGTAATTTTCAAGGACCTTATCACATGCATACTCTCCACCATTACCTCAAACTCTGAGTCATTGAAGTCATCAAATCCTACTCAAACCTGCAGAAATATTAACACAATTAATTTTCAAGAACTATCCACCCCTCTGCAACAACTTATCTTACCTATTTCTGCATTTACTTCTCCTGAGGCTGCTGTATGACATCTGAACCGGACTCTAGAAATAGTCCTTGACCAAGTGGCTCCAGTTACCCACCACACTCCACGTAGGCCAAGATATCAACCGTGGCACTCAAAAGTAACAAGATACCTACAAAAACTCTCATAGAAAGTTGAGCATCAGTGGCATAAATCTCATATTCCAAGTGACCTCCTCAAGTATAAGACTGTCTACCACTCTTATCAAAATGCCCTGGACACTGCCAAACAAACATATTTCCAAACTCTCATATCTTCTCAAGCCTCTAACCCCAAATTACTTTTTAATACATTTAAATCACTTCTGTATCCTCCCCCACCCAGCACACCAGCCACTATCAAGGCACAAGATCTTGTTTCCTACTTAAAGGACAAGATTGATAAGATTCAAGATGAAATGGTATGCTCTTCCTCAGCCAGTGAACTGCTCAGTTCTCTACCTGAACCCTCTGGCGCTCTCTCTTCATTTGATCCCACAAATGAAGATGCAGTGTCAACAATCTTCTTATCCTGCTACTGTACTACCTCCCCTCTTGAGCCTATACTCTCACAAGTAAGTAAATATCTGTCTCCTGTGCTCATCCCAACCATAACTAACATCTGTAATTTCTTTCTACTGGTATCTTTACTTCACAATTAAAGCATTCAGTGATTACTCCCATTCTGAAACAACACAATTCTGACCCTAACTCTCTTTCAAACTACCGTCCCATCTCTCAGCTCCTATGCCTCTCCAAGTTACTTGAGAGACTTGCCTACACTCACCTCGCACACTTTCTTAATTAACACAATTTATTGGACCCACTTCAGTCAGGCTTTCATTCCCAACACTACAGAGACAGCACTGACTAAAGTAGTGAATTATCTAATCACTGTGAAGTCCAAAGGCCATTACTCACTTCTTATTCTTCTAGATCTTTCTGCTGCTTCTGACACTGTTGTCCATTCTCTTCTCACACAAACACTATAATCCCTAGGTCTTCATGACTCTTTGTTGCTATCCTACCTATCTAATCGCTCCTTCAGTGTTTGCTACTCTGAATCCACCTGGTCTTTGCTATCAATTTCAGTTGGAGTGCCACAAGGCTTGAACAGAAAAAATGAGAACTACCTCAACTGCGCACAGCTTACAAAGTCAACTTAGATGTCTTAAACGTTCAGGAATAGGTAGGTCCGTAAAAAGAGAGGAGGTCGTCTTCCAATCTTTTTTCTTAAGTTCATTAGGTTGAGGAATTTCCTCTGAATTGATCCAATGTCCCTCAACAAGAATGGAAGAACAATATCGTGTAGTATGTCCTTGATTTTGAAGTGACTGGTAGCTCTAGGTTTTGTGGTTTATCAAGGCGGTTCGTACCGTACTCATGTCTAAAATGGTAGAGTTTCCACACATAAAGGTTTCTTTGTGGGCCCAAACTTCTCCTAACCAGATGGAAGGGTATTCGTATTCTTCCAATTCCTCCCAAAGTGGTCCCCCGGGTCAGTCAGCGCACTGCTGGGTCAGGCGGCGCACGGCTGGGTCAGGCAGCGTGGCGGGGTCCGGCAGGCAGCAAATGGCGGGGCGGCAGGGCGCACAAAAACGGGCAGGGCGGGATTCAGCTGTCTTTGGCTATCATCAGGCTGACGGAGCATGTTGTATGGTGTTGAGTGACACCGGGGTTCTACGCAACTGTAGCCGCCGAGAGCACAGTGGTTCACTATTTCTGTATTTCTTGTGTAATTGCCACAAGGCTTGGCCTTATGTCTTCTGCATTTCTCAACCAATATCTCATCTCTTAGTAAACTAATCAGCTCTTTTGGATTTCAGTGTCATCTGTATTCCGATGATACACAAATCTATCTATCCTCCCCAGATTTGCCACTAACTGTATTGGTTCGTGCCACTAAATACCGTTCTGCCGTTTTATCTTGGATGTCATCTTGGCACCTCAAACTTAATATTTCCAAAACAGATTTAATAATATTTCCACTGGCCAATAGTAGTTACCAACCTGATATCTCTATCAATCCTACCCCACAAGCTCGCTGCCTAGATGTCATTCTTGACTCAGAACTTTCCCTTGATCCCCACATTCAATCTGTCTCAAAATCATGTAACATGCATCTAAAAAACATCCAAAATACTACTATACCATACATAAGACATGACAAAAACTATAATCCATGCTCTCATTATCTCCCACATTGATTATTACAATAGTTTTATTACTGGTCTTACCACAGACTATCACCACTACAATCCATTCTGAATCCAACTGCGAGGCTAATCTTCCTCACTAGATGTTCATCATCTGCAGATCCACTCTGTCAGTCCCTCCACTGGTTACCTGTATTCTACCATATTCAATATAAAATACTTATACTCAGACACAAGACCATTAACCAGACTACACCAATGACTGTACATATCTTCACTTATTTCAAAATATCTCCCAACACGACCTCTTTGCTCTGCACAAGAGCTACGTCTATCATCCAACCTCATTACTTGCTCTCATGCATGATTACAGGACTTTTTACGGGCTGCACCCACTCTGTGCAATGCCCTCCCACACACAGTAAGACTCTCTCCTAGTCTTCAATCCTTCGAGCATTCCCTGAAAACTCACCTCTTCAGACAAGCTTACCACATTCCAGAACCGCTCACTCAACCTTCATAAGCTTTCCAATCCAATTATATCCCCACTGTACAGTCCACACATCCTCCACGTATTTTTTCTTTCTTCACCTTCTCTTCCTTCTGATCCTGGTTCATTACTGTGATGTGATATCAGGCAGCCCACCTAGAACCCTTGCAATCCGGTAGACACCTATCAATGCCTATTTCCCTATAGATTGTAAGCTTGCGAGCGGGGCCTTCCTACCTCTAAGTCTGTCTGTTTTTACCCAGTTATGTTTTATCATTGTGTATAATTGTAAAGCGCAACAAAGTTTGTTGCATTATATAAGAAACTGTTAACCACTTAACAGACAATTTTTTCCCCAAAACACCACTCAGATATTGTTGGGGGGGTTATGTGAATTAGGTGAAAAACATGAATTTAATCCCATCCAAAATGATTTTAGTAAAAAAAAATCCCATCGGTCAGGAAGATTGGTAACATCAGAACATGACTAATATCGCGACTATCGCAACGTTAATTTTCAAACCTAAGTCAGCAGCCAGGTACACAGGAGGGGACAGGGGCTTGTGGGGGTTGGTTTACACTTTCCCAGTGGCTGCCATTGTCTGCAGCCGCTGGGTGGGGGATCCAGCCGTGCTGACCGAACAGCAGTGATTGGCAGTATGGGTGCATGGAGGCCGAGGGACCTTCCTGTTCCTCTGAAAAAAGAAGTGGAGGGAAGTTTCCCTTCCCTGCAGCTGCTAACACTGTTTATCTTATGGTCGCATCCTGTGCGACCACGTCAGATAAAACACTTGCTGGTATGGTCGCATCTGATGTGACCATGCTAGTCAAGTGGTTAATAAATAAATAAATAATGTCAAACAGAAGGCTACTGGATTAATCTAATATAGAAAAATGAAAATTTGTCCTTCTGTCTTTCTATACAAATCCAAAGTTTACAAGCGAAGACCGTGAAATTTTACATACAAGCGTATTAAAACATGGCGGAGGCAACTAAAACAATTTGAAATCCCTAGCACCCCTAGGGGGGGGGGGGGGGGAGACAACAACACAGAGTATATCAGGAGTAAGCATAACTCCAGAATTGTTGGAGCAATGTACACAAAAATTGGTACACATATGCCTTACAATCTGGGAACAAACACTGTGGGGGGAAGACAACCCTAGCACCCCTAGAGGTGAGGCAGCAGCACTGAGTATTTCAGCAGACAGCATAACTCTGGAATGCCTGGTGCAAGTTACACCAAACTTGCTACACATATGTCTTACACTCTGGTAAAAAACACTATGGGGTAACACACCACTAGCTCCCCTAGGGGTGGGCCAGCAGCACAGACTATATCAGGACATGTATGATGTCAGTGATGACAGGGCTACATGTGACAGGGGCAGTGACTTGATGTGAGGAGAGGAATGCAGGTAGCACAAATCCACACACTGGGGGTAATTCAGAGTTGATCGCAGCAGGAAATTATTTAGCAATTGGGCAAAACCATGTACACTGCAGGGGAGGCAGATATAACATTTGCAGAGAGAGTTAGATTTGGGTGGGTTATTTTATTTCTGTGCAGGGTAAATACTGACTGCTTTATTTTTACACTGCAAATTAGATTGCAGATTGAACACACCACACCCAAATCTAACTCTCTCTACACATGTTATATCTGCCTCCCTTGCAGTGCACATGGTTTTGCCCAATTGCTAACAGAATTCCTGCTGCGATCAACTTGGAATTACCCCCACTGAGAGTTATATAGTGGAAGTAGCACAGAGTATATCAGGAGATAAATTATGTACTGCGCTATATAAGAAACTGTAAAAAAATCAATAATTTCACTGGGGCACTGACATGATGTGAGGAGGGGAATGGAGGCAGCAGGAAGCCACAGAGAGTTGTATAGTGGGAAGAGCAGGGTCCCTTGGGGGAACAGAAAGGGGTCCGGACACTACACAATGTGCATCAGGGAAGCAGGATATGCCTATATACTGGATCTCCAACCAACGTAAATTAACGAACAACTATCATTCTAATTTACCATCCTCATCCCATAGCGAAGCACGGGTATTCAGCTATATACAATGTTATTTATACTGTGTGTTTAATATTTACATTTATTTTTGTAAACAGACAGTCTTAAAATCCCGGGCAATGCCGGGTATTCCAGCTAGTTTGCTATATAATCTGAAAAGGTCCAATGGGGGTAATTCCAAGTTGATCGCAGCAGGATTTTTGATAGCAACTGGGCAAAACCATGTGCACTGCAGGTGTGGCAGATATAACATGTGCAGAGAGAGTTAGATTTGAGTGGGTTATTTTCAGTGGCGTGCGGTGAGGTCACTGGCTGGGGAGGCACTGAGAATACATATATATATATATATATATATATAAATATATATATATATATATATATATATATATATATGGTGGTCGAAGTGGAAATTTTGAAGTGGGGTTATGGAAAAGATAAGGACACAATTATGCATACCGAAGGTGCGCACGTGCTCCAGAAAAGGTGACGTGGTCACCCAAATGGGGGCGTGTCCCTTTCACCTTATAGCACACGGTACGAGCTGAAATTCACATTATAGCACATGGTACGAGCCGAAATTCACATTGTAGCAGACTGAATGAGCCAAAATTCACATTGTAGCACACTGAATGAGCCGAAATTCACCTTGTAGCACACTGAATGAGCCGAAATTCACATTGTAGCATACTGAATGAGCCGAAATTCACCTTGTAGCACAATGAATGAGCCGAAATTCACATTGTAGAACACTAAATGAGCCGAAATTCACATTGCAGCACACTGAATGAGCCAAAATTCACATTATACCACACTGAATGAGCCGAAATTCACCTTGTAGCACACTGAATGAGCCAAAATTCACATTATACCACACTGAATGAGCCGAAATTCACATTGTAGCACACTGAATAAACCGAAATTCACCTTGTAGCATACTGAATGAGCCGAAATTCACATTGTAGCACATTGAATGAGACGAAATGCACATTGTAGCACACTGAATGAGCCAAAATTCACCTTGTAGCACACTGAATGAGCCGAAATTCACATTGTAGCATACTGAATGAGCCGAAATTCACATTATAGCACACTGAATGAGCCGAAATTCACCTTGTAGCACAATGAATAAGCCGAAATTCACATTGTAGAACACTAAATGAGCCGAAATTCACATTGCAGCACACTGAATGAGCCAAAATTCACATTATACCACACTGAATGAGCCGAAATTCACCTTGTAGCACCCTGAATGAGCCGAAATTCACATTGTAGCACACTGAATGAGCCGAAATTCACATTGTAGCACACTGAATGAGCCGAAATTCACATCGTAGCACACTGAATGAGCCGAAATTCACATTGTAGCAGACTGAATGAGACGAAATTCACATTGTAGCACACTGAATGAGCCGAAATTCGCATTGTAGCACACTGAATGAGCCGAAATTCACATTGTAGCACACTGAATGAGCCGGAATTCACATTGTAGCACACTGAATGAGCTGAAATTGTGACAGCAGGGACAGCCAGAGTGACAGCAGGGACAGGGAGAGAGAGTGACGACAGGGAGAGAGAGAGTGACAACAGTGACAGTAGGGAGAGAGAGAGTGACAGTAGGGACAGGGACAGTAACGACAGGGAGAGAGGGTGACAGCAGGGGAACATTACCTGTGGTCGGCGGAGGCACCAATAGGCAGCGGCGATGAGGTCCCTCTGACTGCCATTTGTTGCAGGTGGCGGCGGGCGGCGGTGGGTAGATGGTGAGCAGTGGGTGGCTGGCGGCGGTGACCGGCGGGCGGTACCTGCTCCAGTAGTGCAGCAGCGGGCAGCCATGGCACCTTCAGGGTCTCTTGTTCCACACTAGCACCGCAGAACCCTTCCCAGACAACAGGGGGAGGGCAATCTACCACTGCCTCCACTAGTTCCCTGGCATCGCGGGAGGGCTGGGAGCGGGAGGTCACATTGAGGGCACATTTCTCAGAGGACAGAGGAGGGGGAGGGGGGGGGGGGGAGCAATCCGCCACTGTTTCCCCCAGTTCCCTAGCATTGCGGGAGGGCTGGGAGCAGGCGGACACCCGGCGACATCCAGGCACAGCGGGCGGCTGCGGCGATGTAAGTCCGCAGCAGCGCCCTCCTCGGTCTCCTGTCTACGCGGCCGGCCCTGGCTTTAACTCTGGGCCCCGCTGTTTATTCACCCCGCCGCGCTAACTGTGGTGACAGCTCCACAGTAGCGCCGGGTCCCACTGCCTCTTCTCCCCGCTGTAACTGAGCTGGGCGCCGGGTCCCACTGCCTCCTCTCCCCGCTGTAACTGAGCTGGGCGCCGGGTCCCACTGCCTCTTCTCCCCGCTGTAACTGAGCTGGGCGCCGGGTCCTGCTGCCTCATCGGGTGATTGGACGAGCGGATCCAGCACTGGATCCGCTGTCCAATCACTTCTGCCTCGCTGACAGGGGCGGGTTTCCCCTGTCATCGAGGCACTTGGATAAGTGCCGCTTTCTGCTCCTGTTTTCAATGGGCTTTGACAGCCCAGTACTTGGTCCCGCCCCTACCGCTTTAACCTGTTCCTATAGTTAACGGGAGGCACTGTTATCAGTGCCTCCCAAACTACTTTTTAAGCTTAAAATTATTAGGATAAGATAAAGAAATTACTTATGACACAGAATATGTGTCATAAGTATCTTCTTTATATTATTTTAATCATAAATGACAGGGGAGGCACTGCCTCCCCTGCCTCCCCTGACTGCACGTCCCTGGTTATTTTGTTTCTGTGCAGGGTAAATACTGGCTGCTTTATTTTTACACTGCTATTTAGATTGCAGATTGAACTCACCCCACCCAAATCTAACTCTCTCTGCACATGTTATATCTGCCCCCCTGCAGTGCACATGGTTTTGCCCAATTGCTAAAAAATGTCCTGCTGCGATCAACTCAGAATTACCCCCAATATACAGTAGCTAGGTCCCAATTTCTGTGCTGGTTGACGAAGTTTAATATTGCTGGTGGACAACCACACTATGGCCCTCATTCCAAATGGTTCGCTCGCTAGCTGCTTTTAGCAGCATTGCACACGCTAGGCTGCCGCCCTCTGGGAGTGTATCTTTGTTTAGCAGAATTGCGAACAAAAGATTAGCAGTTCTGCTATTAAATATTTCCCTGCAGTTTCTGAGTAGCTCCGGACCTGCTCCTAGATTGCGATCACCTCAGTCCGTTTAGTTCCTGGTTTGACGTCACAAACACGCCCTGAGTTCGGCCAGCCACTCCCCCGTTTCTCCAGCCACTCCTGAGTTTTAGCCTGACACGCCTGCGTTTTTTAGCACACTCCCGGAAAACGCTCAGTTTCCGCCCAGAAACACCCACTTCCTGTCAATCACTCACCGATCAGCAGAGCGACTGAAAAGCGTCGCTCAGACCTGTGTAAAATTGCATAGTTTTGTGTGAAAATACTTAGCATGCGCAGAATAGCCCACCCGGGTATGTCAGTAGTTGCATATGTCCAGCAGTTGTGTCGTCATCTGATGTCGGTAGCTGTCATTGATCCCGGCAAAAGAGCCCCCATGTAATTGTCGGAGATAAGCCTCCTTCTATCAAGTCCCTTCAATTGTCTGTTCGATACCATTTGTTTACCAATCAATTGGGAATCCCAGGAAGCAGACAACACACAGGGTTATGTCGGCAAGATGAGACTCAGTTTATTGCCTGGCGATTCTTATTGGCATCTA
This sequence comes from Pseudophryne corroboree, assembly GCF_028390025.1. Classification (NCBI taxonomy): domain Eukaryota; kingdom Metazoa; phylum Chordata; class Amphibia; order Anura; family Myobatrachidae; genus Pseudophryne; species Pseudophryne corroboree. The sequence continues at coordinate 54,866,933 of NC_086446.1, read as the reverse complement.
CAAGAATTTGTTACACGTCACAAAAACATGAGCATAAGTGTCATTTCTCACACATAGAAATTATGAGACATTAAAATCCCAAATAATTTTCTGTTCCCCAAACAATTACTCTTCTTCAAAACATCACTGTTCCAGGAGATAAGTGATTCTCCTTGGTTCTCATAAAAACTTATTTCTGAATAAAAATGTCAGTATTACCTATAACCTTAAAGCAAAAGCATCTCTTTATATTCAAACATTAGGTTACTGTTTTACAGAATGGATGAAAACTATTCTAGCTTAATGTTATCTTTCTCATATTCTTCTTCATCTTCTTCTTCGCCTTTTTGTCATCTTCTTCGTCTTCTTCTTCATTGTCTTCTACTTCGTCTTCTTCTTCACACTAAAACTGATCCTTAAAATATACAACAAGATAGTATATTACGGGTGGGGTATCCATTATCCCGATACCTGTTAATCAAAATACTCTGAAAACTGGAATATTTCAGGCCTGTAGTGATGACATGATGTGGCTAATGTCATTACATCACTGGTGTCCACGGCAATCACAGACAGGTGTGGGAGTGGCTTGAAGTCATTCCCTTACCGTCCCTGCTGGTAGGACCCGACACTGAAACGCTGGATCCTCCTGCTGATGCAACAGAATGTTATGCACACCAGTGCCTGCAGGAATGTACTGGTGTCAGAACTGTTATGCACCCCAGTGCCTGCAGGAATGTACTGGTGTTTGAACTGTTATGCACACCAGTGCCTGCAGGAATGTACTGGTGTCTGAACGGATAGGTATGCAAAACAAATGAACTCACAGACAGACTGGGGAATATGACATTACGTACACAGAAGGTGATAGGGTAACAAAATACACACAAAGTGAACAGAGAAGCCCAGAGGCTAAGGAACTGGGTGTCTCCCTAGTATTAGTAATGCTCAGATGGGAAAAGCAAGATGTTGTGTTTTAATACGTAGAGAACCCGAAATGCTGTTGCTAAGGGCAACAGCAAAAACCCTAAAGGGTTACCAACGGGTGTGGCAGTAAACTCCTTGGTCAGAGATGGAATGATAGACACAAGGAGAGTCTCCACAATCCTAATTCTCACTTGCAGTGCACAGGTTCAGCTTACTGCCACTAAACTGACACCTGACACCTTGCACAGTGAGACAGAATTTAGGCAGGCAAGTCTTAGAATACAGCCGCAAACTTGCTAAGTTCACAGAGTAGTAAAAGAACCCCAGCAAGCTAAACGACTGACTCCAGTCTTACTGCTAGGTCTGGATTGGCAGAGTGTAGTACCAAATCCCCAGGCCTATTTGCAGTAAGCAACAACAAATACAAGGCTACACAGTACTAGCTATCTTTCAGGAACTGACTAACCAACAAAGATTCAGCAGCATCTGCTTAACCTGAGAAGAGGTCTTATAAAGCAGGTGCTGTCCACGCCCCACTCAGACCTCACAGACTGTGAGCACAAAAACCAGCACCGGATCCCCTGCCGTGCACAGAGCCTGTAACCACTGCACAGCAAAAGACCCGAACCGGAGTATCAGCTGCGCTCAGGTTACTCCGCTAGCACGTGTCTCCCGGTTGCCATGACGACGTGGCAGCACAGGGCAGGAGACCCTAACAGTACCCCCCCTCTGACGATGGGTCAAAGAACCCCTACCACCGGGTTTATCGGGGAACTGCGAGAAGAAAGATCGTATCAGTCTGGGGGAATGAAGATCACAACTACGCACCCACGACCGCTCCTCCGGGCCATACCCCTTCCAGTGCACCAAAAATGACAGCCGACCCCGAACCATCTTGGAGTCAAGAATCCTTTCAACAACAAACTCCCTCTGGCCACGTATCAGAAGAGGGGAAGGTCTTCCACTGGAAGAAGGATTACTAATCACCCGTTTTAAAAGGGAAGAATGAAATGTTTTATTGATACCCAAAGAACGGGGCAGATCTAACTGAAATGCCACCGGATTGATAACCCTGGTGATCTTATAAGGGTCGATGAACCGGGGGCCTAACTTATGAGATGGCTGTCTCAACTTAAAATTCTTGGTAGACAACCAGACGAAGTCTCCTAATTTGAAGCTGCAGGGTCTTTTCCGCTTATCAAAAACCCTATTGGTCACTAATGACACAGACACAAGGGCTTTCTTCACTTTCCGCCAAATACCTCTAAGGACCGAAACCACAGAGGAACCACCAGACGTGGAGTCCAGGGGGTCAAAAGAATTGGCCTTAGGATGATGCCCATACACACAAAGGAAGGGAGAGACCCCTGTAGCAGAGTGAGCCGCGTTGTTATAGGCAAACTCCGCCTTGGACAGATGAGCAACCCAGTCAGTCTGACATTTGGAGACATAACACCTGAGGAACTGCTCCAAGGACTGGTTCACCCTTTCAGTCTGCTTATTAGACTGCGGATGGTAGCCTGACGACAAGCTGACAGAAATCTGGAGATCGGAACAAAATGCCCTCCAGAATTTGGCCACAAACTGGGATCCGCGGTCAGAGACCACATCAAGTGGCAACCCGTGGAGACGCACAACATGCAGCATAAATAATTCAGACAGGCGTCTGGCCGATGGCAGCCCAACCAGTGGAATGAAGTGCGCCATCTTCGAAAACCTGTCAACGACAACCCAGATGGCTGTCATCCCCGAGGATTTGGGCAAGTCCACCACAAAATCCATTGAAATGTGGGTCCATGGCTTAGATGGGATAGAGAGTGGATGTAATGGGCCAACAGGAACCCCTCTAGGAGTCTTATTTCAGGCACAGATGTCACATGCCCGAACCCACTGATCCACATCCTTAGCCACCGAGGGCCACCACACCACCCTAGATAGCATCTCCCGAGTTCTGGCAATACCCGGGTGACCTGCCGACTTCTTGGCATGGAATTCCAGGAACACTCGCTGTCTTAACCTAGGAGGCACAAACAAAAGACCTACCGGAAGGTCTGGAGGAGCCTGCTCCTGTGCTCTAAGGACTAATGATAAGAGGTCCTGGGTAATGCCCACTTTAATACATGATGGGGACACAATGGGCAACGGCTCCTCGGTGGTCTCCTGGATTGGAGCAAAACTCTGCGAGAGCGCATCAGCCTTGATGTTTTTGGACCCAGGGCGATATGTTATCAAAAAATTAAAGCGAACAAAAAACAAAGCCCATCGTGCCTGCCTGGCATTGAGACGCTTCGCTGACTCTAAATATGCCAGATTCTTATGGTCGGTGAGAATTGAGACCACAAACTTAGCCCCCTCAAGCCAGTGTCTCCACTCCTCGAGTGCATCCTTAATAGCCAACAATTCCCGGTTACCCACGTCATAATTCATCTCGGCAGGCGAAAGTTTACGGGAAAAGAAAGCACAGGGATGAAGGCGATTATCAGACACTCCCATCTGAGAAATCACTGCCCCAATACCCATCTCAGAGGCATCCACCTACACCACAAAAGGACGCTCTGGATCTGGGTGACGCAGCACCTTGGCCGATACAAATGCCCTTTTGAGACGGGCAAAAGCCGCTTTAGCCTCACAAGACCAGTGAGCAACATCCGCCCCTTTCTTAGTGAGTGCCACCAAGGGCGCCACTATAGACGAAAATCCAGCGATAAATCGTCTATAAAAATTTGCAAAGCCCAGGAAACGCTGAAGCGCCTTCAAACTAGTGGGCTGCACCCAATCCAGGACTGCCTGTACCTTGGAACCCTCCATTTGGAAACCTTCTGGGCAGATAATATATCCTAGAAATGCGATTTGCTGAACTTCAAATTCGCACTTCTCCAGCTTCGCCCCAAGCCGGTGGTCTCTGAGTTTCTGGAGGACTAAGTGTACATGCTTCCGATGTTCCTCCAGGGAATGGGAGAAGATTAGGATGTCATCTAAGTATACAACTAAAAATCTATCCAAATATTCCCTGAGCACATCATTCATGAAATCCTGGAAGACTGCCGGGGCATTACAGAGCCCAAAAGGCATCACCAAATATTCATAATGCCCTGAGTGGGTATTAAAGGCAGTCTTCCATTCATCCCCCTCTCTTATTCGGATTAGATTGTACGCACCGCGTAGGTCAATCTTAGAAAAAATGGTGGCAGTACGAAGCTGGTCAAACAAGACCGAAATGAGAGGCAGTGGGTATGAGTTTTTAATCGTGATACGGTTCAATTCCCTGAAGTCGATGCAGGGTCGCAACGAACCGTCCTTTTTACCCACGAAGAAGAACCCCGACCCAACTGGAGACTGTGAAGGTCTGATAAATCCCTTAGCCAAGTTCTCCTGAATGTACTCTGCCATAGCCTGAGTCTCAGGACGTGACAGGGAGTACAACCTGCTCTTGGGAAGCTTAGCATTTGGCAACAAATCAATGGCACAGTCATAGGGGCGATGGGGAGGTAGTACCTCTGCAACTTTTTTGGAGAACACGTCCGCAAAATCTGCATAACACCCTGGCAATCCTGGCAAACTTAGCTGCGAGAGCCTGACTGGAAGGCTCAAGCAACTCCTGAAACAATCAGTACCCCAACTAAGAATCTCCCCAGAGACCCAGTCAAATTGAGGATTGTGGGCCCTTAACCAGGGTAACCCCAACACCAATGGGGCAAAAGTACAGAAAGTCACATAAAAGGACAATTTTTCAGAATGTGTGGCTCCAATAAACAAAGAAATCTGGCTAGTGCAAGAGGTAATTTTACCTTGGGATAATGGTTCCCCGTTTAACCCACAAATCTCAATTTCCGATGCCAAGGGTACTAAGGGAACAGAGTGTTTCAGGGCGAATTGGCGGTCCATAAAAATCCCGTCGGCCCCACTGTCAACAAAGGCCTCAGTCTTGACAGTTTGACCGAGGATCTTCAAGGTCACCGGAATGATAAAAGTCTTCTTGGGAAATTCTGACTTCTGGCCTGACAGGATATTTCCCATCACCCTCAGGCCCTGAAGTTTTCCGGCTTTTCTGTGCATGATACTACCACATGACCTTTATTCCCACAGTACAAACACAACCCCTGCTGTCTCCTCCGCGTCTTCTCACGCGAGGAGAGACGGGTAGCCCCAATCTGCATAGGCTCCTCGGAAAATTCCTCAGAGTCTGAGGTTCCCTTGGGAAAGAAGGAAACCTCAGTCTCCCTTTCAAGCCTACGCTCTCTCAGCCATCTATCCACCCGGATGGATAACTGCATGAGCTGATCCAAGCTATCAGGCAAGGGATATTGTACCAGTTGGTCCTTTATCTGGTTAGAAAGACCTCTTCGGTACTGGTGTTTTAGGGCTGGGTCATTCCACTGGGTATCATGGGCCAACCTCCGAAACTCCGTACAGTAAACCTCAACAGGCCTTTGCCCTTGCTTAAGGATCGAAATCTGAGCCTCGGCTGAAGCCGTCTTGTCAGGGTAATCATACAACATGCCCAGTGCCGTAAAAAAAGCATCAACACTTTTAAGCGACGGACAGTCAGGCTGCAACCCATATGCCCAGACCTGTGTGTCTCCTTGTAGCAAGTAAATCACTATGCCCACCCGCTGGATCTCCGACCCAGAAGACTGAGGCCTAAGCCGGAAGTATAGCTTGCAGCTCTCCTTGAAACAAAATAACTGCGAGCGATCTCCAGAAAAACGATCCGGGAGATTTACTTTCGGCTCCTTAACCCCTGAAGGTGCTGCTGCTGCGGGAGCTCCGCCAGCGGCCTGGGAGGTGTGCATTTTAATGGACAAATCATTAAATTGTCGAGTCAGGACCTGTTGCAACTTATTTTGAGGGGTATGCTCCATATTCCCACAAAATTTCAACAGGAGTATTAGGCTGCTGAATATGTTATGCACCCCAGTGCCTGCAGGAATGTACTGGTGTTTGAACTGTTATGCACACCAGTGCCTGCAGGAATGTACTGGTGTCTGAACGGATAGGTATGCAAAACAAATGAACTCACAGACAGACTGGGGAATATGACATTACGTACACAGAAGGTGATAGGGTAACAAAATACACACAGATTGAACAGGGAAGCCCAGAGGCTAAGGAACTGGGTGTCTCCCTAGTATTAGTATGCTCAGATGGGAAAAGCAAGATGTTGTGTTTTAATACGTAGAGAACCCGAAATGCTGTTGCTAAGGGCAACAGCAAAAACCCTAAAGGGTTACCAACGGGTGTGGCAGTAAACTCCTTGGTCAGAGATGGAATGATAGACACAAGGAGAGTCTCCACAATCCTAATTCTCACTTGCAGTGCACAGGTTCAGCTTACTGCCACTAAACTGACACCTGACACCTTGCACAGTGAGACAGGATTTAGGCAGGCAAGTCTTAGAATACAGCCGCAAACTTGCTAAGTTCACAGAGTAGTAAAAGAACCCCAGCAAGCTAAACGACTGACTCCAGTCTTACTGCTAGGTCTGGATTGGCAGAGTGTAGTACCAAATCCCCAGGCCTATTTGCAGTAAGCAACAACAAATACAAGGCTACACAGTACTAGCTATCTTTCAGGAACTGACTAACCAACAAAGATTCAGCAGCATCTGCTTAACCTGAGAAGAGGCCTTATAAAGCAGGTGCTGTCCACGCCCCACTCAGACCTCACAGACTGTGAGCACAAAACCCAGCACCGGATCCCCTGCCGTGCACAGAGCCTGTAACCACTGCACAGCAAAAGACCCGAACCGGAGTATCAGCTGCGCTCAGGTTACTCCGCTAGCACTTGTCTCCCGGTTGCCATGACGACGTGGCAGCACAGGGCAGGAGACCCTAACACAGAATCACTGGTTGATGCACTGAACCCACCAGCCAATGCGTCTGACCCACAGTGGACCCCCCACAATGCGCTGGAGCTGTCATGGACCCCTGAGACCTGTCCAGGTAACAGGTATTCTGTTATCTGGAAAAATCCCATATCCGGAATACTCCTGGTACCGAGCATTTTGGATATGGGATACCCGACCAGTACTGATAAATTGTTGATTCTGACCTATAATATGTGTGTGTGTGTGTGTGTGTGTGTGTGTGTGTGTGTGTGTGTGTGTGTGTGTGTATATATATATATATATATTTGTGTTTTTTTTAAGTAAAGTAAAATGTGCAGAGTATTATCTATTATGTTATCACTGCAGTGGCTGATTGGTCTCTTTCTCTTTGTTTTCCACTGTATGTCTCTATTTACGGGCGCACGGATTTAGATGTTCTCAGCGTTAGGTGCGCCTGGGTGGGCGTGCCCAGGCACAGATGGCGCCACAACTAGTGAGGCTCCATCTGTATATCCTCAGTTACTGCACAGCCTACTGAGAGTGGGAGGTCATCTATTAGGGTTGGGTATGTGTAAGCCAGCCACCATACCGACGCCGGGACATCAGCTTTGAGATGCTTGTTGGGGTGCCGAGCACAATGAAGCCACAGGTTCTATTCCCACACCATGGGTGTCGTGAACACTCAAGAGTGGGAATAGTCCATGTTAGTCGGCATTCCGACTGTAGGGATTATAAAGGTGTGGGATCCCAGCGTCGGTAATGTGACTGGCGGTCTCCTGACTGCTAGTCACATAATTACATCCCGTCTATTATGTGTCATTTCCCTGCTGGCAGCAAATATTGGGCTGACTGACTACTCACCCTCACATCAAAGCCATTTCATGGTATAACTACAGATGGTTACTCAGTGAGCATGTGCAGAAGTAGTTGGAGTATTGCGCATGAGCACATAAGCTGAGCTGTAGATACCACTTCCAGGTGCCTGCAGCTGCTTCACACTGTCATCCATACATTGAGGGTAGGAAAGCAGCAGCCATGGCTGGCAACCGTCACATACAGTACCTGTAATTTGATGGCAAAAGTGCTACTTACTGTAGATCCATCATCTGTAACTTTTTATACATTCCAGGTAAACTGGATTCAGCATCGTCATTTTCACATTCATCTTCTTCTTCGTCTTCATCTTCATCGCCTTCTACTTCATCTTCTTCTTCATTTTCTTTTTCTTCTTTTTCTCCTTCTACTGGAGGAAATGTGCAGCTCCGGAATCTGCAAAAAACACAATTAAACTGAACCTTAAAATATACAACAAGATAATATTCGTTGTCATCTATCCACTCGGCATAGGAAAGCAGCAGCCATGGCTGGCAACCGTCAAATACCTGTAATTTGATGGCAAAAGTGCTACTTACTGTTGATACTTCTTCTGATACTGTTTTAACATCCCATCCTTAGATTCGCCTTCTTCTTCTACTTCTTCTTGGCTTTCTTCAACATATTCGTCGTTTTCTTCGTCGTCTTCTTCGTCGTCTTCTTCTTCATCTTCTTCTTTGTCTTCTTCTTTTTCTCCTTCTACTAGAGGAAATGTGCAGCTCTGGAATCTGCAAAAAACACAATTAAACTGAAACTTAGAACACCCGACAAGATAATATATTACGGGTGGGGTATCCATTATCCAGATACCTGTTATGCAAAATTTTCTGTAAACCAGAATATTACGGCCCTGTAGTGATGTCATGACATCACTGGAGTCCACGGCCAATCACACACTGTTGGGGGAGTGACTTTGAAGTTGTTCCCTTACCGTCACTGCTGGCAGGACATGACACGAAAACACTGGACCCTCCTATTGATGCACCAGCCCCCCCTGCCAGTGCATGGGACCCACAGCGGATCCCCCACAATGCACTGGACTTGCCGTGGACCCCTGAGACCTGTCCGAAAAAAATCCCATATCTGGAATACTCCTGGCACCGAGCATTTTGGATATGGGATACCCGACCTGTACTGATAAATTGTTGATTCTGACCTATAATATGTTTGTGTATGTGTGTGTGTGTGTGTATATATATATATATATTTTTTTTAAGTAAAGTAAAATGTGCAGAGTATTATCTATTATGTTATCACTGCAGTGGCTGATTGGTCTCTTTCTCTTTGTTTTCCACTGTATGTCTCTATTTACGGGCGCACGAATTTAGATGTTCTCAGCGATAGGTGCGCCTGGGTGGGCGTGCCCAGGCACAGATGGCGCCACAACTAGTGTGTCTCCATCTGTATATCCTCAGTTACTGCACAGCCTACTGAGACTGGGAGGGTCATCTATTAGGGTTGGGTATGTGTAAGCCAGCCACCATACCGACGCCGGGTAATCAGCTTTGAGATGCTTGTTGGGGGGCCGAGCACAATAAAGCCACAGGTTCTATTCCCACACTATGGGTTTCGTGCACACCCAAGAGTGGGAATAGTCCATGTTAGTCGGCATTCCGACTGTAGGGATTATAAAGGTGCGGGATCCCAGCGTCGGTAATGTGACTGGCGGTCTCCTGACTGCTAGTCACATAATTACATCCCATCTATTATGTGTCATTTCCCTGTGCTGGCAGCAAATATTGGGCTGACTGACTACTCACCCTCACATCAAAGCCATTTCATGGTATAACTACTGATGGTTACTCAGTGAGCATGTGCAGAAGTAGTCGGAGTATTGCGCATGAGCACATAAGCTGAGCTGTAGATACCACTTCCAGGTGCCTGCAGCTGCTTCACACTGTCATCCATACATTGAGGGTAGGAAAGCAGCAGCCATGGCTAGTAACAGTCACATAAAGTACCTGTAATTTGATGGCAAAAGTGCTACTTACTGTAGATCCATCATCTGTAACATTTTATACATTCCAGGTAAACTGGATTCAGCATCGTCATTTTCACATTCATCTTCATATTCATCTTCTTCTTCGTCTTCATCTTCATCGCCTTCTACTTCTACTGGAGGAAATGTGCAGCTCCGGAATCTGCAAAAAACACAATTAAACTGAACCTTAAAATATACAACAAGATAATATTCGTTGTCATCTATCCACTCGGCATAGGAAAGCAGCAGCCATGGCTGGCAACCGTCAAATACCTGTAATTTGATGGCAAAAGTGCTACTTACTGTTGATACTTCTTCTGACACTGTTTTAACATCCCATCCTTAGATTTGCCTTCTTCTTCTACTTCTTCTTGGCTTTCTTCAACATATTCGTCGTCTTCTTCGTCGTCTTCTTCGTCGTCTTCTTCTTCATCTTCTTCATCTTCTTCTTTGTCTTCTTCTTTTTCTCCTTCTACTAGAGGAAATGTGCAGCTCTGGAATCTGCAAAAAACACAATTAAACTGAAACTTAGAACACCCGACAAGATAATATATTACGGGTGGGGTATCCATTATCCAGATACCTGTTATGCAAAATTTTCTGAAAACCAGAATATTACGGCCCTGTAGTGATGTCATGACATCACTGGAGTCCACGGCCAATCACACACTGTTGGGGGAGTGACTTTGAAGTTGTTCCCTTACCGTCACTGCTGGCAGGACATGACACGAAAACACTGGACCCTCCTATTGATGCACCAGCCCCCCCTGCCAGTGCATGGGACCCACAGCGGATCCCCCACAATGCACTGGACTTGCCGTGGACCCCTGAGACCTGTCCGAAAAAATCTTATATCTGGAATACTCCTGGCACCGAGCATTTTGGATATGGGATACTCGACCTGTTCTGATAAATTGTTTATTCTGACCTGTAATATGTTTGTGTATGTGTGTGTGTGTGTGTGTGTGTGTGTGTGTGTGTGTGTGTGTGTGTGTGTGTGTGTGTGTATTATATACATAATTTATTTTTGTATTTTATTTTAAGTAAAGTAAAATGTGCAGAGTATTATCTATTATTTTATCACTACAGTGGCTGATTGGTCTCTTTGTCTTTGTTTTCCACTGCCAGTTTAACCCTTTTTTCATGGAGAAGCTAAATCTTGTATAAAGTGACTACTAAGGTGTAATAGACTAGAATGCAACTATGAGCACCCTGTGCTATAACAGGGCCAAAACTAGGGTTTTTGGCACCCAGGGCAAGGCAGTATTTTAGTGCCCCCCTACTGGTGGGTGGGGGGGGGGGGGGAGTTGGGCAATAATAAACAAATAAAAATTCAAATATGCCACCCAGTGGTGCAACCATATTCTCCTTACACTGGCCCTCATTCCGAGTTGTTCGCTCGGTATTTTTCATCGCATCGCAGTGAGAATTCTCTTAGTGCGCATGCGTAATGTTCGCACTGCGCATGCGTCAAGTAACTTTACTAAGAAGAAAGTAATTTTACTCACGGCTTTTTCGTCGCTCCGGAGAACGCATTGTGATTGACAGGAAATGGGTGTTACTGGGCGGATGTACGGCGTTTTAGGGGCGTGTGGCAGGAAACGCTACCGTTTCCGGAAAAAACGCAGGCGTGTCTGGAGAAACGGTGGGAGTGCTTGGCCGAACGCTGGGTGTGTTTATGACGTCAGCCGGGACCGAAAAGCACTGAATTGATCGCACAGGCAGAGTAAGTCTGGAGTTACTCAGAAACTGCTAACTCGGTTTTGATCGCAATATTGCGAATACATCGGTCGCACATTTAAGATGTTTAGATTCACTCCCAGTAGGCGGCGGCTTAGCGTGTGTAACTCTGCTATAATCGCCTTGCGAGCGAACAACTCGGAATGAGGGCCACTGTACAGTAGTACCCCACTCTCATTAACATTACTCCGACTCACAGGGGGATAGAGGGAGAGAGACAGAGGGATGAAAAGAGATGAGAGAGAGAGTGATGTGATAGAGAGATAGGAGAGTAAGAGCAGTGCGGGCGGGAGATAATGAGGAGAAGCAGAGAGATAATATGCTTCAAACATCCCTCAGACCAGTAGACTCCCAATAATACACTCACAAATTTTATATATATATATATATATATATATATATATATATTAAAAAATGAAGTATAAAAAAGCGCCTGGTAGTGTTGGTGACTCACTCCTCGTGAAAAAGATTTGTGATAATAAAACAGATAAATTATAATAAACTTAGCTGCGGGTATTTCTGGTAGATGACTCTTATAGACAGCACATGTAAAGGAGAGATAAAATAAACATAGTGTGTACTGTTTTCAAATTTCCACAGATGTTTTTCAGAATAAACAATTTATAGGAACTGTGCAGGTTCCAATTTTAAAAGGAGAAACTATGTTTAGTTAAAAACAATAGTTTAATGAACACACTCCTGCCAGAACATGCAGGTCACATATATAAATAAAACAGTACACAAAATAAAAGGACATATATAGCAGCTGATTCAAAAATAGAAAGTGCAGGTATTAATCGTACAATATAAAAGAATATAATAGGCTTATCTGTCCACAGGTATGGGTATTGGATTAAAATTCATCCATGAATGCAGGTATCAAACGTACAGAAAGTAAGATAAAAACATGGCTTATCTGTCCACGGATAGGAAGTCAGAAAGGGGTGGGCATCCAGTCCCTGTCCCAACGCGTTTCGTCCTGAAATGAGGACTTCTTCAAGGGGATGACATGTTATGGGAGTCCTGGGGTTTTTATCCTAAGGAATGGGGTCACATGTGAGGAAGTGATCTCACTTCCTGTGAGTTCCTCCGGTTTTTTTAGTGGAGTAAAATGATTCAAAACTAATCTCTTTTATAGTCTGGAGATGGCGAGGATATCTTAGTTAGAGCATAATGAGTTTGTTATAGATATAACAAATGTTTTTAGACTGGAGTTTAACCGAGTGTGGAACGCAAATACGTCACTTCCGGTTCGCGCTGTGGAACGCATCGCGTCACTTCCGTTATCGGTGATGCTCAGTTCAGTTCATAGTATGCTGGGGAGACGGCGCAATGATTAGTAAAGATGCCAAACAAGTTCATTGTCAGTTCATTGTTCAGTAATCTGGTTTCAAATATCGTTGTAACGCGACGTCACTTCCGGCCTGATAAGCAGAAAACGGATATTTCATTTCCGCCGACGTCACATCCTGTTGTTGGAACGCACGGCCATCTTTGATGGATGGATTTCATCTGTAAATGTTGGAACGCAAATATTCATAGACGCTTAAATATATATATATAAAATATTTATGAAATATTCATTTGGTGAGGAATAATCCTTATTAATAGTTCATTTAAAAATAGTGATAATAAATTAATTAATATGGAATAATTGTTGATTTAAAATTAGTGGTAATAAAGTGCCATATAAGTGATAAAGGAAAATAGCCGGGGGGAGGGGGGGGGGGGGGTTGGGAAAATTGGGGGAGTGGCTAGAAGGTGAGGATGAATTTAAAGAAAAGGAGCAATTTCGAATCCCTCGTTAAATCCTTGGGGTGACATAGTATTCAGCTCGAAGATCCAAAACATCTCTCTTTGTGACAATTTATTCAAGATGTCTCCGCCCCTTTCACCCAAGGTCACATTTTCAATACCTTTAAAGGTGAGGTTATCGGGGTTGGAGTTGTGCATTTCTTCAAAATGTCTATAAATCACGTGCGTTGAAACTTTATTTTTTATGTTTCTTACATGTTCTTGGATGCGTATTTTCAAACATCTTTTAGTTTTTCCGACATATCTCTGACCGCACGTGCATTCCAATAAATAGATCACCATAGTGGAATTGCAATTGATGAACGATTTAATAGTATATTCTTTTGTGTTGTCACTGTTGAAGAAAGTTTTTCTGTTTCTGTGGACTAATTTGCAGATTATGCATTTGCCGCATTTGTAACTTCCATGGCATTTCAATGTCGACACTGGTTTTGTTGTTTTCAGAAGACTTGGTGCTAGAATTTCCTTCAAGTTAGTAGTTTTCCTATATACAATATGTGGTTGAGAGGGAAGAATGTCTTTGAGGATAGGATCCATCATAAGGATGTTCCAATGTTTGCTCAATGATTGTTTAATGGCTGTTTCATGACAACTGTATGTTGTGACAAAAGGGATGGATGGCCGTTGAAGCACCTGATTATTTTTAGTTTGAGAATTCTGTATTGAATTTTTCTTAGTTTTTTCCAGGGCTTTTGAGATGATTTCTTCTGGATATTCCCTTTCAGCAAATCTCTTGGCATACAGCTGTAGTTGGTGGTCCTCATCTTCCCTCTGGCTGCAGTTTCTTTTAATCCGATAAAATTGTGAATATGGAATGTTTTGTTTCCAATTTTTTTGGTGACAGCTTTTGAAGTGTAGGTAGCTATTCGTGTCAACCTTTTTTATGAAGTTACACGTGATGATTTTAGTTTCTTTTGATGATAATATTAGATCCAGGAATTCGATTTTCTCTTTGTTATGCTTTTCTGTAAATTTCAGATTAAATTGGTTAGCTGATATCTTCTGAAAAAAGTCCAGGAATGAGGAGTCTGTTCCTTCCCAGATGATCAGTATATCATCGATATACCTTTTGTAGATCACCAACTGGTCGACAAATGCATTTTTCGTGAAGATGTTCTCTTCTTCCCAGCTGCCCATTAAAAGGTTGGCAAAGCTGGGGGCAAAAATAGTCCCCATGGCTGTTCCACGTGTTTGTAGGTAAAAGGACTCTTTGAATTTAAAATAATTGTGACTCAGAATAAATCTGATAAAATCACAAATAGCTTTTTTGTGTGTCGTACTTAAACTAGTATCCCTGTCCAGGAATTTTTTGCAAGCAGTAATTCCAGTTTCGTGTACAATACATGTGTACAGACTTTCTACGTCAATCGTCACCCACAAGTAAGTATCTTTCCAGATGATATTTTTTGTAGTTTCCAGTACACTGTTGGTGTCCTTTAGATAGGAAGGTAATTCAATTACATATTTTTTCAAGAAGAGGTCAATGTATTCCGATAAATGTGAGGTTAGGGAGTCAATGCCCGCGATAATTGGTCTGCCCGGGGGATTTGTCATGTTTTTATGTATCTTGGGAAGATAATAAAAAATTGGAATAATTGGGGATGTTATCATCAAAAACTGGTACTCTTCTTTTTCCAGGACAGAGCAATGTAGATAATGTATCAACAAGATTCTCAAATCCTCAGTGTACTGTTGTGTGGGGTCTTGAAGTAATTGTTTATAGGAGTTGATGTCACTTAGAAGACGAATAGCTTCTTTCTCATACGCTGATCTGTCTAAAATGACCACTCCTCCTCCTTTATCGGCCTGCTTGATCACAATTTCAGGATTTGTCTTCAGGTTTTTCAGGGCTTGCTTCTCATGATTCTTCAAATTGTTCTGTTTTATAGGTGGAAGGTCTTGCTCACATAAGTCTTTCTTCACTAGATCTTGGAATATGGCAATATGGTGTCCTTTGGATTCTAGCGGATAATATTTTGATTTTCTTTTTAAGCCTGATTTTGATTCAGGGATAGGATTTTTGTCGTTTTCCTTTTTGGCAAAGTGTCTTTTCAGTGTGAGGTTTCTAGTAAATTTATTAAGGTCTATAAAAGTATTGAACTTGTTCATCTGGCTTGATGGTGCGAATTTCAGTCCTTTACTCAATAATGATTTTTCAGATTCATTAAGTTTGTGTTGCGAGAGGTTAAAAATTCCATTGGACGTATTTTCTAATTCTGTTGGTATTTTCTTTTCGCGTTTTGTCCGCCCGCTGCCTCGGGTGCCTCTTCTTCTACGAAGGTCCTTTTTATTGGTGAGGGTTTCTTGAACCGTTCTCGAAAGAATGTTTTCTTCTGTGACTCTAGGTTGGTGGTGTGTGGATCGGGGGATAAAAAATCCGAGTCACTGTTTGACTCTTGTCGCTGAAGGGCAGTGAATCTGTTGGCCATATTGAGTTTCTTATGTTGTGGTGTATAAGTTCTCTGTATTCCCAGATTTTGTCTTAATCTTGGTTGGCGTGGTGTGATTTTCCAGCCTCGCTGTCTCGGGTCTTGGTAAATCGGATTTTTTTCCGTTCTATTAGTGGTGAATCTACTCCAATTCTTAATTCTATTGTTGAGATAATCCTGTTTATCTCGTTGGAATTTTTTCTCCTTCCCTTTTATGACTTCTTCTTCGATTTTTTCGAGTTTCTTAGTGAGGGTCAGATCATTAGCCTTAAAAATTTCTTTATCTTTGTGGGGTAACAAGAGTGTTTCTTTAAGTAATAATTCCTCTTCCAATTTCTGGAGAGTCTTGGATTTTTCAGAAATAATCAATTTCATTAAATTAGTTGAACACTCGTGTAAGATTTTATCCCAACTGGATATGAATTCCTGGTCTTCAATCCCAAAAGTGGGGTTTTTTTGTATCCGGAGACCCCTTGGAACTCTATTAGCTGCGATATAGTGTTCTAGTCCTTTTATTTCCCACCAGCTTTTAATTTCTTTGGTCAATAATCTCTCTGTTTCCCAAAATAGTTCGTCTATGTCATCTGTTTGTTTGCCCGGCTGTTGGGCTGTAGGATTATCTTCATTAAAGATTTTTTGACACAGATTGTTTCTTTTGTCAAGGCCTCTGTGTTTTAACATGGCAAGGAAGGTCTAGGGAATAACCGGCAGCTAGACAGTAATAAGTGATTTAAGTGAAAAAATAGAGAATAGCGCCTAGGTGTATTCAGTAAGACCCCTAAAAGCAAAGGGATATAATGACTAAATGGTCACACCTAACACTCCTCACATATACGTAAGTGGCAGCTTTAAAACAATATAAAGATAAACATTAAAAAATGAAGTATAAAAAAGCGCCTGGTAGTGTTGGTGACTCACTCCTCGTGAAAAAGATTTGTGATAATAAAACAGATAAATTATAATAAACTTAGCTGCGGGTATTTCTGGTAGATGACTCTTATAGACAGCACATGTAAAGGAGAGATAAAATAAACATAGTGTGTACTGTTTTCAAATTTCCACAGATGTTTTTCAGAATAAACAATTTATAGGAACTGTGCAGGTTCCAATTTTAAAAGGAGAAACTATGTTTAGTTAAAAACAATAGTTTAATGAACACACTCCTGCCAGAACATGCAGGTCACATATATAAATAAAACAGTACACAAAATAAAAGGACATATATAGCAGCTGATTCAAAAATAGAAAGTGCAGGTATTAATCGTACAATATAAAAGAATATAATAGGCTTATCTGTCCACAGGTATGGGTATTGGATTAAAATTCATCCATGAATGCAGGTATCAAACGTACAGAAAGTAAGATAAAAACATGGCTTATCTGTCCACGGATAGGAAGTCAGAAAGGGGTGGGCATCCAGTCCCTGTCCCAACGCGTTTCGTCCTGAAATGAGGACTTCTTCAAGGGGATGACATGTTATGGGAGTCCTGGGGTTTTTATCCTAAGGAATGGGGTCACATGTGAGGAAGTGATCTCACTTCCTGTGAGTTCCTCCGGTTTTTTTAGTGGAGTAAAATGATTCAAAACTAATCTCTTTTATAGTCTGGAGATGGCGAGGATATCTTAGTTAGAGCATAATGAGTTTGTTATAGATATAACAAATGTTTTTAGACTGGAGTTTAACCGAGTGTGGAACGCAAATACGTCACTTCCGGTTCGCGCTGTGGAACGCATCGCGTCACTTCCGTTATCGGTGATGCTCAGTTCAGTTCATAGTATGCTGGGGAGACGGCGCAATGATTAGTAAAGATGCCAAACAAGTTCATTGTCAGTTCATTGTTCAGTAATCTGGTTTCAAATATCGTTGTAACGCGACGTCACTTCCGGCCTGATAAGCAGAAAACGGATATTTCATTTCCGCCGACGTCACATCCTGTTGTTGGAACGCACGGCCATCTTTGATGGATGGATTTCATCTGTAAATGTTGGAACGCAAATATTCATAGACGCTTAAATATATATATATAAAATATTTATGAAATATTCATTTGGTGAGGAATAATCCTTATTAATAGTTCATTTAAAAATAGTGATAATAAATTAATTAATATGGAATAATTGTTGATTTAAAATTAGTGGTAATAAAGTGCCATATAAGTGATAAAGGAAAATAGCCGGGGGGAGGGGGGGGGGGTTGGGAAAATTGGGGGAGTGGCTAGAAGGTGAGGATGAATTTAAAGAAAAGGAGCAATTTCGAATCCCTCGTTAAATCCTTGGGGTGACATAGTATTCAGCTCGAAGATCCAAAACATCTCTCTTTGTGACAATTTATTCAAGATGTCTCCGCCCCTTTCACCCAAGGTCACATTTTCAATACCTTTAAAGGTGAGGTTATCGGGGTTGGAGTTGTGCATTTCTTCAAAATGTCTATAAATCACGTGCGTTGAAACTTTATTTTTTATGTTTCTTACATGTTCT
Organism: Pseudophryne corroboree; assembly: GCF_028390025.1. Taxonomy (NCBI): domain Eukaryota; kingdom Metazoa; phylum Chordata; class Amphibia; order Anura; family Myobatrachidae; genus Pseudophryne; species Pseudophryne corroboree. Next base: position 54,848,884 of record NC_086446.1, on the reverse strand, counting down.
TGGATGCGTATTTTCAAACATCTTTTAGTTTTTCCGACATATCTCTGACCGCACGTGCATTCCAATAAATAGATCACCATAGTGGAATTGCAATTGATGAACGATTTAATAGTATATTCTTTTGTGTTGTCACTGTTGAAGAAAGTTTTTCTGTTTCTGTGGACTAATTTGCAGATTATGCATTTGCCGCATTTGTAACTTCCATGGCATTTCAATGTCGACACTGGTTTTGTTGTTTTCAGAAGACTTGGTGCTAGAATTTCCTTCAAGTTAGTAGTTTTCCTATATACAATATGTGGTTGAGAGGGAAGAATGTCTTTGAGGATAGGATCCATCATAAGGATGTTCCAATGTTTGCTCAATGATTGTTTAATGGCTGTTTCATGACAACTGTATGTTGTGACAAAAGGGATGGATGGCCGTTGAAGCACCTGATTATTTTTAGTTTGAGAATTCTGTATTGAATTTTTCTTAGTTTTTTCCAGGGCTTTTGAGATGATTTCTTCTGGATATTCCCTTTCAGCAAATCTCTTGGCATACAGCTGTAGTTGGTGGTCCTCATCTTCCCTCTGGCTGCAGTTTCTTTTAATCCGATAAAATTGTGAATATGGAATGTTTTGTTTCCAATTTTTTTGGTGACAGCTTTTGAAGTGTAGGTAGCTATTCGTGTCAACCTTTTTTATGAAGTTACACGTGATGATTTTAGTTTCTTTTGATGATAATATTAGATCCAGGAATTCGATTTTCTCTTTGTTATGCTTTTCTGTAAATTTCAGATTAAATTGGTTAGCTGATATCTTCTGAAAAAAGTCCAGGAATGAGGAGTCTGTTCCTTCCCAGATGATCAGTATATCATCGATATACCTTTTGTAGATCACCAACTGGTCGACAAATGCATTTTTCGTGAAGATGTTCTCTTCTTCCCAGCTGCCCATTAAAAGGTTGGCAAAGCTGGGGGCAAAAATAGTCCCCATGGCTGTTCCACGTGTTTGTAGGTAAAAGGACTCTTTGAATTTAAAATAATTGTGACTCAGAATAAATCTGATAAAATCACAAATAGCTTTTTTGTGTGTCGTACTTAAACTAGTATCCCTGTCCAGGAATTTTTTGCAAGCAGTAATTCCAGTTTCGTGTACAATACATGTGTACAGACTTTCTACGTCAATCGTCACCCACAAGTAAGTATCTTTCCAGATGATATTTTTTGTAGTTTCCAGTACACTGTTGGTGTCCTTTAGATAGGAAGGTAATTCAATTACATATTTTTTCAAGAAGAGGTCAATGTATTCCGATAAATGTGAGGTTAGGGAGTCAATGCCCGCGATAATTGGTCTGCCCGGGGGATTTGTCATGTTTTTATGTATCTTGGGAAGATAATAAAAAATTGGAATAATTGGGGATGTTATCATCAAAAACTGGTACTCTTCTTTTTCCAGGACAGAGCAATGTAGATAATGTATCAACAAGATTCTCAAATCCTCAGTGTACTGTTGTGTGGGGTCTTGAAGTAATTGTTTATAGGAGTTGATGTCACTTAGAAGACGAATAGCTTCTTTCTCATACGCTGATCTGTCTAAAATGACCACTCCTCCTCCTTTATCGGCCTGCTTGATCACAATTTCAGGATTTGTCTTCAGGTTTTTCAGGGCTTGCTTCTCATGATTCTTCAAATTGTTCTGTTTTATAGGTGGAAGGTCTTGCTCACATAAGTCTTTCTTCACTAGATCTTGGAATATGGCAATATGGTGTCCTTTGGATTCTAGCGGATAATATTTTGATTTTCTTTTTAAGCCTGATTTTGATTCAGGGATAGGATTTTTGTCGTTTTCCTTTTTGGCAAAGTGTCTTTTCAGTGTGAGGTTTCTAGTAAATTTATTAAGGTCTATAAAAGTATTGAACTTGTTCATCTGGCTTGATGGTGCGAATTTCAGTCCTTTACTCAATAATGATTTTTCAGATTCATTAAGTTTGTGTTGCGAGAGGTTAAAAATTCCATTGGACGTATTTTCTAATTCTGTTGGTATTTTCTTTTCGCGTTTTGTCCGCCCGCTGCCTCGGGTGCCTCTTCTTCTACGAAGGTCCTTTTTATTGGTGAGGGTTTCTTGAACCGTTCTCGAAAGAATGTTTTCTTCTGTGACTCTAGGTTGGTGGTGTGTGGATCGGGGGATAAAAAATCCGAGTCACTGTTTGACTCTTGTCGCTGAAGGGCAGTGAATCTGTTGGCCATATTGAGTTTCTTATGTTGTGGTGTATAAGTTCTCTGTATTCCCAGATTTTGTCTTAATCTTGGTTGGCGTGGTGTGATTTTCCAGCCTCGCTGTCTCGGGTCTTGGTAAATCGGATTTTTTTCCGTTCTATTAGTGGTGAATCTACTCCAATTCTTAATTCTATTGTTGAGATAATCCTGTTTATCTCGTTGGAATTTTTTCTCCTTCCCTTTTATGACTTCTTCTTCGATTTTTTCGAGTTTCTTAGTGAGGGTCAGATCATTAGCCTTAAAAATTTCTTTATCTTTGTGGGGTAACAAGAGTGTTTCTTTAAGTAATAATTCCTCTTCCAATTTCTGGAGAGTCTTGGATTTTTCAGAAATAATCAATTTCATTAAATTAGTTGAACACTCGTGTAAGATTTTATCCCAACTGGATATGAATTCCTGGTCTTCAATCCCAAAAGTGGGGTTTTTTTGTATCCGGAGACCCCTTGGAACTCTATTAGCTGCGATATAGTGTTCTAGTCCTTTTATTTCCCACCAGCTTTTAATTTCTTTGGTCAATAATCTCTCTGTTTCCCAAAATAGTTCGTCTATGTCATCTGTTTGTTTGCCCGGCTGTTGGGCTGTAGGATTATCTTCATTAAAGATTTTTTGACACAGATTGTTTCTTTTGTCAAGGCCTCTGTGTTTTAACATGGCAAGGAAGGTCTAGGGAATAACCGGCAGCTAGACAGTAATAAGTGATTTAAGTGAAAAAATAGAGAATAGCGCCTAGGTGTATTCAGTAAGACCCCTAAAAGCAAAGGGATATAATGACTAAATGGTCACACCTAACACTCCTCACATATACGTAAGTGGCAGCTTTAAAACAATATAAAGATAAACATTAAAAAATGAAGTATAAAAAAGCGCCTGGTAGTGTTGGTGACTCACTCCTCGTGAAAAAGATTTGTGATAATAAAACAGATAAATTATAATAAACTTAGCTGCGGGTATTTCTGGTAGATGACTCTTATAGACAGCACATGTAAAGGAGAGATAAAATAAACATAGTGTGTACTGTTTTCAAATTTCCACAGATGTTTTTCAGAATAAACAATTTATAGGAACTGTGCAGGTTCCAATTTTAAAAGGAGAAACTATGTTTAGTTAAAAACAATAGTTTAATGAACACACTCCTGCCAGAACATGCAGGTCACATATATAAATAAAACAGTACACAAAATAAAAGGACATATATAGCAGCTGATTCAAAAATAGAAAGTGCAGGTATTAATCGTACAATATAAAAGAATATAATAGGCTTATCTGTCCACAGGTATGGGTATTGGATTAAAATTCATCCATGAATGCAGGTATCAAACGTACAGAAAGTAAGATAAAAACATGGCTTATCTGTCCACGGATAGGAAGTCAGAAAGGGGTGGGCATCCAGTCCCTGTCCCAACGCGTTTCGTCCTGAAATGAGGACTTCTTCAAGGGGATGACATGTTATGGGAGTCCTGGGGTTTTTATCCTAAGGAATGGGGTCACATGTGAGGAAGTGATCTCACTTCCTGTGAGTTCCTCCGGTTTTTTTAGTGGAGTAAAATGATTCAAAACTAATCTCTTTTATAGTCTGGAGATGGCGAGGATATCTTAGTTAGAGCATAATGAGTTTGTTATAGATATAACAAATGTTTTTAGACTGGAGTTTAACCGAGTGTGGAACGCAAATACGTCACTTCCGGTTCGCGCTGTGGAACGCATCGCGTCACTTCCGTTATCGGTGATGCTCAGTTCAGTTCATAGTATGCTGGGGAGACGGCGCAATGATTAGTAAAGATGCCAAACAAGTTCATTGTCAGTTCATTGTTCAGTAATCTGGTTTCAAATATCGTTGTAACGCGACGTCACTTCCGGCCTGATAAGCAGAAAACGGATATTTCATTTCCGCCGACGTCACATCCTGTTGTTGGAACGCACGGCCATCTTTGATGGATGGATTTCATCTGTAAATGTTGGAACGCAAATATTCAATACCTCACCTTTAAAGGTATTGAAAATGTGACCTTGGGTGAAAGGGGCGGAGACATCTTGAATAAATTGTCACAAAGAGAGATGTTTTGGATCTTCGAGCTGAATACTATGTCACCCCAAGGATTTAACGAGGGATTCGAAATTGCTCCTTTTCTTTAAATTCATCCTCACCTTCTAGCCACTCCCCCAATTTTCCCAACCCCCCCCCCCCTCCCCCCGGCTATTTTCCTTTATCACTTATATGGCACTTTATTACCACTAATTTTAAATCAACAATTATTCCATATTAATTAATTTATTATCACTATTTTTAAATGAACTATTAATAAGGATTATTCCTCACCAAATGAATATTTCATAAATATTTTATATATATATATTTAAGCGTCTATGAATATTTGCGTTCCAACATTTACAGATGAAATCCATCCATCAAAGATGGCCGTGCGTTCCAACAACAGGATGTGACGTCGGCGGAAATGAAATATCCGTTTTCTGCTTATCAGGCCGGAAGTGACGTCGCGTTACAACGATATTTGAAACCAGATTACTGAACAATGAACTGACAATGAACTTGTTTGGCATCTTTACTAATCATTGCGCCGTCTCCCCAGCATACTATGAACTGAACTGAGCATCACCGATAACGGAAGTGACGCGATGCGTTCCACAGCGCGAACCGGAAGTGACGTATTTGCGTTCCACACTCGGTTAAACTCCAGTCTAAAAACATTTGTTATATCTATAACAAACTCATTATGCTCTAACTAAGATATCCTCGCCATCTCCAGACTATAAAAGAGATTAGTTTTGAATCATTTTACTCCACTAAAAAAACCGGAGGAACTCACAGGAAGTGAGATCACTTCCTCACATGTGACCCCATTCCTTAGGATAAAAACCCCAGGACTCCCATAACATGTCATCCCCTTGAAGAAGTCCTCATTTCAGGACGAAACGCGTTGGGACAGGGACTGGATGCCCACCCCTTTCTGACTTCCTATCCGTGGACAGATAAGCCATGTTTTTATCTTACTTTCTGTATGTTTGATACCTGCATTCATGGATGAATTTTAATCCAATACCCATACCTGTGGACAGATAAGCCTATTATATTCTTTTATATTGTACGATTAATACCTGCACTTTCTATTTTTGAATCAGCTGCTATATATGTCCTTTTATTTTGTGTACTGTTTTATTTATATATGTGACCTGCATGTTCTGGCAGGAGTGTGTTCATTAAACTATTGTTTTTAACTAAACATAGTTTCTCCTTTTAAAATTGGAACCTGCACAGTTCCTATAAATTGTTTATTCTGAAAAACATCTGTGGAAATTTGAAAACAGTACACACTATGTTTATTTTATCTCTCCTTTACATGTGCTGTCTATAAGAGTCATCTACCAGAAATACCCGCAGCTAAGTTTATTATAATTTATCTGTTTTATTATCACAAATCTTTTTCACGAGGAGTGAGTCACCAACACTACCAGGCGCTTTTTTATACTTCATTTTTTAATGTTTATCTTTATATTGTTTTAAAGCTGCCACTTACGTATATGTGAGGAGTGTTAGGTGTGACCATTTAGTCATTATATCCCTTTGCTTTTAGGGGTCTTACTGAATACACCTAGGCGCTATTCTCTATTTTTTCACTTAAATCACTTATTACTGTCTAGCTGCCGGTTATTCCCTAGACCTTCCTTGCCATGTTAAAACACAGAGGCCTTGACAAAAGAAACAATCTGTGTCAAAAAATCTTTAATGAAGATAATCCTACAGCCCAACAGCCGGGCAAACAAACAGATGACATAGACGAACTATTTTGGGAAACAGAGAGATTATTGACCAAAGAAATTAAAAGCTGGTGGGAAATAAAAGGACTAGAACACTATATCGCAGCTAATAGAGTTCCAAGGGGTCTCCGGATACAAAAAAACCCCACTTTTGGGATTGAAGACCAGGAATTCATATCCAGTTGGGATAAAATCTTACACGAGTGTTCAACTAATTTAATGAAATTGATTATTTCTGAAAAATCCAAGACTCTCCAGAAATTGGAAGAGGAATTATTACTTAAAGAAACACTCTTGTTACCCCACAAAGATAAAGAAATTTTTAAGGCTAATGATCTGACCCTCACTAAGAAACTCGAAAAAATCGAAGAAGTCATAAAAGGGAAGGAGAAAAAATTCCAACGAGATAAACAGGATTATCTCAACAATAGAATTAAGAATTGGAGTAGATTCACCACTAATAGAACGGAAAAAAATCCGATTTACCAAGACCCGAGACAGCGAGGCTGGAAAATCACACCACGCCAACCAAGATTAAGACAAAATCTGGGAATACAGAGAACTTATACACCACAACATAAGAAACTCAATATGGCCAACAGATTCACTGCCCTTCAGCGACAAGAGTCAAACAGTGACTCGGATTTTTTATCCCCCGATCCACACACCACCAACCTAGAGTCACAGAAGAAAACATTCTTTCGAGAACGGTTCAAGAAACCCTCACCAATAAAAAGGACCTTCGTAGAAGAAGAGGCACCCGAGGCAGCGGGCGGACAAAACGCGAAAAGAAAATACCAACAGAATTAGAAAATACGTCCAATGGAATTTTTAACCTCTCGCAACACAAACTTAATGAATCTGAAAAATCATTATTGAGTAAAGGACTGAAATTCGCACCATCAAACCAGATGAACAAGTTCAATACTTTTATAGACCTTAATAAATTTACTAGAAACCTCACACTGAAAAGACACTTTGCCAAAAAGGAAAACGACAAAAATCCTATCCCTGAATCAAAATCAGGCTTAAAAAGAAAATCAAAATATTATCCGCTAGAATCCAAAGGACACCATATTGCCATATTCCAAGATCTAGTGAAGAAAGACTTATGTGAGCAAGACCTTCCACCTATAAAACAGAACAATTTGAAGAATCATGAGAAGCAAGCCCTGAAAAACCTGAAGACAAATCCTGAAATTGTGATCAAGCAGGCCGATAAAGGAGGAGGAGTGGTCATTTTAGACAGATCAGCGTATGAGAAAGAAGCTATTCGTCTTCTAAGTGACATCAACTCCTATAAACAATTACTTCAAGACCCCACACAACAGTACACTGAGGATTTGAGAATCTTGTTGATACATTATCTACATTGCTCTGTCCTGGAAAAAGAAGAGTACCAGTTTTTGATGATAACATCCCCAATTATTCCAATTTTTTATTATCTTCCCAAGATACATAAAAACATGACAAATCCCCCGGGCAGACCAATTATCGCGGGCATTGACTCCCTAACCTCACATTTATCGGAATACATTGACCTCTTCTTGAAAAAATATGTAATTGAATTACCTTCCTATCTAAAGGACACCAACAGTGTACTGGAAACTACAAAAAATATCATCTGGTAAGATACTTACTTGTGGGTGACGATTGACGTAGAAAGTCTGTACACATGTATTGTACACGAAACTGGAATTACTGCTTGCAAAAAATTCCTGGACAGGGATACTAGTTTAAGTACGACACACAAAAAAGCTATTTGTGATTTTATCAGATTTATTCTGAGTCACAATTATTTTAAATTCAAAGAGTCCTTTTACCTACAAACACGTGGAACAGCCATGGGGACTATTTTTGCCCCCAGCTTTGCCAACCTTTTAATGGGCAGCTGGGAAGAAGAGAACATCTTCACGAATAATGCATTTGTCGACCAGTTGGTGATCTACAAAAGGTATATCGATGATATACTGATCATCTGGGAAGGAACAGACTCCTCATTCCTGGACTTTTTTCAGAAGATATCAGCTAACCAATTTAATCTGAAATTTACAGAAAAGCATAACAAAGAGAAAATCGAATTCCTGGATCTAATATTATCATCAAAAGAAACTAAAATCATCACGTGTAACTTCATAAAAAAGGTTGACACGAATAGCTACCTACACTTCAAAAGCTGTCACCAAAAAAATTGGAAACAAAACATTCCATATTCACAATTTTATCGGATTAAAAGAAACTGCAGCCAGAGGGAAGATGAGGACCACCAACTACAGCTGTATGCCAAGAGATTTGCTGAAAGGGAATATCCAGAAGAAATCATCTCAAAAGCCCTGGAAAAAACTAAGAAAAATTCAATACAGAATTCTCAAACTAAAAATAATCAGGTGCTTCAACGGCCATCCATCCCTTTTGTCACAACATACAGTTGTCATGAAACAGCCATTAAACAATCATTGAGCAAACATTGGAACATCCTTATGATGGATCCTATCCTCAAAGACATTCTTCCCTCTCAACCACATATTGTATATAGGAAAACTACTAACTTGAAGGAAATTCTAGCACCAAGTCTTCTGAAAACAACAAAACCAGTGTCGACATTGAAATGCCATGGAAGTTACAAATGCGGCAAATGCATAATCTGCAAATTAGTCCACAGAAACAGAAAAACTTTCTTCAACAGTGACAACACAAAAGAATATACTATTAAATCGTTCATCAATTGCAATTCCACTATGGTGATCTATTTATTGGAATGCACGTGCGGTCAGAGATATGTCGGAAAAACTAAAAGATGTTTGAAAATACGCATCCAAGAACATGTAAGAAACATAAAAAATAAAGTTTCAACGCACGTGATTTATAGACATTTTGAAGAAATGCACAACTCCAACCCCGATAACCTCACCTTTAAAGGTATTGAAAATGTGACCTTGGGTGAAAGGGGCGGAGACATCTTGAATAAATTGTCACAAAGAGAGATGTTTTGGATCTTCGAGCTGAATACTATGTCACCCCAAGGATTTAACGAGGGATTCGAAATTGCTCCTTTTCTTTAAATTCATCCTCACCTTCTAGCCACTCCCCCAATTTTCCCAACCCCCCCCCCCCCTCCCCCCGGCTATTTTCCTTTATCACTTATATGGCACTTTATTACCACTAATTTTAAATCAACAATTATTCCATATTAATTAATTTATTATCACTATTTTTAAATGAACTATTAATAAGGATTATTCCTCACCAAATGAATATTTCATAAATATTTTATATATATATATTTAAGCGTCTATGAATATTTGCGTTCCAACATTTACAGATGAAATCCATCCATCAAAGATGGCCGTGCGTTCCAACAACAGGATGTGACGTCGGCGGAAATGAAATATCCGTTTTCTGCTTATCAGGCCGGAAGTGACGTCGCGTTACAACGATATTTGAAACCAGATTACTGAACAATGAACTGACAATGAACTTGTTTGGCATCTTTACTAATCATTGCGCCGTCTCCCCAGCATACTATGAACTGAACTGAGCATCACCGATAACGGAAGTGACGCGATGCGTTCCACAGCGCGAACCGGAAGTGACGTATTTGCGTTCCACACTCGGTTAAACTCCAGTCTAAAAACATTTGTTATATCTATAACAAACTCATTATGCTCTAACTAAGATATCCTCGCCATCTCCAGACTATAAAAGAGATTAGTTTTGAATCATTTTACTCCACTAAAAAAACCGGAGGAACTCACAGGAAGTGAGATCACTTCCTCACATGTGACCCCATTCCTTAGGATAAAAACCCCAGGACTCCCATAACATGTCATCCCCTTGAAGAAGTCCTCATTTCAGGACGAAACGCGTTGGGACAGGGACTGGATGCCCACCCCTTTCTGACTTCCTATCCGTGGACAGATAAGCCATGTTTTTATCTTACTTTCTGTACGTTTGATACCTGCATTCATGGATGAATTTTAATCCAATACCCATACCTGTGGACAGATAAGCCTATTATATTCTTTTATATTGTACGATTAATACCTGCACTTTCTATTTTTGAATCAGCTGCTATATATGTCCTTTTATTTTGTGTACTGTTTTATTTATATATGTGACCTGCATGTTCTGGCAGGAGTGTGTTCATTAAACTATTGTTTTTAACTAAACATAGTTTCTCCTTTTAAAATTGGAACCTGCACAGTTCCTATAAATTGTTTATTCTGAAAAACATCTGTGGAAATTTGAAAACAGTACACACTATGTTTATTTTATCTCTCCTTTACATGTGCTGTCTATAAGAGTCATCTACCAGAAATACCCGCAGCTAAGTTTATTATAATTTATCTGTTTTATTATCACAAATCTTTTTCACGAGGAGTGAGTCACCAACACTACCAGGCGCTTTTTTATACTTCATTTTTTAATGTTTATCTTTATATTGTTTTAAAGCTGCCACTTACGTATATGTGAGGAGTGTTAGGTGTGACCATTTAGTCATTATATCCCTTTGCTTTTAGGGGTCTTACTGAATACACCTAGGCGCTATTCTCTATTTTTTCACTTAAATCACTTATTACTGTCTAGCTGCCGGTTATTCCCTAGACCTTCCTTGCCATGTTAAAACACAGAGGCCTTGACAAAAGAAACAATCTGTGTCAAAAAATCTTTAATGAAGATAATCCTACAGCCCAACAGCCGGGCAAACAAACAGATGACATAGACGAACTATTTTGGGAAACAGAGAGATTATTGACCAAAGAAATTAAAAGCTGGTGGGAAATAAAAGGACTAGAACACTATATCGCAGCTAATAGAGTTCCAAGGGGTCTCCGGATACAAAAAAACCCCACTTTTGGGATTGAAGACCAGGAATTCATATCCAGTTGGGATAAAATCTTACACGAGTGTTCAACTAATTTAATGAAATTGATTATTTCTGAAAAATCCAAGACTCTCCAGAAATTGGAAGAGGAATTATTACTTAAAGAAACACTCTTGTTACCCCACAAAGATAAAGAAATTTTTAAGGCTAATGATCTGACCCTCACTAAGAAACTCGAAAAAATCGAAGAAGAAGTCATAAAAGGGAAGGAGAAAAAATTCCAACGAGATAAACAGGATTATCTCAACAATAGAATTAAGAATTGGAGTAGATTCACCACTAATAGAACGGAAAAAAATCCGATTTACCAAGACCCGAGACAGCGAGGCTGGAAAATCACACCACGCCAACCAAGATTAAGACAAAATCTGGGAATACAGAGAACTTATACACCACAACATAAGAAACTCAATATGGCCAACAGATTCACTGCCCTTCAGCGACAAGAGTCAAACAGTGACTCGGATTTTTTATCCCCCGATCCACACACCACCAACCTAGAGTCACAGAAGAAAACATTCTTTCGAGAACGGTTCAAGAAACCCTCACCAATAAAAAGGACCTTCGTAGAAGAAGAGGCACCCGAGGCAGCGGGCGGACAAAACGCGAAAAGAAAATACCAACAGAATTAGAAAATACGTCCAATGGAATTTTTAACCTCTCGCAACACAAACTTAATGAATCTGAAAAATCATTATTGAGTAAAGGACTGAAATTCGCACCATCAAACCAGATGAACAAGTTCAATACTTTTATAGACCTTAATAAATTTACTAGAAACCTCACACTGAAAAGACACTTTGCCAAAAAGGAAAACGACAAAAATCCTATCCCTGAATCAAAATCAGGCTTAAAAAGAAAATCAAAATATTATCCGCTAGAATCCAAAGGACACCATATTGCCATATTCCAAGATCTAGTGAAGAAAGACTTATGTGAGCAAGACCTTCCACCTATAAAACAGAACAATTTGAAGAATCATGAGAAGCAAGCCCTGAAAAACCTGAAGACAAATCCTGAAATTGTGATCAAGCAGGCCGATAAAGGAGGAGGAGTGGTCATTTTAGACAGATCAGCGTATGAGAAAGAAGCTATTCGTCTTCTAAGTGACATCAACTCCTATAAACAATTACTTCAAGACCCCACACAACAGTACACTGAGGATTTGAGAATCTTGTTGATACATTATCTACATTGCTCTGTCCTGGAAAAAGAAGAGTACCAGTTTTTGATGATAACATCCCCAATTATTCCAATTTTTTATTATCTTCCCAAGATACATAAAAACATGACAAATCCCCCGGGCAGACCAATTATCGCGGGCATTGACTCCCTAACCTCACATTTATCGGAATACATTGACCTCTTCTTGAAAAAATATGTAATTGAATTACCTTCCTATCTAAAGGACACCAACAGTGTACTGGAAACTACAAAAAATATCATCTGGAAAGATACTTACTTGTGGGTGACGATTGACGTAGAAAGTCTGTACACATGTATTGTACACGAAACTGGAATTACTGCTTGCAAAAAATTCCTGGACAGGGATACTAGTTTAAGTACGACACACAAAAAAGCTATTTGTGATTTTATCAGATTTATTCTGAGTCACAATTATTTTAAATTCAAAGAGTCCTTTTACCTACAAACACGTGGAACAGCCATGGGGACTATTTTTGCCCCCAGCTTTGCCAACCTTTTAATGGGCAGCTGGGAAGAAGAGAACATCTTCACGAATAATGCATTTGTCGACCAGTTGGTGATCTACAAAAGGTATATCGATGATATACTGATCATCTGGGAAGGAACAGACTCCTCATTCCTGGACTTTTTTCAGAAGATATCAGCTAACCAATTTAATCTGAAATTTACAGAAAAGCATAACAAAGAGAAAATCGAATTCCTGGATCTAATATTATCATCAAAAGAAACTAAAATCATCACGTGTAACTTCATAAAAAAGGTTGACACGAATAGCTACCTACACTTCAAAAGCTGTCACTAAAAAAATTGGAAACAAAACATTCCATATTCACAATTTTATCGGATTAAAAGAAACTGCAGCCAGAGGGAAGATGAGGACCACCAACTACAGCTGTATGCCAAGAGATTTGCTGAAAGGGAATATCCAGAAGAAATCATCTCAAAAGCCCTGGAAAAAACTAAGAAAAATTCAATACAGAATTCTCAAACTAAAAATAATCAGGTGCTTCAACGGCCATCCATCCCTTTTGTCACAACATACAGTTGTCATGAAACAGCCATTAAACAATCATTGAGCAAACATTGGAACATCCTTATGATGGATCCTATCCTCAAAGACATTCTTCCCTCTCAACCACATATTGTATATAGGAAAACTACTAACTTGAAGGAAATTCTAGCACCAAGTCTTCTGAAAACAACAAAACCAGTGTCGACATTGAAATGCCATGGAAGTTACAAATGCGGCAAATGCATAATCTGCAAATTAGTCCACAGAAACAGAAAAACTTTCTTCAACAGTGACAACACAAAAGAATATACTATTAAATCGTTCATCAATTGCAATTCCACTATGGTGATCTATTTATTGGAATGCACGTGCGGTCAGAGATATGTCGGAAAAACTAAAAGATGTTTGAAAATACGCATCCAAGAACATGTAAGAAACATAAAAAATAAAGTTTCAACGCACGTGATTTATAGACATTTTGAAGAAATGCACAACTCCAACCCCGATAACCTCACCTTTAAAGGTATTGAAAATGTGACCTTGGGTGAAAGGGGCGGAGACATCTTGAATAAATTGTCACAAAGAGAGATGTTTTGGATCTTCGAGCTGAATACTATGTCACCCCAAGGATTTAACGAGGGATTCGAAATTGCTCCTTTTCTTTAAATTCATCCTCACCTTCTAGCCACTCCCCCAATTTTCCCAACCCCCCCCCCTCCCCCCGGCTATTTTCCTTTATCACTTATATGGCACTTTATTACCACTAATTTTAAATCAACAATTATTCCATATTAATTAATTTATTATCACTATTTTTAAATGAACTATTAATAAGGATTATTCCTCACCAAATGAATATTTCATAAATATTTTATATATATATATTTAAGCGTCTATGAATATTTGCGTTCCAACATTTACAGATGAAATCCATCCATCAAAGATGGCCGTGCGTTCCAACAACAGGATGTGACGTCGGCGGAAATGAAATATCCGTTTTCTGCTTATCAGGCCGGAAGTGACGTCGCGTTACAACGATATTTGAAACCAGATTACTGAACAATGAACTGACAATGAACTTGTTTGGCATCTTTACTAATCATTGCGCCGTCTCCCCAGCATACTATGAACTGAACTGAGCATCACCGATAACGGAAGTGACGCGATGCGTTCCACAGCGCGAACCGGAAGTGACGTATTTGCGTTCCACACTCGGTTAAACTCCAGTCTAAAAACATTTGTTATATCTATAACAAACTCATTATGCTCTAACTAAGATATCCTCGCCATCTCCAGACTATAAAAGAGATTAGTTTTGAATCATTTTACTCCACTAAAAAAACCGGAGGAACTCACAGGAAGTGAGATCACTTCCTCACATGTGACCCCATTCCTTAGGATAAAAACCCCAGGACTCCCATAACATGTCATCCCCTTGAAGAAGTCCTCATTTCAGGACGAAACGCGTTGGGACAGGGACTGGATGCCCACCCCTTTCTGACTTCCTATCCGTGGACAGATAAGCCATGTTTTTATCTTACTTTCTGTACGTTTGATACCTGCATTCATGGATGAATTTTAATCCAATACCCATACCTGTGGACAGATAAGCCTATTATATTCTTTTATATTGTACGATTAATACCTGCACTTTCTATTTTTGAATCAGCTGCTATATATGTCCTTTTATTTTGTGTACTGTTTTATTTATATATGTGACCTGCATGTTCTGGCAGGAGTGTGTTCATTAAACTATTGTTTTTAACTAAACATAGTTTCTCCTTTTAAAATTGGAACCTGCACAGTTCCTATAAATTGTTTATTCTGAAAAACATCTGTGGAAATTTGAAAACAGTACACACTATGTTTATTTTATCTCTCCTTTACATGTGCTGTCTATAAGAGTCATCTACCAGAAATACCCGCAGCTAAGTTTATTATAATTTATCTGTTTTATTATCACAAATCTTTTTCACGAGGAGTGAGTCACCAACACTACCAGGCGCTTTTTTATACTTCATTTTTTAATGTTTATCTTTATATTGTTTTAAAGCTGCCACTTACGTATATGTGAGGAGTGTTAGGTGTGACCATTTAGTCATTATATCCCTTTGCTTTTAGGGGTCTTACTGAATACACCTAGGTGCTATTCTCTATTTTTTCACATATATATATATATATATGACTCCATACGTCAGGACCTCACATCCCACCAGACCAGCAACCAGCCACCTCCCATCCCTTGCCACCCCTCCCCTTCCCTCTTACCAACTCTGACATCTTTCTCCCATGTATCTGGCAAGGAAGTCATGGCCCTCATCTGTTCCTCTCCCCAACAACCTCCCCACTTGACCCAATCCCCTCCCACCTCCTCCGCTACCTCTCCCCTTCTGCCTGTTCCCATCTTGCCAAACTTCTCAATCTCTCCCTCTCATCAGGCACTGTCCCCTCTGCCTTCAAGCATGCTCTTGTCTCCCCTATTCTTAAAAAACCTACCCTTGATCCCAACACTCTCTCCAACTATCGACCCATATCTCTCCTCCCTTTTGCCTCCAAACTTCTTGAGCGTATATTGTCTATAATCGCCTCACTGCCTTTCTTTCCTCTCACTCACTGCTTGACCCATTCCAGTCTGGTTCTCCACTCCACTGAAACTGCCCAAAAGTCTGCAATGACCTCCATGCAGCCAAATCTAAGGGTCACTTCTCTCTGCTTATTCTTCTTGGCCTCTCTGCTGCTTTTGACAATCTGGACCGCCCTCTCCTTCTGCAAATCCTTCACTCTCTTGGTCTGCGTGATACTGCCCTCTCCTTGCTGTCCAACTTCCTCTCTGATCGTTCTTTCTCTGTCTCCTCTCATGATGCTACCTCCCCCCACTTCCACTAACTGTTGGTGTCCCCCAAGGCTTTGTTCTTGGTCCTCTCCTTTTCTCTCTCTATACGTCCTCTTTAGGTGAACTCATTTGTTCTTTAACTTTCAATACCACCTCTATGCTGGTGACACTCAAATCTACCTCTCCTTCCCTGATCTCTCCCCGCTCTCCTCACTGATACCTCCAACTGTCTTTCAGCTATCTCTTCCTGGATGTCCCAGCTCTTTCTTAAACTCAACATGTCTAAGACTGAGCTGATCATCTTCCCACCCTCCCACACAATCTCGCTTCCAACAATCTCATTATCCATTGATGGCATGACTATCTTCTCTAACCCCCAAGTACGCTGTTTTGACATAATCCTTGACTCCTCCCTCTCCTTCAATCCACTAATTCAGCACCTCTCACAAACCTGTCATTTTCATCTCAAAAACATTTCCAGGATCAGACCTTTTCTCACCCAGGATGCCACTAAGATCATTATTCACTCACTGATTATTTCCAGACTGGACTACTGTAATCTGTAATCCCCCTGACAATTACCTCTCTCCACTCCAATCTATCCTCAATGCTGCTGCCCAGCTCATTTTCCTCACCAAACGCACTGCATCCACCTCCCCTCTCCTACAAGCCCTTCACTGGCTTCCCTTCCCTTTCAGAATCCAATTCAAACTTCTCACACCCACTCCTCTCCCATTTAAATCTCTGACCTTGTCTCCCTTTACTCTCCCACCCGTCCTCTTCGCTCTGTTAATGCACACCGATTCTCCTGTCTTCTGATTACTTCCTCCCACTCCTATCTCCAAGATTTTTCACATGCTGCTCACTTACTCTGGAATTCTTTACCTCTCCCCCTCAGACTCTCCACCTCTCTACAAAACTTCAAACGGGCCCTTAAGAACCATTTCTTTACCAATCCCAGCCAAATCTCATCCTAACCCTCTGTTCCATGCTTTCTATGTACCCCATCTGTGTCACCCCTTTCTGTCTACCCTTCCCCTTAGAATGTAAGCTCTCACGAGAAGGACCCTCTTCCCTCATGTGCTTATCCTTTTCTTACTTTAATAATCCTCAACTGCCCAAATCCCGCAGTTTTTTGGCCACCTTGGAATTTATCTCTATGTCGTTTACTGGTTACCCTGTACTAGTCCTATATTGTCTTCCACTGTAAGTCACTGTTTTCCTGTTTTGATTATGTGCATATGTACTCTGTAAGTGGGTGTCATTCCAATAGCCGGCTCCGGAGTCCTCCTCTGGGGTGCAATCCCAGGATACATGGATGTCCAATACAACAGGCGACACTCAGAGACTTGTACTTAGCTGTAAACATGCATAAATACCCCATGGGGTGTGCTTTATTGTGGTGACGTTTCGGGGACTTCTCCCCTTCTTCAGACAAAGCTATGTGGCAAACAGTGACAATAAATAAGCAATACAACAGTGAACTTACCCCCTCCTCGTTTGCGTCAGCAGGTCCCTGGTCCCTCCGGCCGCCTTCCTGCAGCGAGCACTTCCGGACCGCGCTCCTCCCGTCACACCGGATTTGACGTTACTCGTCCGTCTCTGGGGACCATGGTAACCGGCTGAAAACAAAAGAGTATTACATTAAAACCTCACAGTGCATAGAAACATATTTAAGAGCAGAAGTTGCATACCTAAAGACACAACACCTGCATAGGATCAAATGACACCCTACCACTCCTAGCCTTTCATCAGTGCAAAACGTGCATACAAATTCAAAGTATAGTGCAATAACACTAATCATACAAACACAGTGTACTAATCTTTAAAAAAGAAATACATTTTAAAAAAGATGAAAAAGTTAAAAAACATTTTTAAAAGCCTTTGTGCAAACAAACATTTTCTAAAAAAGTCTCCAGTTTTGTAATAAATACATTTATGTGTAATGCTGCCATCTTGAGGCTGAATTTAATAACATATTTTATATCTTACTCAAAGGGGGATGTTCTCTCTATGACAGTTAACTCGGACTACCGCACCTGTGGTTAATTATTTCAAACAATCTTGTAAAACATGACAATCCTTTATGTACCTTGTTGGTAAACCAAGTTAACTTATAAAAAGTGGCTCAACGTTAATGATTTGTTCAGGCCTTTGGGGGCTACACAATCCAGACAGAAAATCCATCTGGATTCAAATTGTAATAATTTCCCCCTGTCACCTCCCCGCCGGGGTGCTGGGACATGGTCTATGGCCTTATATTTCAAGATGGTAAGATTATGTTTATATGTTTCAAAGTGGTGTGCAACTGGTTGTTCGCTGTTACCTGTGGTCAAAGCTGCTCTAATGGCTGATCTTTAATGTTGGGTAAATCGTACTTTAAATTAGCATTCTGTTTTTCCAACATAGAACAGACAGAGAGGAGGTGGTTGCAAATCCCCACCCCTAAATTCACTTCCGCACAATGAAACTTACCTGTAACCATCCCTGAACCTGGTAATAAGATTCAGAGAATTAGTCAAAAATGTTTGCAAACACATGTTTAGCTGCTGGCCAGCAGTCCTAACCTACATAATAGCAGTGCCCACATAGGGCCATGTAATTTGTCACAGTAGGCCTCATGATAAAGTCTATTACTAAAACACTTCCAGACAGAGAGCTAACTTACCCAGGAGCCACCCCCAGGATCTCCCATTGGCACTACAAGGAACAGCATGCCTTCCAAATGCTGCTCCCATTTAATGCCTCTTGCACACAAGCAGACAAACAATTTGGCAGTTGCTCAAACATACCTGGAGATAATAATATATCAGGTGCTGGAAGGGGGAGGGGTCACAGACAAACAACAGACAGAGAGCAGGGGGGTGCAAATCCCCACCCCTAAATTCCCTTCCGCACACTAAAAATTACCTGTAACCATCCCTGAATAAAATTCAGAGAATTAGTCACAAATGTTTGCAAACACATGTTTAGCTGCTGGCCACATCACGGCTTCTCCGATACAGCAGTCCTAACCTACATAATAGCAGTGCCCACATAGGGCCATGTGTTAGGTTCCTGGTGCTCAGAACAAGGGAGATGTTTATGAAGTGAGTCCAGAGCACCAGGACGTAACGCTGGGAAAGGGGAATGGAAAGGGAATAGCCCCTGGCATCCTTACTCTGTTGTATCACCCGTGCTATCAGAAATCCCCTGCAAGACTATGGTTGCTTGAGCCCATGGCAGCCGCGTTTGAAGGGCGGATTATGTCTGCCCAACTCCGATGCCCCCCGGTCTTAATGAGAGACAAAAGAAAATCCGAGGCAGGGTGATAACAAGGGTCCTCTGACTAAACAACCAGGCCAGGGGCTACAAGCTAACTAAAAACTAGAATATGTGCGGAAAAACCGCCAGGGAAAAGGACAACAAAGGAAATGCTGATCACACGCCGACACAATACCTTTGTGTACCGGCGGTGACAGCATAAGCAGAACCCTCTGCAAAACACCAGGGACAGAAATAATAACGGAATATAGCGGCCTAGGCCAACGGACGTGGCAGGGCCGCTACTCACGGAACCGGTACGAATACTGGCAAATGGACAGGAACTTCCAATGCTGCCGACACCGACTCACAGAACTGGAGGACAGGCAGAATCCCAAACGACAGACCGGTGGACACCAGGAAGCCAGGAACTCGACCAAGGACAGGCAAAGCCACTTGGACCTCGGGGCAGGAAAGCCTCACAGCAGGACACGGGATCAGACACAGGAATCGACACAGGGACTGACACAGGAATCAACACAGGAAGCAGCTAGTCAGATACTGCAATACAGGAGCTCATGGACTGGCAGGAACCAGCACAGACTTCAAGCAGACTGAAAAACCAAGAGATATCACCAGTATCTGCGAACTGCACTCAGCCAGCATATAACAGAGAGGCCTAATTAATAATCCCATGCAGCTGCCCTGTTGCATGATTCCAAACTGACAAGATGGAATTAGCAGCCAAGTGAGGCTGAACACATGGGAACAAGCTGCAATTGCACAGACTCACCAACGGCAGCAGACAAGAGTAATCTAAAACAGAGCAATGGGAAATCCTGGCATGCAAGACAACTAAATAAGCATAAAATACAGAACCAAAATGCAAAACAGGAATGAGCCACAGCCGTGGCTCATAACATTACCCCCCCCCCCCTTGAGGAGGGGTGAAAAGACCCCAAAATTCAGACTATCCAGAACAAGGGATACAAAAAAAAACCTGACACACTGGTCTAACAGACAAGAAAACAAAAACAAGCTGTAGCAACAACTTGTAACAGTGCCCTCCCCTTGATGGTGGCCACTGGACACAAGACAAGGGAAAAAAAAATATATATTTTTTTTTTATCAAGGCAAGAGTCAAAAATTATTTATTTTTCTTCTTCTTTTTACAAAGCTCTTTAGGTCTGATTAAGGTAATTCCCCAAACATTGTCTGAACTGATGGTACCACCCAGCAAGGCTGCGTTCAAATCAGAGACAGGTCTCTTACCCTTGGGAGCTGAACTTTCTGGTAAAGTACTATTATTAGAAGAAGAAGTCAGAAAAGCACATCCTGCAGTCAAAACAACGGGCTGATACTCTTGTGCTGAGTTTACAGCATTTGGTGGACTCTCAGCATATAAGACAGGTGACCTAGAGGAACCTGAACCAATTTCTTTGGAACCATATCTTTTAATAATTGCATCACTGAATGCTTGGGGATACTGAAGAATGGGATCTTCAGCTTTCATTAGGCTGGTCGCCCACTCAAAAGGCTCTCCTCTAAAAGAATAAATCAGATAGAGCCCAAGGTTCTCTGAAGTGATGCCCAGAAATGGTCTAGAAAACATAATAGTGTAATAGTGTTTGAAAAGCGCCAGAAATTGGGCTAAGTCTCCATCAAAGGTTATGGATGTTGAGATATCAACAGAGTCAGGATCTGTTTCCTTCTCATCTGACTGACTGGAGTGCTTTGCTAGGACCTGGTCACTATTGACCTTACTCGAGGCTGAGACTCTCTGAACCCCACCCGGGGCAGTAGCTTTCTGAACCCCACCTGGGGCAGTGACTTTCTGAACCCCACCTGGGGCAGTGACTTTCTGAACCCCACCCGGGGCAGTGACTTTCTGAACCCCACCCGGGGCAGTGACTTTCTGAACCCCACCCGGGGCAGTGACTTTCTGAACCCCACCCGGGGCAGTGACTTTCTGAACCCCACCAGGGGCAGTAACTTTCTGAACCCCACCCGGGGCAGTGACTTTCTGAACCCCACCCGGGGCAGTGGCCTCCGGGAACTCCGCTGGGGCAGTGGCCTCCGGGAACCCCGCTGGGGCAGTGGCCTCCGGGAACCCCGCTGGGGCAGTGGCCTCCGGGAACCCCGCTGGGGCTGTGGCCTCCGGGAACCCCGCTGGGGTCAGCACCTCGGATTCTTTTACTGGGACCGGGCCGTTGACCTCCCTGACTGGGATCGGGCCATCGACCTCCCTCTCTGAGTCGATAATTATCGAGAGTTCTCCCGGGACTATGACTTCCGGGACTTTTGCTGAAGCAATAACGTTCAGATCCTCCACTAATGCTATGCTTCTTAAGTTCTTTCCTGGGGAAGCGACTTCTAGACCCTTCTTTGGGGCTGCGTCTCTCGAGACCCCACTTGGGGATATTACTTCAAAGATCCCTTCTGGGGTTTTGCTTCTCGAGTTCCCTTCAAGAACTATGGTTTTAGATAACCTTTCTGGGGTTGCGCTCTTCAAGTCCCTACCTGGGGTAACAGCTTCTGAGACCCCTTCTGGTATGGACACCTGAACTACAATATTTGATGTCCCTCTATAAGCTTGGGCATCGGGTACCGTACCAGCACTCTGGGCATCGGGTACAGCACCAGCACTCTGGGCATCGGGTACCGCACCAGCACTCTGGGCATCGGGTACCGCACCAGCACTCTGGGCATCGGGTACCGCACCAGCACTCTGGGCATCGGGTACCGCACCAGGACCCTGGGCTACGGGCACCACTCCAGGAACCTGGGCATCGGGCACCACTCCAGGAACCTGGGCATCGGGCACCACTCCAGGAACCTGGGCATCG
This sequence comes from Pseudophryne corroboree, assembly GCF_028390025.1. Classification (NCBI taxonomy): domain Eukaryota; kingdom Metazoa; phylum Chordata; class Amphibia; order Anura; family Myobatrachidae; genus Pseudophryne; species Pseudophryne corroboree. The sequence continues at coordinate 54,826,828 of NC_086446.1, read as the reverse complement.
GGCACCAATCCAGGGGCTTGCAACTCAGCTTCCACAGGAACTTCAAGAGAGGAGAGAAACATTCTCTTTTGATTCCTGAACCTATAATGGGGCTCCCTTGCCCAAGGACCCCAATTATAGGACAGAGAGCTTTTTAGTGTGGGTTGTGTGACAAGTACCTCTGCCACAGTAGAGACAAGAGTAGGTCTTGTATCCTGACTCAACTTGGCCAGAGAGCAAGACTCGTCACCACACTTTAGCTTGCGCAACTCACAGGTCTGCAGATAGTGGCCTAAACCCCCACAATATAGGCACAGGTTTAAGTTTCTGCGACGCAGATGCTCCTCTTCTGAGAGCCTGGGCCGTAGAAAACTTTTAAACCTTTTCTCTTCAATTAAACCAGAGGATTCTCTTGTCACCATACTGTGAACAAGAGTCTCTTTAGAGATAGATGTACTCTCAATGACTTCTGGCAAGATGAGCAAGATTTTAGTCAGAAGGTTTTGCAGTTGCTATAAAGATTGCTGCAAAACTTCTAGTCGCTCAGGTTTCAGAGCACTGACAGCAGAGTTCAGGGCTGAGAGAGATGCCTGCAGGGCTTACATAGTTGACATAGGAGGATTTAAAACTAGACAAGGCAAGACTAGACAAGGCAAGACTAGACAAGGCAAGACAAGACTGGAATTTTTTTTTTTTTTAAACACCGGACTGGATCTCTAAACACAGGACTGGATCTCTAAACACCGGACTGGATCTCTAAACACCGGACTGGATCTCTAGACTAGACACTGGACTGGGCCAAAAAAAAAAAAAATTGTATTTCTTTTTTGTGGTATGGCTGGCGATAATGTTAGGTTCCTGGTGCTCAGAACAAGGGAGATGTTTATGAAGTGAGTCCAGAGCACCAGGACGTAACGCTGGGAAAGGGGAATGGAAAGGGAATAGCCCCTGGCGCCCTAACTCCGTTGTCTCACCCGTGCTATCAGAAATCCCCTGCGAGACTATGGTTGCTTGAGCCCATGGCAGCCGCGTTTGAAGGGCGGATTATGTCTGCCCAACTCCGATGCCCCCCGGTCTTAATGAGAGACAAAGGAAAATCCGAGGCAGGGTGATAACAAGGGGCCCTCTGACTAAACAACCAGGCCAGGGGCTACAAGCTAACTAAAAACTAGAATATGTGCGGAAAAACCGCCAGGGAAAAGGACAACAAAGGAAATGCTGATCACACGCCGACACAATACCTTTGTGTACTGGCGGTGACAGCATAAGCAGAACCCTCTGCAAAACACCAGGGACAGAAATAATAATGGAATATAGCGGCCTAGGCCAACGGACGCGGCAGGGCCACTACTCACGGAACCGGTACGAATACTGGCAAATGGACAGGAACTTCCAATGCTGCCGACACCGACTCACAGAACTGGAGGACAGGCAGAATCCCAAACGACAGACCGGTGGACACCAGGAAGCCAGGAACTCGACCAAGGACAGGCAAAGCCACTTGGACCTCGGGGCAGGAACGCCTCACAGCAGGACACGGGATCAGACACAGGAATCGACACAGGGACTGACACAGGAATCAACACAGGAAGCAGCTAGTCAGATACTGCAATACAGGAGCTCAGGGACTGGCAGGAACCAGCACAGACTTCAAGCAGACTGAAAAACCAAGAGATATCACCAGCATCTGCGAACTGCACTCAGCCAGCATATAACAGAGAGGCCTAATTAATAATCCCATGCAGCTGCCCTGTTGCATGATTCCAAACTGACAAAATGCAATTAGCAGCCAGGTGAGGCTAAACACATGGGAACAAGCTGCAATTGCACAGACTCACCAGCGGCAGCAGACAAGAGTAATCTAAAACAGAGCAATGGGAAATCCTGGCATGCAAGACAACTAAATAAACATAAAATACAGAACCAAAATGCAAAACAGGAATGAGCCACAGCCGTGGCTCATAACACCATGTAAGTTGTAACAGTAGGCCTCATAATATATTATTATGATTATTATTATTATTCAGACACCTTCCTTGCAGATGCCAAGGCCAACAGCATGACCACTTTCCAAGTGAGAATCATCAACTCTGAGGTTTAACTTTAAACCAATCCGATTGAAGGAACTGCAACACCACGTTAAGATCCCATGGTGCCACCGGAGGCACAAATGGTGGTTGGATGTGCAGAACCCCTTTCACAAACGTCTGAACTTCTGGAAGGGAGGCCAATTGTTTCTGAAAGAAAACTGATAAGGCCGAAATCTGGACCTTGATTGAACCCAATCGTAGGCCTGCATCCACACCCGCCTTTAGAAAATGGAGAAAACATCCTAACTGAAACTCTGCCGTTGGAGCCTTCTTGGATTCACACCAAGACACATATTTTCTCCAGATATGGTGGTAATGTTTAGACATTACTCCTTTCCTGGCCTGAATAAGTGTGGGAATGATTTCTTTGGGAATACTCTTTCAGGCTAGGATCCGGCGCTCAACAGCCATGCCATCAAACTTAGCCGCAGTAAGTCTTGATACATGCACAGCCCCGGCAGGTCCTCACGAAGAGGAAGAGGCTGAGGATCTTCTAGGAGCAACTCCTGAAGAACTGGATACCAAGCCCTCATTGGCCAGTCTGGGACAATGAGGATCGCTCAAACTCTTGTTCTTCTTATGATCTTAAGAACTTTTGGAATTAGTGGAAGTGGAGGGGAGACATACACCGACCGAAACACCCACTGTGTCACCAGTGCATCCACTGCTATTGCTTGAGGGTCTCTCAACCTGGAACAATATCTCTGAAGCTTCTTGTAGAGACGAGATGCCATCATGTCTACTTGAGGAACTCCACAAAGACCTGTCACCTCTGCGAAGACTTCTTGGTGGAGGCCCAATTCTCCTGGATGGAGATCATGTCTGCTGAGGAAGTCTGCTTCCCAGTTATCCACTCCCAGAATGAAAATTGCCGACAGAGCTCTAGCATGTCTTTCTGCCCATAGGAGGATCTTTGTAGCCTCTGCTATCGCCGCTCTGCTTTTAGTTCCGCCCTGACGGTTTATGTACGCTACTGCTGTTACATTGTCCAACTGGATCTGTACGGGTAGATCTTGAAGAATATGCATCACTTGTAGAAGGCCGTTGTAAATGGCTCTCAACTCCAGAAGGTTTATGTGAAGACAAGTCTCTTAACTTGACTATCTTCCTTGGAAACTTTTTCCCTGTGTGACTGCACCCCAGCCTCGGAGACTTGCATCCGTTCTTACTAGGACCCAGTCCTGAATCTCGAACCTGCGTCCCTCCAGTAGGTGAGAACTGTGTAGCCACCACAGGAGTGAAATTCTGGCTTTGGATGACAGAATTATCCTCTGTTGCATGTGTAGGTGGGATCCGGACCACTTGTCTAACAGGTCCCATTGGAATACTCTGGCATGGAATCGGCCAAACTGTATGGCCTCGTAGGCCGCTACCATCTTCCCAATAAACGAATGCATTGATGAATCGACACTCTTGTCGGTTTCAGAATTTGTTTGACCATTCTCTGGACTTCCAGAGCCTTTTCTACTGGAAGAAATACCCTCTGTACTTCTGTGTCCAGTATCATCCTCAGAAAGGATAATCTTGTCGTCAGTTCCAACTGTGACTTTGGAAAGTTTAGGATCCAACTGTGTTGTAGGGATAGAGCAATGTTCTGCACCAACCTTTCCCTGGACCTCGCTTTTATTAGGAGATAGTCCAGGTAAGGAATTATATTGACTCCTTTCTGTCGAAGGAGGACCATCATCTCCACCATCACCTTGGTGAACACCCGCGGTGCCATGGAGAGTCCAAATGGCAACGTCTGAAATTGGTAATGACAATCCCGTATCGCGAATCTCAGATAAGCTTGATGCGGAGGATAAATGGGAACATGTAAGTAGGCATCCTTTATGTCCACTGACACCATGAAATCCCCTTCCTCTAGACTGGAAATCACTGCCCTTAGAGATTCCATCTTGAATTTCAACTTTTTCAGGTAGAGAATCAGAGATATCAGGTTCAGAATCGGTCTGACTGAGCCGCCCGCCTTCGGAACTACATATGAAGAGGCTTGAATAAAACTCTTCTCCCTGTTGTGACAAGGGAACTAGGACAAAGACTTGATCCTGACATAATTTTTGTATTGCTGCTGCTACTACTTCCCTGTCTGGGAGAGAAACTGGTAAGGCCGATTTGAAAAATTGGCATGGGGGAATGTCTTGAAACTCCAGTTTGTACCCGTGGGACACTATTTGTAAGACCCACGGGTCTAGGCCAGATTGAACCCGGAACTGACTGAAAAGTTTCAGACGTGCCCCCACCTGAGCGGACTCCCGCAAGGAAGCCCCAGCGTCATGCTGCAAATTTGGCAGAAGCAGGGGTTGATTTCTGCTCCTGTGATCCTGGAGACGCTGTGAACTTTTTTCCTCTTCCCCTTCCTCTACCCACAAAGAAAGGGGAACCTTTACCCTTGTTGTATCTATTGGGCCGAAAGGACTGCATCTGAGAGTGATGTGTCTTTTTTGCCGGCGCAGGAGCACAAGGCAAGAATGCCGACTTACCTGCAGTAGACGCAGAAACTAAAGCATCCAGCCCATCTCCAAATAAGGCCTCACCTTTTTTACGGGAGAGCCTCCATATTCCTTTTTGAATCTGCGTCAGCATTCGATTGGTGAATCCACAAAGCCCTACGTGCTGAGACTGCCATGGTAGCAGCTTTTGATCCCAAGAGCACAATATCTTTCATGGCTTCTAGCATGTGCGCAGCAGCGTCTTTGATATGACCTAACGTTAGGAGAATCTCGTGTCTATCTACTGTGTCAATCTCTGATGACAAGTTTTCTGACCACTTTTCAATCGCACTACTCACCCACGCACAGGCAATGGTAGGCCCGAGTAGTGTCCCATTGGCCACATAAATAGATTTTAACGTAGTCTCTAACTTGCGGTCCTTTAGTGAAGCCATCCCAGGCGCAGGGACAATCACCGTCTTTGTTAATCATGACAGGGCACTGTCTAAAATGGGGGGTGACTCCCACCTTTTCCTGTCCTCTGCCGGGAAAGGATAAGCAACCTGAATTCTTTTGGGAATCTGAAATTTCTTTTCAGGGTTTGTCCAGACTCCCTCAAAGAGAGTGTTCAGCTTATGAGAAGGAGGAAAAGTTACATTAATTTTCTTTTCTTTATAAAGCTAAGCCTTCTCCTGAGGTAAAGGAGGGGCCTCCGTAACATCTAAGACCTCACTTGTAGCGACAATCATGTACTGAATGTTTTTCCCAAATTTTGGATCTATTCCCCTGGAATCACTAGTGTCGACACAGGAATCAGAGTCCGTGTCGGTATCACTTTGTATTTCTTGTGCAAATGACCTCTTATGTGACCCAGAGGGGTCCCCTGTGGATGAAAAGGCAGAACTATTAAAAATCACATCTTCCACAGATTTTCTCCAGGTTTCTGCATGAGACTCAGACTTATCCAATCTCTTACTGATATGATTCACACTATCACGTAATTCTTTCACCCATTCAGGCTCGTGGTGTGCCGACAGCGCCACCACATTACAACTCTGTGTCCCTAAGATGGCTCCCTCAGGGGAAGAGCTCCCTGCCTCAGACATGTCACACACGTGCACAAACACACCACAGACACTCCGGGGCTTATAGGCGACAGACCCACAGTAAAATCTGTCAGAAGGACACAGAAAAGAATTGCCAGTTCACAACTCAGCGCTAATGACTAAAATCCCTGTGTAATATAAAATGTCCACAGAGACCTGTAGTGCTTTTATAATGCCAAATTAACAATACAGCACCAATTTACACTGTGCCCCCCCCCCCCCCCCCACCTTATTTACACCCTGATACTTGATTCAGAAGTGAAGGAGGACCAGCGTTTCTTCCCCTGCAGTTTGCTTGGAGAAAATGGCACTGAGCAGTGTGCTGGCTAACTGAGGAGGAGGCCCCGCCCCCTGTAATGGTGCTTTTCCCCTCAGACTTTATGAGTAAAATATTTATACTGGCGGGGGTGTTGGATTGTGCTACGGCCCAATATGCCACTTTTTGCCAGTCAGAGTAGGTTTTCATGCTCTAGGACGTATGAGAAAATACTTACCAGGATCTATCAGCATTCTGATCGCCAGGATACTGACTGCTCCCCTGGCTCTGCAAACCCCCCACCAGACACATGCATATTTATTTACATTAATGCAGGGTTGCCTACCCTCCTGCATTTAGCGGGAGGCTCACGATTTTTAAGTGAGCCTCCCGCCGCCCCGCTTTCCTTGCCAGCCCTCCCGGTTTTTAAAGCCGCTCCCTGTAAATCCGGACAGCGCATGTGCTAGTCCGGAAATGCGGGGGGTGGGGCCTGCACTGAAGAGGTCACAGCTGGCGGCCACCGCGGGGTTGTGGGTAGCGGTGGCCGTCCTGATGTGCAGACTGAGTCGGGCAGCCTGAGCGGATGCAGGAGAGTAATTAGCAGAGCAGCTGGTCTACTGACTGCCAGTGCTCTGCTTCAGAGTGGGCTGCGTGTAACACACAGACCAGCTTACCTCTGCATGTGGCTGCCAAGTGCTGACTCCCCCACCACACTGTCCTGGGACAGCTCCCTGCTCCTCACAGGAAAGAGCAGCTAAGCCAGCAGGTGGGTGCTGTATGTACTGAGGTTTATATGGGGAAGGGGGGATGTTTGGGCTGTGTATAATACAATGTTATACAGTATGGTACTTTGTGTAATATGGGGGGAGGGCTGTGTATAATGTAAAGTGGTATTTGTACGTAATATCGGGTGGGGCTGTGCATAATGTAATATGGCAGTGGGTGTAATATTGGGGAGGGGAGTTGTGTGAAATGTAAAGTGTTACTGGATGTAATGTTGGGGGGGGGGCTGTGTATAATATAATGCAGGCTTGCCTACCCTCCCGCTGCATTACCCCCCCCCCACCCCCACCCACCCACACCCACACACACACACCCTTCGGTTTTCAGTGTGAAAAATCTGGACTGTGCATGCTCTAGTCCGGAAATGCCGCAGGCGGGGCCTGCATAGGAGACTTCATGACGGATGCGCTATTTCGCCCGGGATGGATGCGCTCCGGGAGAGAGGGTTAATCCCGCTCCTGCAAGTGCGCTGTATCCTAAATTCCATCCTCAGTGCAGGGAGCTGCTGGTGAGGGAAGAGCTAGTGTATTCGTCATTTACCCAGGCACTTAGCGCCACCTTCCCCCCCTGCAGCCAGTGCCTGAGCAGAACACTGGCAGTTGGCACTGCTGCTGGGTAGCTCTTTCCTGTGTCAATGTGTACCCTGGTCCAGCTGCTGCTTTGTTCAGAGGCGGAACTACCGCCAGTGCAACCAGTGTGTTGTACTGGGGCCCGCCACTGTCCAGGGGCCCAAAGCTGACTCATTACATGCCGCTGTGTTCTGCGTGCAACCGCTGCCCGCAGCACACAGCCGCCCGGAGAGGAGAGGAGCGCAGCAGACACGAGGGGAAGGAGGAGGAGGGAGGTGGAGGAGGGAGCCGCAGCAGCGCTGTTTTATTGGTTGAGGCGCTGCTGCTGCTGCTGTCCCTCTGCTTCACTATAGGCTGTCTTCCGCCGCTGTGAAGCGCATCCCAGCATTCACAGCGGTGGAGGACAGCCTATGGTGAAGGACTGGGACAGCAGCAGCGCCTCCACCAATAAAACAGCGCTGCTGCGGCTCCCTCCTCCACCTCCCTCCTCCTTCTGGGAATTGTGATCTCTGCCAGAAGCTGCACCGAGGAGCCCGAGCCAGCGGAGACGGTAAGTATAACCTACCTACCTTCCTTCCTTCCCACGCTGTCTGCCGCCATGGTCTCTACCTGGTGTAGTGGTGCTACTGTGCGGCGTAATTTGAATAATGGAGACTACTGTGCACCGTTTTATGAATTGGTATTATTTTGTGGCCACATCCCTTCCCCACGAAGCCATGTCTACGGCGCGCACTGCCCCAGTTTTGCATGCAGGGGTGGGGCTCCGATGCCGTTTCTTGCACACAGTGCTAAAATGTCTAGTTACGGCACTGTTGCTAGGTATCCATTTCCCTGGCCCTGAGCAGGTCCCCCTCATCAGATCCTCTCCAGCGGTGAGGGGGTGGACTTGGATGGGATGGGGGAGGGGGGGGGGGCAAAGCATTTTGTCGCACCTGGGCCCACCGCTCGCTAGTTCCGCCACTGGCTTTGTTACCCTCTCTCACACCCAGAGTGTTACCCACTCACACCAATCACACACCCCAAGCCTGAGCCATTACTGCTGGCATCATTAACGCAAGCTACTGTATGCATATCCCAAATTGTGTGTCACTGATGTTATACAGCAGCGGGCATTCTACAATCCACAATATACAGAAGAGATGTAGTCATGTGACCGACGGTTACATAACCTACCCCTACATCCTGCCCCCATGCCGACCAACAGGGACTCCACAACACCCATAGAGTGGGAATAGAACCCGTGGCAGGATCCTGGCGTCAGTATGCTGACCGCCGGTCACGCATACCACACCCGATACAGAATAATGATCCCCATTTTCATATAATCAAATCTACCCTTATGCTGCTCACGTTTTTTTAATTGAGCCTCCCGCTGCCTTGCAAACCTTGCAAGCCCTCCTGGTTTTTAATTTGCAAACCTTGCTAGCCCTCCTGGTTTTTCAGTGTCCCTCCATAAAAATCCAGACTGCGCATGCGCGAGTCTGGCAATGCATGGGTTGTGGGTAGCAGTGGCCGTCTCGCAGTGCATACTCCGAGAATCTGAATGGAGGCTAGTGTGCTCATGGTGGCAGTGTCGGCAGCAGAGGCGGCAGTGTCAGCGACAGTGGCGGCTTCTTCTCTCCCCACAGTGGCCTGTTAAAACGTAAGGGAATTTAATAAACTAGACTGCGTCAAGGTAACCATGGAAACTGGGTTGGGCAGGAGAAAGGGAGGAAACTGGGTGCTGAATGTCACAGACATTAACTGCACTCTGAAAGTGCACTCACTGACAGCCATATGTAGCTGTCAGTGAATGCTCTCTCTGGTGGTAGGTAATGTCTGTGACACTCAGCACCCAGTTTCTTCCCTTTCTCCTGTCAGCAATTAGGTCTTCGTTTAGTGTAAATGGAACCAATCTCACAGTGGCCTCACTTAAAATGTTATTTGTAAAGTAGTATATGCAAGTTCTCATTTGGGGGCAAAGGTGTCCAATGTGATTTTTAAATTAAATAAAGTGATCTCACACTGACAATAAACCAGCAGCTAAGATGCAGGCCACACCTCTGAGTGACACTATATACGCCCATAGGTGGAGCTAGACACGCCCTTTTGGGTGGAATATGGCACGCCCCCAGGGCCGGATTAAGCCTTGGGGATGCCCGGGGCACTTAAAACAGGGGGGCCCTGACGGAAGGTGGGGAATGTATATTAAATTGTGCATACCTCCCAACATGTCCCATTCCAGGAGGGACAGAATGCTCTCTACCTGGACTTCCGTTTTAATATATGATTAACGTCACCTGTGTTGAACTATTTCATTGATAAGAAAGGTGTTTCATCACAGGTGATTGCAATCATAAATTAAGAAGGAAGTCCAGGTAGAGAGCATTGTGTCCCTCCTGGAATGGGTCATGGTGGGAGGTACAGATTGTGTATATGAAATTTAAACCAATGGTGTATTTTAGTTTTTACTAATAGTTTAATAATGGCTGTGTACTGTTTATAGCTCCACCTAATTGAAAGATAACTACTTTATAAACTTTTCTTGTAGTGGAACAAAAACAACTTAACCTTTAAAAACACAGACAAATAAAATAATTTATCTTGTCACACGCAAGAATAGCAGCAGCCTCTGTACTACTTACACACTGGGTCAGGACTCAGGAGGACTCTGTGTGTGTGTCTATCTCTAGACCCAAATGGTTTAATTGCATAACAGCTCACACAGGACTCAGACACCCAGGCGGAAGGAGGAGAAGCCGGTATCTCTGTGCCACTTAGAGATCTCTCCACCCTCCTATCTCTCCTCTGGTCAGAAGGCTCTTTTGGTAGCTCATAAAACATGATAATCCTATGTCTCTGCCTGCACTCCATACTGTCCTGCTGGCATTCTGGCTGCTGCTTCTGCTGCTGCTTAAAAGGGAAAGCTAGTGATGTCAGTGTGCTCTGGCCGGGGGGGCCCCCTGACAAAGGGGGGCCTGGGGAACTGTATGCCCTGCATCCCCCTCTTAATCTGGCTATGCACGCCCCTTCAGTGTTGCATAGCGCATTCTGCTACCACCTGCAATCTCCCTGAAACTAGTTTTCAAAAGTAGGCAAGTATGCATTAATGTAAAACATGAACAATCTTCTAGGAATCATGGAGTTACCACCAACAGCAAAGGTTCTATGGTGAATGGGGTTCAGTATGCTTTACCGATGGACACAATACCGACGGTCTTAATCCTGAAAGCCATCGGCCTACAGTCAAAATACAGACATGTACAACAATATTAGAGGGTGAAAATACTCGTATAAGCGCTTAATAATACATAAATGAATAATACATTCCTTATATGTCCTCAATGATGTTCCTTATTCCTCTGTCTTCAGTATTGTGGTGGAAAATGATTCCGCTCCAATCCCAATGTATGAAATACAGAAAGAACAAAAAAGGTGTGGAAATGCTTCAAGTCTGTTCTAATACATATAGCCCACTTGTCCCACAAGAAAGGGAAATTTCTTTAAGAACTTGTAGTCCGTACCCCAACTCACAATCGAGTATTGTATATTGTTCACGTAGCTATATGTACATATACGGGCTATATGTATTAGAACAGACTTGAAGCATTTCCACACATTTTTTGTTCTTTCTGTATTTCATACATTGGGATTGGAGCGGAATCATTTTCCACCACAATACTGAAGACAGAGGAATAAGGAACATCATTGAGGACATATAAGGAATGTATCATCTATTTATGTATTATTAAGCGCTTATACGAGTGTTTTCTCCCGCTAATATTGTTGTATTTGTTCTGGTTGGGTGTGGTGACACCCTTTAGGGGGATTTCACACGTTAAAGCTGCGTTTTTTCTTGCGCACATCTCTAAGACAACTTCCCTTTGTTTTTCTGGTCTGTTTCGTCACCAAAATACAGACATGGTCAAAATACCGATATTTATGATGCCAACATGAGTTTGTTTTTTGTCAATGTCAACATAGGTCGATATTGGGCACTGTATAAGTGTACCGCGTCCCCTCGCATGGTGGGAACACTTTGGTCATGGCACCTTGCTGCACTCGGCACTGTTATATTCCCCCTCCAAAGTCCACTGGGATGAAAAAGTATGAACAAGCTAGTTTCTTTTGGGGAAAAATCCTTAAAACGCATGTCGGAATTTCAATTGTCTGTGTTCTGACTATGTCGTCATTTTGAACATGTCATCATAATGAATGTCGGTATTTTAACTGTAGGTTAATGGCTGTTGGAATTATGACCATCGGTATTACCCGGTGAATGGGCAGAGCTTATTGCAATGCTTGTGATGCTTAGAACACCAGTGGAAGGCCGGAAGTCACTATGTCATCATGTATGTAGTAGAGATGACCGGGTTCGGTTCGTCGAGATCCGAACCCCCTCGAACTTCACCTATTTTACACGGTTCCGAGGCAGCATCGGATCTTCCCGCCTTGCTCAGTTAACCCGAATGCACCCGACCGTCATCATCCCACTGTCGGATTCTCGCGAGATTCGTATTCTATATAAAGAGCCGCGCGTCGCCACCATTTTCACTCGTGCATTGGAGATTGAACGGAGAGGACGTTGCAGCGTTCTCTCCCTGAAAAGCTCTGTATATGTGCTCAGTGTGTTCAAATATTTGTGCTCAGTGTGCTGCATTGTGGGGACCACCAGTATATAATTATATAGTAGTAGTACAGTACAGTAGGCCATTGCTGTATCTTGCAGCTCTGTGTCAAGTATACTATCTCTGTGCTGCATTATTGTGAGCAGTATATAGTAGGACAGTGCAGCATTTTGGTGACCAGCAGTATACATATAGTACAGTACAGTAGGCCATTGCTGTATCTTGTAGCTGTGTCACTTCTAGTATCCTGATCAGTGCTCAATATCTGCTGCATTGTAGTGACCACTATGTATACTGTACTGTGCGACGTGTGTTATACACCTGGTGATTTTATACATCCTGTAATCTGTACTGAGCGATGTGTGAGATACACCTGGGGATTATACACCCTATATACCTGAGCTGGCCAAACCGGTCCTCAAGATCTACCAACAGTTCACATTTTCCAGACCACCTGGCTAGTGCACAGGTGTAGTCATTACTAATTAAGATGTGCTGCATTCATTCCTAACTGACAGTTCTACAGATCTCCAGGAGGCCTGGAAAACATGAACTGTTGGTAGATCTCGAGGACCGGTTTGGCCAGCCCTGCTAAATACTGTACTGTGTGATGTGTGAGATACACCTGGGGATTATACACCCTGTATATTGTACTGTGTGGCGTGTGATACACCTGGTGATTATACACCCTGTATACTGTACTGAGCGATGTGTGAGATACACCTGGGGATTATACACCCTGTATACTGTACTGTGCGGCGTGTGATAAACCTGGTGATTATACACCCTGTATACTGTACTGTGCGGCGTGTGATAAAGCTGGTGATTATACACCCTGTATACTGTACTGAGCGATGTGTGAGATACATCTGGGGATTATACACCCTATATACTGTACTGTGTGATGTTTGAGATACACCTGGGGATTATACACCCTATATACTGTATTGTGTGATGTGTGTGATACACCTGGTGATTATACACCCTATATACTGTACTGTGCGGCGTGTGATACACCTGGTGATTATACACCCTGTATACTGTACTGAGCGATGTGTGAGATACACCTGGTGATTATACACCCTATATACTGTACTGAGCGATGTGTGAGATACATCTGGGGATTATACACCCTATATACTGTACTGTGTGATGTTTGAGATACACCTGGGGATTATACACCCTATATACTGTACTGTGCGGCATGTGATACACCTGGTGATTATACACCCTGTATACTGTACTGTGCGGCATGTGATACACCTGGTGATTATACACCCTGTATACTGTACTGAGCGATGTGTGAGATACACCTAGGGATTATACACCCTGTATACTGTACTGTGCGGCGTGTGATACACCTGGTGATTATACACCCTATATACTGTACTGTGTGATGTGTGAGATACACCTGGGGATTATACACCCTATATTATTATTATTATTATTATTATCCTTCATTTATATGGCACCACAAGGGTTCCACAGCACCCAATTACAGAGTACATAAATAAACAAACAGGAAAACAGCAAGTTACAGTTGACAGTATAGGACAAGTACAGGGTAAATAAACATCCTCTGTTTCAAACATATGCTCCACTGCTTTACCAATCATTGTATCAGCCAAATGGGCATCGCTGATTTGGGATGAGGCAACTCTGTCTGGTAGAACTTCAAGAGCAGACACCCTTTCATCCTTGTGAAGCTCAAGTCCATAGACACAATGAAATCCATCATACTTTATAAGATAGAGGGAGGGATTCACTGGCACATGATCCAGAACTGTTCCTTTCCACAGGGTTATTGGCCCACTGCCCTCTTTCCACCCATGCTGTATTCTACAGCCTACAATATTTCGCCTTGGCTGGGAGATTGGTTTACTTGGTCCCATATTGTTTCGATGTTTCTTATGAGATGTTCTTTTCTTCATCATATTTGCAGAAACACCTGCATGTGCTGCATCAGCTCTTGATCGCTGAGCGGCCGCCTTTCCAAATGCGGTTCCTCCATCCCAGCATCCACAGCAGCGCCGGGCAGCCAATACGGAAGGAGAGGGGGATGCTGCAGCGGCGCTTACTACCAATGACATAGCACTGCTGCGGCTCCCTACTCCCCCTCCCTCCTCCTCCTTCTCACCTCACTGCCTGCACCGAGGGAGCTGCACGAGGAGCCTGACTGCCAGCAGGGAGATGGTAAGTATCTCTCTCTCTCTCTCTCTCTCTCTCACTCTCTCTCAGGGGGACACCGTCTGCCGCAATGTGTAAAAGGGGGGCCTGGCTGCGGCAATGTGTAAAAAGGGGACCTGGCTGCTGCAATGTGTAAAAAGGGGGACTGGCTGCCGCAATGTGTAAAAAGGGGGCATGGCTGCCGCAATGTGTAAAAAGGGGAACTGGCTGCCGCAATGTGTAAAAAGGGGGACTGGCTGCCGCAATGTGTAAAGAGGGGGCCTTTTTGCCGCAATGTGTAAAAATGGGGGCTGGCTGCCGCAATGTGTAAAAAGGGGGACTGGCTGCCACAATGTGTAAAGAGGGGGCCTGGCTGCCGCAATGTGTAAAAAGGGGGACTGGCTGCCGCAATGTGTAAAGAGGGGGCCTGGCTGCCGCAATGTGTAAAAAGGGGGACTGGCTGCCGCAATGTGTAAAGAGGGGGCCTGGCTGCCGCAATGTGTAAAGAGGGGCCCTGGCTGCCGCAATGTGTAAAAAGGGGGACTGGCTGCCGCAATGTGTAAAAATGGGGCCTGGCTGCCGCAATGTGTAAAAAGGGGGACTGGCTGCCGCAATGTGTAAAAAGGGGGACTGTCTGCTGTAATGTGTAAAAAGGGGGACTGGCTGCCGCAATGTATAAAGGGGTACACCATCTGCCGCAATGTGTAAAAAGGGGGACTGTCTGCTGTAATGTGTAAAAAGGGGGATGATGTCTGCTGTAATGTATAAAAGGGGCTCTACCTGGTGTAGTGGCGCTACTGTGCAGCGTAATTTGAATAATGTAGACTACTGTGCACCGTAGTATGAATTGCTATTATTTTGTGGCCACTCCCCTTCCCTGTGAAGCCACGCCCCTATATATTTTTTTGCACGCCTATGGCGCGCACTGCCCCTATCTTACATGGGGGGGGGGGGGGTAGCCACTGTTGTTTCTTGCACACAGCGCTAAAATGCCTAGTTACAGCACTGACCGATGGTGCACTGATGGTGGACTGACTGGAATCACTGAGAGTGTTACAGTGTACATGGGTGCTGACAGTGGGTGTATGAGGGCTTGCTCATCCAGGTGCATACTAGTACACAAGGGAAAGGCTGACACTAACCTATTATCACACTCACAGAGCCGGCATCAGGCGCTAGAGCGGAAGCAGCAGCATTCATCTCTGAGCCAGGCCCAGTGTATTACTTATTCATACAGGTGTTTTAGATCCTTGTTTAAATATTTAAAGAGAACATGTTACCAACCTTCCAATGTTTCCTTTGTAGATGTCCTCACTGATATAACTGGAAAGATAAAAGCAGAAATAGAAAACAGTCATTACAGGCAGTAACATTACTGCAGTGTTAGTAATAATGGTATCAGAGGTCACTCAGGGATTTAAGGACCAGAAATAAGTGAGGAGGCAGCAGGTAATCAGTGTAATTGTTATGAGACTCCAGCACAATTGTGCAAGATCCCTAGAGCCAGTGAGAGAGTCTTCCATCCATAACAGCCGCCCGTTGTTCCCTTAGTGTTTTGTGCACACACCGATACTTAGGATGCCCCCAGGACTGAAACCTCAGCAGTATGAACTTACATAATTATCTGGAGACCACAGGATATTTGGCTTGGAGTAATATACAGCAAGGTATTGAAGAACCTGGAACACAAGGTGTTAACCAACAGTTCTAGGTTTGGATTACAGCTGTAGCAAACAAAGCACTGAGAGCTGGAATGCAGAGCACTGTGCAGTTGGTATAATACTAGCAGGGAGACTTGAGGAAGAACAAAAATGGAGACAGACTAGGGGAAAATCCAGGTTCTGAGTTAAGCACGACTCAGGCATGGCTGACAGGCAAGGATTCTGAGTATCAGAGTATCCACAGGTACAGAACAAGTTCAGGAACCAGGGACATGGACTAGTGACTTACACCAGAGTGCAAGCTGTAACCAGCACTGGAGAGCTGGGATGACAGGCTTATAACAGCAAGCAGGGCCAATCAGGGGAGCCGGAGTGGGATTGTAACACTAATTACAGATTCTGTGCAGCTGCAGCGCTACACATAGCTCCAGGCCTCAGGCTGCTAGGTAAACGCGGTAGTTGTCTGGTATCCCAGCTGCCTAACAACTAGCGGGGACAATCGGGAAGTAAGGCTGGAAGAGACATGGCATCCCAGGCAGTTAGCAATGAGCATTGAGCAAGATCTGCGGGAGAGATGAGCTGTGGCGGCGGCTCGTAACAGTTGAGGTGATTTCTATTATCCTTATTTCTTTTATTCTTTAAAAAAACTTCAAATCTTTACGTTTCTAAATGGTGAAGAGATGACAGTGCTAACAACAATTATAAAGATACTGAAGGCATTTATACATACCGTATATACTCGAGTATAAGCCGACTTTTTCAGCACTTTTTTTTTGTGCTGAAAAAGCCACCTCGGCTTATACTCGAGTCAGTGGCAATGCAGTGTGACAGGCAGAGCAGTGTGAAGGAGGGACACGGAGCGCACAGCGAGCGCCTCTCCTGTGTCCCTCCTGCAGCTCCGGCGGTAGCGGGGGGTCTATTAAAGGAAGTACCCATTCGTGACCTCTGATCACGAACCGGCACTTCCTTTAATAGACCCGCCACGGCCGCCGGAGATGCAGGAGGGACACAGGAGAGGCACGCGCTGTGCGCTCCGTGTCCTTCCTTCAGAAGACAGCGCGGGATCGACGGAGGGGTAAGTAACAAGCACTGGGGGAGGGGGCATATGTGGCAGCATGAGGGGCATATGTGGCAGCATGAGGGGCATATCTGGCAGCATGAGGGCACATCTGGCACTGGAGCATATCTGGCAGCATGAGGGCATATCTGGCACATCTGCCAATGTGGGGCATATGTGGCAGCATGAGGGGCATATCTGGCAGCATGAGGGCATATCTGGCAGCATAGGGGGCATATCTGGCACATCTGGCACTGTGGGGCATATTTGGCAGCATGAGGGCATATCTGGCACATCAGGCACTGTGGGGCATATCTGTCAGTATGAGGACATATCTGGCACTGAGGGCATATCTGGCACTGTGGGTCATATTTGGCAGCATAGGGGGCATATCTGGCACATCTGGCACTGTGGGGCATATTTGGCAGCATGAGGTCATATCTGGCACATCTGGCACTGTGGGGCATATCTGGCAGTAGGAGGGCATATCTGTCAGTATGAGGACATATCTGGCACTGAGGGCATATCTGGCACTATGAGGGCTGTGTACGGCTAGAGCTGCATTTCCCACCCTAGGCTTATACTCGAGTCAATAAGTTTTCCCAGGTTTTTGTGGTAGAATTAGGTGCCTCGGCTTATATTCGGGTCGACTTATACTCGAGTATATACGGTACTCCCTACTGTGGACTATAGTGACAATCTTTCAGGAGATGTAACAATGGGCCATATTTATTAAGTACTCCTATATTTGCAGCATTTCCCCCAGATCTACCAAACATTCCAGACCTTGGCATTAACCTATAGTAGCCAATGATATAGCGTTTGCCTCTTTTTCAGGAAAGAGATCTGGAGGATTGTCCTGTGTGTGATGCTCTTGTTACTTGTGGGATAAAATGATTTGTGCATGGCTTGCCGGTTATTGTGTAGGCCTCAATGAGACCCTGAGAAGGAGTCTGTATACATACTTAGGACATCATATAACACACCATGAAGATAAGAGAATGAGTAATGGTGTTTTACCTTACAGTGGGTGCACTGAGCATTACTGTAGGGTAAAAAAATAGGTTAGAACAAGATCAGGGGAATAGCCCATAATCAGATAATACAGCTTTGTAAGAGAGAAAAGAGAAAGCATATGAAGGGCGTGTTCCCTTTGTGTTATTGGTATCACTCTAAGGAAGACAGACACACAAGTAAGGTATTTCTGTGATGACTGACCATCGATTCTGAACATCTAAGTAATGGTGATGGAGCTCACTCAGATGACTGAAGATATAAAAGACATATTTAAGGACTGTCACATATAAGTTGAGTATTGATCCTTATATTGCTTATCATCCTTGAATTGCATGTTGTTTTGTTACATCATTTACTGTATATTCACCAATAAATCCCAGTACTCTCCTCAGCTGTCATAGACACTGAAGGCCTGACTCAGAGATGTGTAAGGCAGGTGTATTGTAGCCTCCTTCCATGTTCAGTAGTAATGCATATCTCTGCTAGGACTCAGACTCAGCCACTTCTATATAACTATAATGGCCGCATTCATTCACTGGTCAGAGCAGCCGTCATCAGCCCACATTTGTCATTGTCCTTCTCCTTCATACAAGAGATCTATCTGTGGTCTGTCACATTTCTGATTACGGCGTCTCTTAGTGGTCAGCAGTTACATCTACACACCCACGGACCCACAAATGCATCTACACACCTACAGAGCACTTACCCTACATGCATGCACTCCTCTGCCTCCCAGTGACACCCAAGCACCCCACAAATAATCTGCACACCTACAGAGCACTTACCCTACATGCATGCACTCCTCTACCACCCAGTGGCACTCACTCAGCCACACGTGGAGATATTAGTAAGATCCGTATGACTCAGAATCGGATGTCATTGTGTAAGTTGTGTATGCAGGCTGTGGTGCCTGAGCTGTACACTAAAGGCTGTAAGATCTGTACACAGACAGAATTTTGCTATACCGCAGACAGGATCAGGCCCTGATTGTGCTTGTCTGCCACCAGTGATTATACAGGTCATCTGACACCTATGGTAATAATTGCTGACAAGCTACTGTACATAGGAGAGATTGCCCCAATAGAACTCACCATGTGTCACTTTCTTCTGGAGATCCTGTACCTTTCCCATAAGGCCAATCTGTTGGAGAACCTTTATGGTCACATCCAGCGCCAGTTTCTCTCCATGAACATCGATGAGAATTTTTTTCATGGTAACATAATCAGCAGTTTCGATGTGCCCACATGGGATGGGGCCTTGCCCTCCATAGGAGAAATCAGAGTCAGACAACTTGTCCTTAAACCGTTTGAAGTAATCCTGTGTCAGATTTGCCAGAGCCTCATACAGAATGTCTCCAAGACTCTTGTTCCCCTCACACGGAGCCCCTGCAGAAAACAGAGATACACCTTCACCATCTGTTTAGGAGTTTAATCATGTGGCATCAACATAACTCCTCCCACCCCTGCAACTCATGCTAAGTGCACTGCTTATCTTCCTTCTGTATCTTACCTGTCAAGAGTCTCTAGATGAGGAGATCAGCATGAGGCAATAGAGAAATCCACAGACTTTACAGCTGATCGCACATGTATAAAGAATTACGCTTCTGCTGGTAAAGTTCTGTAGGTTATAGGACTCATGTAGACTTGGATGTGAATGCATTTTGCAGGGTCTTTTTTTCCTGTAAAATACATTTGTGTAGCAGAATGATGCACTGTGCATGTAGACTGAGATGATTCTTCTTGTGAAAGACTCACAAGCTAGTGATGAAACACATTAGAGCTTCCTCTATTCATCAACACCTCCTGCTTGTCTTTGATCAATCACTTCTGATGACCTACAGCAGGGCCGGACTGGGACTAAAAATAGGCCCTGGAATTTTTGAAGCACACAGGCCCACCTCTGTGACTCCTCCCCTTACTATTCCTGACTCCTCCCACTTATTAGTCTATGTTCTTACAAATATAATTAATATTCTAACAACATACAGGTGTACATCATTCTCTATTAAAATATACACAACCAGTGGTTGAAGTGGAAATTTTTAAGTGGGGGTATGGAAATGTGAGGTTTGTAATTGTAATTCATGCCGAAGGCGTGCGCGCTCCGGAAAAGGGGGCGTGACCACTCAAAGGGGCGTGGTCACTCAAAAGGGGGTGTGGCCTTACGTGTAATTTGCCACACCATACACCCCTTATACGCATTATGCACCACAATAGTAGGACCCCTTATACTATCTAATACTGCTGCCCCTTTCACATTATACCACACAGTATGAGCCAAAATTCACATTACAGCACCCGGTATGAGCCGAAATTTACATTATATGCCCCCGATAGTGCAGTGGCAGGTATTCAAATGCCCCCACAGTGCCAGGTATACAGATGCCCCAACAGTGCCAGGTATACAAATGCCCCCACAGTGCCAGGTATACAAATGCCCCCACAGTGCCAGATCCACAAATGCCCCCCACAGTGCCAGGTATACAAATGCCCCCACAGTGCCAGGTATACAAATGCCCCCACAGTGCCAGATCCACAAATGCCCCCACAGTGCCAGGTATGCAAATGCCGCCACAGTGCCAGGTATACAAATGCCCCCACAGTGCCAGGTATACAGATGCCCCCACAGTGCCAGTTATACAGATGACCCCACAGTGCCAGGTATACAAATGCCCCCACAGTGCCAGGTAACCAATTGCCCCCTCAGTGCCAGGTAAACAATTGCCCCCACAGTGCCAGGTATACAAATGCCCCCACAGTGCCAGATCCACAAATGCCCCCACAGTGCCAGGTATACAAATGCCCCCACAGTGCAAGGTATACAAATGCCCCCACAGTGCCAGGTATACAGATGCCCCCACAGTGCCATGTATACAGATGCCCCCACATTGCCAGGTAAACAATTGCCCCCACAGTGCCAGGTATACAAATGCCCCACAGTGCCAGCCAATTGCCCCCACAGTGCCAGGTATACAATTGCCCCACAGTGCCAGCCAATTGCCCCCACAGTGCCAGGTATACAATTGCCCCACAGTGCCAGCCAATTGCCCCCACAGTGCCAGGTATACAATTGCTCCCACAGCAGCCAGTGCTGCAGCTGCTTACCGCTGCTGCACTGCTGCTGTTGCTGCTGCTGCTGCTCCTCCTCCTCCGTGCTGTGAGGGACGGGGGTGAGAGCGCCGGGCGCCCGCCAGCGCGGCTGTGTCTGGCGCGGCAGCGTATAGCGTTCAACCAGCCGCCGGTTCGTGAGCCAATCAGAGCTCGCGGACCGGCGGCTTCTGATTGGCTGCCGGTCCGCGAGCTCTGATTGGCTCACGAATCGGCGGCTGCTTTGAAGTCCGCTATACGCGCCGCCCCAGACACAGCCATGCTGACGGGCGCCCGGTGCTCTCACCCCCGTCCCTCACAGCTCTCCTATCCTGACAGCTGAGACGCGCTGCCGCCGGACTGAGCGGCAGCGCGTCTCAGTGACCGCTGGACCGGCCCACGTGGCCATCGGCCCTTCTGGCATCTGCCAGAAGTGCCAGATGGCCAGTCCGGCCCTGACCTACAGTGACTCTCAGCATTTGAGAGTAAGGTAATCCTTTTCTGGACGGCAGAGGATGATGACTGTCGTGTCGGAGCATAGAGTTTCTATCTGTCTCCTTCACATAAATGGATGTCTTTAAACCTAGAGGTGAAAGCTGGATATTTACATCCAGAAAATGTATTTTCTCATCACTAACCTCATAAGTTAATTGTACTGGATGTTTTGTGGCATTATGGGAATCTGTTAACTGTAATAATGATTCCTTAGGGCCTGACTATATGATTAACTTCTCTAAAAATAATGGAATAGTTCCCAGAAAGGTTTTTGTCCAAAGTATCCTTTATGGTGCATTGCCATTTGACTGATGCTGCATTATATAAAACATTTTTTTTTTTTAAATAGAAAAAGTAATATTTATGTGTTATATTGGGGTGTTACTATTTGCCCTTATGTATTAACATGAGTCACAAACAAGTTTGTTATTATGTTTTTAATAGTAGCAAGAAAACGTAATGTTGCTATGGCAACCATACACAGAACTTCGACTTCCGCTGGCGGACGCGACCCTATGACGTCACCGGCGCATCGGAGCGGCGTTGAGGCAGCACGAGCACCGGGACGGAAGCGGGAAGCAGACGCACAGGTAATCACTGCGTTTGCACGGGGGGGTATATATTTGTATGTTTGCACATTATATTTGTTATCCTGACGACGGGACAGGTTCCCGAAACGTTGAAATAAAACACTGAATTTTCTACCAAAGAAAGACTGGGAGTGCCGCCATTTTTGCTTCGTGTATTGGAGATTTCCTCATGGAGGGCACCCCAAGCAAGTAAAACAGACGCTAATCAGTGAGTGCCGGGTGATTTGGAAGATATGTTGAGGGAGTGTGGAGTGGCATCTCTGACACCCTCTACCAAGGCACCCAAAGCCACATAGACAAAATACCCACAGGAGCTAACCTTGGTGATGGATTTATCACAGCACACTTTAATATTTTTTTTCACCATTTTAAAGGCACAGTTCCACCCACGTTAATATAACAGCAACATTGGGACATAATTGCAGCTTTTTCCTGTGTAAGATAATAACAAGTAAACCGCACGACAGGCTTAATTAAATAGCCATTATGTTGCAGCAGGCGGGCCCAGAAGTGGGAGTGACACAGGAACTATTAGTAATGGATACACAGGAACAATTCAGCTTCACAGATTCAGAGGCTGAAAATATCCTCTTCAAAGGCAAGTTCAGTGAGGATACGGGAGATATACCTAATGAAGATTTATTTAAAGAGATACTACGTATGAAACAACGTGAGCTTGATTATCACTATCATGGTCTAATTTTATCAGAATACTACAGGGAGAAACTCATCCCCCGAGGGTTTCGTATTCGAAACATGCCCACCATTGGCCGGTATGGCGTTCCATTTTGTCGAAAGTAGATTGCGATATTAAACAAATGATCCATGGACTTGATATTACTAGTAGTGGAGGAGTCCACTAAGGAATTGAACACAGTAAAGGAGAAAATTGCACAGTTTGGAATTAAGAATAATCAAGTCCTTACAGCTGATACAAGTCATAAGTGGTTGGAACAATTGTCGACCCAGGTGGAGCAATATAAAAAAGATCTTATAAAATGTAAAAAAGAAAAATTGATTAAGGTACGGCATGACTACTCAACACATCAAGTTTATGCGTGGACAAACACCACCAACTCCACAGGAAAGGGAAGAGGTACCTTTAAACAAAGAAGACGAGCACAATTGCATAAATTCCGGGAGGATTCAAGTACGTCCCAAAGTGAAACCGAACAGAGACCTACCACATCCAAAGAAGCACAACACCCTTTAGGGGTAACTACGAGGGCAGCAATAAAAAACCCCACAGGAAAAGGACGCGGAGGGGCGGGCAAAACTCGAGGCAGCAACGCCAAAAAGCCTCCGCGAAGGAAGTAAATGTGGTCTTTAATTGCTCTTCCACCCCCTTGTCACCTCTAGAGAAGCAAGTTTTATCAAAAGTAGGGATGTGCACCTGAAATTTTTCGGGTTTTGGTTTTGGGTTCGGTTCCGTGGACGTGTTTTGGGTTCGAGCGCGTTTTGGCAAAACCTCACCGATTTTTTTTTGTCGGATTCGGGTGTGTTTTGGATTCTGGTGTTTTTTTCAAAAAACCCTAAAAAGCAGCTTAAATCATAGAATTTGGGGGTCATTTTGATCCCATAGTATTATTAACCTCAATAACCATAATTTCCACTCATTTTCAGTCTACTCTGAACACCTCACACCTCACAATATTATTTTTAGTCCTAAAATTTGCACCGAGGTCGCTGGATGGCTAAGCTAAGCGACCCTAGTGGCCGACACAAACACCTGGCCCATCTAGGAGTGGCACTGCAGTGTCACGCAGGATAGCCCTTCAAGAATATACTCCCCAAACAGCACATGACGCAAAGAAAAAAAGAGGCGCAATGAGGTAGCTGTGTGAGTAAGCTAAGCGACCCTAGTGGCCGACACAAACACCTGAACCATCTAGGAGTGGCACTGCAGTGTCACGCAGGATGGCCCTTCCAAAAACTACTCCCCAAACAGCACATGACGCAAAGAAAAAAAGAGGCGCAATGAGGTAGCTGTGTGAGTAAGCTAAGCGACCCTAGTGGCCGACACAAACACCTGGCCCATCTAGGAGTGGCACTGCAGTGTCACGCAGGATGGCCCTTCAAGAATATACTCCCCAAACAGCAAATGACGCAAAGAAAAAAAGAGGCGCAATGAGGTAGCTGTGTGAGTAAGCTAAGCGACCCTAGTGGCCGACACAAACACCTGGCCCATCTAGGAGTGGCACTGCAGTGTCACGCAGGATGGCCCTTCCAAAAACTACTCCCCAAACAGCACATGACGCAAAGAAGAAAAAAAAGAGGCGCAATGAGGTAGCTGTGTGAGTAAGCTAAGCGACCCTAGTGGCCGACACAAACACCTGGCCCATCTAGGAGTGGCACTGCAGTGTCACGCAGGATGGCCCTTCCAAAAACTACTCCCCAAACAGCACATGACGCAAAGAAAAAAAGAGGCGCAATGAGGTAGCTGTGTGAGTAAGCTAAGCGACCCTAGTGGCCAACACAAACACCTGGCCCATCTAGGAGTGGCACTGCAGTGTCACGCAGGATGGCCCTTCAAGAATATACTCCCCAAACAGCACATGACGCAAAGAAAAAAAGAGGCGCAATGAGGTAGCTGTGTGAGTAAGCTAAGCGACCCTAGTGGCCGACACAAACACCTGGCCCATCTAGGAGTGGCCCTCAGTGTCACGCAGGATGGCCCTTCCAAAAACTACTCCCCAAACAGCACATGACGCAAAGAAAAAAAGAGGCGCAATGAGGTAGCTGTGTGAGTAAGATAAGCGACCCTAGTGGCCGACACAAACACCTGGCCCATCTAGGAGTGGCACTGCAGTGTCACGCAGGATGGCCCTTCAAGAATATACTCCCCAAACAGCACACGACGCAAAGAAAAAAAGAGGCACAATGAGGTAGCTGTGTGAGCAAGCTAAGCGACCCTAGTGGCCGACACAAACACCTGGCCCATCTAGGAGTGGCACTGCAGTGTCACGCAGGATGGCCCTTCAAGAATATACTCCCCAAACAGCACATGACGCAAAGAAAAAAAGAGGCGCAATGAGGTAGCTGTGTGAGTAAGCTAAGCGACCCTAGTGGCCGACACAAACACCTGGCCCATCTAGGAGTGGCACTGCAGTGTCACGCAGGATGGCCCTTCCAAAAACTACTCCCCAAACAGCACATGACGCAAAGAAGAAAAAAAAGAGGCGCAATGAGGTAGCTGTGTGAGTAAGCTAAGCGACCCTAGTGGCCGACACAAACACCTGGCCCATCTAGGAGTGGCACTGCAGTGTCACGCAGGATGGCCCTTCCAAAAACTACTCCCCAAACAGCACATGACGCAAAGAAAAAAAGAGGCGCAATGAGGTAGCTGTGTGAGTAAGCTAAGCGACCCTAGTGGCCAACACAAACACCTGGCCCATCTAGGAGTGGCACTGCAGTGTCACGCAGGATGGCCCTTCAAGAATATACTCCCCAAACAGCACATGACGCAAAGAAAAAAAGAGGCGCAATGAGGTAGCTGTGTTAGTAAGCTAAGCGACCCTAGTGGCCGACACAAACACCTGGCCCATCTAGGAGTGGCACTGCAGTGTCACGCAGGATGGCCCTTCCAAAAACTACTCCCCAAACAGCACATGACGCAAAGAAAAAAAGAGGCGCAATGAGGTAGCTGTGTGAGTAAGATAAGCGACCCTAGTGGCCGACACAAACACCTGGCCCATCTAGGAGTGGCACTGCAGTGTCACGCAGGATGGCCCTTCAAGAATATACTCCCCAAACAGCACACGACGCAAAGAAAAAAAGAGGCGCAATGAGGTAGCTGTGTGAGCAAGCTAAGCGACCCTAGTGGCCGACACAAACACCGGGCCCATCTAGGAGTGGCACTGCAGTGTAACGCAGGATGGCCCTTCCAAAAACTACTCCCCAAACAGCACATGACGCAAAGAAGAAAAAAAAGAGGCGCAATGAGGTAGCTGTGTGAGTAAGCTAAACGACCCTCGTGGCCGACACAAACACCTGGCCCATCTAGGAGTGGCACTGCAGTGTCACGCAGGATGGCCCTTCAAGAATATACTCCCCAAACAGCACATGACTCAAAGAAAAAAAGAGGCGCAATGAGGTAGCTGTGTGAGTAAGCTAAGCGACCCTAGTGGCCGACACAAACACCTGGCCCATCTAGGAGTGGCACTGCAGTGTAACGCAGGATGGCCCTTCCAAAATCTACTCCCCAAACAGCACATGACGCAAAGAAGAAAAAAAAGAGGCGCAATGAGGTAGCTGTGTGAGTAAGCTAAGTGACCCTAGTGGCCGACACAAACACCTGGCCCATCTAGGAGTTGCACTGCAGTGTCAGGCAGGATGGCCCTTCCAAAAAATACTCCCCAAACAGCACATGACGCAAAGAAAAAAAGAGGCGTAATGAGGTAGCTGTGTGAGTAAGCTAAGCGATCCTAGTGGCCGACACAAACACCTGGCCCATCTAGGAGTGGCACTGCAGTGTCAGGCAGGATGGCCCTTCCAAAAAATACTCCCCAAACAGCACATGACGCAAAGAAGAAAAAAAGAAAAAAGAGGTGCAAGATGGAATTGTCCTTGGGCCCTCCCACCCACCCTTATGTTGTATAAACAGGACATGCACACTTTAACCAACCCATCATTTCAGCGACAGGGTCTGCCACACGACTGTGACTGAAATGACTGGTTGGTTTGGGCCCCCACCAAAAAAGAAGCAATCAATCTCTCCTTGCACAAACTGGCTCTACAGAGGCAAGATGTCCACCTCATCATCATCGTCCGAATCATCACCCCTTTCACTGTGTACATCCCCCTCCTCACAGATTATTAATTCGTCCCCACTGGAATCCACCATCTCAGATCCCCGTGTACTTTCTGGAGGCAATTGCTGCTGGTGAATGTCTCCAAGGAGTAATTGATTAAAATTAATTTTAATGAACATCATCTTCTCCACATTTTCTGGAAGTAACCTCGTACGCCGATTGCTGACAAGGTGAGCGGTGGCACTAAACACTCTTTCGGAGTACACACTGGAGGGAGGGCAACTTAGGTAGAATAAAGCCAGTTTGTGCAAGGGCCTCCAAATTGCCTCTTTTCCCTGCCAGTATACGTACGGACTGTCTGACGTGCCTACTTGGATGCGGTCACTCATATAATCCTCCACCATTCTTTCAATGGTGAGAGAATCATATGCAGTGACTGTAGACGACATGTCAGTAATCGTTGGCAGGTCCTTCAGTCTGGACCAGATGTCAGCATCAGCAGTCGCTCCAGACTGCCCTGCATCACCGCCAGTGGGTGGGCTCGGAATTCGTAGCCTTTTCCTCGCACCCCCAGTTGCGGGAGAATGTGAAGGAGGAGATGTTGACAGGTCGCGTTCCGCTTGACTTGACAATTTTCTCACCAGCAGTTCTTTGAACCCCTGCAGACTTATGTCTGCCGGAAAGAGAGATCCAACGTAGGTTTTAAATCTAGGATCGAGCACGGTGGCCAAAATGTAGTGCTCTGATTTCAACAGATTGACCACACGTGAATCCTGGTTAAGCGAATTAAGGGCTCCATCCACAAGTCCCACATGCCTAGCGGAATCGCTCTGTTTTAGCTCCTCCTTCAATGCCTCCAGCTTCTTCTGCAAAAGCCTGATGAGGGGAATGACCTGACTCAGGCTGGCAGTGTCTGAACTGACTTCACGTGTGGCAAGTTCATGTTATGCACACCAGTGCCTGCAGGAAAGTACTGGCGTCAGAACTGTTATGCACTCCAGTGTCTGCAGGAATGTACTGGTGTTTGAACTGTTATGCAAAACAGATGGACTCACAGACAAACTGGGGGATATGACATAATGTACACAGAAGGTGATAGGGTAACAAAATACACACAAAGTGAACAGAGAAGCCCAGAGGCTAAGGAACTGGGTATCTCCCTTGTATTAGAACTGCTCAGATGGAAAAGCAAGATGTTGTGTTTTAATACGTAGAGAACCCGAAATGCTGTTGCTAAGGGCAACAGCAAAACCCTAAAGGGTTACCAACGGGTGTGGCAGTAAACTCCTTGGTCAGAGATGGAATGATAGACACAAGGAGAATCTCCACAATCCTAATTCTCACTTGCAGTGCACAGGTTTTAGCTTACTGCCACTAAACTGACCCCTGACACCTAGCACAGTGAGACAGGATTAGACAGGCAAGTCTTAGAATACAGCCGCAAACTTGCTAAGTTCACAGAGTAGTAACAGAACCCCAGCAAGCTAAACGACTGACTCCAGTCTTACTGCTAGGTCTGGATTGGCAGAGTGTAATACCAAATCCCCAGGCCTATTTGCAGTAAGCAACAAACAAATACAAAGCTACACAGTACTGGCTAACTTTCATGAACTGACTAACCAACAAAGATTCAGCAGCATATGCTTACCCTGAAAAGAGGCCTTATAAAGCAGGTGCTGTCCACGCCCCACTCAGACCTCACAGACTGTGAGCACAAAAACCAGCACCGGATCCCCTGCCGTGCACAGAGCCTATAACCACTGCACAGCAAAAGACCCGAACCGGAGTATCAGCTGCGCTCAGGTTACACCACTAGCACTTGTCTCCCGGTTGCCATGACGACGTGGCAGCACAGGGCAGGAGACCCTAACAGTACCCCCCCTCTGACGAGGGGTCAAAGAACCCCTACCACCGGGTTTATCGGGGAACTGCGAGAAGAAAGAGCGTATCAGTCTGGGGGCATGAAGATCACAACTGCGCACCCACGACCGCTCCTCCGGGCCATACCCCTTCCAGTGCACCAAAAATGACAGCCGACCCCGAACCACCTTGGAGTCAAGAATCCTTTCAACAACAAACTCCCTCTGGCCACGTATCAGAAGAGGGGAAGGTCTTCCACTGGAAGAAGGATTACTAATCGCCCGTTTTAAAAGGGAACAATGAAATGTTTTATTGATACCCAAAGAACGGGGCAGATCTAACTGAAATGCCACCGGATTGATAACCCTGGTGATCTTATAAGGGCCGATGAACCGGGGCCCTAACTTATGAGATGGCTGTCTCAACTTCAAATTCTTGGTAGACAACCAGACGAAGTCTCCTAATTTGAAGCTGCAGGGTCTTTTCCGCTTATCAAAAACCCTTTTGGTCACTAATGACACAGACACAAGGGCTTTCTTCACTTTCCGCCAAATACCTCTAAGGACCGAAACCACAGAGGAACCACCAGGCGTGGAGTCCAGGGGGTCAAAAGAATTGGCCTTAGGATGATGCCCATACACACAAAGGAAGTGAGAGATCCCTGTAGCAGAGTGAGCCGCGTTGTTATAGGCAAACTCCGCCATGGACAGATGAGCAACCCAGTCAGTCTGACACTTGGAGACATAACACCTGAGGAACTGCTCCAAGGACTGGTTCACCCTTTCAGTCTGCCCATTAGACTGCGGATGGTAGCCTGACGACAAGCTGACAGAAATCTGGAGATCGGAACAAAATGCCCTCCAGAATTTGGCCACAAACTGGGATCCGCGGTCAGAGACCACATCAAATGGCAACCCGTGGAGACGCACAACATGCAGCATAAATAATTCAGACAGGCGTCTGGCTGATGGCAGCCCAACCAGTGGAACGAAGTGCGCCATCTTCGAAAACCTGTCAACGACAACCCAGATGGCTGTCATCCCCGAGGATTTGGGCAAGTCCACCACAAAATCCATTGAAATGTGGGTCCATGGCTTAGATGGGATAGAGAGTGGATGTAATGGGCCAACAGGAACCCCTCTAGGAGTCTTATTTCGGGCACAGATGTCACATGCCCGAACCCACTGATCCACATCCTTAGCCACCGAGGGCCACCACACCGCCCTAGATAGCAACTCCCGAGTTCTGGCAATACCCGGGTGACCTGCCGACTTCTTGGCATGGAATTCCAGGAACACTCGCTGTCTTAACCTAGGAGGCACAAACAAAAGACCTACCGGAAGGTCTGGAGGAGCCTGCTCCTGTGCTCTAAGGACTAATGATAAGAGGTCCTGGGTAATGCCCACTTTAATACATGATGGGGAAACAATGGGCAACGGCTCCTCGGTGGTCTCCTGGATTGGAGCAAAACTCCGCGAGAGCGCATCAGCCTTGATGTTTTTTGACCCAGGGCGATATGTTATCAAAAAATTAAAGCGAGCAAAAAACAAAGCCCATCGTGCCTGCCTGGCATTGAGACGCTTCGCTGACTCTAAATATGCCAGATTCTTATGGTCAGTGAGAATTGAGACCACAAACTTAGCCCCCTCAAGCCAGTGTCTCCACTCCTCGAGTGCATCCTTAATAGCCAACAATTCCCGGTTACCCACGTCATAATTCATCTCGGCAGGCGAAAATTTACGGGAAAAGTAAGCACAGGGATGAAGGCGATTATCAGACACTCCCATCTGAGAAAGCACTGCCCCAATACCCATCTCAGAGGCAACCACCTCCACCACAAAAGGACGCTCTGGATCTGGGTGTCGCAGCACCTTGGCCGAAACAAATGCCCTTTTGAGACGGGCAAAAGCCGCTTTAGCCTCACAAGACCAGTGAGCAACATCCGCCCCTTTCTTAGTGAGTGCCACCAAGGGCGCCACTATAGACGAAAATCCAGCGATAAATCGTCTATAAAAATTTGCAAAGCCCAGGAAACGCTGAAGCGCCTTCAAACTAGTGGGCTGCACCCAATCCAGGACTGCCTGTACCTTGGAACCCTCCATTTGGAAACCTTCTGGGGAGATAATATATCCTAGAAATGCGATTTGCTGAACTTCAAATTCGCACTTCTCCAGCTTCGCCCCAAGCCGGTGGTCTCTGAGTTTCTGGAGGACTAAGCGTACATGCTTCCGATGTTCCTGCAGGGAATGGGAGAAGATTAGGATGTCATCTAAGTATACAACTAAGAATCTATCCAAATATTCCCTGAGCACATCATTCATGAAATCCTGGAAGACTGCCGGGGCATTACAGAGCCCAAAAGGCATCACCAAATATTCATAATGCCCTGAGTGGGTATTAAAGGCAGTCTTCCATTCATCCCCCTCTCTTATTCGGATTAGATTGTACGCACCGCGTAGGTCAATCTTAGAAAAAATGGTGGCAGTACGAAGCTGGTCAAACAAGACCGAAATGAGAGGCAGTGGGTATGAGTTTTTAATCGTGATACGGTTCAATTCCCTGAAGTCGATGCAGGGTCGCAACGAACCGTCCTTTTTACCCACGAAGAAGAACCCCGACCCAACTGGAGACTGTAAAGGTCTGATAAATCCCTTAGCAAAGTTCTCCTGAATGTACTCTGCCATAGCCTGAGTCTCAGGACGTGACAGGGAGTACAACCTGCTCTTGGGAAGCTTAGCATTTGGCAACAAATCAATGGCACAGTCATAGGGGCGATGGGGAGGTAGTACCTCTGCAACTTTTTTGGAGAACACGTCCGCAAAATCTGCATAACACCCTGGCAATCCTGGCAAACTTAGCTGCGAGAGCCTGACTGGAAGGCTCAAGCAACTCCTGAAACAATCAGTACCCCAACTAAGAATCTCCCCAGAGACCCAGTCAAATTGAGGATTGTGGGCCCTTAACCAGGGTAACCCCAACACCAATGGGGCAAAAGTACAGACAGTCACATAAAAGGACAATTTTTCAGAGTGTGTGGCTCCAATAAACAAAGAAATCTGGCTAGTGCAAGAGGTAATTTTACCTTGGGATAATGGTTCCCCGTTTAACCCACAAATCTCAATTTCCGATGCCAAGGGTACTAAGGGAACAGAGTGTTTCAGGGCGAATTGGCGGTCCATAAAAACCCCGTCGGCCCCACTGTCCACAAAGGCCTCAGTCTTGACAGTTTGACCGAGGATCTTCAAGGTCACCGGAATGATAAAAGTCTTCTTGGGAAATTCTGACTTCTGGCCTGACAGGATATTTCCCATCACCCTCAGGCCCTGAAGTTTTCCGGCTTTTCTGGGCATGATACTACCACATGACCTTTATTCCCACAGTACAAACACAACCCCTGCTGTCTCCTCCGCGTCTTCTCACGCGAGGAGAGGCGGGTAGCCCCAATCTGCATAGTCTCCTCAGAAAATTCCTCAGAGTCTGAGGTTCCCTTGGGAAAGAAGGAAACCTCAGTCTCCCTTTCAAGCCTACGCTCTCTCAGCCGTCTATCCACCCGGATGGATAACTGCATGAGCTGATCCAAGCTATCAGGCAAGGGATATTGTACCAGTTGGTCCTTTATCTGGTTAGAAAGACCTCTTCGGTACTGGTGTCTCAGGGCTGGGTCATTCCACTGGGTATCATGGGCCAACCTCCGAAACTCCGTACAGTAAACCTCAACTGGCCTTCGCCCTTGCTTAAGGATCGAAATCTGAGCCTCGGCTGAGGCCGTCTTGTCAGGGTCATCATACAACATGCCCAGTGCCGTAAAAAAAGCATCAACACTTTTAAGCGACGGACAGTCAGGCTGCAACCCATATGCCCAGACCTGTGGGTCTCCTTGTAGCAAGGAAATCACTATGCCCACCCGCTGAATCTCCGACCCAGAAGACTGAGGCCTAAGCCGGAAGTATAGCTTGCAGCTCTCCTTGAAACAAAAGAACTGCGAGCGATCTCCAGAAAAACGATCCGGGAGATTTACTTTCGGCTCCTTAACCCCTGCAGGTGCTGCTGCTGCGGGAGCTCCGCCAGCAGCCTGGGAGGTGTGCATTTTAATGGACAAATCATTAAATTGTCGAGTCAGGACCTGCACCTGATCGACCACCTGTTGCAACGTATTTTGAGGGGTATGCTCCATATTCCCACAAAATTTCAACAGGAGTATTAGGCTGCTGAATATGTTATGCACACCAGTGCCTGCAGGAAAGTACTGGTGTCAGAACTGTTATGCACTCCAGTGTCTGCAGGAATGTACTGGTGTTTGAACTGTTATGCAAAACAGATGGACTCACAGACAAACTGGGGGATATGACATAATGTACACAGAAGGTGATAGGGTAACAAAATACACACAAAGTGAACAGAGAAGCCCAGAGGCTAAGGAACTGGGTGTCTCCCTTGTATTAGAACTGCTCAGATGGAAAAGCAAGATGTTGTGTTTTAATACGTAGAGAACCCGAAATGCTGTTGCTAAGGGCAACAGCAAAACCCTAAAGGGTTACCAACGGGTGTGGCAGTAAACTCCTTGGTCAGAGATGGAATGATAGACACAAGGAGAATCTCCACAATCCTAATTCTCACTTGCAGTGCACAGGTTTTAGCTTACTGCCACTAAACTGACCCCTGACACCTAGCACAGTGAGACAGGATTAGACAGGCAAGTCTTAGAATACAGCCGCAAACTTGCTAAGTTCACAGAGTAGTAACAGAACCCCAGCAAGCTAAACGACTGACTCCAGTCTTACTGCTAGGTCTGGATTGGCAGAGTGTAATACCAAATCCCCAGGCCTATTTGCAGTAAGCAACAAACAAATACAAAGCTACACAGTACTGGCTAACTTTCATGAACTGACTAACCAACAAAGATTCAGCAGCATCTGCTTACCCTGAAAAGAGGCCTTATAAAGCAGGTGCTGTCCACGCCCCACTCAGACCTCACAGACTGTGAGCACAAAAACCAGCACCGGATCCCCTGCCGTGCACAGAGCCTATAACCACTGCACAGCAAAAGACCCGAACCGGAGTATCAGCTGCGCTCAGGTTACACCACTAGCACTTGTCTCCCGGTTGCCATGACGACGTGGCAGCACAGGGCAGGAGACCCTAACAGTTCAAAGGGCAGCAGAACCTTGCACAACGTTGAAATCATTCTCCACTGCGCTTGAGTCAGGTGCATTCCCCCTTCTTTGCCTATATCGTGGGCAGATGTATAGGCTTGAATGGCCTTTTGCTGCTCCTCCATCCTCTGAAGCATATAGAGGGTTGAATTCCACCTCGTCACCACCTCTTGCTTCAGATGATGGCAGGGCAGGTTCAGTTTTTTTTGGTGGTGCTCCAGTCTTCTGTACGCGGTGCCTGCACGCCGAAAGTGGCCCGCAATTCTTCTGGCCACCGACAGCATCTCTTGCACGCCCCTGTCGTTTTTTAAGTAATTCTGCACCACCAAATTCAAGGTATGTGCAAAACATGGGACGTGCTGGAATTTGCCCAGATGTAATGCGCGCACAATATTGCTGGCGTTGTCCGATGTCACAAATCCCCAGGAGAGTCCAATTGGGGTAAGCCATTCTGCAATGATCTTCCTCAGTTGCCTTAAGAGGTTTTCAGCTGTGTGCGTATTCTGGAAAGCGGTGATACAAAGCGTAGCCTGCCTAGGAATGAGTTGGCGTTTGCGAGATCTTGCTACTGGTGCCGCCGCTGCTGTTCTTGCAGCAGGAGGCAATACATCTACCCAGTGGGCTGTCACAGTCATGTAGTCCTGAGTCTGCCCTGCTCCACTTGTCCACATGTCCGTGGTTAAGTGGACATTGGGTACAACTGCTTTTTTTAGGACAATGGTGAGTCTTTTTCTGACGTCCGTGTACATTCTCGGTATCGCCTGCCTAGAGAAGTGGAACCTAGATGGTATTTGGTAACGGGGGCAAACTGCCTCAATAAATTGTCTAGTTCCCTGTGAACTAACGGCGGATACCGGACGCACGTCTAACACCAACATAGTTGTCAAGGCCTCAGTTATCCGCTTTGCAGCAGGATGACTGCTGTGATATTTCATCTTCCTCGCAAAGGACTGTTGGACAGTCAATTGCTTACTGGAAGTAGTACAAGTGGTCTTCCGACTTCCCCTCTGGGATGACGATCGACTCCCAGCAGCAACAACAGCAGCGCCAGCAGCAGTAGGCATTACACTCAAGGATGCATCGGAGGAATCCCAGGCAGGAGAGGACTAGTCAGACTTGCCAGTGACATGGCCTGCAGGACTATTGGCTTTCCTGGGTAAGGAGGAAATTGACACTGAGGGAGTTGGTGGTGTGGTTTGCGCGAGCTTGGTTACAAGAGGAAGGGATTTACTGGTCAGTGGACTGCTTCCGCTGTCGCCCAAAGTTTTTAAACTTGTCACTGACTTATTATGAATGCGCTGCAGGTGACGTATAAGGGAGGATGTTCCAAGGTGGTTAACGTCCTTACCCCTACTTATTACAGCTTGACAAAGGCAACACACGGCTTGACACCTGTTGTCCGCATTTCTGTTGAAATACTTCCACACTGAAGAGCTGATTTTTTTTGTATTTTCACCAGGCATGTCAATGGCCATATTCCTCCCACGGACAACAGGTGTCTCCCCGGGTGCCTGACTTAAACAAACCACCTCACCATCAGAATCCTCCTTGTCAATTTCCTCCCCAGCCCATGCAACACCCATATCCTCATCCTGGTGTACTTCAACACTGACATCTTCAATTTCACTATCAGGAACTGGACTGCGGGTGCTACTTTCAACACTTGCAGGGGGCGTGCAAATGGTGGAAGGCGCAAGCTCTTCCCGTCCAGTGTTGGGAAGGTCAGGCATCACAACCGACACAATTGGACTCTCCTTTGGGATTTGTGATTTCGAAGAACGCACAGTTCTTTGCTGTGCTTTTGCCGCAAGTCTTTTCTTTTTTCTAGCGAGAGGATGAGTGCTTCCATCCTCATGTGAAGCTGAACCACTAGCCATGAACATAGGCCAGGGCCTCAGCCATTCCTTGCCACTCCGTGTTTTAAATGGCATATTGGCAAGTTTACGCTTCTCCTCAGACGCTTTTAATTTGGATTTTTGGGTCATTTTTTTACTGATCTTTTGTGTTTTGGATTTTACATGCTCTGTACTATGACATTGGGCATCGGCCTTGGCAGACGACGTTGATGGCATTTCATCGTCTCGGCCATGACTAGTGGCAGCAGCTTCAGCACGAGGTGGAAGTGGATCTTGATCTTTCCCTATTTTTTTAACCTCCACATTTTTGTTCTCCATATTTTGCGCACAAGTAAAAGCCACCACAGGTATACAATGAAGATGGATGGATAGTATACTATTATTACTTATACTTATGGACGACGAGTGTACTGACGACACAGAGGTAGGTACAGCCGTGGCCTACCGTACTGCTGCTTAGTGCTTATATGTATAACATACTGTATAACGGACCTGGTGGACACTGTCAGCAGACTGCTAAACTAGTATAAAGAAAAGCAAAAAAAACACCACAGGTATACAATGTAGATGGATGGATAGTATAGTATTACTTATATTTATGGACGACGAGTGCACTGACGACACAGAGGTAGGTACAGCCGTGGCCTACCGTACTGCTGCTTAGTGCTTATATATATAATATACTGTATAACGGACCTGGTGGACACTGTCAGCAGACTGCTAAACTAGTATGAAGAAAGAAAAAAAAAAAACCACAGGTATACAATGTAGATGGATGGATAGTGTCACTGTTATGGACGACGAGTGATGACACAGAGGTAGGTACAGCAGTGGCCTACCGTACTGCTGCTTAGTGCTTATATATATAATATACTGTATAACGGACCTGGTGGACACTGTCAGCAGACTGCTAAACTAGTATGAAGAAAGAAAAAAAAAAACACCACAGGTATACAATGTAGATGGATGGATAGTATAGTATTACTTATACTTATGGACGACGAGTGATGACACAGAGGTAGGTACAGCCGTGGCCTAACGTACTGCTGCTTAGTGCTTAAATATATAATATACTGTATAAAGGACCTGGTGGACACTGTCAGCAGACTGCTAAACTAGTATGAAGAAAGAAAAAAAAACACCACAGGTATACAATGTAGATGGATGGATAGTATAGTATTATATTACTTATGGACGACGAGTGCACTGACGACACAGAGGTAGGTACAGCCGTGGCCTACCGTACTGCTGCTTAGTGCTTATATATATAATAATATACTGTATAACGGACCTGGTGGACACTGTCAGCAGACTGCTAAACTAGTATGAAGAAAGAAAAAAAAAACACCACAGGTTTACAATGTAGATGGATGGATAGTATAGTATTATATTACTTATGGACGACGAGTGCACTGACGACACAGAGGTAGGTACAGCCGTGGCCTACCGTACTGCTGCTTAGTGCTTATATATATAATATACTGTATAACGGACCTGGTGGACACTGTCAGCAGACTGCTAAACTAGTAAGAAGAAAGAAAAAAAAACACCACAGGTATACAATGTAGATGGATGGATATTGGATAGTATAGTATTACTGATACTTATGGATGACGAGTGCACTGACTACACAGAGGTAGGTACAGCCGTGGCCTACCGTACTGCTGCTTAGTGCTTATATATATAATACACTGTATAACGAACCTGTTGGACACTGTCAGCAGACTGCTAAACAAACTAGCATGAAGAAAGAAAAAAAAAACACCACAGTGTTTTTCAGGCAGACAAACGTAAACTGGACTGGTGGTCACTGTCAGCAAAACTGTGCACTGTACTCCTGCTATAACTGCTCCCCAGTCCCCACAATTAGGCAGTGTGAGCAGAGCAGTGCACTCAGAGTCAGCACAGATATATCATGCAGCAGTGCAGCACACTGAGTGAGCACAGCCACAGATATGGTGAAGCGTTTTTTTTTCAGGCAGAGAAACAAAGGATTAAAATCACTGGTGGTATAATCAAAACCCTGCACTGTACTCTCTAACAGCTGCTCCCCGTCCCCAATCCTCCCCACAATTATAACAATGTCACTCTTAGTCTTTTCTATTACGGAGAGGACACCAGCCACGTCCTCTCCCTATCAATCTCAATGCACGTGTGAAAATGTCGGCGACGCGCGGCTCCTTATATAGAATCCGAGTCTCGCGAGAATCCGACAGCGGGATGATGACGTTCGGGCGCGCTCGAGTTAACCGAGCAAGGCGGGAGGATCCGAGTCGCTCGGACCCGTGTAAAAAAAGGTGAAGTTCGGGCGGGTTCGGATTCCGAGGAACCGAACCCGCTCATCACTAGTTTTGGTGGGAATCCAAGAAATTTCCTACGGTAGAGTTTAAACTTGGATGGTTTCTCCTCTTCCTGCAAGCAGGTGTGAATATGGGCCTACATTTGCGATCCATAAAGGTCCAGATTTCGTCTTTGTCCATTTTTCTTTGCCCTCCATGAGGTTCAGACCTTTTTGAAAGGTGCTCTGCACATCCAGCCTCCTTTTGTGGTGCCAACGGCACCCTGGGACCTTAACATGGTGTTGCAATTCCTGCAATCAGTTTGGTTTGAGCCTTTACAGGAGGCTGAGGTCAAGTTTCTCATGTGGAAGGCTGTCACTTTGTTGGCCTTAGCTTCTGCTCGACATGTCTCGGAATTGGGGGCTTTGTCCTGCAAAAGCCCCTATTTAATCTTCCATGTTGATAGAGCTGAGCTCAGGACGCGTCAGCAGTTCCTTCCAAAAGGTTGTGTTGGCTTTTCATATCAAGCAACCTATTGTGGTGCCAGTAGCTACTGACCCCTCAATTAAATCAAAGTCCATGGATGTTGTAAGGACTCTGAAAATATATGTGAAGAGGACTGCTCGTCACAGAAAAACGGACTCCCTGTTTGTCCTGTATGACCCCAAGAAAATGGGGTGTCCTGCTTCAAAGCAGACGATTTCTCGCTGGATCAGGTTCACTATCCAGCATGCATATTCTACGGCAGGATTGCTGTGTCCAAAATCTGTTAAGGCCCACTCTACTCATACGGTGGGTTCTTCTTTGGTGGCTGCCTGGGGTGTCTCGGTTTTACAGCTTTGCCGATCGGCTACTTGGTCTGGGTCGAACACGTTTGCTAAGTTTTACAAGTTTGATACTTTGGCCTCTGAGGACCTAAAGTTTGATCAAGCAGTTCTGCAGGAGCCTCTGCGATGTCCCTCCCATTCTGTGAGCTTTGGTACATCCCCATCAGGGCCGGCTCTAGGCATGTTCGAATAGAGCGGCCGCGCAGGGCGCCACCCTTAATGGGCGCCGCGCGCTGGCGCCGCCATATTCGAAGCGAGCCGGCCCTGTGTGTGTGTGCAGCGCGTTGTCCCCGCCGTCCGTGTGTGCGGCGTGCGCTGCGCGGCGCCGGTGTCTAACGTCAGACGCCGGCGCCGCGCATAGCGCACACAAGTGGCCGCCCGCCCACCCGCACTCGGATCCTCACTCTCCCGCCCGCCAGCACTCACGCCAGCACTCCTCCTCCCTCTCTCAGACTCAGCGCCTCAGGTATTTGGTGGGGTGGGGTGGGGTGGGGTGGGGGGGGTCAAACATTTATGGATCGCACTGTGGGGGCATTTATCTGGCACACTGGGGGCATATCTGGCTCTGTGGGGGCATTTCTGGCACTGTGGGGGGCATATCTGGCTCATTGGGGGCATATCTGGCTCACTGGGGGCATATCTGGCACACTGGGGGCATATCTGGCTCTGTGGGGGCATTTATCTGGCCCTGTGTGGGGGCATTTCTGGCAATGTGGGGGCATTTCTGGCACCGTGGGGGCATATCTGGCACACTGGGGGGATTATCTGGCACACTGGGGGGATTATCTGGCACACTGGGGGCATATCTGGCACACTGGGGGCATATCTGGCACACTGGGGGCATATCTGGCACACTGGGGGCATATCTGGCTCTGTGGGGGCATTTCTGGCACTGTGGGGGGCATATCTGGCTCATTGGGGGCATATCTGGCACACTGGGGGCATATCTGGCACACTGGGGGCATATCTGGCTCTACTGGGGGCATATCTGGCACACTGGGGGCATATCTGGCACACTGGGGGCATATCTGGCACACCGGGGGCATATCTGGCTCTGTGGGGGCATTTCTGGCACTGTGGGGGGCATATCTGGCTCATTGGGGGCATATCTGGCACACTGGGGGCATATCTGGCACACTGGGGGCATATCTGGCTATGTGGGGGCATTTATCTGGCCCTGTGTGGGGGCATTTCTGGCAATGTGGGGGCATTTCTGGCACACTGGGGGGATTATCTGGCACACTGGGGGGATTATCTGGCACACTGGGGGCATATCTGGCACACTGGGGGCATATCTGGCACACTGGGGGCATATCTGGCTCTGTGGGGGCATTTATCTGGCCCTGTGTGGGGGCATTTCTGGCACCGTGGGGGCATTTCTGGCACACTGGGGGGATTATCTGGCACACTGGGGGGATTATCTGGCACACTGGGGGCATATCTGGCACACTGGGGGCATATCTGGCACACTGGGGGCATATCTGGCTCTGTGGGGGCATTTATCTGGCCCTGTGTGGGGGCATTTCTGGCAATGTGGGGGCATTTCTGGCAATGTGGGGGCATTTCTGGCACGCTGGGGGGATTATCTGGCACACTGGGGGGATTATCTGGCACACTGGGGGGATTATCTGGCACACTGGGGGGATTATATGGCACACTGGGGGGATTATCTGGCACACTGGGGGCATTTCTGGCACACTGGGGGCATATCTGGCACACTGGGGGCATATTTGGCACACTGGGGGCATATCTGGCTCTGTGGGGGCATTTATCTGGCCCTGTGTGGGGGCATATCTGGCACACTGGGGACATATCTGGCACACTGGGGGCATATCTGGCACACTGGGGGCATATCTGGCACACTGGGGGCATATCTGGCACACTGGGGGCATATCTGGCTCTGTGGGGGCATTTATCTGGCCCTGTGTGGGGGCATTTATCTGGCACACTGGGGGCATATCTGGCTCTGTGGGGGCATTTATCTGGCCCTGTGTGGGGGCATATCTGGCCCTGTGTGGGGGCATATCTGGCTCTGTGGGGGCATTTATCTGGCCCTGTGTGGGGGCATATCTGGCTCTGTGGGGGCATTTATCTGGCCCTGTGTGGGGGCATTTATCTGGCCCTGTGTGGGGGCATTTATCTGGCCCTGTGTGGGGGCATTTATCTGGCCCTGTGTGGGGGCATTTCTGGGACTGTGGGGGCATTTCTGGCACTGTGGGGGCATTTCTGGAACTGTGGGGGCATTTCTGGCACTGTGGGGGCACTTATGCATCTGGCAATGTGGGCATTTATGTATCTGGCACTGGGGGCATATCTAGCCCTGTGGGGGCATATCTGGCACTGTGGGGGCAATTTTATATATGGCACTGTGGGGACATATCTGGCACTGTGTGGGCATTTTTATATCTGGCACTGTGGGGGCACTTATGTATCTGGCACTGTGGGGGCACTTATGTATCTGGCACTGTGGGGGCATTTATGTATCTGGCACTGTGGGGGGCATATCTACACTGTGGAGGCATTTATGTATCTGGCACTTTGGGGGCATTTATGTATCTGAACTGTGGGTGCATATCTGGCACTGTGTGGCCATTTATGTAGCTGGCACTGCTGGGGGGCATGTCACGTGTAGCTGGCACTGCTGGGGGGCATGTCACGTGTAGCTGGCACTGCTGGGGGGCATGTCACGTGTAGCTGGCACTGCTGGGGGGCATGTCATGTAGTGTTCCCGCTAGGCGTCTGTGGCTAGGCAATGTGTCTCAGTGCTCTCCCTGGTGCAATGTGTCTCAGTGCTGTGCCTGACGCAAAGTGTATAGGAGGTTCTACCTGGTGCAGTGTGTATTAGCTGCACTACTGTGTGGTGTAATGCAAATTGCCACTATTATGTGGCCACGTACCTTCCCCACGAAGTAACTCCCCTTAATTTTTGCTGCGCGCCTTCGGCGCGCACTGTCCATTCTTTGGCATATAGGTATGGGAACAACAAGCAGTATGTACATCATTTTGCCCTCCTAACTTAAAAAAGTGCCCTCCCTGTGATCAGCACCATGCCCTAAAAAGTGAACACTATCATGTGTAGCTGGCACTGCTGGGGGGCATGTCATGTGTAGCTGGCACTGCTGCGGGGCATGTTATGTGTAGCTGGCTAGCTGGCACTGCTGCGGGGCATGTCATGTGTAGCTGGCTAGCTGGCACTGCTGCGGGGCATGTCATGTGTAGCTGGCACTGCTGCGGGGCATGTCATGTCTATCTGGCACTGCACATTATGTGTATCTGGCACTATACTGGAGACATTGTGTGTAAGGAACACTACTGTGGCTATGTGTAAGGCGGCTAATTGTGTGAAAATGTGTTTATAGTTTGATGATATGAAGTTATGAGGCCACGCCCACTTTTCCAGAGGCCACACCCACTTTTCCGAGAGAGCGCGCATGCGGCGCGCGCATAGGGGGGGGGGGGGGGCGCTTTTACATTTTCTCGCTCAGGGTGCTAGTAGGCCTGGAGCCGGCCCTGATCCCCATGGTACTAATGAGGACCCCAGCATCCTCTAGGACGTAAGAGAAAATAGGATTTAAATACACCTACCGGTAAATCCTTTTCTCGTAGTCCATAGAGGATGCTGGGCGCCCGCCCAGTGCTTTGTGATCCTGCAGTGGTTACTTCAGTACTGCTTTGTTCTTGGTTAAGTATTGTTTTGTTACTTGGTTAAGTAATCTTGTTCAGCCATTGCTGAATTTCAAGCTAGTTAGCTTGGTTTGCCTTGTTTGTATGAGCTGGTGTGAATCTCGTCACTATCCATGTAAAATCCTTCTCTCAAAGTATGTCCGTCTCCTCGGGCACAGTTTCTAGACTGAGTCTGGTAGGAGGGGCATAGAGGGAGAAGCCAGCCCACACTCTTAAACTCTTAAAGTGCCCATGGCTCCCAAGGGACCCATCTATACCCCATGGTACAATATTGTGGATACTAGCATCCTCTACGGACTACGAGAAAATTATTTACTGGTAGATATATTTAAAATTTAAATCCTATTTGTTGCAGGTCTCCTCACATAATCACAAGTGACATAATTAGTTCCACCTGTGGACCTTTTAAAATGTATCAGTGAGTAATTAATATACCT